>NC_092394.1:10222938-10901509 GCF_030028105.1 Mobula birostris
TTTGAAAGGGTACGTAGGTTTAGGGCATATTTGCAGAATGGTTTAAGTGCTTACAAAGAACTGTATGATAGAAGAATGCGCGAGGCTAAGCAGTCAGGCATACTGTCGTTTTTCAAGCCTTCCACATCAGCCACAGCAGACGATGAACCTCGACCTTCGACATCGAGGCAGGCAGACATAGAAGAAGATGACCTGCCTGCCCTGATGGAAACAGACGACGATGAGATGACAGCCCAGTGGTCCCAACCGCGGACTGATACATTGCCGCGAAGCACACAAAGGTGCAGCGGTAGCCAGGATTGCGTTGCCTCTGATCTGGGCTGACATTTACGTGCCGGGCAGCACCTAATTAATTAGCTTGTCTATTTTGGCTTTTTTCTTAAAGATGTGCTGGGTGCGTCCCGGCTACCGCTGCACTGCTGCATGCTTCACGGATCGGTATCGGTCCGCGGCCTGGAGATTGGGAACCACTGCGCCCCAGCCTCCGACGACTCAGCCTAACACACCATCATCAGTGTGCTTGGCGCTGTTTTCCTGATTCCATTAAGTGATACTACACTGTACATACATTATTTCTACTTTATATAGGCTGAGTATTTTTATGTGTTATTTGGTATGATTTGGCAGCTTCATAGCTTAAAGGTTACTGGAGAGAGTGTTTCTGCCGAGAGTGCTTGTGTGAGATTTTCGCTACGGTGGACAGTTCGGCAATGATTGTAGAAAAGTATTTCTATATAGGCTGTGTATTTATATCATTCCTGCTTTTACTATATGTTACCGTTATTTTAGGTTTTATGTGTTATTTGGCATGATTTGGTAGGTTTTTTTTGGGTCTGCGAACACTCACAAATTTTTCCCATATAAATAAATGGTAATTGCTTCTTCACTTTGCGACATTCCAGCTTACGAACCGTTTCATAGGAACGCTCTACCTTCGGATAGTGGGGGAAACCAGTAGTTACCAGGGCAGGGGCAGGTACAGGGAGGGGTGAAATAAGCAAATAACTGCAGATGCTTAAATTCCGAAATAAAAACAGAAAATGCTGACAACACTCAGCAGGTCAGGCAGCATCTGTGGAGAGAGAAACCGTTGACAAAACAGTTCAATGGCCTTTTATTGGGTTCTGGACTTGAAACATTAAACCTTCCTCTTTCCACAAATGCTTCCTGACTTTATTCAGCAGTCAGGGAGATCTGATGGGGGGAGAGCGGTGGTTGTCGGATTGTTGATGTGGGTACAACTTATGGCAAAGGGATGGGGAAATTATAAGATGAGCAAGGTGCCCAATTGGAGACAGATGGTTGTGTTAGTGTTGGGGGGGGGGTGCTTCCAGCAGAGTAGGGACCTTGCAGATCCCCCACAACATTGCCGTGACTTTGTGAAAATGTCTCCTTTGGAATACCTAGTAAGGGGCGTCCCTGGGATGATGTGCGCCAAGATCCCCCGGAAGGTTCCAGAACAAGCGTTGAAGAGGAATGCTGTCATCCCAGGTGGTCCGTTATGGAAGTCACACAGGATGACAAAGGGGGTTCATGACAGGAAGTTCATGCCACTCCTCTCAGTGTGAGTTAATTGCTGAGGGCAGACACCATCTGTGTGATTAGTCTTCAACCTAAACTTTTTTTTAATCAATAAATTTTTATTGCAACACCAACAAATTACATTCAATACAACCAGTTGCCGATTACATTTTGACTGTTTAACCCAGCCACCCCCAACCCTCATTGTCTTCCCCCTCCCCTCATCCTCTTTCTCATCCCCACCCCCTCTCCACCCCTCTCTCCCCCCATCCCTCTCCCCATCACCAACCAACTGAATAGTAGTGCATACACAGACAGAGCATTCCTATTTTAACAGTAGATCTTTTAAGTTAGATATCAAATTTCTCCACATTAGGATTGTGTTTGGTCATGCATCATTTACTTCAACCTAAGCTTTGAATATAGTATTGGACATACACCCGTCCTATGGCATTTTCCATCATCCCTTACAGTTCTCTGAAACCTTATCAGTACAAGCATCTTACATGGATAAACCTTCAGTTGGAAGTAGAAACTTGCCACTTAATGAAATTACCACCGTCACTAAAAAAAACATGCTAGCACTTGGGAGGCTTAAAATTACAATGCATTCGATCCCTGAAGTGATAACTCGCAGACTCTTCAACAGAATATCCAAATCATTTTTCAAACTCCCAAACAAACGGTAAAACATGACTAAACGACTTACCGTGCTAATGTGGAGGTTTCCCTCTTCACATACGCCAGTCAAATCAGCTTGATTCTGGAAGAGATCTATCACACCCAGGTCTTGAAAGACTTCAATTAAATCATAGTCGCCTTGGAGAGTGAACTTTGGAATATAGACCTCCCTTGTCCTGTTATACAGTAAATGCGAATCATTCAGATTGCAAACTCATTAAGAGTATAAGCATTTTATAAAATACTTTACTTGAAGAAAATGATACACTTTGAAGTTTTAATTTGTTCTTGGACCCTCTGTTTTTAAACCTTTATTTCCAGTTCTTCCACAGGTCTCTAACCATTACTGGGTGTTCACTCTTACATCCCCCATTCCAAAGGCTCAAGGTGAACCTCCAAAGCGCTGGGTGCTCCAAACATTACAGAAGGTGTATATGTCTTGACAATAATTGGGTGATCTGCATTTCAACAAAACCTAATACGGCCCCAGCAGACATTGCTCGATAAACCAGAGCAATAAGACTTAGAAGCAGAAATTAGGCTGTTGAGCCTATCAAGTCTACTCCGCCATTCAATCGTGTCTGATTTATTTTCCATCTCAGCCCTAGTCTCCTCCCTCTAAACTTTGATGTCCTTACTAATCAAGAAGCTGTCACTTTCTGCTTTAAATATACCCAATTACTTGGCCTCTACAGCAGTCTGTGGTAACGAATTCCACAGATTCACCACCCTCTGGCTAAAGGAATTTGTCTCATCCCTGTTCTAAAGGGATGATCTTGTATTTTGTGGCTGTGCCCTCTGGTCTTAGGTACCCCTTTATAGGAAACATCCTCTTCACGTGCATGCTACCTAGACCTTTCGATATTCGGTAGGCCCCCCACTTCATTCTTCTAATCTTAAGTGAGCACAGGCCCAGAGCCATCAAACGCTCCATGTACCTTAACCATTTAAATCCCAAGATCATTCTGATTCACATAGCCTCCTCTCACTGTACTCACTGGAATTTAGAAGAATGTGGGGGGAATCTCATTGAAACCCACCTCATATTGAAACAACTAGATAGGGTGGATGTGGAGAGGATGTTTTCTATGGTGGGGATATCCAGAACTAGAGGGCACAGCCTCAGGATTGAGGGGCGACCATTTAGAAAAGAGGTAAGGAGGGATTTTTTTAGGCAGAGAGTAGTGAATCAGTGGGATGCTCTGCCACAGACAGCTGTGGACGCCAAGACCGTGGGTATATTTAAGGTGGAATTTGATCATTTCCTGATTGGTGAGGATATCAAAGGATCTGGTGAGAAGGCAGGTGCATGGGTCTGAGTGGGATCCGGGATCAGCCATAATGGAATGGTGGAGCAGACTCGATGGGCTGAATGGCCTAATTTTGCTCCTGTGTCTTATGGTCTTATGCTAGACCCTCTCCAATGTCAGCACATCCTTTCTTATATATAGGGCCAAAAAGTGCTTACTTATTCCAAATGTGGTTTGACCAATGTCTTAAAAAGCCTCATCATCATACCCTTACTTTTCTATTCTAGTGCTCTAGAAATGTATGTTAACATTGCACTTGCCTTCCTTACTACCGACTCAACCTGCAAGTTTTAGAGAATCCTGCACTAGGACTCCCAAGTCCCTGTGCTCTTCTGATTTCTGAATCTGGTCCCCAGCTATTTTTGTTTTGTTGCCCTTCGCTCACCCAGTGAGACTGGTTGGACAGAGGGAAGGCGGTGTAGCGTTACTACTCACAGAAAATATTTAACGCCGCTGAAATCATAACTGGCAGCAAAGGCTTTCCCAAGATGCCAAATCTGTGCATCTCCATCCAGGAATTTACCCCCAAGATGGAAACACAAGAGATTCTGCAGGTCATGAATGCGAGAAATTCTGCAGAAGCTGGAAATCCAGAGCAACACATACAAAATGCTGGAGGAACTCAGCAGGTCAGGCAGCATCTATGGAAAGGAACAAAGAATAGGTCCTGATAGAGTGTCTTGTCCTGAAACATTGACTCTTTATTCCTCTCCAAAGACACTGCATTACCTGCTGAGTTCTTCCAGCATTTTGTGCGTTATCTCCAAGTTGGTATCACTTCCTGATTTACGTTATCTTTTTAACCTTCTTTGTGTCTTCCATTCTGCAGCCTGAGTCATTACTTTAGGCCTCTCTTCTCAACTAAACATGTTTTGTGTTCATTGCCCTACCTAATTACCTGTCACAAAGACACTGGGAGAGATTTGAGAGAAGGACAGTCAGCTAATTTCTCAACCGGCAATGTACAAATTACAAAGGAACACCTTGTAATTGAAGTTGGTAGAAAGCCGTGGGTCTGTAATGTAATGTTTATACTGTTACATTTCCATACATTGGAAGCTGAGATGCCAGGAGTCTAAAACATGAACATTAAATGTTAACTACCTCCATAAATACTGATTGCAGTTCCAGAATTTACAATTTTTATTGCAATTTTGTATTCTAGGACTCTAGATAGAAACTTTACGATTTGTTCTGCTGTCATTTGTTTAAATTAGGTAAAATGTAGTATAGGTTCACATACACACATCCTGTGGATTGTATGTGTTTGGGCCACAGTGGACCAGTGCTTCAGGTGAAGTGCACTGATTAAGTGAACTGCTTCATAACTTTGCAAAGTTTCCAAAAAGAAAAAAATCAGTACATCTTCTGCAGATGTTCGAAGCCCGAGCAACACACTGGAGGAACTCAGCAGGTCAGACAGTATCTACGGACGGGGAATAAACAATCGAGATTTTGGGCCAAGATCCTTCATCAGGACTGCAAAGGAAGGGGGAAGAGGCCAGAATAATAAGGTGGAGTGAGCCAAGCTGGCGGATGAGAGGTGAAACCCAGTAAGGGGGAAGGTGGGTGGGCGGGAGGGGATGAAGTACAAAGCATGGAGGTGATAGGTGGAAAAGGTAAAGGGCTGAAGAGGATAGAATCTGATAGGAGGGGAGAGGAGACCATGGGTGAAAGGGAAGGAGGAGGGGCACCAAGACGGAGTTGACGGGCAGGTGAGGAGAAATGAAAGGGGAAGGGGGGGGAACTATAATGGGGAATGACAAAAGAGCGAACAGGGAAGACGGAGAAATTACCGGAAGTTAGAGAAATTGACATTCATACTGACAGGTTGGAGACAGAATATGAGGTGTTGCTCCTCCAACATGAGCATTACCTCAGGACTCAACTGACGCACCAGCAATCCAGAACCATTGCCAAATGTTTGATGTGAGAATTTTGTTTCCCAATTTGGATTGAAAGTTAGTTCTAGAAGTCTGTGAATTATTGTTCAGATAGCAAATAAAAAATACATACTTCAGAAATCCTATTTTCAGACATAATATTCCCTTGTTTCTGTTCTCCTTTTCAGAATGGCAATGAGGTGGTGCCTACGTTTAAGATTCTGAACAGCCTACTTGGTGAGTAATCCTATCTTTGATGTTGCATGAGTAGATTTCAGGAGCCAGGCAGCGGAGTTAAACTATAAATAAATTGAAAGACTTTTGTACCTAATCATGTCTCTCAGGAATATCTGCATGCCCTGCGTCATGAGCTATTTGTTTGTATCGAGGGCAAATTCATTACTGGACAAAAGAGCCAGACTTTGCTACCTCCTTATTAGGAAGCAATCGTGGCATGTTTAACCGTTCTTAGAGGCTCGTACAAAGAACTCCACTCTGAAGGTTTGCTGCCTCAGTGGTTTGTTATGAAAATCAGCATGTTATCATGACTTGCAACCCGCGTTCCCTGAGGAAATTCCGAGCACAGTCAGCAAAATGCCACCAGAAATCAAGTGAGAAACGAGTGGCCAACACAGGTTAAAAACTGTGGAGCACTCCAGGGATAAAGTCCATTTAGACAATAACATCATAAGATATAGGAGCAGGATTAGGCTATCTAGCCCATTGAGTAGGCTCCACTATTTCATCATGTCTGATTCATTTTCCCTCTCAGTCTCAATCTCCTGCCTTCTCCCTGTATCCCTTCATGCCCTGACCAATTAAAATCTATCAAACTCTGCCTTAAATATACGTAAGGACTTGGCCTCCACTGCTGCCTGTGGCAAAAAATTCCAAAGATTCCCCACTCTCTGGCTAAAGAAATTCCTCCTCATCTCCTTTCTAAAAGGACGCACCTCTATTCTGAGGCTGTGCCCTCTGGTCCTAAACTCTCTCCACTTTATTGAGACCTTTTAACATTCAATAGGTTTCAATGAAGTCACCCCTCATTCTTCTGAATTCCAGTGAATACAGGCCCAGGACCAATCAAACGCTCTTGATACGACAAGCCAATCAATCATGAAATCATTTTCATGAGCCTCCTTTGAACCCACTCCAGTGTCAGCACATCCTTTCTAAGAAAAGGGACCCAAAACTGCTCACAATGCTCCTAGTGAGGCCTCACCGGTGCTTTATGAAGCATCAACATTACATCCTTGCTTTTATACTCTAGTCCTCTTGAAATGAATGCCAACATTGCATTTGCCTTCCTCACCACGGTCTCAACCTCTGAATTAACATTTAGGAATCCTGCACAAGGACTCCCAAGTCCCAAGTTTCTGCAACTTTGGAAAGTCATGATGTCATAGAGCATGACAGCACAGAAACAGGCCCTTTGGCCCATCTAGTCATTGCTAAATTGTTATTCTGCCTAGAGCCATCAACCCACATCTGAACCATAATTTTCCACACCCCTCCCATCCATGTACCTATCCAAACTTCTCTTAAATGTTGTGATCAAAGCCACATCCATCACTTAAGCTGGCAACTCGATCTGCACTCACACCGCCCTCTGAAGGTTGAAGAATGGTGCCAGAATAAAGGATTTTGGTGAAGCGGAGAAAATGGAATAGATGGAGTTGTACATCTTAGAACAGGCAAGATAAAGGGGTTCGATTTCACGTAGGGTTTTGATAGTTGAAGAGGTGAGTTATTTCCTGTGACAGGAGGGCTGCAAGCAAGAGGTCACATTGTTCTTCCAACCTAGCGGGTCGATAAACAGCCCACGGTTTATGCCAGCTCTCTGTTCTTTAGGGTTAGTGAGTTGCAGGTGTGCTATGTTGGTGCCAGAAGCATGTTGGCACTCAGAGGCTGCCCCCAGCACAAACCTCAGACTGTTCTGGTCATGGAAGCAAAATGGCACATTTCACTGTTATGTGCACAGAATGCTGGTGGAACTCAGCAGGTCAGGCAGCATCGATGGATATGGATAAGTAGTCCCTGTTTCAGGATGAGACCCTTCGTCAGGACTGGAAAGGAACGGGGAAAATCCAGAATAAAAAGTTAAGGGGAGGGAAAGAAGGTGAAGGTGATAGGTGAAGCCAGGTGGACGGGGGAGGGGAATAATAAGATGCTGGGAGGTGATAGGTGGAAAAGGTAAAGACCTGGTGAGGATGCAGTCTGAGAGGAGGGTAGAGGAAACAATGGGAAGGGAAGGGGGAAGAGGGGCACCAGAGGGAGGTGATAGGCAGGTGAGGAGAAAAGAAGAGGCAAGAGGTAGGCCAGAGCGTGGGGAACTGAAGAAGAGGGAAGGAGACAAAACTTACTGGAAGTTAGAGAAGCTGATGTGCATGCCATCAGGTTGGAGACTACCTCGACGTATTATGATGTGTTACTCTTCCAACCGGAGAGTGGCCTCAGCAAGGCAGAAGCAGAGGCCACGGACCAACATGTTGGGATGGGAATAGGGATTGAAATTAAAATGCACTTCATGTGGAAGGAGCGGAGGTGCATGGCAAAGCACTCCCCTAATCTACGTTAGGTCTCGCCAGTGTAGAGTAGAGTGCTATGTTGGTGCCAGAAGCATGTTGGCACTCAGAGGCTGCCCCCAGCACAAACCTCAGACTGTTCTGGTCATGGAAGCAAAATGGCACATTTCACTGTTATGTGCACAGAATGCTGGTGGAACTCAGCAGGTCAGGCTGCATTGGGAGCTCTGGGTACAACAGGCAACCCCTGCAGGTTTGCAGGTGAAGTGTTGCCTCACCCTGAACGGAGGTGAGGGAGGAGGTGAATGGGCAGGTGCGCCACTTCTGCCCTTTGCAGGGATGAGTACAAGGAGGAAGATTAGTGGGGAGGGACGAATGGACTGGGGAATTACGGAGGGAATGATCCCTGTGGAAAGCAGAGAGTGGGGGGGGGAGATAAAGCTGTATTTGGTGGTAGAATCTCATTGAAGATGGCAGAAATTGCGGAGAATAATGTACTGGATGTGGAGGCTCATGGGGTGGTAGGTGAGGACAAGAGGAACTCTATCATTGTTAAGGTGGCAGGAAGATGGGGTGAGCACGGATGATTGGGAAATGGAGTAGATGTGGGTGAGGGTAGTATTAACGGTGGAGGAAGGAAAACCCTGTTCTTTGAAGAAGGAGGACATTTCTGATTTGTCTCAATGTATATAGTCATAGTATAGTCATAGTCATACTTTATTGATCCCGGGGGAAATTGGTTTTCATTACAGTTGCATCATAAATAATAAATAGTAATAAAACCATAAATAGTTAAATAGTGATATGTAAATTATGCCAGGAGATAAGTCCAGGACCAGCCTATTGGCTCAGGGTGTCTGACCCTGCAAGGGAGGAGTTGTAAAGTTTGATGGCCACAGGCAGGAATGACTTCCTATGATGCTCTGTGCTGCATCTCGGTGGAATGAGTCTCTGGCTGAATGTACTCCTGTGCCCACCCAGTACATTATGTAGTGGATGGGGGACATTGTCCAAGATGGCATGTAACTTGGACAGCATCCTCTTTTCAGACAGCACCGTCAGAGAGTCCAGTTCCATCCCCACAACATCACTGGCCTTACGAATGAGTTTGTTGATTCTGTTGGTGTCTGCTACCCTCAGCCTGCTGCCCCAGCACACAACAGCAAACGTGATCGCACTGGCCACCACAGACTCATAGAACATCCTCAGCATTGTCCGGCAGATGTTGAAGGACCTCAGTCTCCTCAGGAAATAGAGACGGCTCTGAACCTTCTTGTAGACAGCCTCAGTGTTCTTTGACCAGTCCAACTTATTGTCAATTTGTATCCCCAGGTATTTGTAATCCTCCACCATGTCCACACTGACCCCCTGGATGGAAACAGGGGTCACCGGTACCTTAGTTCTCCTCAGGTCTACCACCAGCTCCTTAGTCTTTTTCACATTAAGCTGCAGATAATTCTGCTCACACCTTGTGACAAAGTTTCCTACCATAGCCCTGTACTCAGCCTCATCTCCCTTACTGATGCATCCAACTATTGCAGAGTCATCAGAAAACTTCTGAAGGTGACAAGACTCTGTGCAGTAGAACTCTGTGCTCTGTCCAGAACAAGTCTCTCCAGGGTCTTCATGATGTGGGAGGTCAATGCCACCGGTCTGTAGTCATTGAGGCCGCTGGGACGCGGCGACTTCGGCACAGGGATGAGGCAGGACGTCTTCCACGGCATAGGAACCCTCCGGAGCCTCAGGTTCAGGTTGAATACATGGCGAAGTACTCCACATAGCTGAGGGGCACAGGCTTTGAGCACCCTGGTACTGACACCATCCAGTCCTGCAGCCTTGCTTGGGTTGAGACGTTTCAGCTGTCTTCTCACCTGTTCAGCTGTGAAGCCCACCGTGGTGGTTTTGTGTGGGGAAGGGATATAGTCATGAGAGCAGGGTAGGGGACTGTGAGGAGGGGTAGGAGGGGAGAGTGGAATATGTGTTGGTTGGGGGCCGACAACAGATGGCTCATGTGGGGGATGCGTAGGGGCCACAATGTCAAGTCTGTTAAAGAACAGGTTAAGTTCGTTGGCCCTGTCAACACTGCCTTCAGCTCCTCTGTTGCTAGGTTGCCGGAACCCAGTGATGGTCCTCATCCCCCTCCAGACCTCTCTCATGTTGTTCTGCTGGAGTTTCCACTCAAGCTTCCTCCTGTACGTGTCTTTAGCCTCCCTGATGCTGGCTTTCAGGTCCCTCTGTATTGCCCTCAGCTCCTCCTTATTTCCATCTCTAAACGCCCTCTTTTTAGCGTTGAGGATGTCCTTTGTTACCCATGGCTTGTTATTTGAATAACAAAGGACAGTTCTTGTTGGAACATTGCAGTCCACACAGAAGTTGATGTAATCAGTGATGCACTCTGTGAAAAATTAAGCTAATTGAAACAGTTTCCACACACCAATGTGAGGAAGCTCCAAAATGTAGTGTAATTATTTACCTAAGCAACTCTGAAGAACCATCACAACCCACAAACCTTACCATCAAGAACAGCAAGGGCAAAGACATAGACAGAGGGGATGTAGAGAGGATGTTTCCTATAGTGGAGTCTACGACCAAGAGGGCACAGCTTCAGAATAGAATGCAAGGATGTCCCTTTAGGACAATGATAAGGAGGAACTTCTTTGGCCAGAGGGTGGTGAATCTGTGGAATTCATTGCAACAGACAGCTAAGTAATTGGGTATATTGAAAGCGGAGGTTAATAGGTTCTTGATTAGTCAGGGCATCAAAGGTTACAGCGAGAAGGCAGGAGAATGGGGTTGAGAAGGATAATGAATCGGACATGATTCTACGTCAGAACAGACTTGATGGGCTGAATGGCCTAATTCTGCTCCTTTGTCTTATGGTCTTCTATATTAACAGTCCCAGCAGACTCCCTCATGTTTTTGGTACGATAATGTATGCAAGCATTCATACTTTTGATTCATCTTTCCCCAGATGATCAATTGAGGACAAAGAAAACTTCTTGATGTTACAGTGTCAGAAGGAATACTCTGTTGGAGATTTGAGAATCATGTAACAGATTGGCAGGTAAGTTTGATTAATAATATATTTACATGCCTGTTGTGAAAGGACTAGTTTGATCTTTGCATGATTTTCAGGTAAAGAAATTGAATTGTTGTACATTTTGCCAGACCTGTGATCATTCTAAAGAATGCTCAGAAAAAGCTTGTCCTTTGATATTTTATTTCTTTCAGAAAGTATATTGTTCTCAGTTTGATTGGTTCTTGTTCTGTGGTGTTCTAACCATTTTAATGATAGAAGGGATTTGAAAATACAGTCATATTTGAAATAATCTTCAATCTAAGGCATATGCTCTCATTTGGAAAGAAGGACTCGGGACAAAATATAATTAAGACTGCTAATCAGTAACAGATTTGTTTCTGGAGGGTAGAGCAACAAGAGACTTTTTTTAGCTTGTCCAGTATATCATAAAAACAGTCAGCACATGCTCCTACCAGTGTCTGTGTGACAAACCTACCTTTGACATCACCACTATACTTGTCTCCAAATATAGTAAAGTTATACCATCTCGTATTAACCATTTCCACTCCGGGAAAAATTCTCCACCTCTCCATTCTATCTCTGCCTCTTATCATCTTGTACACCTCTGTCAAGTCACCTTTCATCCTCCTTTGCTCCAGAGAGAAAATCCTTAGCTTGCTCAGCCTCATAAGACATGCTCTCTTACCTAGGCATAAAGGCATCCGTTAGTCTTGTGAGACCATGGATCTGTGCCTGGAAAGTCTTCACTCTCCAGGGTGCAGGCCTGGGCAAGTCTGTATGGAAGACCAGCAGTTGCCCATGCTGCAAGTCTCCCCTCTCCACGACACCAATGTTGTCCAAGGGAAGGGCATTAGGACCCATACAGCTTGGCACCAGTGTCGTTGCAGAGCACTGTGTGATTAAGTGCCTTGCTCAAGGACACAACACGTTCCCTGGGCTGGGGCTCGAACTCACGACCTTCAGGTAGCTAGTCCAATGCCTTAACCACTTGGCCACGTGCCCACTTATCTAGGCAGCATCCTGGTAAATCTCCTCTGCACCCTCTTTTCACATCCTTCCTATAATGAGGCAACCAGAACTGAACACAATGGACTAACCAGAGTCAAAACCAGAGTTTTAGAGTTGTAACGTTATCTTGTGGCTCTTGAACTCAACTTACCCCAAATAATGAAGGCCAACACACCGTACACCTTCTTAACCATCCTATCAACTTGCACGGGAACTTTGAGGGATGTATGGATGTGGTGCCAAGATCTCCCTGTCCCTCCACACTGCTAAGAATCCTGCCATTAATCCTGTACTCTACCTTCAAGTTCAACCTTGTACAATGAATCACTTCACACCTTTCTGGATTGAAGTCCATATTGTATTCACTGTACTTCGTGGAGAAAGATCTAAGTGGATTTAGAGAGGTTTATGTAAGGAGGTACAGGAGCCTCAGGTCCTACACCACCAAGGTCAGGAACAGATATTATCCTTCAACAGCTTGAATAACTTCACTCTCCTCAACAATGAACCGATTCCACAACTTGTGGACACACTTTCAAGGACTCTACAACTCATGTTCTCAGTATTACTTACGAGAAGGAGCAACACCTTATATTCTGTCTGGGTAGCCTTCAACCTGATGGCATGAATATCGATTTCTCTGTTCCGTGACAGCAACTTTTCCTTCCCCTTCCCCTCTTCTTCTATTTCACAACCTGGCCCCTTACTACTTCTCACCTACCTATCTCCTCCCCCTGGGTCCCCTTCTACTTCCCTTCCTCCTATGGTCTCCTCTCCTATCAGATTCCTTCCTCTCCAGCCCTTTACATTTCCTACCCACCTGATTTCACCTATCACCTTCCAGCTATTCTCTTCCCCTCCCCCCCGGCATCTTCCCCCTTCCTTTTCAGTCCTGAAGAAGGGTCTCGGCCCGGAATATTGACTGTTTGTTCATTTCCATAGATGCTGCCTGACCTGCTGAGTTCCTCCAGCATTTGTGTGTGTGTGTTGCTTTGGATTTCTGGCATCTGTGGAATTTCTTGTGTTTATTATTTATTTATTTGTTTGCTTGTTTGTTTATTTCTTGTCGATTTATTAACTTTTTGTATTTGGACAATTTGTCTTTTGCACATTGGTTGTTTGTCAGTCTTTGTGTGCAGTTTTTCATTGATTCTTTTGTATTTCTTTGTCCTACTGTGAATGACTGCAAGAAAATGAATCTCAGAACAGTGTTCGGTGACGTGTGTGTACTTTGACAATAAATTGACTTTGAACTTTGAATGTAGGAGGATGTTACACAACCAGGCAGGTGTGAAACAACAGCAAAGTGTACAGAGGCAATGCCAAGTCCGAGGATTCAGTGCTGTGGAGAAAGATACAGGTATTGATTGAAATAAATGTAAGTGACTGTAAGAATGCATTCAGGCAAAGTAGAATGAAGCAGCTTAACGATTCATATCAAACCATGCCTCACCAAGTGTTAACTTGGTCCATCTTGAAAGAAAACAAACACTGACACACATCTAGTCCCAGCTCACAAGGAGATGCTAATGTTACATCCCTGGCACTGATTGTTGTGGCTGTGACAAAGGGTGAGTGAAATCCAGTAGAAGTAAATCATTTGGGCCAGTCATGGGAGTGAGTGCTGAGTTTGAGAAAGTTTCTACATCTCTGCATATTCTGCAGGTTATTAAGTGAATTACAGGCACTGAATTGTTTTGCCAGAATGAAAAAAAAATTGATATTACAGAAGTTTAGAATATTGATTCATATCAGTGATTCTGTGAATATTGAATCTCCAATTCCAGCTCCCTGCTCTTAGGGAAACAAAACACTCTCCCAGTGAGAAAAAAAAAGAAAAATCTCAGGTTCTATCATGCCCACTACATCTATTACATTTGACACGAGACTCAAAAAACTTGGAAACTGTCCTCCCTTTCTCTTGGTTGAGCAGTTCAGTGTTGTGGGGAGTTTATACTTTGGTTTGTGAACCATACTTTAGCACAGAGTACTTCCATACGTACAAAGACATGGAGCCCCTGATCCCGCTCTGCCATTCAGTACAATCATAAGTAACCTAATTTCCACCTTTTCTGTCTCTATTACAGATTGGGTGTACAGTATTTAAAGTGGAGGTTGATAGGATCTTGATTAGGAATAGCATCAGTGGTTAGAAGGAAAAGGCAGGAGAATGGGGTTGAGAGGGATAATATATCAGCCATGATGGAATAGCAGAGCAGACTCGATGGGCTGAATGGCCTAATTCTGCTTCTAGGTCTTACGGTCTTATCTGCAACGGTCTTACATGGTAGTCAACATGGCGCCAGCATACAATGCTCCCTCGGTTGACATCTTCCAAACAGCTCTTAAAAATCTTTTTTACTTCCTCTATGTTCGTTTTTCCCCTTAAAGAGTGCTTGTGGGACTGTTCGAGCCCGTGATTTGCAGTTTGGAGATCGAATGACGGATCCAGTGATCCTGGGAAGAAAGCGCCTCGACTTTGAGATGGTGTGCAAGCTGACATTCGACTCCATTTTGCCAGTCAAAGTGTCCATTAATCGCCGAGTAAAGCGCTGAGGAAGATTGAGACATTGAGGCGAATGCAGATGGTGCTGACTACTTTCCTTTCGATCACTGCCAGAGCGTCTGTGAGCAGCCTATCACTGCGTGGCTCGGTGAAGCAGGCGGGTAGGCCTCTCTGCCTCACGTGGTGTCCCTCCCTTCTGATGCATGTTGTAGGATGGTATCGTGGTTCTGAGTTTATGGATTGGGCTATTGCGTTTATGGACTGTGGACTCTTTCAGACTTATGGTTTTTATATCCTGTGTTTTTATCACCTGTTTCTTTTCCATTTTTTTGTGCGAGGGGAGAGTGTTTGTGGTATTCTTTTTGTGCAGGGAGGGGTTGTTGCTTTGGGGGTTAATATTCCTGTTCCATTTTGTGTGGGAGGGTTGGGGGGTTCTGGGAGTTGGTGATTGGGATGCTATTCTTTTTTGAGTGGGGGGTGGGTTTGATGTTCCTCTCTGAACGACTTTCATGTTCTTTTTTTTGTTTAATGGCTATCTGGAGAAGACAAATTTCAGAGTTGTTGTGTATGGATACATGCTTTGATGACAAACAAACCTCTGAATACCTTTCTTTTCAACCTGTAACTACACTGTTTGATAAGGCATTGTGGAAGCCTTCAAAGGAAAACAGCAGTTTTAATAATATTACATTCATTCATTATCTTGTCACTTCAGGAAAAATTTGAGTGAGTTAACAGAGACCTGCCAGTTCCTGTGGCAAGTTGGCTCGCTAATTGTACTTAGATAGTCAAGTCCTACTCTGGGACTGGGCTGTATAATCCAAGCTGGTCCTTTAGTGCAGTCATTGTAGAAATGTGTTGGCACGTGGCCAAGTGGTTAAGGTGTCGGTCTAGTGAGCTGAAGGTTGCTGGTTCGAGCCTCAGCTGAGGCAGCATGTTGTGTCCTTGAGCAAGGCACTTAACCTCACATTGCTCTGCGATGACACCAGTGCCAAGCTGTATCGGCCCTAGTGCCCTTCCCTTAGACAACATCGGTGGCGCGGAGAGGGGAGACTCGCAGCATGGGCAACTGCTGGTCTTCCATACAACCTCGCCCAGGCCTGCGCCCTGGAAACCTTCCAAGTTGCAAATCCATGGTCTCACGAGACTAACGGATGCCTTTTTTTTTATTTGTAGAAATGCAGTCACTTGAGTCGAATATGATGTTCTCCTAAGAAGCTATCTTCAGGATGGATTCCATTGATGAAGAACACTTGCGTGTCACTTTGTTTAAGGTGCGGAGGCTGATGCACAGGTAGCCGCCATGCTGTCCTTGGCAGATCAGGTCTGGGTCCAGTGGCGTGGAATGGAAGCCAGCTAGGGACCCTTCACTGCTGTGACCTTCTTCCATGGAGTTGAGAGAAGATAACATGATACAGCCATTGTGATGTGTCATCGTCTTCTGCCATCTCCACCGTTGAGGTCTTGGTTGGATCGCTCTTTGCCTGGAACCTTCCCCTTGACCTTACCACCATGAGTGACCCACTCAGGGGCTAAACTCCAGGCCACATTGCTCCCAGGACCTCACAAGCCTCTCTTCCGCGACAAGGCGAAACACTGCAGGTTAGAATGAAATCTTCCAAATTATCCAGTAAATCAAGATCCGATCAGGAGATGTCCCAGTGTGACTGCAAGCATTCTTGCATTAAAAGATTAAGGTTAGTCTTATTTGTCGCGCGAATATCGTAATATACGGTGGAATGCATCATTTGCGCCAGATCAAATCAGTGAGTGTTGTGTTGGGTACTCGCAAGTGTTGCCGTGCTTTCAGTGCCAGCATAGCTTGCCCAAACCTCACTCCATTTCCGGAATGAAGGAGAAAAGCAGAGTACCTGGAGAATGTACAATCTCATTACAGGAAGTGGCACCACACGTCAAAGTTGCTGGTGAACCCAGCAGGCCAGGCAGCATCTATAAGAAGAGGTACAGTCGACGTTTCGGGCCGAGACCCTTCATCAGGACTAACTGAAAGAAGAGACAGTAAGAGATTTACTATCAATGGCAGGGACCGCGATCCGAAGTTCATGCCTGCCTGCGCCGGGGCCAGCAGGCTCTGGGGTTTGGTGATCACTGGTTCTGTAAAGCAATGTGCTAACCTTTGTGCAACAGTCCCGCCCCATTAATCAATCCACCTATGTTAATTGTCTAAATAGACAATTAAATATTCAACTTGCTGATGATCATACCATTCCTTTTTAATCTATGCATCAGCGGTAATTATATTTTAAATATAAATTGCCAGTTCTGAAGCACATTTGAGCTTTCCAAAATGAACCAACATAACTATATATGTGCATCTTCATCTTTTGTTAAAGGGGTTTCTATCCTTTTTTTATGTCATGGACCCCAGGTTTGGGACCCCTGCTTCAGAACACCAGGGCACCATAGCGGAGTAACGGACAGCTCAGGGCCTGGGAGTTTGGAGTTCAATTCCGGTATCCTCTGTAAGAAAGTTTGTGCGTTCTTCCTGTGAGCACCTGGTGCTTCCGTTTTCTCCAACAAAGATGTACGGGTCGATAGGTTCACTGGTCATTGTAAATTGACCTGTGATTAGGCCAGGGTTAAATAGATGGGTTACTGGGTGGCGCAACTCCTTCTGCTCTGTATCTCAAAAGAAATAAACACCCAAGAATTGCTGCTGTGAAGGAGTGGAGGTCATACAAGGAAACACTGGAGGACTTATTGAGCCAATCACAAACTGATTCTAATAGCATATGTATTTTTTTAAATAGTTCAGGGAACTGTAGAAAAGAATAAAATTGCCTGTAACCATTAGATGAATTATCTCTTTCCATTGCTCATCTTTTAAAAAAATGTTTAATAAAATACCTGCTCCAAGCAGCTTGATGTTGGCCTATTAGATTTAGTCCCACATTATTATCTGTACTATTTTAAAGTAGATTGTAAATGTTAATTGGGTTTTAAATTTCAATTGACTACTCTAAATTTTAAATGTTAAAATTATAAATTTTTTATTTATCCCCCTACAGGGACCCGCTACAAATTACCTTGCATGGGAATAGTCGGGTTATATGAAATTCTAGTGCTCTTGATCTCTTTATTTCCTTCACCTCTTCTGATCAGTAAGGCAGCAGAGGAAATAGCCATTCAGCCCATCTAGTTATCTTTACTGTTTTCAATCCAATGGAACAAAGAGTTTGAATCACATTTGTCCCACCCCATTCCCCTGTTGTTGTAGTGGGGCAGGGAGAGGTAGTGGGTATGAGCTCCCAATGGTGTGCTCTCAGATAGTCTCTGACAACCAAGTCCAGCTCCTGGCCTTCACATGTGGCTTGGTTACTAAATGGTGGAGCCATTTCTCCTGACAGGAGAAGGGGCAAAGGCGGGTTACTGCTGCCTTTAAACCTGTCGCTTCAGGCAGCTGGGGCTCGTCAGCTATGGTTTGCAGTTCACTTAGGAGAAGGAAAACTCTGGTCTCAAACTTCTGCTGCCTTGCAGCTATACCCATTCATGGGGAAGGCTTGAGGAGTAAACCCCGAGGAAAAACCCGGAGCTGGAGTCCCTCAGGCAGTCCTACATTGAATTCAACGCTGACTGGCACCTCCTGTGAAGTCCCTGGTGCCAAACTGTATCTGTCTCCGCCTTTCGTTTGGATTTAATAGCTGCATGGAGAGGGGGAGCCTGCTGCACGGGCAACAGCTTGTTCTCCATATCGTACTGCCCTGGCTTGTTCTCCATATCGTACTGCCTAGCTTGAGTATAGACCTACACAACATCCATGGCCAACCCCGAATAACAGAAGGCCTCTCTCGTTCCCATGTTCTTCAACTCTTTCTCCTTCCCTCCATCCACCAGAGTTCAGCATAAAACAATTTCTGCATTTAACTATGGAATTGTATGCCATCCATCATAACTCTTTTGCCAGAGGGTGGTGAATCTGTGGAACTTGTAGCCACAGATGACTGTGGAGGCCAAGTCATTGAGTATCTTTATAGTGGAGGTTGATAGATTCTTGGTTAATAAGGGCATCAAAGGTGCTGGGGGAAAAGGCAGGAGAATGGGTTGAGAGGGATAGTAAATCAAGCATGATAGAATGGAGCAACACACATCAAAGTTGCTGGTGAACGCAGCAGGCCAGGCAGCATCTCTAGGAAGAGGTACAGTCAACGTTTTGGGCTGAGACCCTTCGTCAGGACTAACTGAAGGAAGAGCTAGTAAGAGATTTGAAAGTTGGAGGGGGAGGGGGAGATCCAAAATGATAGGAGAAGACAGGAGGGGGAGGGCTGGAGCCAAGAGCTGGACAGGTGATTGGCAAAAGGGATATGAGAGGATCATGGGACAGGAGGCCCAGGGAGAAGGAAAAGGGGGGGGGGAACCCAGAGGATGGGCAAGTGGTGTAGTCAGAGGGACAGAGGGAGAAAAAGGAGAGAGAGAAAAAGAATGTGTGTATATCAATAAATAACGGATGGGGTACGAGGGGAGGTGGGGCATTAGCAGAAGTTAGAGAAGTCAATGTTCATGCCATCAGGTTGGAGGCTACCCAGACGGAATATAAGGTGTTGTTCCTCCAACATGAGTGTGGCTTCATCTTTACAGTAGTGGAGGCCGTGGATAGACATGTCAGAATGGGAATGGGATGTGGAATTAAAATGTGTGGCCACTGGGAGATCCTGCTTTCTCTGATGGACAGAGCGTAGGTATTCACCGAAACGATCTCCCAGTCTGTGATGATAGAATGGTGGCACAGATTTGATGGCCTGTTTCTTCACCTATGTCTTATGTTCTAACTCTCGGTAGATTCAGATTTGTTTATTTACCACAGTACATCAAAATGTACAGTGAAATGTGTCATTTGTGCTCACACCAACACACCTGAGGATAGCCTGAGGCCAGCCTGCAATTGTCGCCACACATTCCGGTGCCAACATAGCCTGCCCACCATGCTTGGCAGACCAGCATGAAACCCCAACAAAATGGAAGACAAAGAACTAGAAAACCATAACAATCAAGCCCCTTTCCTCTCTCCCAACACACATGGGCAGTCCTCCATATACACACGGATGGTCCCGCACACGCGCACGGACGGTCCCGCACACGCGCACGGACGGTCCCGCACACGCGCACGGACGGTCCCGCACACGCGCACGGACGGTCCCGCGCATGCACGCACACAGACAGTCCCCCACACACACATAGGTAGTCCTACAACTCCAGGACAGGCCACTGGGTCTCCAGGCCTCAGCCTTTGGGCCATGACTTCCATTCAACTTTCGGACTTTGATCTCCTGTGTGGCCAGCCGGATTCTCCAGTAAAGAATACTGTTCAGTTTTCCGCAGACTTGGCCGTGCGGCAGCGGCAGCGGGAGCAGTCAGACATACAGATGATTGAAGTAGAAGCCATTCCTCTGCTTGACCCACATCCACGTGTCATCAGGCCTAAAGACTTCAAAGCCAAAGGAGGCCATTTGGCCCCTTGTGTCTGCTTCGTCATTCAATAAAATAGTATAAAACATAGAACATTACAGCACAGGACAGGCCATTTGGCCCACAATGTTTTGCCAACATTCTAGCCTACTCTAACATTAATCTGACCCTTCCCATTACATAATCTTCCATTTATCTTTCACCTATGTGTCTAACTAGGAGCATCTTAAATGCCCCAATTGCAGCTGCCTCTACCACCACCTCTGGCAGTGTGTTCCATGCACCCACCACTCTCTGTGTAAAGAACTTACCTCTGTCATCCCCCCATACCTTCCTCCAATTGCCTTAAAATTATGCCCCCTCATATTAACCATTTCTGCCCTCAGAGAAGTCTCTGGCTATCCACTCTATCTAAGCCTCTTATCATCTTGTACACCTCTACCAAGTCACCTCTCATCCTCGTTCACTCCAAAAGAAAAGCCCTACCTTGCCAAGTTTATCCTCAAAAGACACGCTGTCTAATCCAGCGTCCTGCTAAGTGGGGGTTTAATAACAATGCTGAAAGGTGAGGAGGAATTTCTTCAGACAGAGGGTGGTGGATCTGTGGAATTCATTCCCACAATGGTTGTGGAGGCCAAGTTGTTGGGTATAATTAAAGTGGAGGTTGATAGGTTCTCTATCAGGAAGGGCATCACAGGTTACAGGGAGAAGGCAGGAGAATGGGGTTGAGAGGGATAATAAATTCCCCACCTAGACAAATAAGGTCTGGCCATTGTTTTTGTGGTCAAATGCTTTCATCAGTACCTTTATGGGCGCGTATTTACAATTTATACGGACCATAAACCACTGAGCCTGTTCAGTGAGACTAGATGCATCCCACCGCTAGCCTCAGCCAGGATACAGCATTGGACTCTGACATTGTCAGCCTACCAGTACACTATAGTGTACAGAGTGGGTGGGAATAATGCAAATGCTGATGCACTGAGTCGACTACCTTTACCTGAGGCACCTGTTACTACATATGTGCCTCCAGAGACTGTGTTTTCATTGGAGAGGCTGTCAGAGACACCTGTAGAGGTGACCCAGATCAGGCAGTGGACAGAGAGGGACCCAGTCCTGTCCCAAGTCAAGACTTTTCTTTTACAAGGCTGGCCCAGAGTTGTGGAAGGAGAGGAACTGAGGCCTTATGCCAAACGCAAGACAGAACTCAGTCTGCAGGATAGCTGCATCTTCTGGGGGGCAAGGGCCATCGTGCCTCCCCCTGGCCGTTTACAGATTGTGGAGGAAATTCGTGAGACTCACCTTGGGGTCTCTCGAATGAAAAGCCTTGCAAGATCCTACGTTTGGTGGCCAAGAATGGATCAGGATCTGGAGAACAAGGTAAAATCATGCACGCAATGTCAGACTAATTAGAATATATCACCACCAGCTCCTTTGCACCCATGGGAGTGGCCAGACCACCCCTGGTCTAGGCTACATTTGGACTTTGCTGGCCCTTTTATGGGGCAGATGTTTCTTGTAATGGTAGATGTGCATTCTAAATGGATGGAAGCTCACATCATGAGCAACATCACAGCCCCCTCAGCCATAGGCAAACTCAGGCAAGTATTTGCAGTCCATGAGTTGCCTGACACTCTGGTCACTGATAATGGCACGACGTTCACCAGTGAGCTGTTCAGTGAGTTCATGCAGCAGAATGGCATTCATCACATTCGGACGGCCCCTTTCCACTCAGCCTCCAATGGTTTGGCTGAGCGGGCTGCTCAGACAGTGAAGGAAGGCCTGAAGCGGGTGACAGAGGACTCTCTCAGCATTCGGCTTTCATGTTTCCTGTTTAAATACCGCCTCATGCCACAGACTACGACTGCCCGCACGCCAGCAGAGATGCTGATGGGGCATAGGCCCAAGTCAAGATTGGACCTGCTGCGTCCGGACATGAAGGCAAAAGTGAGACAGACTACTGCGGAAGCGTGTCCACCAGTGACTTTGCCAGTGGGCGAGATGCTGGCAGAGGGGTCGGGGTCCCCTGAAGAGGATGAACATTCTCACACAGACACACAGACCCCTCTCATGCCCCCAACACCAGACCCACCCAAAACACCCTCACCAGCGGTGCCTGCTGGGTCACCAGGGGTAGTGCGCAGATCACAGCGCACTCGTAAACCTCCTGACAGACTGAATCTTTAACGGGACAGTTCTTTTTTTGCTAGATTGAATGTTGAATCTGTCACATTTTCCAGATGTTTTGTATTGATAAACTGTTGCTGAGATACAAGTATAAGTTTTCAGGGGTACGCAAGTTAACAACACCACTGTTTCTATTTCCTAGTTTTTACATTTGGGAGATGTTGGATTTTAAAGGGGGAGAAGTGTTGTAATGTGAGCATTATTAAAAGTAAGTTAATACTAATTAGGATAATGGGGGGTTCTACTTCCGGTGTGCTTTGTATATAGTGTGCCTGCCATGCCGTACGGGTTGTGAAAACCTCTGTATATACATAATGGTTTGGAAGTTCGAGATAAAGTTGTTTCTTGGGCATGAAGTTGTTGAGTGTGCCTTTTTCAAAGTAGAAGTTACTACACAAGAGATTCTGCAGATGCTGGGAAAATCAGAGTAACGCGCACACAAGATGTCAGGGGAGCTCAGCAGGTCAGGGAGCATCAATGGAGAGGAATTAGCAGCCGATGTTTCTCGCTGAGACCTTCCATTTGGATTGCTTTCACACTTCGACTGCAGTTTGCTTTGATGTCGCACCCATAAGACAGCATCTCGCTAGTGGCCAGAGAAAGTTAATACCTATTGCTGAAGATAAATATTTACACAAGTGACCAAGGCTGGCTGCAAAATTTAATCTAGATATTTCCTGTCCTGATTATGATCATTGTGCTCAAGTTCTACTGTTAGGTTGTGAGAAATTTAACTAACTTGATTACTGAAATGACTTCAGAGTTCAGTTTGCTCTCCCCTTTATCACCTTTGTCCTTTTGTCCCTGAAGAAGGTAGATAATTATAGGTGATAAGTGGAGAGCCCCAGACTTCCAGTATCATTGAGAGATTGTGGTGAGAATGAAGGTGACACACAGAAGCCTGACATTGTCACAGTTCGAACTGCCCTTTAAAGGTTAGTGGTGAAGTGTAATGGACGTGTTTTACTGCTGGTGATAACTAGGAAGCGTGTTGGCAGCATCAGATTTTGGGTTTTCAATCTTAGAACAGGTCCAGCCGTAAATCCTTTCATTACTGGAAACTGAGTTCAAATCCAGCTCGGCCCGATGAAATTCAGTCATTCACTGAAGGCTGTAAGATGTTTTAATGCCTGTGCACGCCCGGTTTCCAGGGGCTGTGATTTGGAATAAATCACGGCGGGCAATTTTGCTCATGAGGGTTACAAGTGAGAGGAAATAGAAATGGGGGAAGAGGAAACGAGAAAATCTGCAGATACTGGAAATCCAAGAACACACACAAAATACTGGAGGAACTCAGCAGGCTAGGGAGCATCTATGGGAAAGAGTACAGTTGACTTTTTGGGCCGAGACTCTTTTCCATAGATGCTGCCTGGCCTGCTGAGTTCCACCAGCATTTTGTGTGTGTTGCTTGAGGGAAGAGGAAGATGATGAGGTTTGACTCAAAGTACATCAATGGTTTGCAGTAACGATAGTTTCAACCCACATCCAACCTATTCAAAAATACTTTGTATTGGTTAGCATCTTGTTATCTCATTGAAACTAACCAAACATTGAAAGGCCAAGATAGAGTGGATGTAGAAAGGATATTTCCTATAGTGGGGTAGTCTAAGACCAGAGGGCACAGCACCAGAATACAGAGATGTATCTTTAGAACAGAGATGAGAAGGAATTTCTTTAGCCAGAGGGCAGTGAATCAGTAGAATTCTTTCCCACAGACAGTTGGGAAACCAAGTCATCGAGTATATTAAAAGCAGAGGTAAATGGGTTCTTGATTAGTAAAGGCATCAAAGGTTACAGAAAGAAGGCAGGAAAATGGGGTTATAGACAATAGACAATAGGTGCAGGAGTAGGCTATTCAGCCCTTCGAGCCAGCACCACCATTCACTGTGATCGTGGCTGATCATCCACAATCAGTATCCAGTTCCTGCCTTATCCCCATAACCTTTGATTCTGCTATCTTTAAGAGCTCTCTCCATCTCTTTCTTGAAAGCATCCAGAGACTTGGCCTCCACTGCCTTCTGGGGCAGAACATTCCATATATCCACCACTCTCTGGGTGAAAAAGTTGATTCCCTGATGGAATGACAGAGCAGACTCGATGAGCTGAATGGTGTAATAAAGCTCCTACATCTTTTGGTCTTGTACAGAACCATTGACCAGGGGTTCAATTCCTGACACAGCCTGTAAAGAGTTTGTGCTCTCTCCCCATGACACCATGGGTTTGGTCCAGGTGCGCTGGTTCCTGCCCACACTCCAAAGACCTGCGGGTCAGAAGGTTATTTGGTCACATGGGTGTATGGGCAGCAGAGGCCCATTTGTCTGGAAGGGCCTGTTACCATAGAAAAAGTAAAATTATTAAAATACTTTTGGGATGCTCCAAAGCAGTTTGCATCAATGATGTACATTGGAACATTATCATTGTTGTATCATCAGATCGTTACAACAATGAATATTATTTATTTAGAGATACAGCACAGTAACAGGCTCTTCCACCCAATTATAATGCTGAGCCTTTATAAGGCACTAGTCAGGCTGCACTTGGAGTATTGTCAACACTTTTGGGCACCATATCTCAGAAAGAATGTGTTGTCATTGGAGACAGTCCGGAGAAGGTTCACAATTCCGGGAGTGAAGGGGTTAACATATGAGGAGTGTTTGGCATAATTTGGGCCTGTACTCACTGGAAATTAAAAGAATGCAGGGGAATCTCATTGAAACCTACCGAATATTGAAAGGACTAGATAAGGTGGATGCGGAGAGGATGTTTCCTATGGTGGAGGTATCCAGATCTAGAGGGCAGAGCTTCAAAATTGAGGGGCGACCCTTTAGAACAGAGGTAAGGAGGAATTTTTATTAGCCAGAGAGTAGTAAATCTGTGGAATGCTGTGAAGTCCAAGTACGTGTGTATATTTAAGGTGGAAGTCGATCATTTTCTGATCGGTCACGGCATCAAAGGATATGGTGAGAAGGCGGGTGTATGGGGTTGAATGGAATCCGGGATCAGCCATGATGGAATGGCGGAGCAGACTTGATGGGCTGAATGGCCTAATTCTGCTCCCATGTCTTATGGTCTTGTACAGCCAAGGCAATAAATATACACAAATTGAATATACAACTCAAGCAGCTCACCACAGGCTCCTACGGGGAACATTGTGCTCTTAGCCCAGGTAAGGCATTTGCTTCCACAAATTCAATTGCCAGGATGCCAACAACAGCTCTCTACTGCTGTTTATGACATTATCATGGCTCCTTTATCATTCATCTGAGAGGGTGGAAAATGGATGAAAAATATTGAAATATGTTCCATTCTTCAGCAGATGAAGTCAACGCCCTCCCACTGGGTCCCCTGCACTTGTTCTTTCCGCTTGCCCACCACACCGGCCTCCTCTGGCTCCACGCTCCACCTTGCTCCACCTATCAGATTCCATCATCTCTGTTGCCTCCGTCTAAATCCTCCCAGCCTCCGTTGCCATTTCCACCCTTCCTTTGCCCTTCTGACCCTATCTGCCAATCACCCTTCCTCACCCGGATCCACCTATCACCCGCCAGCTCTTGTTTCGGTCCCCTTCAGTCCAGTTATCCCCCCTCTGCTCATCCAGTCCTGGCGAAGGGTCTCAACAAGAGACATTGACTGTCCATTTTCCACCACGGCTTCCCCCAACCACCTTGAATTTCTTTTCCAAACACTACACGGAGCTGATTTGGAAATCTATGGCCAATCCTACACAATCACTGATTGTAAATGTTGGATCTCAATGGGAGCACCTTCCGCTGGAGGTTTCTATGGTCCAAGGAGGTGGCTGACCACCATCTCCTTAGCAGCAACTAGGGATGGGCAGTAAACACCGGCCAGGCCGTCACATCCAGATCCTGAAAACTGAATATAGAAAAATACTGATATTGCATATGACAAGCACAAAATACTGGAGGAAATCGGCAGGTCAGGCAGCTTCTATGGAGAGGATTAAACAGTCGATGCTTTGGGCAGAGACCCTTTGCCAGGATTGAAAAGGAAGGGGAAAGAAGCCAGAATATAGCAGCTACCCTACCAAGGATCTAGAATCAGAAATCAAATGGGGAACAAAATCCTGCAGATGAACAAACACACACAATTGCCCCGCCTTCCAACCAATCAAGATCATTTAATGAGTGGGTGCACTTTCAGCACAATGGTCACTCTACCTGTTTGTCATGTCTCTGAGCCAGTCGTCGACCATTTCCCAGCTGAGGGCTCTCTCAATGTGCCTCAGGCCGGAGGTTCTGTGGGGAACCACAACCAGCATGCTGGCATTGGTGCTGTACGGCAGACTGATGACATCGCACGCGTAGACGTGATCTGTGGCGGCCATCACAGTGGCCCTGACGTACATCATCGGCACCTTCACCGCCGCTGTCCTGCTGGTGTGGAACTGGAGCATGGTGGTCTTCCGTTTGATAAACTTGTGCTCCCACAGGCCTGTAAGCAGAAGGTACTGGCAGAGTAATAACAGCCTTGTAGCACCAGACTGCAAGTTAAGATTGATGGCACTAGCAAGGTTGATAACAGAGTGGAAAATGATCACATTAGTTACTGCGCTGATCCAAATGATAGCAGAGACATCTCCCTCTACACGTATTGTTCAAAAGATATGTCTAGGGTTGATCACAGTTGGAGAATCGCTCAAGCATTTTTGAATTGTTTTGTGATACAGAAGAATCCCCAGGGTAGTTGGATCCTTGAATTCATCGTTCTTGGTTGTATGAAGGTATTTGACTGCTGCTTCCTTACAATAAAAAATAAGGTCTATTGGGAAAGAACAGGTAAGTGATACTAATTAAGTAGCTCTTTCATGCACATGAGGACTGAATAGAGTAACAGATATAAACTGCTGGAGGAACTCAGCAGGTCAGGCAGCATCTATGGAGGGAAATAAACAGTCAACGTTTCGAGCCAAGACCCTTCATCAGAACTGGATAGGAAGGGGGAAGAAGCCAGAATAAGAAGGTGGGGTGAGGGAGAGTTGGCAGGTGATAAGCGAAGTCAGATGAAGGGGAAGGTGGGTGGGGGAGGGAGGGGAGGAATGCATTGAGAAGCTGGGAGGTGATAGGTCGAAAAGGTAAAGGGCTGAAGAAGAATGAATCTGATAGGAGAGGAGAATGAACCGTGGGAGAAAGGGAAGGAAGAGGGGCACCAGAGGGAGGTGCTGGGCAGATGAAAAGAGTTAAGGGGGAGATAGATAGATAGATACTTTATTGATCCCAAAGGAAATCACTGTGTCAGTAGCTTACAAGTGCACAGATATACAAATTTACAAATATTAGAAGAGAAGTAAGAAAGAATAAAAAATAAGTTACCTCAAACAGTCTAACAGGAGGGGGTCATCACGTCCCCAGCTATAGGATGACACATTATAGAGCCTAATGGCCGAGGGTAAGAATGACCTCATGTAGAACTCTTAGGAGCAGCACAGTTGTCTTAGTCTATTATTAAATGTGTTCCACTGTTCAGCCAAGTTGGCATGCAGAGGGTGAGAAACATTGTCCAAAACTGCCAGGATTTTCCGTGGGATCCCTTGTTCTACCACAGCCTCCAGTGTGTCCAGTTGGACTCCTATAACAGAGCCAGCCTTTCTAATAAGAGAGGGGCCAGAGAGGGGAATTGAAGAAGAGGGAAGGGAGAGGGGGAAAACTTACTGGAAGTTCGAGAAATCAATGTTCATGCCATCAGGTTGGAGGCTACCCAGATAGAATATGAGGTGTTGCTCCTCCACCCTGAGAGTGGCCTCATCATGACAGTAGAGGAGGCCGTGGACCGACATCTCTGAATAGAATGGGGATCGGACTTTAAATGGCTGGCCACCAGGAAATCCTGCTTGTTACAGATAGTGCGAAGGTGCTCGACAAAGCGGTCCCCGAATCTGCATCGAGCCTCACTAATACAGAGGAGGCCACACTGGTAGCACTGTATATGACCCCGACAGATTTTCAGGCGAGGGGTTCTCTTTGAATCGATTCATCCAGCATGTTGAGGCAGTAGAATGGTGCAGATGGTTGATTTGCTTCTGCCCTCACCAGATGCTGTCTGCGTGGAGTTTGCAGGTTCTCTCTGTGGGGGTGTGGGTTCCCCCAGATGCTCTGGTTTCCTCCCACGTCCTACACATGGAGGATGAGAGGGGACTTGATAGAGGTGTACAAGATGAAGGGAGGCACAGATCGAGTGGACAGCCAGATACTTTTCCCCAGGGTGGAAATGGCTTGTACAAGGGACCATGATTTTTAAGGAGATTGGAGGAAAGTATAGGGGCGATGTCAGAGGTAAGAGTTTTTACAGAGTGATGAGTGTGTGGAACATTTTCCCAGGGTGGTGGTAGAGCTAGACACATTAGGGACATTTAAGAGACTCTTAGATAGGCAGATGGGTGATAGAAGGAGGCATGCCTAATGGCCAGATTTTGTCAGGGTCAAATGCAGAGATCGAAGTTCCAAATCACTATTGTTTCCTTCACAGCTTTGGAGCCAGCAGTATCTGAGCAGGATCAGCGGTTGCCACACACACCTGGGTGTCGAGCTCTGGGGGAAGAGGGTGAATCTCCCGGTACTGAACCAGAAGGCTGTTCTTTCCTAACCCTTCCCAAAATCTTCAGCATCAGCTGCTGCTCCAGTACCACAGATCAGATCAGTGAGGATGGTGTTCAGGGCTGCCCGCAAGTATCACCATGCTTCTTGTGCCAGTGTAAAATGTCTAAAACTCACTAACCTGTACAAACTCCTTACAGTGTAAAATGTCCAAAACTCAGTAACCTGTACAAACTCCTTACAGTGTAAAATGTCCAAAACTCACTAACCTGTACAAACTCCTTACAGTGTAAAATGTCCAAAACTCACTAACCTGTACAAACTCCTTACAGTGTAAAATGTCCAAAACTCAGTAACCTGTACAAACTCCTTACAGTGTAAAATGTCCAAAACTCAGTAACCTGTACAAACTCCTTACAGTGTAAAATGTCCAAAACTCACTAACCTGTACAAACTCCTTACAGTGTAAAATGTCTAAAACTCACTAACCTGTACAAACTCCTTACAGTGTAAAATGTCCAAAACTCACTAACCTGTACAAACTCCTTACAGTGTAAAATGTCCAAAACTCACTAACCTGTACAAACTCCTTACAGTGTAAAATGTCCAAAACTCACTAACCTGTACAAACTCCTTACAGTGTAAAATGTCCAAAACTCAGTAACCTGTACAAACTCCTTACAGTGTAAAATGTCCAAAACTCACTAACCTGTACAAACTCCTTACAGTGTAAAATGTCCAAAACTCAGTAACCTGTACAAACTCCTTACAGTGTAAAATGTCCAAAACTCAGTAACCTGTACAAACTCCTTACAGTGTAAAATGTCCAAAACTCACTAACCTGTACAAACTCCTTACAGTGTAAAATGTCCAAAACTCACTAACCTGTACAAACTCCTTACAGTGTAAAATGTCCAAAACTCACTAACCTGTACAAACTCCTTACAGTGTAAAATGTCCAAACTCACTAACCTGTACAAACTCCTTACAGTGTAAAATGTCCAAAACTCACTAACCTGTACAAACTCCTTACAGTGTAAAATGTCCAAAACTCAGTAACCTGTACAAACTCCTTACAGTGTAAAATGTCCAAAACTCAGTAACCTGTACAAACTCCTTACAGTGTAAAATGTCCAAAACTCAGTAACCTGTACAAACTCCTTACAGTGTAAAATGTCCAAAACTCAGTAACCTGTACAAACTCCTTACAGTGTAAAATGTCCAAAACTCAGTAACCTGTACAAACTCCTTACAGTGTAAAATGTCCAAAACTCACTAACCTGTACAAACTCCTTACAGTGTAAAATGTCCAAAACTCAGTAACCTGTACAAACTCCTTACAGTGTAAAATGTCCAAAACTCACTAACCTGTACAAACTCCTTACAGTGTAAAATGTCCAAAACTCACTAACCTGTACAAACTCCTTACAGTGTAAAATGTCCAAAACTCACTAACCTGTACAAACTCCTTACAGTGTAAAATGTCCAAAACTCAGTAACCTGTACAAACTCCTTACAGTGTAAAATGTCCAAAACTCAGTAACCTGTACAAACTCCTTACAGTGTAAAATGTCCAAAACTCAGTAACCTGTACAAACTCCTTACAGTGTAAAATGTCCAAAACTCAGTAACCTGTACAAACTCCTTACAGTGTAAAATGTCCAAAACTCACTAACCTGTACAAACTCCTTACAGTGTAAAATGTCCAAAACTCAGTAACCTGTACAAACTCCTTACAGTGTAAAATGTCCAAAACTCACTAACCTGTACAAACTCCTTACAGTGTAAAATGTCCAAAACTCACTAACCTGTACAAACTCCTTACAGTGTAAAATGTCCAAAACTCACTAACCTGTACAAACTCCTTACAGTGTAAAATGTCCAAAACTCAGTAACCTGTACAAACTCCTTACAGTGTAAAATGTCCAAAACTCAGTAACCTGTACAAACTCCTTACAGTGTAAAATGTCCAAAACTCACTAACCTGTACAAACTCCTTACAGTGTAAAATGTCCAAAACTCAGTAACCTAAACAAACTCCTTACAGTGTAAAATGTCTAAAACTCACTAACCTGTACAAACTCCTTACAGTGTAAAATGTCCAAAACTCACTAACCTGTACAAACTCCTTACAGTGTAAAATGTCCAAAACTCACTAACCTGTACAAACTCCTTACAGTGTAAAATGTCCAAAACTCAGTAACCTAAACAAACTCCTTACAGTGTAAAATGTCTAAAACTCACTAACCTGTACAAACTCCTTACAGTGTAAAATGTCCAAAACTCACTAACCTGTACAAACTCCTTACAGTGTAAAATGTCCAAAACTCACTAACCTGTACAAACTCCTTACAGTGTAAAATGTCCAAAACTCAGTAACCTAAACAAACTCCTTACAGTGTAAAATGTCTAAAACTCACTAACCTGTACAAACTCCTTACAGTGTAAAATGTCCAAAACTCACTAACCTGTACAAACTCCTTACAGTGTAAAATGTCCAAAACTCACTAACCTGTACAAACTCCTTACAGTGTAAAATGTCCAAAACTCAGTAACCTAAACAAACTCCTTACAGTGTAAAATGCCCAAAACTCATTAACCTGTACAAACTCCTTACAGTGTAAAATGTCCAAAACTCAGTAACCTAAACAAACTCCTTACAGTGTAAAATGTCCAAAACTCACTAACCTGTACAAACTCCTTACAGTGTAAAATGCCCAAAACTCATTAACCTGTACAATCTCCTTACAGTGTAAAATGTCCAAAACTCAGTAACCTAAACAAACTCCTTACAGTGTAAAATGCCCAAAATTCATTAACCTGTACAAACTCCTTAGTGTAAAATGTCCAAAACTCACTAACCCGTACAAACTCCTTCGTGTAGAATGCCCAAACTCACTAACCTGTACAAACTTGTTACAGTGTAAAATGCCCCAAAACTCACTGACCTATACAAACTCCTTCGTGTAGAATGTCCAAATGTCACTAACCTGTACAATCTCCTTACGGCATAGAATTCCCCAAACTCACTGACCTATACAAACTCCTTACAGTGTAGAATATCCAAAACTCACTAACCTGTACAAACTCCTTACAGTGTAAAATGTCCCAAAACTCACTAACCTTATCCCACTTTTCTTTGGACTGTGGGAGGAAACCGGAGTACTTGGAGGAATCCCACACGGTCATGGGAAGAATGTACAAACTCCTTACAGACAGCAGTGTGAATCAAACCCCAACCTTACAGTTGCTGCCACAAAACAACACATTTCACAGTGATTATCAGTGACAATAAACTTGATTCTGGTTCTGATCACTATTTCAACAAAGAGGTAGCAACCCCCACTCTACATGTTCTGTTTCCAGTAGGAGACTGTGAGACAAGGAAACAGATAGGAGGAATAAGATAACTAGGATTTCTCTAATAGACAGTAGAGACTTAATGGACCAATTAACCTCCTTCTGTATCATAAAAACACATCTGTTTCTCAATAAATAAACACAAGAGATTCTGCAGATGCTGGAAATCCAGAGCAACACGCACAAAGCCTCCAAGAGGACCATAACCTTGTCGTAGGGTTTGGAGGCTTGTGTGCCTCAGCGACCCGGAGATCTATGTTGGCTGGAGTCAGGGCTTTATTCTTTGGCTCTTGGCAGGGTGACCCATGCTGAACAGGTCAAAGTGCAGAGGCCAGACTATGAGTGGTCCACCAGTCCTCCTGGTTCAGGGGTTCAGCTCAAGGCCAACAGCCCTGACTGCTCAAACAAAATTGTAATGGAAACAGCAATGAAGACTTCTATATCTGAGTGCGATGGTATTCCTGAGTTTCCACCCGTGACTTGCATGACTGACAGTAGTGAAAAACCAAGAGGAAGCTACTGACATGATGAAGGAAGCTCTGAGCATCGTCAGAGATGGAGGACCTTCATTGCTGCCCTGAACGCCAGTGGCAGAACAGGCGGTAAGCACATGCAAAATGCTGGAAGAACTCAGTAGGTCAGGCAGCATCTATGGAGAGGAATTAAAGAGTTCACATTTAGGGCTGAGACCCTACATCAGGACTCAACCAACATCCATAAAACAGGTTGGCCAGTAATTAAATTACAGTTTGAGGACATCTGCTGTGTGCCAGTTAGCAGCTGCTTTTTCTACATTGTAACAGTGACTGCTCTTTTGAAGTTCCTTATTAGCTGTAAGGAATGTTGGAACTTTGGGGAAGCCTTGCTATAAAGTGTCTTTTTTATTGATCTGCATGTCTGGCTCCATCCATTGCAGCCAAAATATTTTTAAAATAAATAGTTTCAGAAATATTCTTGTGTTTCCAATCACATGGGTACATTTCTGATTGCTGTTGTCACAGATCACAGACATGAAGTAATTTCTTCCGATGTTTATGTGCAGGCGAGATGGGTGGGGCCGTGTTTTGGAAGTTGCTAACAACAATGAGTGGACCATGGATTCCAGCCTTGCCACAAGTCTAAGAATGAGGAGGGAGAGATATCAGTCAAGCCAGGGTTCTCGTCCTCAAAACAGGGTAGGTCAACGGAAGATTGGATAGGACTGTATTAAAATTATCAGAATCAGAATCACATTGCTTATTATCACTGACAAATGTCATGAGATTTATTGTTTCTCAGCAGCAATGTAGTGCAATACATAACTTATAATAAGAAATATGAAATATATTTTTAAAATTCAAACTAAATAAGTACTGCAAAAAGATATCAAAAGTAGTGAGGTAGTGTTCATGGGTGGGTTCATTGTCCATTCAGAAATCTGATGGTGGGAGGGGAAGAAGCTGTTCTTAAAACATTGAATGTGTGTCTTCAGGCTCCTGTACCTCCTCTCTGATGGTAGTAATGAAAAGAGGGCAGGTCCTGGGTGATGGGGGTCCTACATGGCAGATGCCTCTCTTTTAAGTCATCGCCTTTTGCAGGTGTCATCAATGGTGGGGAGGCTCGTGCCCGTGATGGAGCTGGCTGGGTCTGCAATCCCCTGCCGCTGGATCTGCAGTCCCCTGCTGCTTTTTCCCATCCTGTGCAGTGGCCCGGCTCCTCCATAACACGCAGCGATATCGTTAACGTTGATCAAGATCAAGATGGGTTTCGAGTGCTGGGGAGTGTCACTAACCAGAAGAGTAAACGTGAAGATAATTAGATTTGGAGACATTTATTTTATGCGGCTTCATGAAGTGATCTGGAAAGACTAGTAGAAGCAGATTCAATAGTGATGTTCAAAAGGGAATTCTATACTCAGTCACCACCTTCATTAGGTACAGGAGTGGAATGCGGTGCGGTCTTCTGCTGCTGTAGACTATCCGCTTTAAGATTCGATGCGTTCTGTATTCAGAGAGGCTCTTCTGCGCATCACTGTTGTAACATGTGGTTATTTGAGTTACTGTCACCTTCCTGTCAGCTTGAACCAGTCAGGCCATTCTCCTCTGACCTCTCTCATTAACAATACATTTTTGTCCACAGAACTGCTGCTCACTGGATGTTTTTTTGCTTCTCACACCATTCTCTGTAAACTCTTAGGGACTGTTGTGTGTGAAAATCCCAGGAGATCAGCAGTTTCTGAGATACTCAAACCACCCCATCTGGCACCCACAATCATTCCACAGTCAAAGTCAATTAGATCATATTTATTCCTCATTCTGATGTTTTGATCTGAACAACAACTGAACCTCTTGATCATGTCTTGCTTTATGCATTGAGTTGTTGCCATGTGATTGGCTGATGAGATATTCGCGAAAATGAGCTGGTGCATGGGAGTACCTAATAAAGTCGTCACTGAGTGTGTGTTAACAGATAAAGGGAACACGTTCTACTTATTTTACATAGAAATCAGGAGAGTTTGAAGTCTATTAAAGGGGACTGTCAAAGAGCCAGCACAGATACAATGGGTTAAACAGTCTTTCTCTGAACTCTACACCTACCGGGGGCCTCTGGCACTGAGTCTGTATCTGTGACTCAGAAGGGAAGGGGGGAGAAGAGGAGTATTGTAGTGATAGGGAATTCCATAGCTATAGGAGCAAATAGGAGATACCGCAGATGGGAAAGAGACACCCAGATAGTACGTTGCCTCCAAGATGCCAGGGTCAGGGATGTCTGGGACTGGGTCCATAGAACTCCTGAAGGGAGAGGGTGAACAGCTGAAAGCCATGATACATATTGGTATCTACGACATGGGTAGGAAATGGCAGGAGGTCCTGAAGAGAGAATATAGGGAGTTTGGTAGAAAGCTGAAAAGCAGGACCTCCAGGGTAGTAATCTCTAGATTGCTGCCTGTGCCACGTCCCAGTGAGTGGGAAGATGTTGGAGTCCATTATTAAGGATGAGGTTTCATGGTAGTTGGAGGCACATGATGAAATAGGCCAAAGTCAGCATGTTTTCTTTAGGGAGAAATCTTGCCTGGCAAATCTATTGGAATTCTTTGAAGAAGTAATAAGCAGGATAGACAAAGGAGAATCGGTAAATGTTGTGTACTTGGATTTTCTGAAGGCCTTTAACAAGGTGCCACACATGAGACTGCTTAACAGGATTAAAGCCCATGGTGCTAGAAGATTGGCTGACTGGCAGGAGGGAAGTGTGCAATCATGCGCATAGGGAGAAATAATAAAGGTGTAGACTATTTTTTAAATGGGGAGAAAGCTCAAAAATCAGAGGTGCAAAGAGGCTCATGCAGGATTACCTAAACAATAGACAATAGACAATAGCTGCAGGAGTAGGCCATTCAGCCCTTCGAGCCAGCACCGCCATTCACTGATCATCCACAATCAGTACCCTGTTCCTGCCTTGACTCCGCTATCATTAAGAGCTCTATCTAACTCTTTCTTTAAAGCATCCAGAGAATTGGCCTCCACTGCCTTCTGAGGTAGAGCATTCCACAGATCCACAGATCCACAACCTCTAACAACTAAAAGTTACCTTGCAGGTTGACTCAGTGTAAGGAAAGCAAATGGAATGTTAGCACTCGTTTCATGAGGACTAGAATATAAAGCAAGGACGTAAAGCTGATGCTTTACAAGACATTAGTCAGTCCACACTTGGAGTATTGCGAGCAGTTTTGGGCCCCTTATCTGAGAAAAGATGTGTTGGCATTGGAGAGGGTCTAGAGCAGGTTAATGAGAATGATTCCGGGAATGAAAAGGGTTAACATATGAGGAGTCTTTGATGGCTCTGGGCCTGTACTCATTGGAGATCAGGAGAATGAGGGGATTCCATTGAATATTGAAAGGCCTAGATAAAGTGGATATAGAGAGGCTGTTTCCAATAGCTGGCGAGCCTAGGATGAGAGGGCACAATCTCAAAATAAAGGGAATTCCATTTAGAACAGAGATGAGTATGAATTCCTCTAGCCAGAGAGTGGTGAATATGTAGAATTCATTGCCACAGATGGGTGCGAATCCCAAATCATTGAGTATATTTAAAGCAGAAGTTGATAGATTCTTGTTTAGTCAGGGTACCAAAGGTTACAGGTCAGGAGAATGGGGTTGAGAGGGATAATAAGTCAGCTATGATAGAATAGTGGAGCAGGATTGATGGGCTGATTGGCCTAATTCTGCTCCTATGTCTTATGGTCTTGTGGAAGCAACTCAGTGCATAAAAGCATGCAGACATGATCAAGAGGTTCAGCTGATGTTCAGACCAAACATCTGATGGGGGAGAAATTGATTCGTGTCCTTGACCATGGAATGTTTGTTGGTGGCAGATGGGGAGGTTTGAATATCACATAAACTGCTGATCCCCTGGGATTTCCATGCACAATAGACTCTAGAGTTTACAGAGAATAGTGTGGAAAAGATACATCCAGTGAGTGGCATTTCTGAAGGTGTTAATGAGAGAGGTCAGAGGAGAGTGGCCAGACTGGTTCAAGCCGATAAGAAGATGACAGTAACTCAAGTAACCACACATTACAACAGTGGTGTGCAGAGGAACATCTCTGAACACACAACGTGTTGAACCTTGAAGTGGACGGCCTACAGCAACAGAAGACCATGAATGCACCCGCAGTGGTAACTTTATTAGGTACAGAATGTATCTAATAAAGTAGCCATTGTGTGTATAACTCTTTGAGGCTCTAATGTGTTCTGCATTGCTTTGGAAAGAAGACTGAGAACATTGCCAGGGTACATCCAATTAAAACAGAAGCTGCTTTAGTGAGATGGCTGTCGAAAAGAAACTTTCCATACGAGAATTCAGCAACGTTCACTATCGTCGCACCCTTCGAAATCTGTATCCTGCCTTTTAAATCTTGGATTTTCGATCTCTTTAAAATGTCGCCTGGAAACTCTGCTGAGAGCCACAGTCGCAGTGGTGGTGAGTGCCTGCAACTACTTCTGCTGCGGCTCATCCTGAGATGAAATCTCTGGTAAAGCAAGTAATCGAACAGGAAACGTGTATGATATGGGAACCTCATACTCACATACATCATAGCAAGGGATTGCAGGCTAAGCTCCCACAATGAAGTTGCTTTGTATGACATAGGAAACTATCTCTTCGGTCAGCATCCTTAGACAAATTAAAACATTGTGTGCATTTGTAGGCGTGTATAAACTTGTTGTTAGGACAAGTTTCGCTGCAGTTCTTGTTAATAGTTCCATCTACAAACTAAGTTATTACAATACTTATGTTAGATGGAATACAATACATAAAAATACAAAAGTTTATTATAATGTCTCTCTTCCTCTTTGAAAAAGAGAGAGTGACAGGAAGTGGGACAGTCAGAGAGGGTAAAGAGAAGGGAGAGGGAGAGAGAATGTGGGAGAGAGGAAGGGAGAGGGTGAGAGAGGAGGAGAGGTGGGAGAGGGGGAAGGAGAGAGGGGGGGATAGAGAGAAGAGAGAGGGAGAGAGAGGAGAGAAAGACTGAAAGAGACCAGGAGAGAGAGAACGAAAGACAGGGAGAGAGAGAGAAGGAGAAAGAGAAGCAGAGAGAGGAGAAAGAGAATGAAAGAGGCCAGGAGAGAGAGAAAGAGAGAGAGAAGGTGAAAGAGAATGAAGGAGACCAGGAGAGAAAGGGAGGGAGTAGAGGGAGAGTGTGAAAGAAACGAGGAGAGAGAAGGAGGAGAGAGCCATTATTCTAATGGCTGTGGGTGACAAAGTCGCAGAGTGGTGCCTGGACTAAACGGATGCATTCTGGCATCTTCCCTGTTCTTGTTCATTACTGAAGAACAGTCATTCATTTCCATAGATGCTGCCTGATTTGCTGAGTTCCTCCAAGATTTTGAGTGTGTGTGTTGTTCTGGATTTCCATCATCAGCAGAAACTCTTGTGTTTGTGCTAAACTCGAGTAACTGTCATTATCACAATGAACCATGTTCCTCGAGGAGAAGAAACATTCTTGGTGGCCTCCCCTCTGGAATGTGGGTGTCTTTAGTAATAGATGAGAGAACTTAATTGCTTCTAGTCTCGACAGGTATTTTCAACCCACAATTGTGTGAACGCACAATAGATTGTGTGAACGTACTCAGTCTTTCTCCCAAGGTTGGGGAATCGAGAACTAGAAAGCATATTTTTAAGGTGAGAAGGGAGAGAACTATCACAAACAAGCTGGAAAACCAGGCAACACACACACACACACACACACACAAAATACTGGAGGAACTCAGCAGGCCAGGCAGCATCTATGGAAAAGAGTACAGTCGACGGTTCGGGCCGAGCCCCTTCAGGAAAGATTTATTTTACTTTGTTTTTACTTTCTTATTTTGAAATAAAGCAAAGTAAAATCCTTCTGTCCCAACGAGCCTGCATTGCCCAATTACACTCATGTGACGAATTCACCAACTAACCCATATGCCTTTGGACTGTGGGAGGAAACCAGAGCACCCGGAGGAAACCCACGCGGTCACGGGGAGAACGTACAAACTCCTTACAGGCAGTGGCCAAGTTGTTGGCACTGTAACAGTGTAGGAAACTAAGGACAACTTTTTCACCAAGAGCATGATCCTTGTATGGAAAGATTTGCCAGAAGAAGTGGGTGAGACAGGTACATTAACGATTTTTAAAATACACTTGGACAGGTACATACAGTTCTGTCCAAAAATATATATATAGAGCTAGGGTGCTGAAGACTTTTGCACAGTACTGTAGTAATTTTATGTACTGCACTGTACTGCTGCCAAAAAAAAAACAAATTTCGTGGCATCTGTGAGTGATGATAAACCTGATTCTGATATGGGTCTCTACTGTGGACTGAGAGTGGGAAGGGGGCAGGGAGAGGGGAATCATGGTTGGGAAAAGGGGAAGGGAGGTGGAGGGAGTGGGAAGCACCAGAGAGACATTCTGTAACAATCAATAAACCAATTGTTTGGAATCAAATGACCTTGCCTGGTGTCTCTGGGCCGGGTGTGCCTGCACCCACAACACCCCCCTGACCCCTGGCTCTCCTTTTCTGCCACCTGTCCCACAGCCCTCCCATGAGCTCCACCTTCACCATTCTCAACATCTTTTGCTCCTGCCAGATTTACAAACTCACTCTCTGCTCCACGTTGACAAATACAGTACTGTGCAAAAGTCTTAGACTTTTGCCCAGTTCTGTAGTTAGGAAAAGTTTAGAAGGACATGGACCAAATGCAGCCAAATGAGAATCTTGGTCAGCATGGGCCAGTTGGGCTGAAGGGCCTGTTGCTATGCTGTTCAACTCTATGGAGCTATCACCGTTCTGTGTCAGAGGTGAGGAGCGACCATATTGGCTGACATGTAATTAAGGTAGCAGAACTGGAGTGCAGGATGAACTGTGAAGCCCCAGAAGGATTCATTGGCTTTAGGAGAGGAGAGAATGTGGTTGGATAGCAAGAAGGAAAAATAATCAAAGCTGCTGACTCATAGAGTTTACCGCAGACAGTAGATACATTCATTTATAAACACAAGTCATTCTGCAGATGAGGAACAACACACAAAATGTTCGAGCAACTCGGCAGGTCAGGCAGCATCCATGGAGGGGAATAAACAGTCAACATTTCAGGCCGAGACCTTTCATCAGGACTGGAAAGGAAGGTGGGGGAAGTCAGAATAAGAAGATGGGAGAGAAGGAGGACTACAAGCTGGCGGGCGATAGGTGAAGCCAAGTGAGGGGGATGGTGGGTTCGTGGGGGAGGTGGTGATGAACTGAGAAGCTGGGAGCTGATAGGTGGAAGAGGCAAAGGGCTGAAGAAGAAGAATCTGAGGAGAGGAGAGTGGACCATGGGAGAAAGGGAAGGAGGAGGGGCACCAGAGGGATGTGAGGAGAAGAGGACAGCTGAGAGGGGAACCAGAATGGGGAATGGAGAAAGAGAGGAGGCTATAAAAGAGAGAAGAGGGAGAAGAAGAAAAGGAAGGGACATATAGTTACGTACTGTATATATTGAAATAACATCTGTGAATTTTGGACCTTCTCCAACAGTAAGCTATGACTGGAATTTTCCATGAATTTGATATGGTCTATAAACAGATGGATTCAATTGATTGCCACCTTGTTCTCTCTTCCTGTGTCCAAGTTTCTGGAAATACCATGCTGCTTTAATTGGTGCAGTTTAGTGGCTCCTCTCGTTAATTACACTGTGTTTGTAAGTTCTCTAGTTACATAGACTGTGGATGGTATGTCTCAGAACAAGGGCAAAGACAAGTCTAGTGTCAGAAACTATGCTGTTCTGAGCCAATGTTAAACATAGACGCTGGCCCTAAGTTGTAAACCAAACACTTCCCCACAGCCTAGAAAGACACAATAAGCTGAACTTCATCCTCCCTCCTGGACACTCAAGTGCCACTAATAACATCTTACATTGACGCAGCACCTTCACCACATTAGAACACCATGAGGCGTTTCTCAGAGCGGCATCGGGGTTTGTCCTTGGGCTGTGAGCTGCGGAAAGGGTGATGGGGTTGGCCTTAGCTTTGGAGACTGCGAGCAGTTGGTACATGTAGTGCGGTGGGAAGCTAGAGGGGTTGGCGTTAGAGAAGGGACAGAAAGGGGTAGAGGAATTTGAAAGCAAAATTGGGCATAAAAAGGATAGGACTGAGGGAGTGAGTAAGTTTAGAACACAGAACAGTACAATACAGTACAGATTCTTTGGGAACTGATTTTGTGGTGACCTTTTAAGGGCTCAACACTCTCTGTGTAAAAAAAAACTGACCTCTGCCATTCCCCTACACTTTCCTCCAATTACTTTAGAATTACGGCGTCTCGTATTAGCCCTTACCGCCCCGGGGCAGCACGATAGCATAGCAGATGGTGTAACGCTATTACAGTGCCAGCGACCCTGGTTCCACTTCACCGCTGTCTGCAAGGAGTGCCCCAATGTACGTGTGACAAATAAAGTTAATCTTTAATCTTTAAAAAAAAAGATAGCAGACAGGCATTGCTCTAATCCTTATCAGTCCTTCAGTACTAAACAACTTAAAGTGGCTACCACCTCACCGTTTCCTCTGGGTGCTCCGGTTTCCTTCCATATTCCAAAGGCGTACAGGTTGGGGGTTAGTAAGTGTGCAGCATGTTGGTGACACTTGTGGGCTGCCCCCAGCACATCCTCTGACTGTATTGGCCGTTGATGCAAATGACGCATTTCACTCCATGTTTCGAGGTACGTGTGGCAAGTAAAGCTAATTTTTAATCATTTCTACTGTGCCCATGACCCTCCCTTTCTCTTGCCTTATAAGTGAAATATCTGGCTTCTTTTTTTTAAACTGCCCATTACGCCACTGGCGTTTAGGGCAGCAATGAAGGTCGTCTATCTCTGGTGGTGTTCAGACCTTCCTTCACAATGTCAGTAGCTTCCTCGTGGTTTTTTACTACGGTCAGTCATGCAATTCCCGGGTGAAGGCTCAGGATTACTAATGCAGTCCGATGTAGAAGAAATCTTCATCACTGTTTCCATAACAATTTTGTTTTACCAGTCAGTATTGTTGGCCCTGAGCTGAACCCCCGACCCTGAAGGACCAGTGGACCAATATCAGTCTGGCCTCTACCTTTTGACCTGTTTGGCATGGGTGACCCTACCAAGAGCCAAAGCATAAAGCCCTGACTCCAGCCAACACAGCTCTCCGGGTCATTGAGGCACGCAAGCCTCAATGACCCTATGACAAGTTTGTGGTCCTCTTGGAGGACCCGGCTTCTAATTGGTACGTAATTAATTTGTCAACACAGCATCGTGTTTTACCATGCGGCTCAACATGTGGGAACACTAAAACGCTGCTGTAATATTTGGAAATGTCACCTTCCTCACAGTGTAATATATTTATTGTGAATCCAACAACCGATCAATGTGTCATAGTAATGATGGTCATTATTTATTATCCAGGTCACCAAATGGTGGCCGTCGTTAATTATGCTTGCCTTATGTCTTTGCTTTTATTTGCATGGCAGGTTCCTGAACGTATGAGTTGATGTCATTTACATCGAGGAGAAACAGGGTGCCAGTAACCAGGGTGAAGTAGCTGTGTAAATGCATCACTAATTAGAATGGTGGAACAGCACAAGGGCTGAGATTCAAGTGTGAATTAGAGACAGGGATCTCAATGTAAAATCACGCACAGAAAGGGAAAGGAAGATTGGATTAAGAGGGAGTGCAAAGAGGCAGAAGAGAAAACTGATGAAATATATATATATAACTTACAACAATTATTAGATGTAGGAAATGGCTCTACTCATTTGCAGAGCTGGAGAGGTTCACAGACAATAATTGACAACTTTGGTGATATGAGAAGGTACTTAGACTGAAATGTACAAAGGTTCACCTCCTGTGGCAGGTTTCGTTCATATCTTACTGCACAAGTAATTTCACTCCATGCGATGTTCGTCAGTAATGAGCCCAGTGATACACTCACTTGCTAAACTGTGGAGGATGACAAGTGCGGAGATCTGCTCTCAACTGTGAATCTGCCTCTCGCTTGATACTGCCGTGCCATTCGAGCATAATTAAACGCAAGCGCCATTAGTCTAGTGATATAAAAATAAAATTGCCTCATTATGATAATAGCATGTATCAGCGCACTGACCTTTGAAATGGAGTGCCTGGAAGACGAGCATTACCGTCTGTGGGTCGATGTCCTCCACCACGGCCTGGAGTTTTCCCTTGGTGGCCCTCAAGATGAGTTGGTTGAATTTGGTGACAAGTTGGGGTTCCGAGAAATCCACAGAGCGTGCGTGCGCCCCATAGTACTGCCTTAGCCACTCCTTGAACGTCTTCCTGATCTCCAGACCTTCCCTGACGTAGATGCCGGAGAAATCTTTAAGCGTGTACCCGAAGTCATGTCTGAAGAGCCTGTGGATGAGCTTGTGGAAGACGTCGTGCAGGACCTCGTCACCCGTCTCTGGTCTGGTATTGACAAACTGATCGAAGCCAAGAGCTCGGGAGATCTGCTGCTGGGTCCTGTTGCCTGCCCCCACCATGACCATCGCCATCAGACTGGAGAGTCCAAATGGAGAGAAGACCACATTTTTGTCGTTTGACTGGGACTTCAGCAAGGCCCTGTAGAAATTGAAGGCAAAATCAGTGTTGACCAAAGCCAGTCGTTGGATCCGAGACTTGCCCTTGAATTTTTTACGTAGGGAATCTGAGGTTTTAGGAGTGGCAACTTGTTCCTTATTTACTAATGCATCCTCAGGAAAGCCAAAGATATCCTCTTCATCCTCATAGTCCTCAAGTTCAGTGTAGTCATCCTCCTCTAACTCAGGGATATTGAACTCTCTGGTCAGAGTGTTGCTTTCAATGGGTATCAGATGCCCAGTCTCCAGACGAACAGGAGCTGCTATGGGGTTGGTGAAACAGAAGTCACACAGTAGAAACCAAAGCCAAAAAAACATAACTGTACCTTTTTCAACCATTTATCCCAGTTATCGGCAACCCTATTAGGAAAAGAAGCCAGTGGTTTTTTTTTTCTGGAGGTGGGGGAGAAGAAACGGCGCTTAGGCAGAGAAAAGTAGAGATTGTTCCACTCCGTCCAGCATGAAGCAGAACTGAAAATGTTTCACTTCCCGAATTATCTTGGATTTATTTTTTAAGTAACAGCTGCTGCACCATATGAGGTGACCCCGTAGGCTAAATAAATCCCAAAGGTTAAACGCAGGCACTGAAGGATACCCCAAACTCTGCCAAAACACTGCAATTAATTAAAATCGGCGTAAGACCTGTCTAGGCACTCTTTTCGCAGAATGCTTCCTTGTTTTCAAATGTTTCTAACATTTAGAGCAGGCTTGAATAAACTGCAGCTCTCGTTTTTTTCCATCTCTAACCAATTCCATGTGTGGGGCGTAGTTACTGTGCCTAAAGCAAAGAAAACAGAGGCCAAATACTTTGGCACAGTTTTGACAGTCTCCTTAGAACAAATTTTACTGAACAATTTTCAGAGAGAGAGTCCCATTGGTATCTTTAGTCAACTCTATCGGTTGTGAAGTACTTTATGATGACCTGTGATTCCTACAGCGCAAGACTTTTAAATGTTTCAACAGAAGGCTGTGAAAGTCACATCGAACAGCCCGAAAAGTCTGTGAACCTCTGTTAACAATCGTCCACCCAAGTTTACAAAGCCAGGCTGCTGTGTGGTATCAGTTGTTCGAGACTTCCTGAGGGCGAGGAAGTTGATCAAGTTGTGTTTTCAGAAGGAGAGCAATTCCGAGCGACTTCCGTGCATTAACAGGAGCTGCCCCTGTTCCAGATTTTTAATCAGTCAGGAAGTAAAATTAAGAAGATTCTAATTATAAGAAAGATAATGATGAGCTTTATTTATCACATGTACATCGAAACCTACAAATGTGTCGTTTGCAACAAATTGTGAAGGAGGCAGCCCGCAAGAGTCGCTACGCTTCCACTGCCACACGTAACGTGCCCACGGTCACTAACCCTAACCTGCTGCAGGGTCTCGGCCCAAAATGCCAACTCTTTACTCTTTGGCATAGATGCTGCCCGGCCTGCCGAGTTCCTCCAGCACTCTGTGTGTGCGTTGCTCTGATTTCCAGCGCCTGCAGATTTTCTCCTGTTTACGGTTGAACCCGAACCATATGTCTCTGGAATGTGGGAGGAAACCGGAGCCCCCCAGAGCAGCTCCAGGCGGTGACAGGGAGAATGTAAAAACTCCTTACAGACAGTGCCTGCAACTGAGCCTCAGTCACTGAAGTTTTACGCCAGCCACTACGCTACCATGCCACCTTCAATGCAATAAGATGGTTCACACAGTGTGGGGCTTTCTCGTCTATAGCACAGAGGCAGGCCACTCTGCCCATCACGTTTATGATGGAATTTTTACTTATTTAGAGATACAGCACGATAATGGTCCCTTCCAGTGTCCATTTACACCCAGGTGACCAATTAACCTCTAACCCGTACACCTTTGGAATGTGGCAGGAAACCAGAATATCCGGAGGAAACCCACGTGGTTTCGGCAAGAACCTTCAAGCTCCTTACAGGCAGTGGCAGAATCTGAACCTGGGTCGCTGGTGCTGCAGTGGTGTAACCCCAACCACTACGGTTCACGTCCCGCGTGGCCCCGCCGGCATTCACCGCCTCCTCACTTTGTCCGTCGTGCCCAGGAGGGGAGGAGGCTGGTTTCTGTGACGTGCTGAGCTGCTGATGCACTATCAATTACTCCAAAAGACTGGAAGTAGAGTAAATACTGAAAGACTTTTATTAGCAGTAAAATGTGACCTCGACCATGCTGAGTATCTGCCCTGGACTGAGGGAGGAGCAGTGACACAATCACCTTTATTTAGGGGTAATTGCACCGGCGATGGTGGTTGTGCTGGCTCCGGCCTGACTTCAGGTGCCAGCACGTTAGGCGTCGGTAATCCCTCGTGCATGTGCGTCGCGCCCAGTATGGGAGTGTCGTGTGGTGTCTGTATAGGGTTTGGGGTGCACGGTGTCTCGTAGGTACATACATTGGTGGGTACGGGGTCAATAGTCACCACGGAGTGTTCAGGGTAGGGGCCCGGTGCTCCTGCGGGCACCAGGTCGCGGAAGGAGACCATGTCCTCCCGCCCATCAGATAAAACCACATAGGCATACTGGGGGTTCGCATGAAGCAAGTGAACCCCCTCGACCATCAGGGAGTATTTATTGCTCCTCGCATGTTTCCGAAGCAGCACTGGCCCCGGGGACGTCAGCCAAGATGGTAGGGTGGTCCCACTGGTCGACTTTCTGGGAAAAGAAAAGAGCCGTTCATGAGGGGTGGCATTGGTGGCTGTGCATAACAGGGAGCGGATGGAGTGGAGTGCCTCGGGAAGGACCTCCTGCCAGCGGGAGACCGGCAGTCCCTTTGACCTGAGGGCTAAGAGTGTGGCTTTCCACACCGTGCCATTCTCCTTCTCTACCTGTCCATTCCCCCGGGGATTATAGCTCGTGGTCCTACTGGTTGCAATTCCCCTAGCCAGTAGATATTGGCGCAGCTCGTCACTCATAAACGAGGACCCTCTGTTACTGTGGATATAGCATGGGTATCCGAACAGAGTGAAGAGCTTGCGCAGGGCTTTTATAACTGACGTGGTAGTGGTGGCGGGGCAGGGGATGGCGAAGGGGAACCGCGAGTACTCGTCGATAACATTAAGAAAGTACACATTGCCGTCGGTGGAGGGAAGGGGGCCCTTAAAGTCAACACTCAGTCGCTCAAAGGGGCGGGTGGCCTTGATTACTTGTGCCTTTTCGGGTCGGTAGAAGTGCGGTTTGCATTCTGCGCAGACTTGGCAGTCCCTGGTCATCGTCCTGATCTCCTGAAGGGAGTAAGGCAGGTTCTGGGCTTTCACGAAGTGGAAAAGCCGGGTGACTCCCGGGTGGCAAAGGTCTACATGTAGGGCGTATAGCCGGTCGATCTGCGCGCTGGCGCATGTTCCCCGGGATAGGGCATCGGAGGGCTCGTTGAGCTTTCCAGGCCTGTACATGATGTCATAGTTGTAGGTGGAGAGTTCAATTCTCCACCTCAAAATTTTATCATTTTTGACTTTGTCCCGCTGTTGGTCACTAAACATGAATGCGACTGAGCGCTGGTCAGTCAGCAGGATGAACTTTTTGCCGGCGAGATAGTGCCACCAGTGCCTAATAGCTTTCACTATGGCCTGGGCCTCTTTCTCCACCACGGAGTGCCGAACTTCAGGGCCTTGTAGGGTACGGGAGAAGAACGCCACCGGTCTTCCCGCCTGGTTGAGGGTAGCAGCCAGCGCGAAGTCGGAGGCGTCACTCTCTACTTGGAAGGGAATGGCCTCGTCCACCGCATGCATTGCTGCTTTGGCAATGTTCCCTTTTATGCAGCTGAAGGCCGCGCAGGCCTCGGCTGAGAGGGGGAATGTGGTGGACTTGACCAGGTGGTGGGCCTTGTCTGCGTAGTTAGGGACCCATTGGGTGTAATATGAAATGAAGCCCGGGCACCTTCTGAGGGCTCTGAGGGTGTTAGGAAGAGGGAGTTCCAATAGGGCCGCATACGGTCAGGGTCAGGGCCAATGACTCCGTTCTCCACAACACACCCAAGGATAGCAAGTCAGGTGGTCCCAAATACACACTTGTCCTTGTTATAGGTGAGGTTGAAAGATTTGGCCGCTTGGAGAAATTTTTGGAGGTTGTTGTCATGATCCTGCCGGTCGTGACCGCAGATGGTGATGTTATCCAGATATGGGAACGTGGCCTTCAGTTGGCACTGGTCCACCATCTGTCCTATTTCCCTCTGGAAGACAGATACACCATTCGTGACACCGAAGGGTACGCGCAGGAAGTGATAAAGCCTGCCGTCTGCCTCAAAGGCGGTGTAAGGGCAGTCCTCCTGGCGGATGGGGAGTTGATGGTAAGTGGATTTTAGGTCTATGGTCGAGTACACCTTGTACTGTGCTATCTGATTGACCATATCCGCGATGCGGGGTAGAGGGTAGGCGTCGAGCTGCGTGAACCTATTGATGGTCTGGCTATAGTCCACAACCATCCTATTCTTCTCCCTGTTCCTAACAACGACCACCTGCGCCCTCCAAGGACTTGTGCTTGCCTCAATGACCCCCTCCCTGAGCAGCCGCTGCACCTCCGACTTAATGAAGGCTCTGTCCCCCGCACTGTACCTCCTGCTTTTAGTTGCCACGGGTTTACAGTCGGGGGTCAAGTTGGCGAACAGTGGTGGGGGAGGGATCCTGAGGGTGGAGAGGCGGCAAGTGGTGCCCGTAGTGCAGCTGTTGGCATGGTGTTTGGTGGGATGCGCGGGTCGGTGTGTGTGTGTGGTCAGTAGCGGGGTACGTGACATATTCCTACAAAGCTGAGTATTTCCGACAGTGATTGGTGGGAGGGGCCCATCATACTCCATTGTCACGCTTTTCAGGCGGCTCTGGAAGTTGAGCCCCAATAGCACAGGGACACACAGTTGAGGCATGACCAGTAACGTAAAGTCTCAATATTCTGTGCCCTGCACCACTAGTGTTGCTACACAACCCCCCCCCCCCCAGATGTCTGTCGTATGCGACCTGGAAGCCATGGCGACCCTCTGACTTACCGGCCGTATCGCGAGTCCACAATGCTGCACCGTGTCCAGGTGGATAAAACTGTCCGTGCTGCACGAGTCAAACAGGCAGTTTGTCCTGCGCCCCTCCACCAGGATGTCCATCATTGACCTTGCGAGCTGGTGGGGAGCGCTTTGGTCGAGGGTCACGGAGGCCAGAGTCGAGTCGCTGTCTTGGTCTGGCACGGCGGGTTGCCTGGTGAGCACCCGTGGGTCGTAGGCAGTGCGAGGTGGCACCAACCAAGATGGCCGCCCCCATGTCTCGCACGTGGTGGCAGTGTGCCGGCAAGATGGCGACCCCCATGCCTCGCATGTGGCGCTGCTCGATCCCGCTCGCGGTTTGGATTTACAGGCCTTGGCGAAGTGGCCCTTCTTTCCGCAGCTGGAGCAGGTAGCTTCTCGGGCCGAGCAGTGTTTCCGGGGATGCTTCTGAAGTCCGCAGAAATAGCACTTCGCGGACTCGCAACTGGCAGCAGCCATGGTCGATTCGCCGGCGGGTTGCGGGGTCTGCAGCGTCCACGAGGCCATCGGGAGATTGCGTGCCTGGAGAGCATCAGAGTTGTGGAGAGCGGCCTCCAATATGTCGGCCAGTTCAATCGCCGAACGTAAGGTAAGATCGGCGTGTTCCAGCAGCCGCTGGCGCACATACACTGACCTGGTCCCCGTGACGAAGGCGTCTCTTACTAGGAGTTCCACATGCTGTTCAGCCGTCAGTTCTCGGCAATCGCAGGTCCGCACAAATGTCTGTAGAGCCCAGACGAACTCAACGCTCGACTCTTCGGGCCTCTGCTGCTGCGTCACTAAGTGACGTCGCACATGGACTGTGTTTACCAGCCACAGGTATTGTCTTTTGAGGGCACTCATCACGCCGTTGTAGCTCGGCTGGTCTCTGATCATCAGGTAGACCCGTGGACTGACCCTGGAGAGGAGAACTCCATGCTTTGCGGTGGACCCGGTCACTTCAATCTCCTCCAGGTATAGGCCAGCCAGAGTTCGAAAGTATTTCCAGCTTCATGTGTTTGCAGGTCAAGATCTAACTTGTCGGGTCTCAGGACGTGTTCCATGCTTTAAGATTACTGCTAATAAAAATGATGCACTATCAATTACTCCAAAAGACTGGAAGTAGAGTAAATACTGAAAGGCTTTTATTAGCAGTAAAATGTGACCTCGACCATACTGAGTATCTGCCCTGGACTGAGGGAGGAGTAGTGGCACAATCGCCTTTATTCAGGGGTCTGTCGGAGGGGCCACAGGAGCAGTCAGCAGAGGGGCGTGTCCAGACAGGTAACCCAGTTACAACATATATATATGGTTTACCACAGCTGAATCCACAGCTCTCTGCAGTCGTGTGCAGAGCAGCTGACCTCGATATGATCTTGCACGTCATTGCTTACCTGCACTGCATGTCCTCTGTAGCTGTTACACTTTACTCTGCATTCTGTTATTATTTTAGCTCAGTGCACAGTTTGAATGCATTGATCTGTAAGAACAGCAGGCAAGGCCAGTTTTTCACTGTATCTTGGTACAATTCTTCTTCTTCCTCTTCTTGCGCCCTTAACTCCTGGTGGAGTCGTCAGGGCGCCATCATGACAAGCTTTGCACCAGCTTTTTGGTGTGCTCGTCATGCGGCATGTCTTGGGCATCTGAAACCTGGCGGAGCCCATCCCTCTCCAGAAGAAGAAGTGGTTGTATGAGTATACAGGCCCACATTCCACACTCACATCTCCACAGAGGGGGGACGTCGACTCAGACCATGAGAGGGCTGCGTCGGGCATTTTCATGCCTGACAAGGCACAGATTGGAAGTCTGTGTGGGGCACCACTCCTCGCACAGACACCAGGGCAATGTGTGGTTAAGTGCCTTGCTCAAGGGCACAAACATGCTGCCACGAGCTGAAGCTCAAGCTAGTGACCTTCAAATCACTAGATGAACGCTTTAACCACTTGGCCACGTGCCCAACACAATAAACGTCCACAGAAAAACGTTTTATTTATTTATTTAGAGATAGAGTGCGGAGCTGGAACAGGCCCTACCGGCCCAGTAAGCCAAACTGCCCAGTGACACACCTATTTAACCCCAGCCTAGTCACAGGACAATTTACAATGGCCAATGAACCTACTAACCAGTACGTCTTTGGATTGTGGGAGGAAACCGGAGCATTCAGAGGAAACTCATGTCCTCTCGGGAAGAATGTACAAACTTCTTACTGACAGCGCCGGAACTGAACTCTGACATTGTCAAAGCGTCTCACTAACCGTGGCGACCCTTGAACCTACGACTGATGGGCCAGGGCACTTCCACTCTAGCCACGGATGACTGCATGAAAATGAATCTCAGAACAGTGTTCGGTGACATGTGTGTACTTTGATAATAAATTGACTTTTAACTTTGAATGTAGGAGGATGTTACACAACCAGGCAGCTGTGAAACAACAGCAAAGTGTACAGAGGCAATGCCAAGTCCGAGGATTCAGTGCTGTGGGGAAAGATACGGGTATTGGATGAAATAAATGTAAATGACTGTAAGAATGCATTCAGGCAACGTAGAGTGAAGCAGCTTAATGATTCATATCAAACCATGCCTCACCAAGTGTTAACTTGGTCCATCTTGAAAGAAAACAAACACCGACACACATCTAGTCCCAGCTCACAAGGAGATGATAATGTTACATCCCTGGCACTGATTGTTGTGGCTGTGACAAAGGGTGAGTGAAATCCAGTAGAAGTAAATCATTTGGGCCAGTCGTGGGAGTGAGTGCTGAGTTTGAGAAAGTTTCTACATCTCTGCATATTGGATCTCTGGATATTGACTTCTCTTTTTGGTGAACCAAATTTCCCTCCCCCCTCCTCTTTTTCCCACTCTGACCTTTTACTTCTTCTCACCTGCCTATCACTTCCCCTGGTGCCCCTCCTGTTTCCCTTTCTCCTATGGTCCACTCTCCTCTCCTATCAGATTCCTTCTTCTCCAGCCCTTGACCTTTCCCTCCCGCCTGGCTTCACCTGCCACCTTCCAGCTAGCCTCATTCCCCCTCCCCCCACCATTTAATCAGACATTTCCTCCACCCCTCCAACTTCTCGCCCAGTCCTGAAGAAGCGTCTCAGCCCGAAATGCTGACTGTCTATTCATTTCCGTAGGTGCTGCCTGGCCTGCTGAGTTCCTCCAGCGTTTTGTGTGTGTTGCTTTGGACTTCCAGCTTCTGCAGAATCTCTTGTGTTTGTGGGTTCTGTTCCTGAGGTTATGTGGAGCACCCTCTGAGTGAGGATCTGTACTGCTGAGGGGTCAGGATAGGTTCTTTTCCAGCCTCAGTGCCACTCTCGGGGGAACTCGGAGATAGATTTATTCATGTGGCCGCCGCGCTGCCAGATTCCATTAGTGGCAGCCAAGAAGTGCATCTGGTGGAAAATAAGAGCAAGATGTAGCGGGATAAGAGGCGGACGAAACAGAAGAATGCTGCCTTCCAATGAATTAATGGTGAACTCAAAGCAGCTTTAGAAAAAGGAGTGAATCGACCATCTGCTCAGTTCATTATTTTATCAGCCGGGATCGATAATCTTCTGAGTACCGGACCGATAACACTTATCTCACTGAACAGGCACCTTAAGCTGCTAAGCTTCACAGCCCCCTTTTTTATGGAGAGTAATGGATCTGTGGAGTACAGACTGCATGCAGCTACCCGGGAGACCGACAAAAGACAATATAACATGGTGAAGGGTTAAGATGATGTCTGCTTTGTATCAGGGATTTCAATCCCATGATTTATTACTGGCATCAAACTCAACTGTTACTTATATGGGAAATAAGGAGTGTCGTCTCCCCTCAAATTTCTGCCCCCCCCCCCCACCATTTCATGGACACACATCCACGCACAGGCAAATGCAGGTACTGGTCTCGGTCAGATGGCTAGTGCCTGTGTGCGGGCAGGGAGGTGATGTGGGGGATCACAGTCACTCTGATCATTACCACAGTAAACACTCAGGCATACACAACTGGTCGCACTAGCACGGGCAATGACGCACGCAAAACCACAGCCCTTGTATAAATACAATCACATTTCCGCATGGATAAACACACACACACGTACAGTGTAAACACATCAACACTTGCACACAAGTGCAGTCGTGTGTTCACAACTACCTTCACACACACATATAAATAGTTACCAGACTTGCATACATACACACACACACACACACACACACACACACAAACACTGTTGCAACATGAAAAAAGTCACCAGAGAGACACCGAGGCTAAGGGATATACAAGTGTCTTATTCAACAACAGGCATTATATTGAGACACTCTAGGAAGAAGAGGCCTCCTGACCCATTACATGACATTTTTATATGCCAAAGGTCAAAGGTAACAGCAGGGTGATTCCATAGTTACAATGTATCTACAATGCTTCCTTTGAATGACATACGGTTTTCAAACACCTCCTTCTTTGCACCCACATTCCAGACAGACAAAATGAATGTTAATTACCACATTCATGCATCTGCAGACATCTGAGGTTTAATTGTTCTGAGCTGTCTTTTAAATTCAATCTACGATCCATATTTGTGTCTGAAGATTGGTTGCTGGTGAAATTAGTATTTGTATATACCCTAACTCCAGATTATGCCCTAACACACACATGCATATGCAAATACACATCCACACACATGCAAATACACATTTTCACACATGCACACATACACATACATACACATATCCACACCCCTACACTCACACGGTCACATGTCCATATACATACACACATGCAGATGCACAGTACCATATTTGTCAATGTAGAACAGAGAGCGAGTTTGTAAATCTGACAGGAGCAAAGAATGTTGGGAATGCTGAGAGTGGAGTGCCGTGGGTGTGAAACAGGTGTCAGAGAAGGAGTGTTGGGGCAGGGGTTGGCATGTGTGCAGCCCTGACACACCAGGCAAGGTCATTTGATTTCAAACAATTGGTTTATTGATCATTACAGAATGTCTCTCTGGTGCTTCCATCTCCCTCCCCTCTCCCTTCCCCTTCTCCCAATTATATACACACACACAAATATCTTGCTCTTTAGGCATCACTAAAGATACTGTGGGAATGCTTGAAGGTCCAACTCATCCCGGACAGTCTCCCTTCTCCCCTCTTCCATCAGGCAGGAGATACAAAAGTCGGAAAGCAATTCCACCAGCATCAAGGACAGCTTCTACCCTGCTGTTATCAAACTGTTGAACATTTCATATGTATGATAAGATGGACTCTTGACTTCCCAATCTACCTCGTTATGATCTTGCACCTCATTGTTTTCCTGCACGGCACTTTCTCTGTGGTGGTTACACTTCATTCTGCATTGTTATTGTTTTACCTTGTTCTTCCTCAGTGCATTGAGTAATGATTTGATCTGTATGAACAGAATGCAAGACAAGATTTTCACTGTATCTCTGTACATCTGACAATATTAAACCAATACCAAAAGAGTTGGCACGTGGCCAAGTGGTTAAGACATTCGTCTAGTAATTCAAAGGTCGCTAGTCCGAGCCTTGGCTGAGGAAAAGTGTGTGTCCTTGAGCAAGGCACTTAACCACACATTGCTCTGCGACGACACTGGTGCCAAGCTGTATGGGTCTTAATGCCCTTCCCTTGGACAACATTGGTGGCGTGGAGAGGGCAGACTTGCAGCATGGGCAACTGCTGGTCTTCCATACAACCTTGCCCAGGTCTGCGCCCTGGAAACCTTCCAAGGTGCAAATCCATGGTCTCATGAGACTAACAGATGCCTATATACACCAAAAGAGTAGTACGAGAGAACCATTCAATAGTCTTATAACAGTGGGATAGAAGCTGTCCTTGAGCCTGGCGGTATGTGCTTTCGGGCTTTTGTATCTTCTGCCCGATGGGAATCGAGTCAAGTCAAGTTTATTTTTATTTTACAATATACATGTGTACCGTCAAACAAGACAATGTTTCTCTGGACCACAGTAGTACATATAACACACAATAACTTAGGAAAGTAAGTATAAAATCTACAAATGAATAACTTAGGAAAGTAAGAATAAAATCTACAAATGAATAACTTAGGAAAGTAAGAATAAAATCTACAAATGAATAACTTAGGAAAGTAAGAATAAAATCTACAAATGAATTACACATAAATAAACATGGTAAAGTGCATAAATTAAATTTTGTCAAACAGAACAAATTAACTGGTGACACTTTGAATGCGGTGCAGCGGGGAGTTCAGAAGCCTAATGGCCTGGGGGAAGAAACTGTTCCTCATCCCGACCGTTCATGTTTTTATGCATCGGAGTCTCCTGCCTGATGGTAGAAAGTCAAAGAGGATGCTGGATGGATGGGTGGGATCCTTGATAAAACTAAAGGCCCTGTGTATGCAGTTCTCTTGTTAAATGTCCCCGAAGGATGGTGGGGAGACCCCCATGATCCTCTCGACCGTTCTGGAATGACTGGGGTGGCTGTGTCTTTGATTATGCTGGCTGCATTACCAAGGCACTAAGAAGTGTAGACAGAGTCCATAGAGGGGAAGCTGGTTTCTGTGATGTGCTGAACTGTGTCCACAACTCCCTGCATGTTCTTGCCATCATGTGGAAGCAGAAGGGACTTAGTTTAATTTGTCATCGTGTTCCTTTGGTCTATATAGAGAGTAGTGAAATCTCGGTAACCACTTAATCACCAAGCATTATTTAAAACTAGTGAACTGTTTCTTTGTTTGATTTTTATTTGTGGGAGCTTTCTGTGTACAAATTCACTTTCGGGGTTCTCTGTTGTTCCAACAAAGAACAACGTTCTCCATCGGAATGAATATTTCCCATGCCACTGCGCAGCTTAAGAAAGCAAGAGAAGGAAAACAGGGAATTCTAAACCAGCTAGTTTACCATCTGTTGTTGAGAGATTACTAACGTCTATAATTAGAATGACTAAACACTTCTGAAAATTCATAACTGATCAGAGAAAGCTAACATGATTAGGTAACACGTGGCAAGCTAAGATGAATTTTATGGAGATGGTACTAATTGTAGTTAATTGGATGTTATTTATATCGGCACCAGAAGCCCTTTGATCAAGTCCCTCACTGTCAAAGCTGGAGTTCGTGTAATTGAAGGGAAACGACTGGCCTCAGTGCACGTTAGTTGAGAGGAGAAGAGGCAGAGACCTACCTTGGTGATCAGAACAACTGGAATAACATGGGCCAGTGACCAACATGCTCTGAATATGCATGGGGGCAGCCCACACGTTTCGCCATGCTCCCGGTACTGGAAAGTGAGAGTGGGGAGAATGTACTAACTCCTTACAGACAATGGAGATGATAGCTGCCTGCTACACTACTGTGCCACACTTAGTGAGGACCTTTAGTAAAGGATACCACATTTTTGAGGTATTGGCCCACCACTCCAATGCCATATTCAAGCTTGCTGACAACTCCACTGTCATAGATCGAATCAAAGGTGGACACAAACCAGCATAGAGGAGGGAGATTGAAAATCTGGCTGAGTGGTGCCACAACAACAAAGTCTCACTCAATGTCAACAAGAGCAAGCAGCTGATTATTGACTTCAGGAGGAGGAAACCAGAGATCCATCAGCCAGTCCTCATCAGGGGATCAGAGGTGGAGAGGGTCAGCAACTTTAAATTCCTTGGTGTTGTCATTTCAGAGAATCTGTCCTGGGCCCAGCACACAAGCACAATTACAAAGGAAGCACAACAGCCCCTCTACTTCCCTTGGAGTTTGGCATGACATCTAAAACTTTGACAAACTTCTAAGATATGTAGTGTAGAGTATACTGACTGGCTGCATCATGGCCTGGTATGGAAACACCAAAGCCCTTGAACATAAAATCCAATAAAAAGTAGTGGATATGGACCAGTCCATCACAGGGAAAGCCCTCCCCACCCATGAGCACATCTACATGGAGCGCTGTCACAGGAAAGCAGCATCCATCATCAGGGACCCCCACCACCCAGGTCATGCTCTCTCCTCACTGCTGCCATCAGGAAGAAAGTACAGCACTCACACCACCAGGTTCAGGAACAGTTAGTACCCCTCAACCATCAGGCTCTTGAACCAAAGAGGATAACTTCACTTGCCCCATCACTGAAATGTTCCCACAACCTATGAACTCACTTTCAGGGATTCTTCATCTTATGTTCTTGGTATTTATTGCTTATTTATTTAATATTATTATTTCTGTCTTTTTGTATCTGCACAGTTTGTTGTCATTTGCACACTGGTTGAATGCCCAGTTGGTGCGGTCTTTCATTGGTTCTGTTATGGTTATTATTCTATTATGCATTTATTGAGTATGCCTGCAAGAAAATGAACCTCAGGGTTGTATATGGAGACATATATGTACTTTGATAATAAATTTACTCTGAGGATGTCCTTGATGGTAGGGAATGTTGTACTCATGATGGAGTTGGCTGAATTGACAACCTTCTGCAGCCTCTTGCCGCCCTTTGTATTTTAGCATCAATATCTGGCTGTTGTCGTCGATTGCCTGGCCTCTGCCAACTCACACTCACTCCTCAATCAAACTTTATTTTACTTGTGCACAAGGAGTTCAGCATGGCCCCTGTCGCCACACTGCTCTGAATTCTGAACAGAGAAATGCCATTTCTATACAGAATTGACTAGCAGTCACGGATATTGACCATTTGGTAAACTGTGTATGTTTGAATTCCTTACTTGCAAGATCAATCGCCATTCACAATACCGGTGTTAAAAATCAATAGAAATGACAAGCTAACAGCAGATGATAATTTGAAGTCAGCAAAGCAAGTGTCCCTTGGATGGACCGTGTTCCTCGAACTGCTTATCTGGTCTCCATAAGTGAAATGGCCCCAGCCCCTCTGCTGTGCAAAGGGAATCTATGCTCTGCAAAGACTTTTTTGTTTTGCCTGGGCTGTCTGCACTCTATCCTTGCCTGGACAGTATGTTAACCCTTACCTTGCTGCAGCTTCCACAATGCAACCAGTCAGAATGCTCTCCACAGTAGATCGATAAAAACTTGCAAATCTTTGGTGACAATCATTTCTAAGTTTGTCAGATGCACAAATATATATATATGTGTGTGTGTGCGTGTTTACTTACTTATTTATTTATTTACTTAGCTAGATGATAAATAGATAGAGACACAGTGCAGAAATAGGCCCTTCTGGCCCAATAAGCCACACCAACCAGCAAACCACCTATATAACATAAGACAATTTACAATAATCAATTAACCTAATAACCAGTATGTCTTTGGAATGTGGGAGGAAACCAGAACACCCAGAGGAAACCTACACGGTCCTGAGGAGAATGTACAAACTCCTTACAGATGGCACTGGGATTGACCTCTGAACTCTGGACTGGCCCGGGCTGTATAGCACCCCTATGCTACAATGGCGCCCCAAATATGGGACCACTTAGATCAATTTCCAGCCACAGGAAGCACTAAGTATTATGGAGGGTGCAGGATCATGGCATTGAGAAGATAAATAGCCACAATCATATTGGATTGCAGAGCAAGCTCAAATGTCAGTGCAGTCTGCTCCTCCTACGTTTATGTCGGAGCTATAGAAACAGAAAATTATAAAATTGTACTGATTGATGAAGTGAATGTACAGACCTGACACAAATGATTTTATTGAAATTGGAGATCAGGTTATCCACTTTGTCCCCAAATGTCAGTGGTTGGATGTTGGGCCGGCAGACCAGCAAGAATGAGGGCTGATACCCCCCATCCCAGGTCAAGAGACATTGGTGGGTTCTAGGATCGGATTTCTGTGCGGGCAGGAGGCACGAGGGTTGATGACCCCGCTGGTTGGTGAGACCGGATCTCAAGGCCTAGTGTTTGGGGTCCCATCTTTGGCGAGTCCAGTGTTTGAGGCCTAGTGTTCGGCATCCCATCATTGATGGGACGCTGAACACTAGGCCTCAAATTCCAGACTCACCACTGACGGGACTCTGAACACCAGGCCTTAAACTCTGGACTCGCCAATGATCATCATTGGCGAGTCCGGAGTTTAAGACCTGGGGTTCAGAATCCCGTCTTTGGAGAGTCTGGAGTTTGAAAACTATTGTTCAGGGTCCTATCATGGATGAGTCTGGAGTTTGGGGCCTAGTGTTCAGGGTCCTGTCATCGATGAGTTCGGAGTTTGAGGCCTAGTGTTCAGGGTCATCATCCAGGGTCCTCATCAATTGTCATCAGTGAGTCCTGGGGACAATACCAAAGATCGAAGGCTGAAGGTCAATTGGAAGTCCTCAAGTAGAGGCCTAATGGCCAAATCCCTGGATCTACAAGTCAATAAGTTCACAGGTAAAGCTGAAGGCTCAAAGTCTGCAAGTCTACTGGAAATTGGAGGCCCAAAGACAGCCTTTTCTAGGGTTAGAGGACTGTGAGTGTGAGTATGGAGGTAAGGAACTTGTTCTGCTGTTGTTTTTTTCATTGCTGGTGTTGTTGCTTGTGTTGTTCTGCGAACATGGTCAATAAACTATGTTGGTGCCGGAATGTGGGGTGACACTTGCAGGCTGCCCCCAGCACATCCTTCAGTGTGTTGGTTGTTGATGCAAACAATGCCTTTCGCCGTGCGTTTTAATGTACATGTGATAAATAAATTAATCCAAATCTAAATCTAAATCTGAACACTGGTAAATCAGAGCACTTTCTGAATTGTGCAAAGCTGCAACAGGTTGCAGGTTGAGTTGGTGGTGAGGAAGGCAAATACAGTATCAGCATTCATTTTGCATATAAAAGCAAGGCTATAATGCTAAGGCTTTATAACACACTGGTGAGTCCTCACTTGGAGTATTGTGAACAGTTTTGGACCCCGTATCTAAGAAAGGATGTGCTGACATTGGAGAGGGTTCAGAGGAGGTTCACGAGAAAGATTCCGGGAATGAAAGACTTATCGCATGAGGAGCATTTGATAGCTCTAGGCCTGTACTCCCTAGAATTTAGAAAAATGAGGGGAGAGCTCAATGAAAGCTATCGATGTTGAAAGGGCGAGATAGAGTGGATGTGGAGAGGATGTTTTCCATAGTGGGGGAGTCTAGGACCTGAGGGCACAGCTTCAGAATAGAGGGACATCCATTTAGAATGGAGATGAGGAGGAATTTCTTTAACCAGAGGGTGGTGAATCTGTGGAATTCGTTGCCATGGGCAGCTGTGGAGGCCAAGTTATTGGGTTTATTTAAACTGGAGGTTGATAGGTTCTTGATTACTCAAGGCATGAACGGTTACAGGGAGAAGGCAGGAGAATGAGGCTGAGAGGGAAAATGCATCAGCCATGATGAACTGGTGGAACAGACTTGGTGGGCCAAATGGCTTAATTCTGCTCCTATGTTTTATGGCCTTAGCACAGATGAGGTTCAAAATGAGAGCCCTTCAATATATTGTTAAGGTGTCAGAGACCAGAGAGTCAGGAACTATTTGCTGCTGTTTGGGGATGCTGGAATTAGGCTGCAGAGTCACAAATTTAACTCCAAAGCTGGAGTCCAGAGACAGTTCCAAAAGCAAAGGAGGACAGAAGCTTGGAGCAACACCGACAGATTGTGGAGAAACTCAGCAGGCAGAGTTTGCAGTGTCACCAGCATTGTGTGTGTGTTGCTCTGGATTTCCAGCACCTGCAGAATCTCTTGTGTTTATGTAAGTTTGGAACTCTCTTCTGCAATCATAGAGTCATAGAGCAGTACAGTACAGACACAGGCCCTTTAGCCCAACAAATAAATCACCCTGTCCACCGAGTTAGTCCCACTTCCTACATTTGACCCAAATCCCTCCAAGTCCCTCACCTCCATGTACCTCTCTAAGTGTTTCTATTGAACCTTCCTCAACCATTTCCTCTGGTAGTTCATTCCAATTATTGACCACCCCCTGTGTGACGAAGTTCCCCCTTGGGTCCTTCGAGATCTTTCCCCTCTCTGCCCTCTAGTTTTGGACTCAGTTGTATCACCCCTGTTAACTTTAAGTCTGGCTTGACAGATTTCTGCTCGCCAAAGGCATCAATGGTTAAGGAGCCTGAATGGAGACTTGCAGAGCAGCCATGATCTCACTGAATGGCAAGACTGGCTGCAGCAGCTGAGAAGCCTCCATTCTCGATTCCAATTCCCACAAAACAAAACAGTGTAGCAATTTCCTTAATGTGACCGTCTGTTTTATTTATGTTACTTGGCAGGTAAATATTGAGCGGATCACTTTGAATAATTCTCTTGCTCCCGGGCAGTAAACAGTTCCTGCATTCAGTTCCAGACATCAATTTTTGTCATGTTGATGTATATCACCTACTCAGAGTACAGGGTTAGTGGCAGGATTCTTAGCAGGCTGGAGGAACAGGGGGATCTTGAGATCCACATCCATACATCCTTCAAAGCTGCTGCACGAGCTGAAAGGGTTGTTAGGAAGGCGTACGGCATGCTGGCCTTCATTAGTTGGGGGGTGGGGTGGATTGAGTTCAAGAGCTCTGAGGTAATGTTGCAGGTCTATATAACCCTGGTTAGACACACTTGGAGTACTGAGCTCAGTTCTAGTCACCTCATTATAGGGAAGGTGTGGAAGCTTTAGAGAGGGTGCAGAGACGCTGCCTGGACTAGAGAGCATGTCATGAAGAAAGACTGAGTGAGCTTTTCTGTGCATAGAGGCATATCTCACACGCTTCGATAAGTCACCACTCGTCCTCAATGGAGGGAGAGAGGTGACTTGATAGAGAAGATGATAAGCTGCGTAGATAGAGAGGGCAGCCAGAGACTTTTTCCCAGGGTGAGGAGGGAGGAGAAGATGGCGGCACGATGTAGCGCGTGCAGCTGTTCTGAATGATATCGTATGTGTAACTAGGGGGCCGTGCACAATCCTGATTTGATGGAGATAGCCGTGAGAAGCACGGAGGAACACCTGGAGAAACTTCTGAAATGCCCGCTTCACTGCCGCTGCTGCTGTGTGATTGAGAATCTCCGGAAGGGAAGGCCCCAAATCCTCAGCTTTACCTATTGCCTGTTGCCGGGGCCGGGGTCGAAGCGCTCGGCAGAGATGGTGCTCGGTGCTCGGTATCGGAGAGCTGGTTGGAGGCTCGGAGTTTTCGGACGGACTCGGAGTCGGACTGTGGTCAGATGCTTCCAGGATGCTGCATCGGCAAGTTTGTGGTGCTGGAGGTTCACCATTTGCGTGAGATGATGGGACGTTCGAGAGACTTTGAGTCTTTTTACCATGCCCATGGTCTGTTCGTTATCAAATTACGGTATTGCTTTGCACTGTTGTAACTATATATTATAATTATGTGGTTTTTGTCAGTCTTTCAGTCGGTTTGTCTTGTGTTTCTGTGATATCATTCTGGAGAAACATTGTATCATTTCTTAATGCATGCATGATTAAATGACAATAAAGGAGGACTGCGTGTCCTCATAATCTAACCTAATCTAATAGAAGGGGGCATAATTTTAAGGTGATTAGAGGAAAGTATAGGGGGGATGTCAGAGATAGGTTTTGGACACAAGAGAGCGTTGGGCGCGTGGATCACCCTGCCAAGGGTAACTATAGAGGCTGTTACTTTAGGGGCATTTAAGAGACTCTTAGATCAGCAATGGAGGGTATGTGGGAGAGAAGGGTTAGATTGAACTTAGATTAAGTTAAAAGGTCAGTACAGCATTGCGGGCGGAATGGCCTGTACTGAGCTGTAATGTTCCATTCACAGAACCAGGATGGTGTTCACACTGATTGTAATTGAAGTGTTTCTTCTTTATTTCCTCTCCTCTCTCTCAGAAATGCCTTGAACCACAGAGTGAGTCTAACCAATTGATGTTTAATGGTGTTAGCACCATCAACATGCTGGGGTTGTCATTGACCAGGTGAGCCGTACAATGGCCATGAATGGAGGAGGGGGTCAGAAGTTGGAAAGTCCTTTAACTTTGATTGGTCATATTAATGCAGTTAAGATTTTTTTTTGCCAAAATTTTTATATATATTTCAGGCATTACCAATTTTTGTTCCAAAATCTTTTTTTGATAAAGTTGACTCCAAAATTTCTTCATTTATTTGGCAAAATAAAAACCCGAGACTGGGTAAAATACATTTACAGAAAGCTAAGAGAGATGGAGGCTTAGCATTACCTAACTTTAGATTTTATTATTGGGCAATTAATATTCGACATATGAAATTTTGGTTACTTGACCAGGATATACTATCCATTCCTAAATGGGTAGCATTGGAATTACAATCTGTTCAGGGCTATACACTTGGCTCTATTTTAGGTTCCTCTCTTCCTTTTGATTTGAAATGCCTTAAACAGGTGTCTAACCCGGTAGTTAAATATACCTTACGTATTTGGTTTCAATTCAGAAAATTTTTTGATCTTAACCAATTTGGGCTAGCGATTCCTATTTTAGGTAACATATTTTTTCCTCCCTCTTTTACGGATCGTGCTTTTCAAATTTGGAAGACTAAGGGTATTTCACGGTTTTTGGATTTATTTTTAGATGGTTCCTTTATGTCTTTTGAACAATTATCTAATAAATATAATTTATCAAGAATACATTTTTTTAGATATCTCAAGTTAGAAATTTCCTAAGTACTATACTTTCTTCCTTTCCAATGCTTCCTCCTACATACATTTTAGATACTATAATTAACCTTAATCCATGTCAGAAAGGTGCATCGGCTATTATTTATAATATTATTATGAAACTTAGGAAAGCTCCATTCGATAAGATTAGGTCAGATTGGGAACAAGAATTGGGATCTATTATTTCCGTGGATGACTGGGGACAGATTTTACAATTAGTCAATACTTCCTCTATCTGTGCTAAACATTCCCTAATTCAATTTAAAGTTGCTCATAGAGCACATATGTCCAAAGATAAATTAGCTCGATTTTATTCTCATATTAATCCTTTTTGTGATAGATGTCTGGGGCAGATAGCCTCTTTAACTCATATGTTTTGGTCTTGTCCTACTCTGGAAACTTTTTGGAGAGACATTTTTAATATTATTTCCAAGGTATTGAATATAGATATCTCTCCTCACCCTATTACTGCTATCTTTGGACTACCTAAAATTTCCAGTAATCTTTCTCCTTCAGCCCATAGAATGATTGCATTTCTTACTTTAATGGCGAAAAGATGTATTTTACAATATTGGAAAGAGCTTAATGCTCCAACTACCTTTTTTTGGTTTTCTCAGACGATATTATGCTTGAATTTGGAGAAAATTAGAAGCAATCTTTATGACTCCTCATTTAAATTTGAACAGACCTGGAGATTCAATATTTTCATTTAATGTAATATATACCCTTCTTGTTTTTTTTACTGTTTTTAATGGAGGTCGGGATTGAGGACGTGATTTTAAGTTTTTTAACTCTGTTTGGTTTCAAGTTAGCCCATTGCTTTGCTTTGCTTTTAGTTAGTTGCACGGTGGGTTTTTTTGGGGTTTTTTTTTTCCTTTTCTCTATTGATATATATAAAAATTAGTATACTATTATGTTACCTTGGTACGTTATGTTTAAATTACATTGTTTGTATTATTTTTTTGTGTTAATATCTCCTGTAATTTTATTATATTCTAACAGTGTATTAGTGCCTATATGGCTTACCTTTTTGTATACTTATTCAATAAAAAGATTTAAAAAGAAAGTAAAAAGAAAAAGAAAGAAGTTGGAAAGTCCGTGGCAAGTGGCTCACCTCCTGAAACTTAGACCATCTACAAAACACAAATCAAGTGGGTGGTCAAATAGTCTCCACTTGCTTAAAAGAGTACAGCTCCATTAACACTCAAAAAACAGGCCAACCCTCCAATCACCACCCAAACATTTATTCCCTCCACCAGCTGCAGAGTGTACATTTTATAAAATGCACTGCAGATACCGACATCACCTCCCAAAGCTGTGACCTCTGCCACAGACAAGGGAAGCAGCTACAAGAGAAGATCGTGCCGACTGCTCTCCAAGGCTTGTACTATCCTGATATGGAAATATACTGCCGGGCTTTCACTGTTGCTGGGTCTAAGTCGAGCAAGCACCATGCAAGTACCTTCACCAGAAGGTATACAGTGGTTGAAGAAAGCAGCTCCCTTTTATAATGATGATGCTGGCATCCATCTCTAATGCCCCTCACCATCTGGGACTTGCCCTCTTATTACTACCATCAGGGAGGAGGTACAGGAGCCTGAAGACACACACTCAATGTTTTAGCAACAGCTTCTTCCCCTCCACCATCAGATTTTTGAACAGTCTATGAACTCATGAATGCGACCTCAGTATTTCTCTCTTGCGCTGCCTATCTATCTCTCTGTTTATTAATGATGATAACTTATCATAATTTGTTGTGCCAGCACTGTATTGCTGCAACAAAAAAAAAAATCATGACTACTGTCAGAGACAATCAACCTAACTGTGATTCTCACCAAGGTGATATTGGCTTAGAGGTGGATCCTGAATGAACTCCAGAGACCCTGGGCCCAGGACCCTGGGCCCTGGACCCTGAGTGGACACCATAGCTCTGAGTGATGGCACCAGACATTATTCTATATCCCCTTGGATGAACTCCAGAGACCCTGGGCCCTGGACCCTGAATGGACACCATAGCTCTGAGTGATGGCACCAGACATTATTCTATATCCCCCTGGATGAACTCCAGAGACACTGGGCCCTGGACCCTGGACCCTGAATGGACACCATAGCTCTGAGTGGTGGCACCAGACATTATTCTATATCCCCTTGGATGAACTCCAGAGACCCTGGGCCCTGGACCCTGAATGAACACCATAGCTCTGAGTGGCAGCACCTGGAGGATAGCTAGGGCCTGAGTTTAATAATTTATTCAATAAACAGCACCTCTGAGTGCTGAGCTGTAATCAATACAAAATTGAAAGAAGCGTGCTGTTCAAGAGGCTATCTGGCTTAAATTTATTTTGGTTTTCTATTCAGTCTTTGTTTGGCCATCAAGAGAAGCAACATCTGATTGAAGAGTCTATCATTCATTTTATACGTGAGACTAGGTTGTATTCGAGAATTTGAGTTCCTTGAAGTTCTATAATATAAATCCTGCGGAAGGCTGTAATACGCCTAGATGCGTCTAAACAGCCAGAAATAGAAGAAGAAGAAGAAGAAGAAGAAGCACCTCTGAGTGCAGGATGCATGTAAGCATTTCTTTATAGGTTAATTGCTTCGAGTACGATAGGCTAACAAAGGCCGTAATGGAGTATAATGAAATATAAATCATCTATTGACAGTATCTGCCATTACCAGGGCTTAAGTGCTGACACCTGATACATTAGTCAGGAAGGTGCTCCTGATTATGCCGGTGGGAATTAAGGAATGATTACCACCTTGTAATTTGACAGGTTACAAGAAACTATGAGGTTTCTATTGGCTTCCACTGTGGTTGATTTGTTTCTCCTCCTCTCTCCTGAATCGGTCTCTAGCTCTGATATGTTTCAGCTTGGCACAGTGTATAACATCATTGTCTGAACCCTGAATCAGTAGCGCGCGTGTGTGCGCGCACACACACACTCACAGATTAACCTCAGCAACTTCACTAACTCATCACTTCATCATCAATAAGCTCATCAGATTTGGAGATCCCACACCTACTGAAACAACACAACCCTCTTACCCCACACTGCTCAGCTCTCCCTCCTACCCAAGATCCACAAATCTGGGGGAAGGGGAAGGAATACAAGCTGGAAGCCAATAGTTGAAGCCAGTTGAGGAGGAAGATGTGTATGGGGGGGGGGTGGTGAAGGGGGAATGGAATGAGAAGCTGGGAGGTGAGGGGCAGAAAAGGTAAAGGGCTGAAAAAGAAGGTATCTGATAGGAGAGGAGAGTGGACCATGGGAGAAGTAAACCAATATCAATACCACTCTATCCTAAGTGCCTGACAGGTCCTCTCTTCATTACTGCTCTTCAAGGAAGAGGGATCCAGTCTTAATCCAACTGCGCTCAGAAATCGGATTTGCAGCAGCTTGATCTAATGTCCTTTCTCCACACTTGTTCTGGCGCTAAAGATATTGGGCCATAGAGTACTGATTTTCTGCCTGGTCCTAACGACCTGCTCCTTGCATACCCCTCCCATCCATGTTCTTATTCAAACTTATCTTAACCATTACAATTGAAATCTTATCCACCACTTCCACTGGCAATTCATTTCACCCTCTGAGTGAAGAAGTTTCCCCTCAGGTTCCCCTTAAATATTTCACCTCTTGCCCTTAATTTATGACCTCTAGTTCTAGTCTGAGCCAACCTCAGTGGAAAAAGCCTGCTTGCATTTACTCTCTCCAATTCCCCTATATTTTGTATGCCTCCATCAAATCTCCCCTCAATCTCCTACGCTCCAGGGAATAACATCCTAACCTATTCAACCTTTCCCTATAACTCAGGTCCTCAAGTCCTGGCAACAGTAAAGATTCACTTTCAAGGACTCTTCATCTCATGTTCTTGATTTCTATTGCTTATTTATTTGTACAGTTTGTTTTATTTTGTACGCTGGTCCTATTGGGTGCGGTCTTCCATTGTTCTATCATGGTTATTGGAATTACCGAGTACGCCCGCCAGAAAACAAATCTCAGGAACATTCACAACAAGCTGGAGGAACTCAGCAGGTCAGGCAGCATCCGTGGAAAAGATCAGTCGACGTTTCGGGCCGGAACCCTTTGTCAGGACAAATCTCAGGGTTGTGTATGGAGACATAGATCAATTTCATTTGAACTTTGTGAACGTCCTTGTAAATTTTCTCTGTCACATGGAGGCTGTTTGGCCCCTTGATCCTATGCTGTCATTTGGTTGGACCTTTGCTGATCTCATCATAGTCAAAAACAAGGCACAGGAGGAACAAATAGTTTTCTGTAAAAAGAAATCTAAAGGTACCAATAAACGAGTTGAATGCACGAATTTACTAACTTCTCCAAGTACTGAAGGTAAATTGGTTCAGAAAATATAATTAAGCAAAAATGGTACACACAGCTGTTCATTTTTAGTGCAGCAGAAACAAACCCTTTTGCTTACATAGGTGTTCCTCTTTGGGAAAACTTCCAACTTACTTTAGGCATAGATTCCTATTGGGAGATGTCTCTGAGGAATGCTGAGGGATTGACTCTGGATGGAGAGGAACTGTTTACTTTTACTCTGGGAAATCAAAGAGAAGAGAAAATATAATCTTTGTATTTATTTACAGATACCTTCTGGCCCAACAAGCCATACCTCCCAGCAACCCACCAGTTTAATTCTAGTCTAATCACAGGACAATTTACAATGAACAATTAATCTACTGATTGGTATATCTTTGGATTGTGGGAGGCAACCGCAGCACCCGGAGGAAACCCACACGCCCATGGGAAGGATGTGGAAACTCCTTGCTGAAAATGTTGGAATTGAACTCCGAACTCTGATGCCCTGAACCGTAATAGGGTCACACTAACTGCCGTATTACCCTGGCGTACCTCAATTAATTAAAGACAGACATCCAGGAGCAGAAGCTGGATGAAGTTTAACATGTGTAGAAGTCTCTGACAAGTTCTGCCAATTGGTGCTCTCAAGATGGACACTGATACTTGTGTTTCTCAATATTACAAAGGGATATGAAGTAAAGACAACCAAAGGATCTGGGGACACAAATCATTGGCCTAAATCAGGAAGTTGATGACTGGGGGAGTTTGTGGTGATGGGGCAATATGGGGTCCAGTCCATACACACACCTCACAGGGGACACGCACATCATAAGCACAAGAGATTCTGCAGATGCTGGAAATCCAGAGCAACACACACACACACACAAAATACTGGTGGTACTGAGCAGATCAGGCAGCATCTATTGAAAGGAATAAACAGTCGACGTTTTAGGCTTCGTCAGGGCTTAATCCAGGGACATGGCCCCATGCAGAAACAGGTTCTGAGGATCCATGGATATTAATGTTAAATGAAGAAAGGATAAAGAACTTCCCCCCTTCCCTCTTTTTCCATTCCCCACTCTGGTTCCCCTCTCACCTTCCTCTCCTTGTCACCTGCCCATCACCTCCTACCTCCCTTTCTCCCATGGTCCACTCTCCTCTCCTATCAGAACCCTTATTCTTCAGTCCTTTACCCCTTCCACCTGTCACCTCCCAGCTTCTTACTTCATTGCCCTCACCTGGTTTTACTTATCATCTACCAGTTTGTACTCCTTCCTTCTCCTCCTCCACCTTCTTGTTCTGGGTTCTGCCCCCTTCCTTTCCAATCCTGATGAAAGGTCTCAGCCCCAAATGCCAACTGTTTATTCCTTGCCATGTAAACGTAACTTTGCTGGATCAAATAACGACAGCACAAAAAGATCGTTACTTATCTTTTGACCCGTTTATTTCTTCGAGCTCAGCCGATGAGTGAACTCGGACCCGACATCAGGGAGAGACCCTTTCTCATCTCCCCGGCGGTTCTACAAGTTCACTGCCCGATGTCAGAATTGTCAGAAGTTATAAGGCCACCGATACAAAAGAACAATCAGTTTGATAACCATTCCGGCCAAGTCAATGGACTATTGATACAGAGAACAATCAGTTTGATGACTATTCCGGCCAAGTCAATGGACTATTGATACAAAAGGACAATCAATTTGTTAGACACTCCAGCCACCTTAATTAAAGAAAAGAATGTCCTACCTGGCTTGCTGGAGCCACAACTTAATGACAAAGACATCTGTCAAATTTATGCTTTAATTAAGAAAGGAATGTTCTGTCTAATTTCCATCAGGTACTGCTTTTTGTCAAAATCAAAAGATGTGAAAAGCCCAGAGACATCTTATGTGGATCTGGGCGAACTTTAACCCTAATCTTGCTCCAAAGAAGGCAGCTGTGAGACATTATTCAAACACACTGCAGTCACAGACATAGTCAGTACTGAATCCATTGTTTACAGGGATCTTGAGAATCCCCCATTCCCTTAAACTTTATCAGCCATAGATGCTGCTTGAGTTCCTCCAGCATTTTGTGTGTGAGTGTTCCTCAAAAAGTATAAAAGCAGCCCAGGGGAAGAAAGGAGATGTTCAGGTGATAGCTAACTTAATATTAATCAATAAATTGAGGGATGGAACAAAATAAAAAGGAAACCAGGACTGATTTTCTGTTCTTTAATCATTGGTTAAAGTATTGCTCCCTTTAAATACAATTGATATGTTAATCTGAAGCGGGCCAACGTAAAGACCAAATTTCATTCACATTCAGCTGCATTAGTGGGGTTAAAGTATCACCCTGCCATTAGTGACACTGCCTAAAATTATATATTTTATAATATCCATTTAGTTTGAAAAACACTGAGGAAATAGAGGGCTAGGGTTAAATGCCTTAACCAATATTAATCTCCACAGCCATTACTAAAAGCATATTATGTGGTAATTTTCATAATTCTGTTTGCAGAAGCTTGCAGTCATAGTATTGGCTGTAAGGTTTCCCACTAAACATTGGGAGAATTTCAATGGCTGGGAGAGGATTCAGGGTCTCCTGTGAAAGATGGTAGCATTATAACCTCGAGTTTATTTATTTTAATTAATTGAAGCAAATAAATCAGCTCTTAAAATCAAAGAGTAATTTAACACGCCTTCAGGGTGCCGGATTTTCGTAGCTTTGAAGATGGGCTGATTCATGGCCAGTGCCCCTGACTGAGGCATCGTGGGAGATCACGGAACGTCAGGACAGCGGGTTAGCTGCTGTGGGCCAGAGACCTGAGCCCTGGGGCCGACTCTCTGGGCACAGAGCTCGGAAGAAGTGACGCAACAGACTTCTAACATCATAAATCAGTGAGTTGTTTGTTCTGTCTCCCCTCTTGCTGTGAAACGTGGACACCTCTTTTTCCCGTATTAGGGAGAGAGAGAGCCTGGGGTATGTCGAATTACCAGGTGAACGAGTAGGTTTTGGGGTACTGCAAGTCTGTGTCTTTATTGATGCTTTGCTGCACGCTTGAGTGCTCAGTGGGGGGACACTGATGCTTTTTTGCTGGTGGGGGTAGGGGGAGTCGTTGCTTTGCTGCTGCTTGTGTATGGGAGGGGAGCTGGGGGATCTTTGGGGTTCTAACGCTTAACTGTCATTCATTCTTTGGGGCAGTCCTCTGTTTTCGTGGATGTTTGCGAGAAAAAGAATTTCAGGATGTATATTGTATACATTTCTCTGACTTTAAATGTACCTATTGAACACATGCAGAGTGTGTGATTTCAGGCTCAGAACTCAAAAGCATTCAATTCATTTACAAGTGATTAGAGGTCATTGGTAACAGGATGCCATCTTGCCACCAGAAGGAAGATGGGAGCATCCTCTGTTGCAGGTGCAGGTCTCACAGTGAGCTTTACAGGCTAGGTAGCATTCATGTCAGGACCACCAGACTCAAAAACAATTCCTTCCCCCATGCTGTCAGGCTGATCAACACCTTCACCCATTAACTGCATTTCCCCATCCCCACTACTTGATCATTTCCTGTCAGTCAGCTGATGTACAGAGACTCCTGTACTGAGCGTCACTTTATGTGCATACGAGCAATCTATGGAAATAACTCGGAAAAGGTGAGGCTCGGGTGGTTGATGGTTGGGTTGAGTTGTTCCCTGAGCTTGGCAATCCATTTGCAAGCGTTTCATCACCACAGGAAGAGATGTCATCGTGCTGGTGTCTTCTTGTATGGTGAGGAAACGTTTGCAAATGGGTTGCTGAGATTGGAGAACAACTCAACCCAACCACAATCAATCTATGTATATAGACAGGCAGGAGGAGAAGATGGCAGCACGACAAAGCTTGCGCGGCCACTCCGGTGAATGATATCTGTTATCTGTCAAGTAGGGTGCCGTGCACAATCCTGATTTGATGGAGTCAGACGTGAGAGCACGGAGGAACATCTGTGAAACTTCTGAAATGCCTGTTTCACTGCTGCTGCTACTGTGTGATCCAGAATCTCCGGAGGGGAAGGCCCCGAGTCCTCAACTTGCTTGTTGCTCGGCGGCCGGGGCGGGGTCGAAGCGCTCGGCAAAGATGGTGCTCGGCGCTTGGTGTCGGAGGGCTGGTCGGGGGCTCGAAGTTTTCGGACGGACTCAGAGTTGGCTGTGGTCGGGTGCTTGCAATGCATTGGCAAGTTTGCGGCGCTTGGAGTTCATGGCAGGGAGAGTTTCTCCCTTCTACCGTCTGCGTGAGATGATGAGGCTATCGGGACTTTGAGACTTTTTTTTAACCGTGCCCATGATCTGCTCTTTATCAAATTACGGTATTGCTTTGCACTGTTGTAACTATATGTTATAATGATGTGGTTTTGTCAGTTTTAGTCTTGTTTTTTCCTGTGTTTCCGTGATATCTTTCTGGAGGAGCATTGTACCATTTTTTAATGCATGCATTTCTAAATGACAAAAAACGAGGACTGAGTGCCCTCATAATCTAATCTAAAAAAAATCTAAACTAACCTTATGTATTTATATTTATTGTGTACTTTATGCTTATTATGTTATCTAGAGTAACAATCATTTTGTTCTCCTTTACACTCGAGTATTGAAGACAATAAACTCTTGAATCTTGACATCTACTCCTAGCCAAAGCTTGGCAGAGTACAGCACAACACTTAGTGGACACTGCCACCTTGTGGAGAAGTACAAGATGTGAATGTTTTAACAAAGAAGCCCTGCCTTCCCATATGTTCCTGAGACCTGGAATTCAAGCGTGCGTTCATATTTCCTCAGAGGAACATGATTCCTGGGGATCTGTGGTGCACAGCCACTCAAAGGGGTGGAGGAATGTTAGCGATGGTATTGAGAACTTCAAGACCAGGCATCCCGATCATTCACAAAATGCCAGAGGAACTCAGCAGGCCAGGCCGCATCTATAGGAAAAGGGTAAACAGTCGGCGTTTCAGGCTGAAACCTTCTTCAGGACTGTCTTGACCAGAAATGTCGACTGTTTACTCTTTTCCATAGATGCTGTCTGACCTGCTGAGTTCCTCCGGCATTTTGCGTGTGTTTGGATTTCCAGCATCTGAAAATGTTCTCGTGTTTGTGATCCCAACCATCCAGAAGTCTGCCATAAATTACAAATGGAGTGGATTACCCCACATATTAAAAACCCACCTGCCCCAATTGTGCAAGAGCCTGCAGTTCCAATATTAAATTCGTTAGTCACCTTGGAACCAATGTTCCCTCCAAGGTGTGCGCGCACCCATCTTTTGCTATAACGCACAAAGAAATTTAAACTGTGCGCAAAAGGCCGTCACCCTCTACCCCGTTAGCATATTAAGTATATTTCACAATCATACATAATCATATTTCCTTTTCTGGTTTCTGACTCGGACAGTGTTGACAATGTGGAGTTTGCGATGATTTATCTGCAGATTTAAGAACGGGCTTTTTTGCTCTATTTTTATTGAAGAAGTTATTCAGTGTGCACATGTTGTTGTCACTGTGCAAAAATTTGTACAGCACAAGATTTTTGCGCACACCGGTCATCACAAATTAGAGGGAACATTGCTCGGAACCCACAGAACTGCACTGGAAGTCAGTCATTCTTGACCCTGAGGGACGGCCAATATACATGGATTAATATAGTGTCTTTCACAACCTTAGTACCCTAGTTGACATGGAGATGAGCTTTTGAGCAAAGATCTGCTCGATTACCAAGGATGACCCATTTCCAGCTCTGCCTGCTTCAGCGTACCTAGTGCAAATAACTCTCCATTCTTGCCCTCTCTTTCTCCATGTTACTCAGAGTCCTGCAGTTCTGATGAAGCTTTTCAGATCTGAAACATTAACTCTATCTCGTTCCACATGGGCTGCCTGACCAAGTGAGTGTTTCCAGTGTTTTGTTTTGGAGTTTTAGTAGTAGACGCGCCCCCCCCCCCCCGCCAAACACACGCCCATTTTCTCCCCACTTGCTCCAACGGTAGCAGCCATGACTTCAGGTCCCCATCATTAATCTCTCCTCTCCTCCTTTCAGAAACTCCTTAAAATCCGCCTCTTTAATCGAGCTCATGTGCACCATGTGCCTATCACCTACAGGTGGCTCAGTATTTTGATAAAGCTCCTGCGAGATGCCTCGGAATGCTCTGTTACAGGGCTGAAGTTATGGTGAAGCTGGATGACAGAACAGAACAAATGTCTTCAAGAAACCATCCATCAACCGTGGAATAAGTGATTGTGTAACTTTACTTCCTGTTGGCTGAGGAACAAGAACTCCGCGTTGTTGGGTATGGCCTTTCATGGAGTCTATTGTGTTTCTTATATTTACTGTGATTGCCCACAAGAAAAGGAAAGTCAAGACATATAGGTACTTTGATCATTTCTCTTTGATCTTTGAACTCACGGGAGCTTTGACTATTTAAGAAAGAGGCGACTTGCTGCTAAGTCACTACATTCCACTATCAGTGGGCTCTTAGCTTGCTCTCTGCCTCCTGGTGGCAGAGCAGAGCTGTACACGTTACTCATATTCTGAAGTGATATCTCAGGGTGTTCTGAGCAGCCAGCGGTCGTCATCTTTATAGGACTCGAGTATAATAAATTAGATTGGGATAGGGTACAATGCAGAATCACCAGACTATCTGTAGACATAAATTTGTCTTGTGCCTGCCTTGTATTTGTGAGGTGAACTATACAAGGTATTAAAAGTAACATAATAGGGCGAAAACAGTTTCTTCTTCTGGGAGTACAGGGATTCTATTCCAGTTAATTATGGGATGTCCTAATCACTGTCAATATCAATGTCCATAACTTATATAAAATAGTACGGCTTGAAATAGAGGGGAAAGTAGGGTCAGCCAGACTGCGCAAGAACAGCACTTGTCAGCCATATGGTTATTTTACAGTATAGGTGCCACAGTAGCGTAGTAGCTGGTGCAATGCTATTACAGCTCAAAGCGTCAGAGTTCAGAGTTCAATTCAGACCCTGTCTGTAAAGAGTTTGTATGTCCTCCCTTTGGAATGCATGGATTTTCTTCGGGTGTTCTGGTTGGTAGGTTAATTGGTCTTTGTAAATTGTCCCGTGATTGGGCTAGGGATAATCGTGGGGTTACTGGGCAGCGAGATTCGAAGGGCCAGAAGGGTGTATTACACACTGTGTCTCAATAAATAAATACATTTGCTCTCATGGTCACCCTTCCCTATGTACTGAACTCTCTACCACTGTAAATTATATATTTAAGTCCCTGATCACCAATTCAATCAAATAATCATGATGATGCTATACTCTGTGTAACCAAAATCAAAGGATCAACAACAGCCAGACCATTTGGGAGCAGATGATGAAAAGGACTTTCACTTGTATCAAAAAACACTTTTGGGACAGAATGTTTCAATACTCTTTATATTCAGTGAATCAGGTTGGAGATCTGCAGCCCTGCCACACTCAGTTAGGAATGCTTCTACAGATTACCACAAGAGGCTTTAAGAACATCCCTATTAGTTTGTGAGCCAGTAGGGTTGGTTGGTACCATCTGAGGGGAATAATGCTCAGAGTGATTTTTGGCAAGGTATACATCTCTAGAGTTAGAAAATATGTGATAGTATCGCACCAGTGGTAGCTTTATCATAATCATAATGATTTTTATAATTATTATTAATAATCATAATAGTTTTCCAAGTCCTCCACGTCTTCCACATCTTCATCTGAACTTTCCACACTCTCCGAGGTGGATGCCTGGTTCTCACAGTCTGCCAGTCTACACATGTCAGTACACCTGAGGCTATTTGCAACACACATACATCTTGGGAGTGAACATTTTTTTGGACAGTTACAGGCCAGTAGATCCAGGATGGCATCGGGTGCTGGCTGGCCTTCCATCCAGTGCACCACCAACTGTTCAGCTTCCTCTTCTTTCTCCATCTTCCATCCTCTGCCAACAGGGCTTGGCACTTGTGGGTTCTTCTCCAAATATCTTCTCCATATACCAGCCTGGTAATTGGCTCGCTGTGCATGTTTTGTTAAGCAGTCCTTCCATGGTGGGAGTTGATGACTTTCGATTTCACCTTTTTTGGCAAAGAAAAGGTGATATCTGAGCTCATTGACCTTGGTGGTTGATGCTTTTGGGGCATAAGACCTGTAAATGCCTCCAGTTTGTCCATCAGTTCTGAGGAGAGGTCCCATTCCTGACCCAATTCTAAGAATGTGTCCTGAGTTTCCCTGTTGCTGGTCAGAAGTTTTAGGGCACTTGTCTTCCTTTTGCTTGCAAAAGCACTTACAGTGTCACATCCTCTATATGCTTGCAACCCGATGAGAGCCCTACAAACCTCTATGCCAACAGTGGCAGCAACCTTCCTGATGTCTACAAGCCTTGTATAGGTTCTAGTGCCACACTTCTGGGGCCTCAATCTTGTCACAAAATGCTAAAGACATGATAAAGACATCTTTGTCTTCTGAGCAGATCACTACAGATTGGTATCCTTCTCTTGCAGCATGGGCAGCATGGAGAAGTAGGCGGGCATCCGCTTCTTCTTGTTGACACTGATGAGCTGACACCTCCTCACTGTCTTGAGACGTGATTCTGTAACATTTGTCATTCACAGTTGCATATGGAATCTTCTTCTGTAGCTTTGCTCTGTACTCCGCCTTCCTCCATTCAGGGACTATGAAGCTAATGAGACTATTTTTGTTACTGACTTTGGTCAGGAAGCTCCTCCACTGCTTCACCATCTGTGTACCTGTGATACCTTGCAACTCATGACCAGTCTCTTCACCCTGCAGAGATCTTTCACTATTCTTGATAGAGTTCTCTTCGTATGTGTCGAACACAACATCTATTCTGCTACTCTGACTGCCTTCCCTCAGAGCCATACCCAGAATTGTTGTGGCAACATCTCTGAAAGTAATTTCATCACCTTTCACTCTTTGGACCAAATTCATTCCATCAACTAATGTAGCAGAGTTTCCTGGGAGTTGCTCTTCGACTGCTACATTTTTCTACAAGGTTGTGGCTAAAGTAGCTTTATGTGTCTTTCTCAGTGATCCTTCTGGTGTGGACAGGGCCCAGGGCAATGGTCCAAGGGGATGAGAAAGGATATCCTCCATATGTAGCCTGCACCCTTGTGCTATCACTATGATGCGTCCAAACAAAGACCTGTCTGCTTTCAAGATGATCGCCCTCCCATTTGATTTCACTTCTCTCTTCTTACACATATCACTGAATGTTTTCAGCTTGTTGGTTTTCATTGGGTCATGGAATTTCTTTGCTGATGGATGTTCCTCTAGTCTCTCATCCTTGAAGGTCGCATAGCATTGCTCACCAATCTCATATGCCTTCATCAGGTCAGAGGCAATGCCTTTGCCGTAGAGATGCTAATGAGGTCCCGCTTCTCTGCAAGTGGGTTAACCCATTCATGTATGAGGCTAACCACTGCTGAAACTGCTTCCACATCTTTCTGGATTCTTGGCCTCTGTAGCTCTGCATGACAAAGCTCTGATTTGTTGCCTTGCACCACCTCCCTTAACTGTCCCAGGAATGCACTGTGGTGCTCAGCTGTTATGTAGTAACACTTGATAGCTCCATCATTTAGGCTGAACTGTGATGTGCCTCCAGGAGTCTGTGTGTCTTTGTTCACTGTGGCTTCAATAGCCTGGTCCACAGGGGTTGTTACTTGACAGCTGCACTGAGAATTGGCCTGTCTTGAAGGCCTCATACACAGAAGGATTCTCCTCTGGGAGGTTCATCACCTGAGCAAAGTAAGGGAACAGGTACCTGGCATAATTCATTTTATCATAAGCAAAGCACCATGGGATCACAGAAAGCTACCACCACTGCAATGCTATCACATATTTTCTAGCACTAGGGGTGTATACCTTGCTAAAAATCACTATAAGAATTATTTCTCCCAGATGGTACCGGTGGCCCAAATTTGGGGTCCTGGCTCATGGACTATATCCTCAAGTGACAGGGCCAGTGTACAAGTGCTGAAATCAGAAGCAGCCAAGGCTGGATGTGCAGAGGCGGTTATCTATCTCAGCTGCCGTAATATGTCTTACATCAGTCTACGGGGTGGCTGAAGTGCTGGATCTGTGAGTTCACTGGGGAAGTCAGAGGCCTGATGTTTGGGAGTGCACTGGAGGCCTGGAGGCAGCCCGTCTTGGGGTTTTGTGGGTGGGTGGAAGGGAGGAAGAAGAGCTTGTTTTGCTGGTGGTGGTGGTGTCGTGGCTTGGCTTGTTCTGCTGAACAGTGTGGGCAAGGTATGTTGGCGCTGAACGAATGTGTGGCGACACTTGCGTGCTGCCCCCAGCAAATCTGTAATGCTAGCACAAGTGACGCATTAAGCTGTGTATTTTGATGTGCATGTGATAAATAAATGAATCTGAATCAGAAGCTTAACAGGATATCAAGAAATAGTTGAGAGAACGGGATACAACATCGGTGACAAGACCAGGCAACATCCTATGAAGATCAGCATTTCAGAACTTGCAGCACCCCTGCCTGAATTGTTCCAATAGTTACAACACCCAACAATGTGGAAAATTGCCCGGATACTTCCTGATAACAACAAACAGGATAAAGCCAATCAGTCCTCTCAGTTATCAGCATCGTGAAGGAATTTGTCCTCAGCAATGTTACAAAGAGGCACTTAGTTTATTCAGTGAGCATTTGTTATTATTTTATTTTACCTAAAGATCATCATCATTATGTGCCATGTCATATGACGTGGGCAATCATGGTCTTTCTATGACCATGATTGTTCTTGGCAAGGTTTTGTTCAGAAGTGGTTTGCCAATGCTTTCTTCCTTACAAGACGGGTGACCCCAGCTGATATCAACACGCTTCAGAGATTGACTGCATGGCGTCAGTGGTCGCATAACCAGGACCTGTGATAGATATGCACCAGCTGCTCATATGACCATCCACCACCTGCTCCCATGGCTTCAAGTGAGGGGGGGGGGGGGTTGTGCTAAACTGGTGCTACACCTTGCCCGAGGGTGACCTGCAGGCTAGTGGAAGGAAGGAGCACTTTACACCTCCTTTGGTAGAGACATATCTCCGCCCCACCACCCATTTAGAGATACAGGCCCTGCTGGTCCAATGAGCCACACAGCCCAGCAACCCACCTATTTAACACTAGCCTAAACACAGGACAACTTACAATGACCACTTAACCTACTAACCGGACTGTGGGGAGAAACCGAGGCACCCAGAGGCAATCCGCGCACTCACAGGGAGGGACAAACAAACTCCTTATAGACGGTGCCAGAACTGAACGCCAAACTGAGCCGTAGTAGTACCAGGCACTCCGTCATGAATAACCTGCTCACCCAATGTCAGTCTGGGTTTTCAAGGTGTAGTGCCTCAGGATTATTATCATTAAGGACCCCCACCATCCAGGACATGCCCCCTTCTCATTGGTACAGCCGTGTATCAACTGATCTTGGTTCCACCATGGATCAAGATCCTCAGGATGAGGCGAGAGTGGGACCAAGACTGCCGGGACATTAGAGAACCCTGGATAACTGAAGTCAATCAGCACCAAGGAAAAAAATGCTCCGTTCGGGACCTGGATTCAACACCACTGCTGTCTGTAAGGGGTTGTATGCTTTCCTTATGATAGTGTGGATTTCGTCCCACATTCCAAAGGCTTATGGGTTTGTAGGTTAACTGGTCACATTTGTGTATTGAGAAGGGTGGGCTCTTTGGGTCAGAAGGGCTTACTACTGTGCTGTATCTCTAAATAAATAAAAGCAAAATGCAACCGTGACACAAAGAAAAATAACTTTGTCAGCATCACTGCAGAAGTTTCTCAGGGCAGTGTCCCTGGCCCATCAATGACCCTCCTTCTACCTGACTGCACAATGCTCAACTCCACCCAGATGAAGCAGCCCATGCCTGCATGTATTAAGACCTAGACAGCATGCAAGTGTAGGCTTGGAAATGGCAATGAATAAATCACCACAAACCATGGCAGGCACTGACCATTTCCAACCAGATAGTCTCCCCACTTACCTTTTACATCAAATAGTGTTACTATTACTCAGTTCCTACCATTAACATCCACCAGTTTAAAATTAACCTGAAACTCATCTGGGGCAGCCACATGAATGTTGTGGAGTCGAGAACAGGTGAGAAAGTTGTAAAGTTAGTCAATTCCATCATGAGCACGAGCCTCCATAGTATCCAGGACACTTTTGAGGTGTAGTGCCTCAGGATGGTGGCATCCATCATTAAGGACCCCCACCATCCAGGGCATGCCCTCTTCTCACTGTTACCATCAGAGCAGAGGTACAGAAACTTGAAGGCATGCATTCAGCGATTCAGGAACAGCTTCTTCCCCTCTGCCATCCAGTTTCTAAATGGGCATTCAACCCATGAACACTATCTCACTACTTTTTGTTTTTGGCACTACTTATTTTAACTATTTAATATACATATATATACTTACTGTAATTCAGTTTTTTCCCCTATATTATCATGTACTGCATTGTACTGCTGCCACAAAGTGAACAAATTTCATGACATATGCCAGTGATGGGCTGGCTGGTGGTGTAGTGGCATCAGCACTGAACTTCAAGGCAGATGGTCCTGAGTTCAAACCCAGCCGGGTCCCAACCTGGGCAGCAGCAGCAGCATCTGTGCGGAAGAAAGGCCTGGCAACCTACTTCTGTGTCTTGCATGATAACCCTATGGACTGGACTGTATGGTCCATGAGGACACGAATAGCTGGACTCGACTAAACAACTGAACAAATGCCAGTGATATTAAACCTGATTCTGGTCCTGTGGCAAGCAACTCACCTCCCGCTACCTTTTCATCATCAAGTATTCAGGGTATGAAGGAATCGCGAACTCTTGAAGAAGCTCAACAACATCACACTTGATTGGCACTGCATTCATCCCCTTCCCCACTGGCTCACGACGACTGCCCAATTACCACTGACAAAATGCACTGCAGTTATGTGCCACGGCTACTCTGATAATACCTCCCAAGCAAGACAATCATCCTCTGCAGGTTCCCCTCAGAGTCATATGTCATCCTGACCTGGAAATGTATCACAGCGCATTCATGGTCACTGGTTCTAAATCTAGAAGCTCACTTCTTCCCAATGACACCTTCACCAAAAGGGCTGTAGAGACCCAAGGTGGCTCAATATCTCCTCTGGAGCAATTAGGGATGGGTAAAAAATAATGGGGTTGCCACCAGTGCTCAGGATTATTACCACTGACATATGTGTGAACTTTGTTGTTTTGTAGCAGTAGTACAGGCAATACATTTAAAAAATTACTATAAATTACAATAACACAAAAATAAGTCATGCAACATAGTGAGGTAGTGTGACTTAAGAAGTGCAATCACTATTATAATACAGGGAATATCAGCCTGTACCCAGCAAACTCCCCCAATCTGTACAGTGGGAGTAATCAGATGATTGATTTTTAGTGATGTTGCCTAGTATAGGATATTTCTCAAGACATTTGTAAACACATCTACTTAGCAGGCGGGAAAGTCGGTGTATATGTGAAGGATATTTCCTATCGTGGGGGAGTCTAAGTCCAGGGAACACAGCCCCAGAATAGAGGGATGTCCATTTAGAATAGAGATGAGAAGGGATTTCTTTAGCTAGAGAGTGGGTGAAACTGGAAATTATTACCATAGACATTTGTGGAGACCAAGTCATTTAATATTTAAACAGAGATTGATAGGTTCCTGATTAATAAGGGTGTCAAATGTTACTGGTTGAGAGGAATAAAGAATTAACCATGCTGGAATAGCGGAGCAGATTCAATGGGCCGAATGGCCAGTTCTGTTTCCCTATCTTATGGATCATGGGAATTTTCCATAACCAACTTGAATTTCTACATAGAACGTACAACATAGAATAGTACAGCACGGTACAGGCCCTTCGGCCCACAATGTTATGCCGACCCTCAAACCCTGCCTCCCATATAAGCCCCCACCTTAAATTCCTCCAAATACCTGTCTAGTAGTCTCTTAAAACTTCACTAGTGTATCTGCCTCCACCACTGACTCAGGCAGTGCATTCCATGCACCAACCACTCTCTGAGTAAAAAACCTTCCTCTAATATCCCTCTTGAACTTCCCACCCCTTACCTTAAAGCCATGTCCTCTTGTATTGAGCAGTGGTGCCCTGAGGAAGAGGTGCTGGCTATCCACTCTGTCTATTCCTCTTATTATCTTGTACACCTCTATCATGTCTCTTCTCATCCTCCTTCTCTCCAAAGAGTAAACTCTAGCTCCCTTAATCGCTGATCATAATGCATACTCCCTAAACCAGGCAGCATCCTGGTAAATCTCCTCTGTACCCTTTCCAATGCTTCCACATCCTTCCTATAGTGAGGTGACCAGAACTGGACACAATACTCCAAGTATGGCCTAACCAGAGTTTTATAGAGCTGCATCATTACATCGCGACTCCTAAACTCTATCCCTCGACTTATGAAAGCTAACACCCCATAAGCTTTCTTAACTACCCTATCCACCTGTGAGGCAACTTTCAGGGATCTGTGGACATGTACCCTCGGATCCCTCTGCTCCTCCACACTACCAAGTATCCTGCCATTTACTTTGTACTCTGCCTTGGAGTTTGTCCTTCCAAATTGTACCACCTCACGCTTCTCCAGGTTGAACTCCATCTGCCACTTCTCAGCCCACTTCTGCAACCTATCAATGTCTCTCTGCAATCTTTGACAATCCTCTTTGACAATTTCTTTTCCAAAAAATACACCAACCTGATTTGGAACTCTGCGGAATTCATTGCCACAGATGGATGTGGAGACCAAGTCACCGGGTATATTTAAAGAGGGGTTGATGGGTTTTTGATTAGTAAGGGTGTCAAAGGTTACAGGAAGGAAGGAGAATGGGGTTAAGAGGGATAATAAATCAGCAGTGATGGAATGGTGGAGCAGTCCCGATGGACCAAATGGCCTAATTCTGCTCCTATGTCTTTGGTCTTAACAGGCAAGATAGGGCCTGAGTTTAATATCTTGTTTGAAAGAGGTCTCCCTGGCTGTGCAACGCTTGTCCCCATCACTCTGGGAATGGCAGCTGAGATTTTGTCATCAAGGCTCCACCCTCCTAGGGAGAAATGTACCACCTGATAGTCTGAAGAGTCTAAAACGTAGGACAGAGCAGGAATCATTTCTGACTTCATGAACTCATATTGGTTACAACTGTGCACACATGCCACCAGCCTGAAAGATTACTTCCATCAAAGATTATTTACTCTTTAAAAATATCACTTTGATTTGTAGTAAAGCTCAGTGGTGGACAGGAGGTGAGGAGAGGATCCTCAGTCTAATCAACTCGGCAGTTCTTTGGATTTTTTTAAGAGACTGCAGGCTGTTTTCAAATAATAAATCAGACCAAGATCCATTACTTGAGATAATGAAATTTAATGGCAAAGTCAAGTGTTCAATTAAATGAAATAGAATGACTGTCCAAAGTAAACAAAGCAGTGAAATAGAATTGAACTCCCTAATAAATTTAGGCCTCATACTGGGGAAGGTTTCTCCCTGGAAAAGATGTATCAATCCAAGAGAGATGCAACATTGATTTTTCTGCTTGGCCACAGCTACGTGCAGTTTTGAATCTGACTTCAGAAGAGAGTTTGGGTACCAAGATCAGGGAGTCCAAAAGAAATCCAGGAACATTTCTCAATCCTTTTTGAGATCCTTATTTCCTGATGCTTCGTTGCAACCTTCCTCCTTTACATTGCATCCCTTCTTTTTAATTGAGAAAACCCCTTGCATTCCTTCGAGACTGAGTTTGACTTAGTTCTATCTCGTACTTTGGGTTCAGTGACCCGGATGGGAACTGCAGTCTCTTCCTCAGATGAGGCAGAGATGACTGACCAGGTGGATACAGTTGTCCCCTGCTTTTCAAACGTTTGCTTTATGAAACCTCACTGGTACGAAAGACCTACATTAGTTACCTGTTTTCGCTAACAGAAGGTGTTTTCACTGTTACGAAGAAAAGCAGCGTGCGATAAAAAAAGGCAGCGTGCGCCCCGAGCAGCCGCTCTCCCCCGGATTCGGAACTGCATTCTAGCCGGCATTGCTTTAACACATGCCTGTGAGCAGCCGTTTGCAAGATGAGTTCTAAGGTATCGGAAAAGCCTAAAAGAGCTCGTAAGGGTGTTACACTTAGCGTAAAACTAGACATAATTAAGCGTTTCGATCGTGGTGAATGAAGTAAGGACAAAGTGAGTTTGGCTTGTGGAAGTTGATGAAGATGATGTTGAAGAGGTTTTGGCATCCCATGACCAAGAACTGATAGATGAAGAGCTGATACAATTGGAAGAGGAAAGGATAATCGAAACCGAATGAGTAATGATAAAGTACGACTTTAATTTTGAAAGGGTACGTAGGTTTAGGGGATATTTGCAAGATGGTTTGAGTCCTTACAAAGAACTGTATGATAGAAAAATGCACGAGGCTAAGCAGTCAAGCAAGCCTTCCACATCAGCCACAGCAGACAACGAACCTCAACCTTCGACATCGAGGCAGGCAGACATAGAAGACAATGACCTGCCTGCCCTGATGGAAACAGACAACGATGAGTTGACACCCCAGTGTCCCACCACCCCAGCCCCCGGGCCGCAGACAGATACCAATTCACGGAGAATGCAGCGGTAGCCGGGAGGCACACAGCACATCTTTAAGAAAAAAGCCAAAATAAACATGCTAATTAATTAGGTGCCGCCCGGCTACTGCTGCATTCTCTGCGAATCGCCTCTGATCTGGGCTGACATTTACATGCCGGGCAGCACCTAATTAATTAGCTTGTTTATTTTGGCGTTTTTCTTAAAGACGTGCTGAGTGCGTCCTGGCTACCGCTGGACTGCTGCATGCTTCGCGGATCAGTGTTGGTTCGCTGCCTGGAGGGTGGGGTCCACTGCACCACCCAAACTCCGACGACTCAGTCTAACACACCATCATCAGTGTGCTCGGTGCTGCCCTCCCGATTCCCGTAAGTGATACTACACTGTACATACATTATTTCTACTTTATATTGGCTGTGTATTTTTACGTGTTATTTGGTATGATTTGGCAGCTTCATAGCTTAAAGGTTACTGGAGAGAGTGTTTCTGCCGAGAGCGCTTGCGTGAGATTTTCGCCACGGTGGACAGTTCAGGCAATGATTGTGGAAAAGTATTTCTACTTTATATAGGCTGTGTATTTATCATATCATTCCTGCTTTTACTATATGTTACTGTTATTTTAGGTTTTATGTGTTACTTGGCATGATTTGGTAGGTTATTTTTGGGTCTGCGAACGCTCACAAATTTTCCCCATATAAATAAATGGTAATTGCTTCTTCGCTTTACAACATTCCAGCTTACGAACCGTTTCATAGGAACGCTCTACCTTCGGATGGCGGGGGAAACCTATATTCTGTGAGGTGATGCACTCCTTCCTGTAGACTGTAGAGTTCTATGACAACCAGGTTCTCAATACCATCCCAAATTCCCTTCCTCCACTTTGAGTGGCCAGGAGTCAGACATTCCCCTGAGAAATGGTGCATTTCATGAAAAAGGCACGTTCTTGAACCTTTTCCTTTCTCCACCTGCTTGTCGCTTCACACAACAAAACTTGCAGTAGGGTCTGCTTTTGGAGACTGGAGTCAGACAAACAATGTGTACTGCCTAAGAGAACACCTTTCATAACATCAGGAAGTCCCAAACACTTCCTACGGGTAAAGTAGAACATTCTTAAAATACAATCACTGTTTGAGTGTCGAAAGGAAGGAAACAGAAAAAAAAGGTCAAGAAGGAGAACTGTAGAGGAGAAAGTGCACATACAGGCATGTAGAGTGAAACTCATGTGCAACTTGTCTATATTCAATACTTCTTTGAATTCTCCTCATTAAAACACCTATTCACCATGTTAACAATGCATTCAGGGGGATAAAATCTATAGCCCGCGATAGCAGTTAAGCACAAGAGATTCTGCAGACGCTGGAAATCCAGAGTAACACACACAAAATGCTGGAGGAACTCAGCAGATTAGGCAACATCTATGGAAATGAATAAAGAGTTGACATTTTGGGCCGAAACTCTTAATCAGGATGTGGATTTTTATTCCTTCCCATAAATACTGCCTGACCTGCTGAGTTCCTCACAGCATTTTGTGTGAATAACAGTTCAGCAGCTGATTTAGAGACAGATAATCTATTTCTGCACACAATTAAACCTTAGTAAATAAGAACACATTATATGATTAAAATAAGTAAGATGCAGTTGTAAAGTACAAAAGATTCAATGTTAAAAAATTAAATTTTGAATCAGAAGTTACAGTATGGGAGGCCATTTAGCTTACTTTGCCATTTCTGGCACTAGTTCCTCCATCCTGCATCTTAGTCATTAAGAATGTTAGAAGTTTGTCAGTTGATTGGGATGTTCCAATGGAAGAGTTTAGATTCCAAGAGTTGATTTGGTTGGATTTCTGTGCAGTTTGTTCAGCTCATTCTTCCCACAAAATAATGGCTTTACACAGGGCCTCAATCCCAAGGTTGTCAGAAGGTCAATGCCAATGAAGTTGGCCTGTTTATCATCTGAAGTAAAGAAGGAAGAAGCAGACAGCATTAGAAGGAGTTGTCAGTCTGTAGAATATAACTGTCACACTGCATCTTTGGACCCAAATGCAGGATCACACAGAGATTTGGAAGGGTTAAATAAAACCAGGAATTTTATAAACAAAACAGAACAGTTGAACTTACAGGGTGTTGGCTAACTTAGGATAACTCAGCCAGAACCACACTAGGCAAGGATCAAACACTGCCCCTTTAAATACACTCCAGGGCACGAAAGAATCTGTGCTCAGTTGATAAAACCCCAAACTCTAATATGTAACTATTATAATAAGAGTCAAAAGTCCAAGGATACTTAATTGGTCACCTGCAAAATCTCGGAATTAATTGTAAGTATTCAAGGACAATTTTAACTTCAATGTCCCCTGTCGGTCTGGAAGCGGGGGGGGGGGGCGGGGGGGGGGGAGAGAGAAAGAAAGAAATGTTGGAGTGAACACTTTGTTTTTGATGGACTGTAGACCATGGTCTCTCTTCGAGGGCTTTGCTGTTGCTCGCATGGTGGGTGGTGGGAATGCTGCTGCTTTATGCCACAATAATTTGGGGGAGGGGAAGGGGGGAGAGTTGATGTTGTTTGCTGCTGCTTGGGTGTGGGAGGGGCGAGGGGCTTTGGGGTTCTTACATCTTTTTTCTGCCATTCATTCTTTGGGGCTTTTCCTTCAGTTTTGAGGGTGTCTGCAGAGAGTAAGAATTTCAGGTTGTGTATTGTATACATCCTCTGATATTAAATGGAATTATTGAACTAAAGAAGACTGAACAATAACACATCAAAATCCCAAAGTGCAACAATACAGATAATTATAATTAATAAAACAGAGAATACAAAAAATCCACTACAAACAACTCAGAGCCCTCAGTATACTCTACCGATGACCCGAGGTCATGACAGAACCCCTGCCACCCTACAGCCAGCATCTGATGGCCCAGGACTATCTGGATATAAATGATGGAATTCTGAAATGAAGTCAAGATCCAAAATATCCCTGGAAGAAACCCAACACCGTTCTTCTGGACCATATCCCTCTCAGTCTACCAAGTATTGTAGTTGTCCCCTTAATTTCCTTGAATTAAGCAGTTTGTGTAGACAATTTCACCCTCTATGATCCTTGGTGGGGGTGGAGGCTTGGGAATCGGGGCCAAGGGACTACAATGGAAAGGTTTCAATTTGGATACACAAAAGGTGAGATGAATTCTCACAGAATGGGGAACTTGTAACATGTATGTTACCGGGTTAATTTTCCTAATGACTTTAAAGGGACCGATAAAGTGAGGGGCTAGGTCTATGATTCTAGCTTGAGTGGAAGGTCTTTAGTTGAAAGCCAGACCTGCTGACCGATATAGAAAGAGGGACTCAGCCATGTCTTTCTGTTGGCCTTGGCCTGTTGCCAGGCTGAACTTGCTTCCAGAGTCCCTTTGGCCTTCAGCCGCTTTTATTTGCACCTTGGAATAAATTGTCCGGTTGAGGGAACACCAACCTCAGCCTCCTGATCAGAGAAGAGAGGGAGCTGCAACCCAAATTGACATTCAAGAGGGGTCACACCCAATGATGAATGTTGTGGGTGAAATCACTCAGACTAAATGGTCACTCCAAGAGGACGGATTACCGCAAACCAGGCAGCGAAGAGTTTGCTCCAGGTCCTGGTTCGTCCTCTCAGTCTGTGCATTATTCTCTACAGATGGATCCTCGAGGAAAGACCAAAGGTAGCCTGCCAGACTGCCAGAAAATACCTGCCAGAATTTCGAGGTGAATTGGGGACCTCTGTCCAAAATAACATCAGTGGGAAAACCATGTACATAGAAAACCTGGTGCACAATCATTCCTGTAGTCTCTCGGGCTGATGGTAGCTTTGTTAAAAGAATGAAATGCAAGCCTTGGAAAACATATTGACCACAACTAAAATAGTGGTAAAAGGAAGTGATCTAGAGAAAGGTGAAACCAGGGGTATGAAGGAATGGGTAGAGGTTGAAGAAGGCCTTGCGGAGGGGAAGTAGGATCTTTGTAAAGGACATGTATGTCACAAGCTTAACATCCTTATATATACTGGCCCACCAGTACCTTCCTTTAATGAACTCTACAGTCCGCAAGATACCAGAGTGACCTGTTATCATAAGTGTGACCCCAGTTAACGACCCCAGATCATAACTCAGGTGGAACAAATAATTGACCGGGGGACCTCCTTCTGCAACCTGGTTAATCCCTTATAGTGCTTGTCGAATTTAGGAATCTACACCCTACAAGAAGGGGGCCATTGGCCTTTTGCCCAATATGAGGGATTCCAAACTTTCTACTATATCTGAGGGGGGCCCGAATTGTCTCAATAATGCATCAGGTTTCTGATTTTTAGACCCAGGACGATATGTTATAATAAAATTAAAATGATTAAAAAAAACAGTGACCGGTGTGCTAGCAGGGAATTCAGTCTTTTCACGTCCTGAATATAAGCTAAGTTCTTAAGGTCCATCCAGATGATGAATGGGTACCTAACCCCATCAAGCCAATGCCCTTGCTCCTCTAGTGCCAACTTCACCACCAAGAGTTCTTTATCCCTGATGTCGTATTTTACCTCAGCTGGTGATAGACATCTTGAAAAATAGGCACAAGAAATTAACTTCAAACCTCCCTCCTCCATTAAATGTGTTTTTGGTTCAGAGCTTCCAACATGGTAGCAAGTATGGATCATGTCTAGAAATGAAGTTTGGTTCCCTTTGCAGGTCCTGGACCAATCCTAACTCTTCCCAACTCTGCATCGTGCATTCTAATCTCACACATGGGAATACCCAACTCAAGAACCAATTAAGACCATAAGATATAGGAGCAGAATTAGGCCATTTGGCCTATCGAGTCTGCTCCACCATTCTATCATGGCTGATTTATTTTCCCACTCAACCCCATTCTCCTGCCTTCTCCTAGTAACCTTTGATGCCTTGAGTAATCAAAAATTACGAACCTCCGATTTACATATATCCAATGATTTGACCTGTGGTGATGAATTCCACAGATTCACCGCCTTCTGGCTATAGAAATTCCTCCTCATCTCTGTTCTAAAGGAATGTCCTTGTATTCTCTTCCTTATTAACCAATTGACAACATAGAAGGCCAAGATGTGTGCCACGTGTAAATTCAAGTCTATCATTCATGGCCTCCTCACCCACCCTTCCATTGGAGACTAGGAAATCAATAGATTAAAAAATATAAAAGTAAGCCCTTAGCCTCCTGGCACTAATAAGCCACAAAGATGTTCATTAGATTGGTGTCCCAAATACCATTCCACCTCCAAAAGGCACAATAGCAACTTGCCAAAATTCTTTGGTGCATCTCCCAAAGCTAGCAAGCGAGATCAAGTATTGTAGTAGGGACAGGATATTCAGAGTAGGACGATGGAGGAATGAGCATGTTGTAGGGAGATAAAGGCGACCCAAACAGGATTGGTAGCAAGCAGTTAAAGTCTGCAAAAGGCTCGAATCAAGCCAATATCTGTAGTGCAAGGTGAACTGGAGTAAACTCGTTCCTGGATACCAGCCTACCAACAGTTTCATAAAACTCCAGGACAGAAGCTCACCATTGTACGTACAGTACAAGGTAAAAGCAGAACTGTACACAGCCCACGGAGAAGATAGGTGCTGAAGCTTGATATTGCAAAAGGCTTACTTCACTCTATGTATAGGATGGCACGGTAGCACATTGGTTAGTACAACGCTCTACAGTACAGGCGGCCGGGATTCAATTCCCGCTGCTACCTGTGAGAGGTTTGTATGTTCTCCCTTTGACCACCTGGGTTTCCTCCTGGTGCTCCGGTTTCCTCCCACAGTCCAAAGACAAACCGGTTGGTAGGTTTATTGGTCAGTGTAAACTGTCCCACGATTAGGCTAGAATTAAATCGGGGGAATTGCTGCGTGGTGCGGCTTGAAGGGCCGAGAGGGCTTATTCCACACTAAATCTCAATTATAAACAAAGAAAAAGTATACATAGCATATGTGGGATAGAGATAGTGGGAGAAAAATAGACAGGAAATAGTACAAGAATAATAAAAGCTTTGGATTGGGGAGTATTCGTTTTAAGTTATGTGACTCCCTTGTTGACATCAGCTTGTAATAAAGAAAATGTTTATTCTGAAGTGAATTGAAATAGGCTTGATGTGAATTCTTTATGTCTACAGATATGTTGAAATGGAACCACCTTAATCTCAAACAACAAGAATTCTGCAGATGCTGGAAATTCAAGCAACACACATCAAAGTTGCTGGTGAACGCAGCAGGCCAAGCAGCATCTGTAGGAAGAGGTGCAGTCGACGTTTCAGGCCGAGACCCTTCGTCAGGACTAACTGAAGGAAGAGTGAGTAAGGGATTTGAAAGTTGGAGGGGGAGGGGGAGATCCAAAATGATAGGAGAAGACAGGAGGGACAGGGATGGAGCCAAGAGCTGGACAGTTGATTGGCAAAAGGGGATACGAGAGGATCATGGGACAGGAGGTCCGGGAAGAAAGACAAGGAGGAGGGGGGGACCCAAAGGATGGGTAAGAGGTATATTCAGAGGGACAGAGGGAGAAAAAGGAGAGTGAGAGAAAGAATGTGTGCATAAAAATGAGTAACAGATGGGGTACGAGGGGGAGGTGGGGCCTAGCGGAAGTTAGAGAAGTCGATGTTCATGCCATCAGGTTGGAGGCTACCCAGACGGAATATAAGGTGTTGTTCCTCCAACCTGAGCGTGGCTTCATCTTTACAGTAGAGGAGGCCGTGGATAGACATGTCAGAATGGGAATGGGATGTGGAATTAAAATGTGTGGCCACTGGGAGATCCTGCTTTCTCTGGCGGACAGAGCATAGATGTTCAGCAAAGCGGTCTCCCAGTCTGCGTCGGGTCTCGCCAATATATAAAAGGCCACATCGGGAGCATCGGACGCAGTATATCACCCCAGTCGACTCACAGGTGAAGTGTTGCCTCACCTGGAAGGACTGTTTGGGGCCCTGAATGGTGGTAAGGGAGGAAGTGTAAGGGCATGTGTAGCATTTGTTCCGCTTACACGGATAAGTGCCAGGAGGGAGATCAGTGGGGAGGGATGGGGGGGGCGAATGGACAAGGGAGTTGTGTAGGGAGCAATCCCTGCGGAATGCAGAGAGAGGCGGGGAGGGAAAGATGTGCTTAGTGGTGTGATCCCGTTGGAGGTGGCGGAAGTTACGGAGAATAATATGTTGGACCCGGAGGCTGGTGGGGTGGTAGGTGAGGACCAGGGGAACCCTATTCCTAGTGGGGTGGCGGGAGGATGGAGTGAGAGCAGATGTATGTGAAATGGGGGAGATGCGTTTAAGAGCAGAGTTGATAGTGGAGGAAGGGAAGCCCCTTTCTTTAAAAAAGGAAGACATCTCCCTCGTCCTAGAATGAAAAGCCTCATCCTGAGAGCAGACGCGGCGGAGATGGAGGAGTTGCGAGAAGGGGATGGCGTTTTTGCAAGAGACAGGGTGAGAAGAGGAATAGTCCAGATAGCTGTGAGAGTCAGTAGGCTTATAGTAGACATCAGTGGATAAGCTGTCTCCAGAGACAAAGACAGAAAGATCTAGAAAGGGGAGGGAGGTGTCGGAAATGGACCAGGTAAACTTGAGGGCAGTGAAAGTTGGAGGCAAAGTTAATAAAGTCAACAAGTTCTGTATGCGTGCAGGAAGCAGCGCCAATGCAGTCGTCGATGTAGCGAAGGAAAAGTGGGGGACAGATACCGGAATAGGCACGGAACATAGATTGTTCCACAAACCCAACAAAAAGGCAGGCATAGCTAGGACCCATACGGGTGCCCATAGCTACACCTTTAGTTTGGAGGAAGTGGGAGGAGCCAAAGGAGAAATTATTAAGAGTAAGGACTAATTCCGCTAGACGGAGCAGAGTAGTGGTAGAGGGGAACTGATTAGGTCTGGAATCCAAAAAGAAACGTAGAGCTTTGAGACCTTCCTGATGGGGGATGGAAGTATATAAGGACTGGACATCCATGGTGAAAATAAAGCGGTGGGGGCCAGGGAACTTACAATCATTCAAAAGAGATTCCTCTTCTCACCCTGTCTCTTGCAAAAACGCCATCCCCTTCTCGCAATTCCTCCGTCTCCGCCGCATCTGCTCTCAGGATGAGGCTTTTCATTCTAGGATGAGGGAGATGTCTTCCTTTTTTAAAGAATGGGGCTTCCCTTCCTCCACTATCAACTCTGCCCTTAAGCGCATCTCCCCCATTTCACGTACATCTGCTCTCACTCCATCCTCCCGCCACCCCACTAGGAATAGGGTTCCCCTGGTCCTCACCTACCACCCCACCAGCCTCCGGGTCCAACATATTATTCTCCGTAACCTCCAACGGGATCCCACCACTAAGCACATCTTTCCCTCCCTGCCTCTCTCTGCATTCCGCAGGGATCGCTCCCTATACAACTCCCTTGTCCATTCGTCCCCCCCATCCCTCCCCACTGATCTCCCTCCTGGCACTTATCCGTGTAAGCGGAACAAGTGCTACACATGCCCTTACACTTCCTCCCTTACCACCATTCAGGGCCCCAAACAGTCCTTCCAGGTGAGGCAACACTTCACCTGTGAGTCGACTGGGGTGATATACTGCGTCCGGTACTCCCGATGTGGCCTTTTATATATTGGCGAGACCCGACACAGACTGGGAGATCGTTTTGCTGAACATCTACGCTCTGTCCGCCAGAGAAAGCAGGATCTCCCAGTGGCCACATATTTTAATTCCACATCCCATTCCCATTCTGACATGTCTATCCACGGCCTCCTCTACTGTAAAGATGAAGCCACGCTCAGGTTGGAGGAACAACACCTTATATTCCGTCTGGGTAGCCTCCAACCTGATGGCATGAACATCGACTTCTCTAACTTCCGCTAGGCCCCACCTCCCCCTCGTACCCCATCTGTTACTCATTTTATGCACACATTCTTTCTCTCACTCTCCTTTTTCTCCCTCTGTCCCTCTGAATATACCTCTTGCCCATCCTCTGGGTCCCCCCCCCACTTGTCTTTCTTCCCGGACCTCCTGTCTCATGATCCTCTCGTATCCCCTTTTGCCAATCACCTGTCCGGCTCTTGGCTCCATCCCTCCCCCTCCTGTCTTCTCCTATCATTTTGGTTCTCCCCTCCTCCTCCCACTTTCAAATCTCTTACTAACTCTTCCTTCAGTTAGTCCTGACGAAGGGTCTCGGCCTGAAACGTCGACTGCACCTCTTCCTACAGATGCTGCCTGGCCTGCTGCGTTCACCAGCAACTTTGATGTGTGTTACCACCTTAATCTCCGTGTTTTAAAACATATTTCCTCTCCTCCTTTGCCTCCAGCTAGGATCCTAGCATTTCCTATTCAATAGCTGTTTTGGAAGACCTTGATGGAAATATGGGCAAGGCTTCAAGAGCTATTGTGTCTTCTTTCACAAAAGCAAAAATGGGAGATGTGGGCAATAAAGCCAGAGTTGCCAGCATCTATAGAACTAAACAAACTACCTTTGAACCGCAATGACAACCAGTACTTACCATACAACGCTTTTCATTACTTCTTCAACAACCATTGCGTCCACTTTTGCTTTGATTCAGTAGCGGGCGCGTAGCGCACACTGTTCAATTTTTCCATGCCCAGTGACTTCAGCACACAGGCTCGGCGATGACTGAATGTTTCAAAGCTGTACTTGCCATGGTATGCCCCGAAGCCACTTGTACCTGTAAACAGGCAGGACACTTACTTTTGCAAGATTATGCATTATTTGTAAAAATTGCAAAAATACAATTCAGGACACCCCCCCACATCACCTTACAAGTTGTACACAATTTACATAATATTCACATGACATCAATATTTCTTTCTGAAGCAAACCATTAGTGATATATGTGAGTTTTGGACATTTTGCACCCTTACAATATGGTCTATAAACTCCTCCTAGTCATGTATCTTTTGAATGTTGTTATGATAGCTGCATCAACCACTTTCTCTGTCAATTCATTACATTTATATCACCACACTCTCTGTCTGAAGTAGTTTCCTCCAAGTGCCTTTTAAATCCTCACATCTCAACTTAAACCTATGTGCTCTGGTTTTTTACTTCCCATTCCCTGGGAAAAAACTGTTGTATATTCACCGTTTCTATGCCCCGCGTGATTCTGTACACCTCTACCCTCAATCAGTTATCTTCCAAGGAATTAAGTCCTAGCCTTCAACCTCTCCCTATAACTCAGGCCCTTGAGTCCTGACAGTATCTTTGTAAGTGTTGTTTGTACTCTAGAAACCCATTGCTGAACTCCCTTCCCTGGGAACGTTTGGTGCCTCTGGGCCTATGCTCACCGGAGTTTAGAAGAATGAGAGGAGACCTCGTTGAAAGTTACCAAATATCGAAAGGCCCAAGATGGAGTGGATGTGGAGAGGATGTTTCCAATCGTGGGAGGGTCTAGGACCAGAGGGCACAGACTCAGAATAGAGAGATGACCCTTTAGAATAGAGATGAGGAGGAATTTCTTTAGCCGTAGGGTGGTGAATCTGTGAAATTCATTGCCACAGGTAGCTGTGAAGGCCAAGTCATTGGGTATATTTAAAGCGGAGGTCGATAGGTTCTTGATTAGTAAAGGCAGGAGAATGACATCAGTGGGATAATAAACCAGCCATGATGGAATGGTGGAGCAGATTTGATGGGCTGAATGGCCTAATTCTGTTCCTATGTCATTGGTCTTATCATTACTAGAGACATAAATTATTGTGCTGCTACAGTGTAATTTAATCCCATTAAGATCGATGTACAAGTTAGTAAATAAAATCTGACTGATTTGAACCAGAGGTTATTTTGCACTATAGCAGATTGAAAAACGCCTCTGGGTTCAGCTTACGATACAGAAGTGCGATGAAACCTGGAGTGTTGCAATATTTATTTAGAAGATAGAAGAACTCTTTTCTAGATGGATTGAGTGGCCTACTTCATCCATAAGACCATACGATACAGGAGCAAAAGTAGGCCATTCAGCCCATCGAGACTCCTCTGCCAGTCAATCATCCATATTTATTCTGTGACCCAACTTGATACAAAGGTCACAAGGAAAATTGAGTGAACTGGTATAATCAGTATATCTTTAAAGTGAGAGGAGAAAGACGTAAAGGGGATCTGAGGAGCATGTTTCTCCGCACTGATAGTGTTGGGGACATGGAATAAGCTTACAGACGTGGTGGTAGGGACAGGTACAATTACGATATTTAAAAGGCATTTTGGCAGGTGCACGGTTCAGAAGGAAATGGGCAAAACTCAAGCAAACTCGTTTAGTGTAGATAGGCTTCTTTGTCAACATGGATGAGTTGGACTGAAAGGGTTGTGTTCTATACCTCTATGAATCTATGTATTAAAAAGGGGAGGGGGCAAAAGATAGCTATAGTCCTATAACGGTCAATCCCATTGCATCTTCTGAACTTGGTCAGGGAGCTGAACGAAGCTGGAGTACAAGAGCAAAGATGGTCCTTGTTGAATAATGAGTAATGAATTGTAGCACTCTTCCATGGGAACAAATACTAACCTTCCTTTGCTAATTCACCCATCATTATTCCTACTCAAGGTATTCCAGAGAAGGAGAATGAAGTGGGAGAAAGCAAACTAAATGAGCAATTTTACAATATAGGAAGGGAAAGGCAGACAATTTGTCTATGGCAAGGTTCCATCAATGGCATTTCAGAAAAAAAGTTTTATCTCTAATTTATTGCATCTCATCTTTCATAAAGACTTAACTCGAGTACCTCAGCTGAAAGATGTACTGATACGCGAAGCTGGTGTAGATGGACAATCTGTTGAGCCAAAGGACCTGGTTTCATGCTGTACAACTCTATAACTTTACTGCTTCCTTACATGCCCTGGTTTGCCCTGGAGGAACATATTCCCTTTCCTTCCCAGCGCAGCCTGTGAAGTCCAACCTATGAACAGGAGAATAAATGCACATGTTGAACTCACCCACGCCTCCAAACGGGAGAGTGTGGAGAGTATAATGGATGAGGCAGTCATTGGCTGTGACTCCGCCACTGGACGTCTTTGCGATCATCTTCTTTATCAACTGCACAAAGAAAAAGAGGGACATGCAAAACACAGTTGTAAGATGTACTGCCCGGTTAGATCTATCCTAGAGCTGGAGATCAACCACTATGCAGCCTTTCCATCATGGCCTTGAGACACTCCAACATTGCAAGGCTCAGGACAGGAGCATTTACATACTGAGCCAAAGCAGGAGATGTTGGGTTTAAGGATGAAGAATCGATTTTGTTCACCATATACTGTACATTTACATGCATTAGGAATTTGTTGTGGTGTGTTGGCAAGTTATGCTGCAAAATCAGTAACATTCAATAATAATAAAGAATTACATAAAAAATAATGTTAGAGTTTATAGTACAGATATAATATGGAATAAAATATGAATAATTATGTAAATACCAGCATGTAAACAGCATTATTAAAAAGTTGTTTATTCAAGTGTTTATAGTGCCTATAGAAACATAGAACATTGAAAACCTACAGCACAATTCAGCCCACAATGCTGTGCCGAACATGTACTTACTTTAGAAATCACCTAGGGTTACCCATAGCCCTCTATTTTTCTAAGCTTCATATACCTATCCAGGAGTCCCTTAAAAGACCCTATTGTATCCATCTCCACCGCCACCACCGGCACCCATTCCATGCACTCACCACTCTCTGCGTAAAAAACTTACCCCTGATGTCTCCTCTGTACCTGCTTCCAAGCACCTTAAAACTGTGCCCTTTCGTGTTAGCCACTTCAGCCCTGGGAAAAAGCCTCTGACTATCCACATGTCAATGCCTTTCACCATCTTATGTACCTTGATCAGGTCACCTCTCATCCTCCGCCGCTCCAAGGAGAAAAGACCGAGTTCACTCAACTTATTCTCATAAGGCAGGTCCCCAATCCAGGCAACATCCTTGTAAATCTCTTCTATACCCTTTCTATAGTTTCCACATCTTTCGTGTAGTGAGGTGACCAGAACTGAGCACAGTACTCCAACTGGGGTCTCATCAGGGTCCTATATAGCTGTAACATTACCTCTCAGCTCTTAAACTCAATCCCACGGTTGATGAAGGCCAATGCACTGTATGCCTTCTTAACTACAGAGTCAACCTGCACAACAGCTTTGAGTGTCCTATGCACACAGACCCCAAGATCCCTCTGATCCTCCACACTGCCAAGAGTCTTACCATTAATACTATATTCTGCCATCATATTTGACCTACCAAAATGAACCACCTCATACTTACCTGGGTTGAACTCCATCTGCCACTTCTCAGCCCAGTTTTGCATCCTATCGATGCCCTGCTGTAACCTCTGACAGCCCTCCACACTATCCACAATAACCCCAACCTTTGTGTCATCAGCAAATGTACTAACCCATCCCTCCACTTCCTCATCTAGGTCATTTATAAAAATCACAAAGAGAAGGGGTCCCAGAACAGATCCCTGAGACACACCACCGGGCACCGACCACCATGCGGAATATGATCCGTCTACAACCACTCTTTGCCTTCTGTGGGCAAGCCAGTTCTGGATCCACAAAGCAAGGACCCATGCCTCCTTACTTTCTCAATAAGCCTTGCATGGGGTACCTTATCAAAAGACTTGCTGAAATCCACATACACTACATACACTGCTCTACTTTCATCAACATGTTTAGTCACATCCTCAAAAAATTCAATCAGGCTCGTAAAACACGACCTGCCTTTTCCTGTCCAGTTCTTTGAAATGGTTAATTACCAAGAATTTTAATATCATCAGCTTAAGATGATGACAGTGATGGGGCAAAGGGAAGGGAAATCCAGTGGACAAAGCCCAGATTGTAATTGCAAAAATATGGGCAACCCTACTTTTTCCACAAAGCTACTTTACAGCAGCAGGGTTATGGACTTGCAGGATAAGCATCTAAGGTTGGGATTTACTATACAGAATGCAGAAGAAATTGCCCTATCCTTTCTATCTCCATCTCCCAAATGAAAAGGCCAGGTTCAAATTAACTTCACGTTTGCAGTTTGTGGGAGCATTTACGTTCAGCCATTTCCTTATCACTGCGGGGAGGCTATCAGCTCTGGGGCAGGCACATTCTCGATGGGAGGAAGGCAAGAAGAAGGAGGACATACTTAGATTTCAAACGGGTCTTCTCACACAGCTGCTTTATGGGCAGATCAGGATTGAGAGACTGTCCTCTGGACTGAAAGAAATAGACTTGGAGGAATCTCGGAATAAAACACGATCTCTATCAGGCTTCTCCTCCCCTTCCCTTCCATCCCAAAGTGGTTTGAAACCCTGTTGTGATAGTGCCCTTCGGCACCACGCACCCTGTGATCTCACCCTACTCATTTAGGCTCTGGCAGGGTCTGTCTCTTGTCAATTATCCAGCAGGGATTACAACCAGGGACCCAGCTTTATCCTTTGCCCTGATCATGCCCCCACTGCGTGATGAATTAAGGTTGAACCCCTTTCCTGGTTAATCTCTCTCAACCATTTGTGAGATTAACTGGTTTCTAAAGCCTAGTCCTCCCACTCTAGAACAAGAGTCTTGTTTTATCTTGTCCATACTGCACCAACCGCCGCCACTAGGCTATAAACGTGCAGGAGCAATGTGTGGCTAATTGCCTTCCTTAAGGACACAACTCACTGCCTCAGCTGAGGCTCGAACTCGCGACCTTCAGTTCACTAGTCCAACACCTTAACCACTTGGCCATGCGCCAACATGTTGTGATCATCCATTTCCAGTTAAATGACATCTTTAACAGAGCAAAGCACTTCTTAAACCATTGTTAAATAGAAATTGATTTCAAGCCACATATGGATGTGTTAGGGATGAGACAGAAAACTTGCTCAGAGATCTGAGCTTAACTGAGCATCTGAAAAGAGAGTAGGGGGAGATGCTTAGGGAGGAAATTGCAGAGCTTAAGGTTTGGGAACTGAAGGTGCAAATGGTGATTGGTCTGTAGAATTCATTATCTCAGGAATGGCAAGAACAAGCACCGGTAATCAGCGGAGACAGCAACCCTCACCTTCTTGTTGTGGGAGAAGACATAGAGAGCCAGAGGCTTGTCCCGCTTGTTGATGAAGGCAATGGCCTCGTCCGCACTACTGACCGTGACAATGGGCAGCACCGGCCCAAAGATCTCCTCCTGCATAATCTTGGAGTCAGGATCCACGTCAGTCACAACTGTTGGAGCTGAGCAAGTTAACAAGAGGCTCTGGTCACACACGCAAAAGATGTGAACTGCTGCTGAGCTGATTAAAACAATGCCAAGGCCCACCTGACCCTGTGTTGATCCACCTGCCCTCAGCAGCTGGCCGTAGCTGCACTGGGTCAGTCTCTGCCAGGTGTCCACACAGCGAACAGTTCTCCACTCAGCACTTCTCCAGTGTAGCGCATGTAGGACTGGCAGGAGAATGAAATGGGCCTCCTTTCACTCCTGACTTCAGCACTGTGACAGATAGCCACCAAGGCAAGGGTGTGTGCAGCCATTAGGGACGTACAGCCAACATGTTAAACCTCACTCTGCCCTCCCACTGCTTCCAATTCTGCGCCTCCCCTCCACCGTTCCCGACCCACAGCTCAGACCTTTTTCCAGATCCCACCCCTCTACGCCAAACCTAGTCCGGACCCTGCCCGAATCATAGCCATGGCCGGAAGGCAGACCGGACAGACAACTCACTGCAGGTGAAATAAAAACTGGAGATCAGACAAACTGATCTCCCCATTGTTGTAACTTGGGAGGTTTGAGGAAGGCCAAAGACTCTCAGAGACAGTCACTCTCCAGGGATGGTCAGGGACAACGGCTCTTCAAGAGCAGAGCAGGGAAGAGAAAGAAACTCCCACCAGGGACTAGGGAAAGCCAAAGCTATGGGTGAGGGACGGAAATCAGCAGGAATTATTTCTGGTTCATTTCCTCAATAGGACAGTGACCTGGGCTGCGTCTTACTGATCGGAGTGTAAACTAGTAAATATTTGCCTGATAAGCCAACAGCGCACATCATTGCACTGGTATTTTGCTCCTTGTGGTATGGTGTCTGTGTGGTGTAGTAGAATCAATGATCACATGACCTCCCACAGCCATAACAAGTACCTATGTAGAGATCTCCTTCGTCATTCTGACCCCCGTACGCCACATTCACTCCCTCCAGCAAGGACATAATTCTCCGAAAATGTTGCTGGTTAATGACTCGTCCATAGTCCGGGGATGTCTGGGGGTTGGATCCATAAAATTCCTAAAAGTAGAGGAAACAGGAATATTAAAACAATACTTTAATGGTCAAACCATGAGGAAACAGAGTCTAATGCAAAGGATCAATGGTACCAGAGGCTGAGAAGGGTAAACAATAAACCATTGCCCCATCACCAAAACTAATCTCTTAAATGGAAGGCAAAATACAGACTGCACTCATCATCTGAACTCAAAATCCGAAGTTGGAGGCCCTTTGTCTGCCTGTCTGTGACTCCAGGGCCAGGGACTGGAGGCTCAGGGTTGGAGGTCTGTCTGAGGAGTGGGAGGGTAAGTGGGAGGGTGAGAAAGGGGTTGTCTTGTAATGTTGTTGTTGTTGTTGATTGTGCTGTTCTGTTGAACATTGTGGGCATGTTATGTTGGCGCCGGAAAATGTGGCAACACTTGCAGGCTGTCCCCAGTACATCCTTGTTAACACAAATGACGCATTTCACTCTATGTTTTGATGTACGTGTGATAAATAATTCTGAATCTGAGTCTTCTTCAGCATTTCGTGGGACTGTTCAGTTCCTCAGCAGCTTGAGAATCCGAGTTCCATTTTAAGTCCTGCCATCCTTGCCCAGTCTAGCTAATACATGACACCAGTTCCACACCTCATCATCACCCCCAGCTACTGTTTTGAAATGGAATAGCAAGTTGCTGGGCTCATAAAAATGCTGCCACAGACTCAGGAATGAAGCCCAACAGGAGATGTACAGATGGACAGGATCCCTGACCTTACTCACAACAACCACACTCTGAGAAATATCTGCATGAAAAGGTGAGTGGAGAAACTGGGGATCCAGCTACCAGAACAAATTCACATCAGGTCAAGGATCTCACTCATCTTGATAAGCTGTAACGAAAGCACCCACCACACCCAAGTAGGTCAGATGCCGATTGACCTGCTGTTCCCTTTGTACTCACTGTAGTAGCGGAGCTGATCTTCTCCGCCACTTCATCTTGGATACTTTTGTCACACAGAATGTAGTCCGGAGCGATGCAGCTTTGGCCACAGTTAGCGTACTTGGCCCATGCTATACGCCTAGAAAGGACAAACCAATTATTCATGAACAGCCCCTTCTCTTCTCCTCACCTTCCCATCACCTCCTTCTGGTTCCCCTCCTTCTTCTCTTTCTCCCATTGTCCACCATCCTCTCCCCTATCAGATTCCTTCTTCTTCAGCCCTTTACCACTTCCACCTATCATCTCCCAGCTTCTTACTTCCCCTCCCCCACTGAACCAGCTTCCCCTTTACCCTGTCTCACCTATCACCTCCCAGCATCCCCTCCCCCACCAGCCCACCTTCCCCCTCACCCAATCTGACCTATCACCTGCCAGCTTGTACTTCTTCCCCTCCCCACCTTCTATTTTGGCTTCTTTCTCCTTCCTTTCCAGTCCGGATAAAGGGTCTTGCTTGAAACGTTGACTATTCATTCCCATCCAGGGATGCTGCCCATCCTGCTGAGTTCCTCAGCATTTTGTGGGCGTTATTCATAAACAGCCAAAGGTGATGGCTGAAAAATTCAACCTCTGCTCTGTTTAACAAAGGCTAATGAATCTTTAATGAATCACTTAATGAATCCTGCCCAGAGGTTTCCTCATGCCCAGCTATCTAACCTTTCTCAGCAGTCATATCGAAGCAAAGCTGTCTCTACAGTGTTACAAATGTGACATTTTACGCATTCCCCCCACCCCAACCACAGGTGAACCTGCAGGCAACGTTCAGATTGCAGTCCCCGTCGATGTAGCACGGGCTCTTCCCGCCAAGCTCCAGGGTCACCGGCGTCAGGTGCTTGGCAGCAGCTTCCATGACAATCTTGCCGATGGCAGCATTGCCCGTGAAGAAGATGTGATCAAAGTGAATGCTCAATAGTTCAGTGGCCTCCTTTTCCGCTCCATTAATTACAGGGTAGAGCTCCTTGAAGAAGGAAGACACTTGGTTCAAGGAAAACAAACCAGCCCAATGCGCTGTGCCTCAACTTGCCCGGAAAGCCACAGTTATACTGCTGCCTTCTCATTAGATTTTGTGACATTAAAACAAAAGCTCCCATCCTTCCACCTGGTGTGTGTGACTGATTTAAACAACACAAATTCGGAACCAGAAACAATTTCTTTCACAACACTGGCCCCAGCCCACCACTCCCTTCTCTATACCGGTGACTATCAATCACCCACTTGCTTCCAGTCTCACAACTTCCCCTTACTTCTTTATACAGTATTCTCCCTTCTTCACTCCTAATGCAAGGTCCTAATATAGGGTTTGTACCTGAAATATTGACCCCCCCCACCTGAATCTTTCCCAATGATGCTGCTCACCCTACTGTGTTTCTCCAGCAGATTGTTTGCTACTTCAGATTGTGGCATCTGCCGTCCCTTGTGACTACCAAAGGAATGTGAAAGCAAAGAGAAACAGAATTTTAGGTTGATGACCCTACAACAGAACGAGGAAGAACTGGAAGGTAAGTAAGTTGCAGTGAAGTGGGAGGGAATGCATGATCAGCAGGAGAGTCCCCGAAGAGTGATTGTTACAGCTGGTGCTGAGAGAGGGGAATGAAGGATTGTTTATTGCAGCTGCTCTGTCTGGAGGAGAGATGAGATCAACATGGGGAAAGGAAATGGGGGAGCTGTGAGATAAAGGAAACAGCCATTAATGAAACTAAAATATCTTCATCTCTATGGAGAGAAAAATATGGTGATAATATCACAGGTTAATAACCTTACTCCAGACAGGATGGGTAGGATGGTAGTGTAGCAGTTAACATGACACTTTACAGTGCCAGTGATCAGAGTTCAATTCCTGCATCTGTAAAGAATTTCTACATAATCCACATGACAGAGTGGATTTCTCCTGGGCACTCTGGTTTCCTCCCATATTTCAAAGACATGAGGTTCGGGATAGTGAGTTGTGGGCATGCTAAGCTGCCGTCAGAAGCATGGTGACACTTGCAGGCTGCCCCCAGCATATCGTCAGACTGCGTTGGTCATTGATGCAAATGATGCACAGCACATGTTACAAATAAAGCTCATCTACCTAATCTAGATAGATTGAAAGCTAACTAGAAATGCTGGTTACGTGAATAATTGAACAACAAGTAACTAACCAGTCATTCAGTAGTTTCAAACTGTTTTATGAGGACTCACTGCCACCTTCCCAAGACAGTCATGGGTAGTCAGAAAATGGCCATATCACAAAGAAAATAAAGCACAAGAACATAAGACATGAGAGCAGAATTAGGCCATTCAGCCCATCAAGCCTGCTCTGCCAGTACATCATGGTCGATTAATTATCTTTCTTGACCCTATTCTCCACCTGTTACCTTTGATGCCCTTAATAATAAAAAACCTATTAACCTCTGCTTTAAATATACCCAATGACTTGGCCTCCACAGCCATCTGTGGAAATTAATTCCACAGATTCACCACCCTCTGGCTAAAGAAATTTCTCCTTATCTCTGTTCTAAAGGGACATCCTTCTATTCTGAGGTTGCGTCTTCTGGTCCTAGACTCCCCCACTATAGGAAACATCCTTTCCACGTTCACTCTATCCAGGCCTTTCAATATTCGATAGGTTTCAATGAGATTCCCCTTCATTCTTCTAACTTCCAGTATTAACCATTTCACTCCCAGGATCATTCTCGTGAACCTCCTATGGACCCACTGCAATGCCAGCTCATCATTTTTTAGATAAGGGGCCCAAATATTTTGAACAGTAAATTTTTGGAGCTATCAGATATAGATCAATAGTATCTAATGGGATTGGTCACAAAATGAAACTGTGGTCATCAGGCTGAAAAATATAAGATTGGTGTAGTGAAGAAAAGTTACTGCATTATGTAACATGAACAGCAGAGATGGATCAAGTGAGTATAGATGGATGCCAGAGTCACTTTTGTGAACAGTGAAATTACTTAAAATAGTAGTTTATTATTTCCACCAGTCCTTTGCTGTTGAGTTATACAGTATTGGAGCACTTAAAGCACCTCCGGAACATATCTACTCAGCTGTGTGAAAATAGAACATGCTACAAATACTTAGGAGCCAAGAGCTGGGGGCAGGAAAGCTTTCAGCTGCATTCCCTTTAGGCTCAGGCACAAACTATGCCTGGATGGATAATGCAATCTATCATCTTTTTAGATAATATATTGGCTTTCCCATTGTTACCCATTTGAATTCACAGTTTCTTTCCGGTTTCCACCATACAGCTAGGAACAAGCTGAAAGTAACTGGGTCCATACTGCATCTGGCATCTGGTGCCTACCCCTACCACCTCCATCTGTGACTGGTAATTTCAGTGGGTCAGGTTTTCTTGTTCTGCAACACTTCTGCCTTCCTGAGATCTGTCGTGAGTGGTGCGAGGCAGTCGGGGTGTCATGTTGTCCTGGTTACTGAGGTGCCTGGATGCGCAGTTCTGGCTGCACTCACCTTGTCCAGGTACTGAGGGAGCAGATCCGCCAGCAACTGGGCGGTATTTCCACTCCCTTCCGACGGCTTCAGGACTGCGGCGTTTCCTGGGGACAGGATTACAACTCTAATTACACTGGATTTAGAACTTTTAAACAGGCCATTTTGGCCCAAAACAGTCATGCTAGCGTTCCTGTTCCATTCAAGCCTCCTCACATCCCATCAACACATTCTCTTCCAACAGTTGTTCAGTTGTAGGTGTCCTTTCCATTTATCCCAACACTCCGTGCGGTGTGGAGCTCCACACTCTCCTGAATTCCCCACTGGATCTTTCAGTGCCTGGTATGGTTGTCACAAGTGGTAACTCCCTCAAAACCAAAAGAAGCCTGTCCCCATTCTGAAGATCTCTGCTCGGTCACCTTCCCCCATCTTTTCTCTGGAGAAAGAGCCCCTCCTGCCACAATCAGTCCCACTGAGCCTCCCTTGACACAATCAGCATAACTTTCTTTTCTCCATCCTACTTACTCAACAGAATCCCCTCATCCTTTCTCTCTCATGAACATTCTGTAGTGATGAATAAACCGCTTGTATGGAATCAAATGACCTTGTCTCGGGGCTGGGTGTGTCTGTACTGCGGCATACCCTGCCCCGGACACTCCTCCTCTGCCAGCTGCCCCACAACCCTCCAACAGCACTGCACCCTCGCCATTCCCAAAAGCCTTTGCTCCTGCCAGATTGACAAACTTGCCCCCTGCTCTACATTAACAAATGCAGTACTGTGCAAAAGTGTGAGGCGATCTAGCTATAGTGTCTAGGACTTTTTCACACTACTACATACCTTAGTATATTTTATGTATTGCACTGTACTGCCTGTACAGCTACTGCAAAACAACAAAAATCATGATATACATCAGTAATAATAAACCTTATTCTGATATGTTATGGTTGAACACACCTGGGTAAAAGGGGTGTGTCAACAGTGAACTGATCCAACAAGGATGTTCCCTTGTTCAACCTCTGCCAGAGCAGGTGTGGATAATTGATTGGAGTGAGGGAGAGGGGAGGTGAGGCCTTAGAAATCAGCCAGGGTCCCTACTCCTGATCTCTATTCAGACTCCTGGTTAGTAATCAGACTCTGGGTGAGTGCAATCGAGTGAGCCGGCATTCCCAGAGGTAAGCAGTACCAGACAAGTGTGGAGTGGCCTCCAGCCCACTCACTTCCCACCAGGGAGACCAGGACCATCACCTCTGGACCACACACTGAACCATGGTCCCAACATGGAACGATATCTTCCGGAGAAGGGGCCGAAATGACAGTAGAATTCCACATTAGTTTTTTAAAATAGTGTAAGAAAACATTAGTAGGACACAAAGTGCATCCCTCCCCATCAGCAATAATATTATTGGTCGAAATGTGTGAGTAATTAAACCAAGGCATACCTGCCGCAATGGCCCCAACTAACGGCTGGAGCACAAGGGCCAATGGGTAGTTCCAAGCTCCAATGATAAGAACCACACCCAGAGGCTCTCGGTGGATGTAAACACTGTCCATTAGCGTTGTCATGCTTTTTGACACATATTCTGGTGCCATCCACTCAGGGAGCTTGTTCAAAGTCACAGTAATGTCATTCAGAATGCCCAAGATTTCAAATATTTCCGCTTCAAATTTTTCCTGCAAATTCAGACAGGAGGAAAGTCATTTTGTTTAGCACCTTTTCCTTTCTCCCTTCCTCCCCTAAGAGGGCCAGGGAGATCTGATGGTCTCAGGTATCTCTCACTTTGAGGAGGAAAAAAGATTATTTAACAACCGCCTGGAACATCTCACTCAATGGCTCTGCCACTCACCCACATGCAGCAGGAATATACGGACACTGGCTGTCTTATAGATCTGTTTAAGTTCAAGTTCATAGCCATTCAACCATATATATGTATATCACCAAGTAACACAATGTTCCTCCAGACCCAGGTGTACAACACAGTACATATAACTCACACACAACTACCGAGTAATTTTACCACAAATAAATTAACAAATAATGAGGTGTATTTATGACACAAGTTAAAAAGTAAACAGTATTACCTACTGGCACTTCATACATGGTGAGACCTGGGTGGTGGCAGGTAGTTCAGTAGTTTCACAGCCTGAGGAAAGAAGCTCCTGTCCCATCCTAACAGTTCTTGTCCTAATGCTACAGTTCCTCCTGCTTGATGGTAGTGGGTCAAAGAGATTGTTGGATGGATGGGACGGATTGTTGACAATGCTAGTGGCCCTGCGTATACAGCACTACTGATAAGTATCTCGGATGGGTGGAAGAGAGACCCTGATGATCCTCTTTGCCGTACTCACAATCCTTTGTAGAGACTTGAAGTGAGATGTTTTGCATTTCTCATACTAGATGGTGGGCAACCGGTCAGGCCCCTCACGATGGTGCTCCAGTAAAAAAAAAAATCGGTTGGGATGGCGGGGGGGCCTCAATCTCATCAGGAAGTGGAGATGTTACTGTGCTGTCCTAAATAAAGAGGTTGTGTTAAGGGATCAGGTGAGATTGTTATGTGCACTCCCAGAAACTCAGTGCTTCTAAACGTTTCCACAGGAGAGCCATTTCTGTGCAGTGAGGAATAGTCAGCATGCAACTTCCTAAAGTCCACAATCACCTCTTGCTCAAATTGCCGGGATCTGACCATATGACCCTAATCACTTTCCATGGTTGGCACACTCAAGACCCAAGAAGAAACTGGATCCACTTGACAAAGACCATAAGACATAGGAGCAGAATTAGGCCATTTGGCCCTTCGAGTCTGCTCCATCATTTCATCATAGCCGATTGACTTCCCTCTCAACCCCAATCTCCTGCCTTCTCCAGATAACCTTTCATACCAACACTTATCAAGAATCTATCAACCTCCGCCTTAAATGCACCTAGTGACCTGGCCTCCAAAGACAGCTGTGGCAAAGAATTCCACAGATTCACCACCCTCTGGCTAAAGAAATTCCTCCTCACCTCTGCTCTAACTGGATGTCCCACTATTTTGACACTGTGCCCTCTGGTCCTAGATTTCCCCACCAAAGGAAACATCCTTTTCACATCCACTCCATCCAGGCCTTTCAACATTCAATAGATTTCAATGAGATCCCCCCTCATTCTCCTAAATTCCAGCAAGTACCAACACAGAGCCTTTAATCACTGCTCATATGATAACCTTTTCATTCCTGGATTCATTCTCGTAAACTTCCTCTGAACCCTCTTCAATGTCAGCACATCCCTTCTTAAATCAGGAACCCAAAACTGCTCACCAGTGCCTTATACAGTCTCAAAAGGACAGGGGACCATATTCAGTGGAAGGGCATTGTTAAGATTCAGATCACCCATCAAAAGCTTTATTTCTGACCTTGTGCAAGTCCTTGCTCAGCACCTCTAAGATTTGATCTTTCTTGTTGGTCAGCATTGTCTCCAGAGCCTTCAGCTGCTGCATGCGGAATTCCAGTGGCCGGGTTTTACCCTGGTTAAACGCGGCTCGGGCACCAGCTACCACAGACTTAATCTGATCCATGATGTGCCAAGCTCGCACAGAGCAACAGCAAGGTGTCTCCTTAAAGGTACCACGAGCACAGAACAAGATCTAGGCAAAATATGAACATACAACAGGGTTGTGTGTTAGAATTCTAGGTACCAGCACTGTGTTCCAACAATTTAGCGATGGGTTATGGGCAAAGCATGTGGTGCACAGAGACATAACAAACTTCACGAAGGACAGAAGAATTGTACAGGCTCAAATGCCAAATGGTCTCCTGTCTGCAAGGATCATCATCATTATGTGCCATATCATATGTCGTGGGTGATCACCATCTTTCCATGACCATGATTGTTCTTGGCAAATTTTTCTACAGAAGTGGTTTGCCATTGCCTTCTTCTGGGCAGTGTCTTTACAAGTCGGGTGACCCCAGCCATTATCAATACTCTTCAGAGACTGTCTGCCTGGTGGTAGTGGTTGCATAACCAGGACTTGTGATATGCACCAGCTGTTAATACAACCATCCACCTCCTGCTCCCATGCCTCACGTGACCCTGATGTAGTGGGGGGGGGTGCTGAGCAGGTGCAACACCTTGGTCAAGGGTGACCTGCAGACTAGCGGAGGGAAGGAGCACCTTACAACACCTTTGGTAGAGACGTATCTCCACCCCGCCACACACGTCTGCAAAGATACTGTTCGAAAATGATAATAAACAAGGGGGAGTAACACAAGAGTCGCTATTTGTCCATTCTAGAGTTAATCTACTTTTTGAAAATAATGCAGTCTCAAGTCAAAGTCATAGTCATAGTCATACTTTATTGATCCCGGGGGAAATTGGTTTTCGTTACAGTTGCACCATAAATAATAAATAGTAATAAAACCATAAATAGTTAAATAGTAATATGTAAATTATGCCAGGAAATAAGTCCAGGACCAGCCTATTGGCACAGGGTGTCTGACCCTCCAAGGGAGGAGTTGTAAAGTTTGATGGCCACAGGCAGGAATGACCTCCTATGACGCTCTGTGTTGCATCTCGGTGGCCTTCATCAATCGTGGAATTGAATTTAGGACCCTGGTCAGACCCCACTTGGAGTACTGTGCTCAGTTCTGGTTGCCTCTACAGGAAGGATGTGGAAACCATAGAAAGGGTGCAGAGATTTAAAAGGATGTTGCCTGGATTGGGGAGCATACCTTACGAAAACAGGTTGAGTGAACTCGGACTTTTCTTCTTGGAGTGACAGAGGATGAGAGGTGACCTGATAGAGGTGTGGATAGTCAGAGGCTTTTTCCCAGGGCTGTAATGGCTGCCACAAGAGGACACAGGTTTAAGGTGCTTGGGAGTAGCTACAAAGGAGATGTCAGGGGCAGGTTTTTTTACGCAGAGAGTGGTGACTGTGTGGAATGGGCTGCCGGCAACGGTGGTGGAGGCGGATACTATAGAGTCTTTTAAGAGTCTTTTAGATAGGTACATGGAGCTTAGAAAAATAGAGGGGTATGGGTAACCCTAGTAATTTCTAAGGTAGAGACATGTTCGGCACAACTTTGTGGGTCGAAGGGCCTGTATTGTGCTGTAGGTTTTCTATGTTTCAATGTTTCTATATGAAGGATCTAGTTAATTCATGGTAGATCACTTTCATTTACTCAGCTAGAATCCAACCTATCAATCAACAATGAACTATCTGATCAGCAGAAGATGCTGAAAGTTGAGTGACTCTTCTTTGTGTTCCATCTCTCTAGATGTTGTCTGTTCATTGCTGTTATGAATGGACAGCTGTGTTCCATACTCCTTCCCCAGGGTTAGATGCCATTCCACATGCCATGTGTTGGAGCTGAGTCCTGCCAGGGCTAAACACTGCTCCACATATTCTCCCTAAAGTTCTCTCTCCCCTAACTACCCTCATTAACCCACCAGCAGTTGATCTTGTTTACAGCATATCCCCTGCATAACCTTTGACTTATCCTATCAGAAATATTCTCTTTTTTCTATCCATCCCTCCTCCCCATATCTTAACACTAACTTGTTTCCTCAACTTCTCAGTTATGACAATGAGGCTTCCACTTGCCAGACTTCTACTCTGTTTCTCTTTCCACAGATGCAGCCTGACCTTGCATTTTCTGTTTTTATTTCAGACTTTTTCCAACTACAGTTTTATAGAAAACATTTATAGGCAAGAGGCACCCGTTTCATTACTTTACTTTATTATTGTTGCAGGTAAGTTCTTATAACGCAAAACAATACAAAAAGAACTGCACATAATTAAAGGAGGGAAAGGTCTACTTATTTGGAATTTCAAAAGGCAAGTAGAGCCAGTCCATATATGCTTTCACTCTCAGCCAGAAATGCTTAGAAACGTTGTTGGTCATATTTTGATGTGGAAGCCCATGATTACATCTCAGAGTAATAGAGTTAATTAACTAACCCATCTTCTGTTACCCTCTGCTGAGGAGCAAAACAAGTGAAGCTACATAAATGAAGCTGTATCCTTTCGGAAAAGTTCACCATGGCAACGGAAGCAGAATATGTGGAACTGAGGCATAAATAGGAATGTGTGGCAAATTGTGTAGCTAATGCTAATTCTCAACTCTTATCTAGAAGATGTTTTGCATAAATTTCAAATCCAAAGAACAAAAGGACAATAAAGAACAGATGTTAAAAATGTTACAGATAAGGAAGAAGCTTCAGAGTGATTGTCGAGGGAAGGGAATATTTTACTGAAACAAAGTTCTGTCCAGATCTTGATAAGATGTTTCCTTTGACACAAGGACCTTGAATAGGAGTCATTCTTAATTTGCTGCTTAAAATAGTGATGAACAGAAATCTCTGCACTTGGGATTGAAAGAAGAGCAGAAATGCAAATTATTTTAACTATGTATCCCACAGCCTCAATCATTTACATCCTCTCAATATCCTATAGTATTTACAATGTGGAGCGCACACCACCTACGAATTCCCAGCTCCAGCTCAAATTTGTACTCTAAGAGACAGCAGAAACAACTATGATTCCAACCACAAGAAAGTCTGCAGATGCTGGAAATCCAAAGCATCGACACATAAAATGCTGGAGGAACTCAGCAGGTCAGGCAGCATCTGTGGAAAAGAGTAAACAGTCTATGTTTCGAGTCGAGACACTTCTTCAGGACTGAGAAGGAAGGCGGGGAGATGCCTGAATTATAAGGAGAGGGGAGGGGAAGGAGGCTAGCTGGAAGGTGACAGGTAAAGCCAGGTGGGTGGGAAAGGTCAAAGAAGGTGAAGAAGGAATCTGAGTGGACCACAGGAGAAAGGGAAGGAGGAGGGGACACAAATGGAAGTAATAGGCAGGTGAGATGAGGTCAAAGGTCAGAGTAGAGACTAGAGGGGAAGGCAAATTAGTTCACTGGAAGGAGAAATCGATATTCATGCCACCAGTTTGCAGTGTACCCAGACAGAATATAAAGTGTTGCTACTCCACCCTGAGGCTGGCCTCATCTTGGCACAAGAGGTGGCCATGGATCAACATGTCAGGATGGGAATCGGAATTGAAATGTTTGACCACCGGAAAGACCCATTAGTGGCAGATGGTGCAGAGGTGCTGGATGAAGTAGTCCCCCAATTTGACAGGAAGCCGCATCGGGAGAACCAGATACATTAGATGACAACACTTTTCAAATCAAACCAGATTATGTTTCTACAAATCATTAGTTGTTTCTAACTGTCCCAAAGATTAATTCATACCTGCTTTTTGTTTGAAATGATACCGAGCCCAAACAGGAAACAGGAGATTAGCAAATCACTGCTTCAATCACAAGCCTCTTCTTGAAATTCAACTTTCTCCAGGAAAGAAACCAACTCCTAACTATTAATCAGGTTTTGCCCAACATCAAATTTAAACCAAGGCTCCACCCCAACAGCCTTGGTAAAACAAACCCCCATTTTATTCACTTTCCATTGATTTCCTTTTAAAACTCCAGGAAACCACTAAGTCCACACGTCTCTAAAATAGAGGTTTCATTTAAGGAACTTAAATAAACTGTGAAATGATTTTTAAAAAATGGAGGGCTATGTGGGGGGGGGGGGTAGGAAGGGTTAGATTAATCTTACAGTTGGTTAAAAGGCCAGCACAATGTTGTCAGCTGAAGGGCCTATACTGTGCTGTAGTTCTATATCTAAATTAAATAAAAATCAGAAAAAATTACATACACTGGAAATGTGAAATATGGACAAAGGACTCAGTAGGTCGAGCACCATTCATAGAAAGAGAAACAGTGATAATGCTTCAGGCCAAAGCCTCTTCTTCAGAACTGGAAAGAGAGAAAATGCATTAGTTTTAAGTTTGCAGAAAAGGTAGAGGGAAGATGGATTGAATAAAGATAACCTCTGATTAGATGAAGTGAGAACTGAGGCAGTATTATTGGAGAGGAGGAGAGCTGAAGAAGGATCCAATAGGAGAGGACAGTGGACCATGGGAAGGAGGAGGGAAACCAGAAGGAGGTGACGAGCAGGTGAGGAGAAGATCTTGTTGCCCTCTCACCCCTTCTCCCTCCTCACCTGCCCATCACCTCCGTCTGGTTCCCTTCCACCTTCCCATGGTCCACTGTCCTCTCCTATTAGATATTTTCTTCAGTTCTTTATGTCTCTTCTACCTAACCCCACCCTGATCCAAGCACCTCCCCCTCACCTGGTCTTATCCTTCCCCTCTAGCAACCTGCTTATTCAGTCTTCCGCCTGCTTCCTTTCTGGTCCTGATGAAGAGTCTCAGTCGCAGATATTGACTGTTCATTCCCCTCTATCGATACTAAGTTCCTTCAGCATTTTGTGTGAGTTGCCCACGATTTCCAGTGACTGCAGAATCTCTTGTATTTATGAGGTTGAATGTATTTACATCTTACATCCATCCCACAAAAATCTTTGCGTTATGACTCCATTGTGATGTACAGACATGTGAATTTCTACCTCTAATAGCTTGTAGAAAGAAGCTGTCCCGTAGTCTTTTGGTCCTAGCTTTAAAGCTGCGGTAACGTTTGCCAGACAGAAGCAGCTGAAACAGTTTGTGGTTGAGGTGACTGGTGTCCCCAATGACCTTCCAGGCCTTCTTTCTGCCCCTGCTGCTGTAAATGTCCTCAGTGGAGGGAAGTTCACATCCCCAGATGTGCTGGGCTGTTCGTACAACTCTCTGTAGTGCCCAGCGATCAATGTTGGTGCAGTTCTCGTGCCAGGCGATGATACAGTCAGTCAGGATGTTCCCAAAGGGGCCCCTGTAGAAGATCTCGAGAATTTGGGGCCTCATGGTCCTTCAATCACCTGAGGTGGAAGAGACGCTATTGTGCTTTTTTTTTGCCACACAGCTGGTGTGCACAGTCCATGTGATATCTTCGGTGATGTGTATACTGAGGAACTTGAAACTACTCACCCTTTCGACTGCAGACCCATTGATGTTGATCAGGGCGAGCCTGTCTCCGTTCCTCCTGTAATCCACAATCAGCTCTTTTTGTCTTTTGGACATTGAACATTGGTTGTTATCTTGGCACTACAGTGTCAGGGTGTCAACCTCTCCTTTGCGGGCTGTCTCGTCACCGCTAGAAATAAAGCCGATCACTGTCGTGCCATCTGCGAGTTTGATCTGCAGATTGGAGCTGTGTGTGGCAGCACAGTCGTGGGTGTAACGGGAGTAGAGGAGGGGTGAGGGATCTCAGACCAGGGAGCTCTAGCCTTGCTTTGGCCAGGACAAGGAGTGAGAACAGAGTTGAGAGCAATGATTTAGGGAGAAAGAAGATGTCTAATTGACAGCTATGTGGAAAGTCTTCACCAGCAGAAGCAGAAGAAATGAAAAGGAGCTAGGGTGGGAATAAGTATGTTTGAGATATCTGTGGAAGTCTATGGGTTTATTGTGGCTGGTCTGGCCTTTGGGATAGAGATGGATGGAAACAGGGTGGAAATTGGCAACTGAAGTGAAGTCACTGTTTGAGAGTAGAAGCACTCGGTGTGTTGGGTAACATGAATAGGATCGAAACTGTTACGTACCCCGTAACTGGGTTGCCAAACCAGCAGAAATGGATCACTCAGTTGGAGTCTGGATTACTAGAACTAAGAAAGTGTTATTAAAGAAACAAGCAACACAGTAGTCTCATCAAAAGGATAATAAATGCAACAGTTCAGCAATGATAAACACACATGCACACAGAATTAAGATAACAGGATCAATCAAGCTCTATCGTCGTCTAGGTGTAAATGACCAGTTTCAAAGTGACGCAAAGTTCAGTTCAATTTAGTTCAGTTCAGTTCGCAGTAATCGCTGCCGTGGCGATGGACAGTGGGGGGAAGGAGAGAGAGAGCAAAACGAATGAATATTCAAGGCTTCCACACACAGACCTTCGCAGTCAGCTTTCGGGCGCGTCCTTTGTGATGTCTTCTGAGGTCACCGACCGTGACCCCTCCGTTTCCAGATACGATCGTTTCCCTGCGGTGAACCTGGCACCCAGGCAAGGGGTGGACACACACCAGGTTCCCGCCGATCGTGCCTTTCCACCCTGTGAGTCTATGGCCCGGTACTTCCCACCGACTTGTGAGAGACGCACCGCTTTCAGAGTCTTGTTACCTCGGGTGTCATGTGTGTCTTGCCTTAGCGAACCTGCCCCTTTTTATCCCCCTGCTGGGGTATCGCCTGTCCATCACTTCAAACAGTTCAGGGTTCAAAGGGGGAGCCGATCTTGACAGCTCTCCTTCCCCTTCATCTCCAAATGCTGCTCCATTGTTTTCCTTATCTCTCTCTTCTGAAGACAGGTGGCAGACCAACTGCTGATCCCACTGGTGCCAGCACAGGGCAGCTAACATCTTAATCTATGAGTATTCTCGTCACAAAACAAAGAACCTCAGCTGCACATCCCACAATAGAGAGGTGTCCCAGGGCTACACCTCTGATCGGGGGAAAGTGGAGTGGGATGGAAGGACAAGCTGTTCAACCAGAGACGAAGTTCTACCTGGGAGATGAGTGAACTAGAGGTGGGGTACTTGTTGGATCTCTAACACGATTAAAACTTGGAGGAAGTGAGAAGCGATGTCCTGACACACAATAAGAAGTGCGGGTTTCAGCAAAACTGATCATGAATTAGGATGTTTCCTGGAGTTTGGGCTTGAACTATCCTGTAGTATTCAGTGAGTCAACACCAGAGGCAAATTGTAAGGCTTGATTGCTTTGCCTCAGAATGGGATACAGTTAAAATCTCTCATCAAGCCCAAACAACACCTGCCATTCGGCAAGTTAACGGAAGATGCTTCCTGAGGTCGATAACTAGTTGCTCAGAGACCGGCGGCGTTACCAGACCGCGCACTTTCTGGCTTCTAACGGCGGGACTTACCGCTTGGGGAGGGAACGGGAGAGGCCGCCCGTAACCTCAGGGAGACCGGGCTCGACAAGCGGCTTGATCCACTTCACTGCGATCGCAGCAATAACCGCAGTCCCGTACAATCTCCCTTCATCAACGCGCGACCCCGCGTGCACGCCCACTGGGCGCGACCACGCTCCGTGTGACCTGATAGGCTAGCTGTCACTCTGCGTGCTCGGACGGGCTTGACGTCACCGCGTGCGCGCCCCCGATCCCGCAGGATGCGGCTGTGCGCACGGCGCGGGGGCTGGGTGACTCGTGATGCGGAGAATGCAACCCCTAATTCTAGGGTACTCAGTCCACGGGAACTTCCTCCTCATTGACCCAATTGAACTCCGTTACGAGTTCTGTGTGTTTCCGTTAGGTCGCCCGTCATTATGGGCTGAGGTATATTCCTGCACCCACAGTCTCGCTTTCTACCCCATTTCTGGGGCTGTGCTCCACTTGTCGCTTCTCTCTACTGACGTTTCTACTTTCACTACTGCTCTAAGGCGTCAACAAAAGAAATATGCTGGAAGTACTCCGCTGATCAAACAAAATCTGTGGAAGCAACAAACGAAAGTCGAATTTTCGGCTCACGATCCTGAAATAGAACCGCTTGTTCAATAGGTCAGGTTATTAAATAAAAGTATTGTATTTCCTATTACCTACTTTATCTTTCCCCCTGATCTGCCTTGAGAAATGCCAAGAATGTAGATTGTGCCCAAGACTGGATCAGTTACCGATAGTATTCTGTGCATTTGGCAGAGCTAGGGCTTTACTCTTTGGAGAGGAGGAGGATGAGAGGAGACATGATAGAGGTGTACAAGATAATAAGATGAATAGATAGAGTGGATAGCCAGCGCCTCTTCCCCAGGGCACCACTGCTCAATACAAGAGGACATGGCTTTAAGGTAAGGGGTGGGAAGTTCAAGGGGGATATTAGAGGAAGGTTTTTTACTCAGAGAGTGGTTGGTGCGTGGAATGAACTGCCTGAGTCAGTGGTGGAGGCAGATACACTAGTGAAGTTTAAGAGACTACTAGATAGGTATATGGAGGAATTTAAGGTGGGGGGGGTTATATGGAAGGCAGGGTTTAAGGGTCGGCACAACATTGTGGGCCGAAGGGCCTGTAGTGTGCTGTACTATTCTATATAACGCAGCGCAGCGTTTTGCCCCACAACTGTTGGCGGCCTCCCAGCCGCAGGAGGCGCTGCGGCGGGTCTGCCGGCGAGGCGGCTGCTCGACTTAACCGGCTGACCGCGTGGACACGCTTTCCCCCGGCCGGCTTCGTGAGTGACGGCGGCCCGCTGCAGCCTTAGGTCAGTAACTGCTGAGTGCTGGTGGCTGCGATATCTTTCGTGCTCAGGCCCGGGCGTCTGTCTGTGGCGGTGATGTTCGGTATAAGAGCTGCGGCCGCGGGGTGGGCTGGAGGCGGTGCTCCGTGACAGAGCACGGGGCAGCGGCTACAGGAGGCCGGGGTCCTGAGTGTGGGCACTGTGCCTGGGGTGTGGAACTTGTGTCTGGGGTGTGTGTCTGTGTCTGGGAGCTTGCTGGGGGAGGAGGGGGGCGGAAACGCGTGAGGTCCTGTGGTGCCTCCAGGGTGTTGGACTGCTCTGGGGTGAGGGGCTCTGCAATACGTTAGAAACCCCACGGCACAGGATCTAGACACTAGAATACTACAGCACAGTACAGGCCATTCAGCCCTCGATGTTGTATTCCTATTATGTTAGAGTCTTGGGGTCTGTAATAAGCCCCTCTGGGCCGGGTCTCCAAGCTCCACAGTTCGTCCGCTCATTATGTTCCCCAGGTCCCTTGCCATGCTTTAAGCACTCTTTGCTGATGTTGTGAGCGTGTTTTGCTTTCAGTACTTAGAATGAAGTTCAACGAGTATGGTTTTCAACTGTCTGAAGGATTGAGATGTTCCATTACAATAATAATCAGGACCTCCACAGGTTCCCTATCTGTACTGTATTTCCACTTGGTCAGATTTTCCCCAACCTCATTTCCTGGGGGACCATGGCAGATACGATGTTGCCCTCCTTTTTTTTCCCCCCCAAAGTAGCTGGTAACTCGTGGTCAGACTGTTATAGTTCAGGCCAGATCATGCCCTCATTTATATAAGCCCTTTAGTAGATGTTTGGCAGAGGTTAGAAACCAGATCCTGATTACCGAGATCATGGGCAATCTAGCTTCATGCCATCCCTACCCAGCTGATCTGGTTGAGTTGTCCACCTGCTCAGATTGGTTATGCTACTCTTTGTGTAAGCTTACAGCACTTTGCTGAAGCAGATTCAGACAACTCTTGAAGTTTTGTATTGACGTAATGATGCACAATGGCACCACTGATAGAGCATTGCTTCACAGCACCAGAGATCCATGTCCAAACCTGACATTGGCTTTGAGATTGGTTTTATTGTCACATGTATCTAGATTATAAAGATGAGCTTTATTTGTCACCTGTGCATCAAAACATAGGGGGTGTGTGCGCCAGTAACCAGCACATTCCAGGGATGTGTTGGGGGCAGCCCGCAAATGTCACCATGCTTCCAATGCCAACGTAGCATTCTGGTGACCACAATTTACTAACCCTAACTCGTATGTCTTTGCAATGTGGGCAGAAACCAGAGGACTCGGAGGAAACCCATGCATTCACAGGGAGAAGGTACAAATTTACAGGCAGCGGTGGGAATTAAACCCGAGTGGTTGGCACTGTAATGCGTTGGGCTAGCTGCTATACTGCCGTAATGAAGATACTGTGAGAAAAGTTGTCTTGCACAATGTTCATACAGATCAGATCATTACACAGTGTATTGAGGTACAAAAATAACAGTGCAGAATAAAGTGTAACAGCTACAAAGTGCAAGAGCACAATGAGGTAGATGGTGAAGTCAAGAGTTCACCTTGTCAAACAAAGGGTGTGTTCAAGAATCCAATAACAGGATAGAAGCTGTCCTTGAACCTGGTTGGTATATGCTGTCAGACTTTTGAATATCCAGGGTGAGTGGGGTCTTTGATTATGCTGGCTGCTTTACTGAGGCAGCGAGAAGTATAGACAGATTTCATAGAAGGGCGGTTGGTTTCCATCATGTGCTGGGCTCTGTCACTACTGTGCAATTTCTTGACGTCACTTGCAGAGCAATTATGCCTTACCAAGCCGTTATGCATCTATTGTACTTTGATACAAATTGTTAAGAGTCAATGGAGACATACTGAATTTCTTTAGCTGCCTGGGGAAGGATAGGCATTGGGTTTGTCTGTGTGGAATTTGCCCGTTTTCTTTCACTGCAGGAGTTTTTGCCTCTTTCCTTCCATATGTCAAAAGCATGCATGCTGTTTCAGTCACTTCAAGAGAGTAGGTGGCCGGTAGAATGTAGGGTAAGTAAACTAGTATCAGTGTAATTGACAGTGCAGTCTCAGTGGCTGAAGGGCCTATTCCCATGCTGTATCTTGCTGACTTTACCGCTGTGATTCATCCTCAGACCTTTCTCAGATGCTGTTCAGTCATGGGTAAAAATTAGCTTTATTTAGCAGTCCGAGAATGTGCTGGGAGCAGCCTGCAAGTGTTACCATGCTTCTGGTGCCAACATAACATGTTCACAACTTACTTACTCTAACCCATACATCTGGAATGTTGGAGGAAACTGCAGCACCCAGGAAAAAATAACCCATGTGTGTCACAGGAAGGACGTACAGACTCCTTACAGACAACAGCAAGAATTGAACCCCGATCGATGATAGCTGGTGTGATAAAATGTTGTGCTAACCACTTTGCTGCCGTGCCACCCCTAAATTTGATAGTGAGAGGAAACTGAAGCACTGGCTGCTCACAAGACATCTCTTTAAAGGGCGTGAGCATCAGCGAAGTAGGTTTCTCTTTGGCGAGGCAGTTGCGGTGCAAAGTCATGTTGTGGAAATGGAATTAAGGTGTAGATCCTGAGAGAGGTTCCAAAATTACGTAATTGTTTGCTTGTAATGCAGGTATTTATGTTTCTGAGTATCAGAACTAGGTTTATTTTCACAGTCTTGCATGGTGTGAACTTTGTTGTTTGTGACAGTAGAACAGGGCAAAGACATAAAATTAATATAAATTGCAAAATCAATAATGTGTAGAAAAAGAATAATGAGATTGTGTCACATGAACTATTCAGAAATCTTATGGTGGAGGAGGAGGAGAAGCTGTTCCTAAAATCACAAGTCTGGGTCTCCAGCTCAGATCAGAGGTAACCAACCTGGGGTCCATGGACCCCTTGCTTAATGGTATTGGTCCATGGCATAAAAAAAAGATTGGGAACCCCTGACTTGAAGCATGGATGAGTGCTTGGAATAATAATAAAAATGTGTTACAACTGTCACAAAAATGTGTTTGTGGGAAGGGCAGGGCTGACAGCAAATGTTCTGGGCTATCAAAGTTTTGTATATAGCAGGGGGTTTACAAAAGAGGATGGGGTGTCACTCTATTGATTAGGGAGAACATAACTATAGTACTTTGGGAGGAAATCCTCAATGGATCATCCAGTGAGTCCTCTTGGATAGAATTTAGGAATAAAAGATGGACAATCAGTTGGCTGGGTTTATTCTTTTGGCCTTCAAATTGTCAACAGCAAACTGCAGAAAGGTTAGAGTAAAGTAAATTTATTGTAAAAGTCATAAAATATATGTCACCTCAGTGGCATGCAAAAGTTTGGGCACCCCTGGTCAAAATTTCTGTTACTGTGAAAAGCTGAGCGAGTAAAAGATGACCTGATTTCGAAAAGGCATAAAGTTAAAGATGACACATTTCTTTAATATTTTAAGCAAGATTACTTTTTTATTTCCATCTTTTACAGTTTCAAAATAACAAAAAAGGAAAAGGGCCCGAAGCAAAAGTTTGGGCACCCTACATGGTCAGTACTTAGTAACACTCCCTTTGGCAAGTATCACAACTTGTAAATGCTTTCTGTAGCCAGCTAAGAGTCTTTCAATTCTTGTTTGGGGGATTTTCACCCATTCTTCCTTGCAAAAGGCTTCTAGTTCTGTGAGATTCTTAGGCCGTCTTGCATGCACTGCTCTTTTAAGGTCTATCCACAGATTTTCGATGATGTTTCGGTCAGGGGACTGTGAGGGCCATGGTAAAACCTTCAGCTTGTGCCTCTTGAGGTAGTCCATTGAGGATTTTGAGGTGTGTTTAGGATCATTATCCTGTCGTAGAAACCATCCTCTTTTCATCTTCAGCTTTCTTACGGATAGTGTGATGTTTGCATCCAGAATTTGCTGGTATTTAATTGATTTCAATCTTCACAGTAACAGAAATTTTGACCAGGGGTGTCCAAACTTTTGCATGCCACTGTATATACTACCTTGAGATTAGTTTTCTTGTGGGCATTTACAGGAAAATAGAATACAATTGAAATTATGGAAAAATCATAAATAACAAAGGCAAGCAGCCAATGTGCAAAAGAAGACAAATTGTGCAAATAATTAAAAATACTGAGATCATGAATTGATGAGTCATTGGGAGTGAGTCTTTTGGATGTGGAATCAGTTGAGACTTGAAGGATTTTAATTATATTGACTGAGATTGTTTGAATCCAATTTTATTCCCTCTTCATTCCCATTAACTCCCCCAAATTCTCCCACTCACTTACATATTTGATGGCCAATTGATCCTTGGAATGTGGGAAGGAACCCACATGCTCACAGGGAGAAAATACAAACTCCATTACTACAGCACCTGAGATCAAGATTAAAGCCAGGTGACTGGAACTATGAGACAGCAGCCCTGGTAGATGTGGCAAATTCTTGTAGGATGCTCAGTCTGAATAGGACGATTTTAATGTCCTGGTGGATCTCCTGTGCCCTTGTTCCCTGAGTATAGGGAAAAAGAAATAGGCGTGCTCAAGGGGAGGGAAGCAATAGAGACATAGGTGATAACAGAAACATACTTGCATTGAAGATGGGTACATGCAGTCAGTGACTACATTATTAGGTACAGGAGTGGAACCCAGTGTGGTCTTCCTGTGCTGCAGCCCATCCACTTCAAGCTTCGATGTGTTGTGCATTCAGAGATGCTCTTCTGCAAAACATTGTTGTAATATGTGGTTATTTGAGTTACTATCGCCTTCCTGTTAGCTTGAACCAGTTTGACCATTCTCCTCTGTCCTCTCAAGGTGGTTTTCCCTGCATAACTGCCACTCACTGGATGTTTTTTTTATTTTTCACAGCATTCTCAGTAAACTCCAGAGACTGTTGTGCGTGAAAATTTCAGGAGATCAGCAGTTTCTGAGATACTCAAACGACCACTTCTGGCACCTACAATCAAAGTCATTTAGATCACATTTCTTCCCCAGTCTGATGTTTGGTCTGGACAACAACTGAACCTCTTGACCATATCTACATACTTTTATGCATTGATTTGCTGCCACATAATTGGCTGATTAGATATTTGCATTAATGTGCAGGTATGCCTAATGAGTGAGTGAGGCAGATATACCTAACGAGTAAGTGAGTATATGAGTGTTATGTGTCTTGTATTCATCTTTGAACGTTCCTCACCAAGGACTGTCATATTTAAATTTGACTCTGTTGACCTGAAAATAGATGCACATTTCAGCTTCAGTTAAATTTAATGTAAAACTGGAAAAGGTAAAAGGCTTAGGAGTGCAATGTAGTAACTGCTCTGTCCTTTGAAAAGCTTGCTGCAAACCGTTCGTAAGTTGATGATAACTCTCTCCATCAGGTCTCACTGTTGTAGCATCCCAACAGATGAAGTCCGGCTTCAGATGGCACTGCATCCCACAAAGATGGGCAATCATGGGTGAACAAGTTTAGGGCTTTTTTTTTGATCAAGATGTGTAAACAGAATCACAACCTTGTTGGCACTTGTGCCATCTCCCTGCAAAGTTCAGTCCAATCGGTATTAATCTGAACTAGCAGATAGCTTAGTTTACAGAACCTGCTAGTTTCAGCTATTTTATTTTTTCATTTTGAGAAACAGCACTGTAACAGGCCCTCCCTGCCCAACAAACCTGGACCTCCGATTTACACTTGTGACCAATTAACCTATTAATCAACACACAGAAAATGCTGGTGAACGCAGCAGGCCAGGCATCATCTATAGGAAGAAGTACAGTTGACGTTTCGGGCAGAGACCCTTCGTCAGGACTAACTAAAAGAAGAGATAGTAAGAGATTTGAAAGTTGGAGGGGGAGATCTAAAATGATAGGAGAAGACAGGAGGGGGAGGGAAGAAGCTAAGAGCTGGAAAGTTGATTGGCAAAAGGATACAGATTTGGAGAAGGGGGAGGATCATGGGGACAGGAGGCCTAGGGAGAAAGAAAGGGGGAGGGGAGCCCAGAGGAAGATGGAGAGCAGGAAAGGAGCAATTGTGAGAGGGACAGAGAGAGATGAAAAAAAAGGAGAATAAAAATAAATAAAGGATGGGGTAAGAGGAGGAGGGGCATTAACGGAAGTAGAAGAAATCAATGCTACTAATCAGTACTAAACCTACTAATCAGTACGTTTTAGGGATGTGAGCGGAAATCTGACACCTGGTACAGTCACAGGAGAAAGTTCAAATTCCTTACTGACAGTGGCAGGAATTGAACGGAGCGTAGTGGCACTGCAATAATATTACATCCACTGCTATACTACTGTGCCACCTCTATTCTATTATATCTGGTTTAATACTGTACTGAATAGCAAGTTAAGCTATTATCAACCCCATGGATCCATAAAATATTAAATTCTGAATATATAAGATGACACAGGAATGGGGATTTATGTGGTGCGGTAGGAGACTGATAACTAAATATTATATCAGAAGGCTCACATTTTCCAATCCATCAGGTTCCTGTTTAATAGAAAATAATACATTAGAATATAAATAGGAGAGAATGTCTTTGGGTCTTTGAAAGAATTGCCTTGTTGGTCCTGCTTCTTTGCTCTTTCTTTGTAGCCTTGCAATTTAATCCCATCCCCAATTTTCAGGTATTAATTTCATATTTGCAGTGGAATGACACTAAGGTCTCAGTTTGCATGGGATTTATTATGGTCAAAGACTACTACTATACATTGAGATTTTTTTGTGAAGTAGCAACATTAATGTGTAAATGAAATGTTCAATAGGAATTATTACAAAATCCTGTATTCTTCAACATTTTGTGGATCGAGTATGAGGTGCCAAGGCAGTGTAGCGGTTAGCATGACACTATTACAGCTCGGCATAGGAGTTCAATTCTGACCTACCTACAAGATCTAGTATGTCCTAATAAGTGCATGGGTTTCCTACAGGTGCTCCAATTTTCTCCCATACTTCAAAGACATACCGATTAGTAGGTTAATCGGTCATTGTAAATTGTCCTGTGATTAGGCTGGGGTTAAATAGGTGGTTTGCTGGGCGTAGTGGCTCATTGGACTGGAAAGGTTTGTTCCACGCTGTATCTCTAAGTAAATAAATAGACGTGGAAATTAGTTAAACAAGTTATTGTACTTGGTATGTAAGTCAGGTTTTTAAAATTTTTGTCAGTGTCTGTATTTGTTTAACTCATTATTCTGTGCAGGTGAATAGCATTGATGTCAAGGAATGCTGCCCAGACCTACAAGTTTAATAATCTTTTACCATCTTTTCTCCCCCCAGCTTTTTTACTGTTTGACAATGAAGGAAGAAATTCAGCGACTGCTGGTGCAGTTCAAGGATGAGAGTGGGGAGGTTCTGGGGTCACCTTTCGACGTGCCCATTGACATAACACCGGACAAACTGCAACTCGTGTGTAATGTTCTACTGCCCAAGGTAAAAGCCTTTATATGTCTCATGCAGCCTCTGGCATCCCTCGAATGGCAACTGGCCTTAAGCCCAATTTATACTTCTGCGTCAAATGTACGGCATAGCCGCATACCCTACGCTGTACTCTACACCGAACTCTACGCCGTAGTCTAACACGCACCTCTCCCAAAATGTAACTGCACGTCGTAGCGACGCAAACTGCAGCAACTGTGATTGGTCCGCTTGGTAGCATCGCATTTTCTCCTACGCATTTCTGGTTGCTGCTGCTTCTCTGCCATTTCAGAATTGACAGAGAAGAAACTCCTGTTCAACACTTACTAGCTCCGACTCCAACATGATGAGCTCAGTTTCAATCGCCGTTGTTTGTAGTACAGGAAGAAACTCAACACAGTGGCATAGAAACCCCACCGCCAACTAGTGTTTTGGTGGTGAATTGCAGAGCGACGCAGACACACCAACGCACAAGTATAATGCTCACAACGGCGTAGGCCACTTACGTAGGCTACAGTGTTAGCTACGGCGTAGCCCATACGCACAAGTATAAATCAGCCTTTAGTTGTCTTAAGTGCAAACCAAGACTTACATTTCCCTTAGTGCCTTTCACATCCCTTTCTATAAAGTCCTGAAGTAATTTGCAGCTAATAAAATCTTCCAAGAATGTTTATTATTATTATTATTATGGCAGTCAAGTTGAAGACAGCAAGTTCCAACAAGCATTAATGTGGAAATAACCAGATTTTTGTAGTGATATTAGTTGAGGGTTAATTAAGTTCACTGAATGTGTAATGCTTTACAACAGCAGTAATTGGGTTTGAGTTCCTGCTGCTGTCTGTAAGGAGTTTGTACGTTCTCCCCACGACCGCAGTTTTCCTCTGGGTGCTCCAGTTTCTTCCCAGATTCGAAAGATGGAGAATTAGTAAATTGTGGGCATCCTATGTTGGCGCTTGCGGGCTGCCCCCAGCACCACCTCAAACTGTGTTAGTCGTTGACACAAGCAGTGGATTTCACTGTACGTTTCCATGTGCTTGTGATAAATGAAGCTAATCTTTCTTTCTGAGTTCTAGCTGAGGTTTTGTTTCCCTAGGTCTCTGTCCCAAAATTTGGAATTCATCCCTGAACATTAATGTCTCTATATTTTATCAGATGATTCTTTAAAACTTACCCTTTAGTTGTCTATTCACCCAAAGTCTTCAATGTCTGGTGTCCAGATTCACTTTGTGAAACACACTGGGGCAGTTTTTATTATTTTAAAATTATTAATGGGTAGATGATTCATTTCTTTAGTCCCTATAAGAGAATGAGGATAAGAAAACTTACTATGAAATCAACTTCTATTAATATAGCACTTTCCCTGATCTGAGGACATCCCACAGATCTAATGAGCCATGAAGTGCTTTTGGTGTGTTCATTATTGTAATCAAGCTAGCCACTACTGTACATTGAGAATTTTATTTGTTTATTGAGATGAGGCACAAAATGGGCCGTGCTGCCCAGTAATCCCCTAATTCAATCTTAGCCTAATCACAGGGCAGTTTACAGTGACCAATTAACCTACCAACCAGTACATCTTTGGACTGTGGGAGGAAACCGGAGCACCCAGAGGAAACCCACATGATCATGGGGGAGAACATACGAACTCCTTACAGACAGCAGCAGGAAATGAACCCTGGTCACTGGTGCTGTAAAGTGCTGTGTTAACCACTACATGACCCCATTTTTATTGGTTTATAGATCGCCATGTCTTCCCTATTCACCAGTATTATAACATCAACTTTTCTCATGACATAGAAGGTCGTAACTTTGGTCCATCGAGTCTAAGCTGCCCCCCCCCCCCCGGTAAATCCATTTGCTACGAATTTTCACTGTATCGTTCCCGTCTACTCCTCCCAGATTTTACCACTCATTCGCATTAGGGAAACCTGCTGTCCGTAGGATGTGGGAGGAAAGTGATCACAGGAAGAACATAGACACAAGAGGTACTGCAGGTGAGATCTGGAGTAATACACACAATGTGCTGGAGGAGCTCAGCAGGTCAGGCAGCATCTGTGAATGGGAATAAACAGTTGCCGTTTCAGGCTGACACCCTTCATATGGACATAGATGCTATCTGACCTGTTGAGCTGCTCCAGCACGTTCTGTGTATTGCTCAGGAGGAACTCTGGAGCTCAGAGACACAGCTCTACTACCATACAGGCAATTATGACCAGTTAAACTTTTTTAAAGTGATGCCAATTAAGAATTTAATATTAGGAAGAATGTTGGGGATGGCTTTCCCGTTCATCTTCAAAATACTGGGATTGTTTACCTTCATTGTTAGATCTCCATTGTAAATGTGGGCAGCATGGTAGCATAACAGTTAATGCATCGCTTTACAGCTCCGATCAATGATCAGCGATTGTGGTTCAATTCCCGCCACTGTCTATAATGAGTTTGTATGTTGCCCCCATGACTGCGTGGGATTCCTTTGGGTGCTTCAGTTTCCTCCCACATTCCAGAGATATATGGGTTAGGATTAGTAAGGCGTGGGCATGCTATGTTGGTGCCCGAAACTTGGAGATACTTGTGGGCTGCCCAGCACAAACCTCACTGATTTGATTTGACACATGCGATGCATTTCTCTGTATGTTTTGATGTACATGTGACAAATAAAGCTGATCTTTTTTAACCATGAGAGATTCTACAGATGCTGCAAATCTAGAGTAACTCCCATAAAATGCTAGAGAAACTCAGCAGGTCAGGCAGCATATATGGAGAGGAATAAACAATTGATGTTTCAGGCTGGGACCTTTCACCAGGAATAATAATTTTTTCTCTTTATCTCATCTGAGAGACTGCACCATCATAAATACAATACTCCCTCAGTACTGCATTCAGTTGTCAGCCTAGATCTATATCCGAAACATACCGGTCTGGATGAGAGGATGATACAGTGAGCCACGGCTGACACAATCACAATGTCACTTGGGTTCACAAAGCAACGAGTCCTTTCTTGGTGAGGCACATTGCTGAACTGAGACAAAGTAGAGTGAAAAACTTTGGTGGTACCTTATAGCAGGAACATTGACATTGACAGGGCATTTGCTCTATAGTTGACCACCCTGCTTAGGGTAATGGAGAGAGCTTTCTGGGCATCAATCTTTTCCACATTTCAACAGCACAGTGAGTGGAACTGTAGCAGTAAAGGTGGTGCTGAGGTTTCACAGCACCCTGTCTTCGATTCTGACCTTACATGTTGTCTGCAGTTCTCCCCGTGACCGTATGGGTTTCCCTCAGGTACTTTGGTTTCCTGTTACTCAGGTTTACTGATTGGTTGATTAATTGGCAAATTGTAATTACTTCCAGCTAAGATGGACGGTAGAAGAATGAGTGGGGAGGTTATGGTGTAGTTGGTTTATTATTGTCATGTGGACTGAGATACATTGAAAATCTTCCTCTGACATGCCATCCATAGAGATCATTCCAAACAGAAGTACATTGAGAGAGTCCAAAGGTAAAAGCAGTTACAACATGGTCACAAGCCCTTCCAGCCCAATGCGCCCGTGCTGCTCAATTACACCCATGTGATCAATTAACATACCAATCCGTACGTCTTCGGGGGGCTCGGTGGGGAAGGATCATGGTGTGGGGTCCTTCTACTGGAAAGGGAGGGCCAGTGGAAGGAGGAAGTCCCTCGATTATTGTAGTTGTTAGTATACCTCCCTAGAGAGCCACATGAGTGGCAGCAATGCTATTAATCTGTATGAATGTAGTATGGAAAGCATAGGCTAGGCATGCAAAAATTGAAAAGGCATTGAATGGTTTATCCTTGTAAATGTTTATTCCAAAGAAAGGTGTATGGGTTAATAGGTCACATGGGTGTATTTGGGGGGTGCAGGCTTGTTGGGTCGGAAGGGCCTGTTACCGTGCTGTATAAATATAAAAAATAAAAGGGGTCTGTTCAAGAGTCTTATAACAATGGGATAGAAGCTATCCTTTATCAAGGTGGTGTGTATTTTGGGATAATAAGATATAGGAAATAAATAGGTGAGAGGGATTGAATGGATGCATGAGAGGCAGCATGAACTCAATGCACAGAATGGCCTCCTCCCCATGGTATAAATAATTGTGAAATAGGAAAAATACTCAGCTTTCCTGAGGTCATGAAAAAAGTGCTCAGTAAGTGCAAGGGTTTCTGTTTGTGCAAGAATTTAGAGCTTTATTATCAAACGGCTATGGTCAGTTTGAATCTTGCAAGATGGTGATGTGATGGAAAAGATGAAAAGAAAGGTCCGAGGACTAATTCCCAGTATAAAACATCTTACTGAGACTTGTGGAACTGAAACCTGAGTAAATTTTATAAGTTCACTTTTGCTTCGAGTGGACTATTCGAATTAAACTGCTTAGTGAGCACAAGATCACAATTTTACCAAACAATTAAGTTAGACGTTGGAAGCTACTACTTCTCCACAGCAAATAGTGGCCATGTGAACCAAGTTGCCAACTTGTACATTAGACGCAGGTACACTGAATTCCTTCAATCAAATGTTGGACCAGTTTCCAATTTGGATGCAGGGTCAGTTCTGAGAAAGTGTAATCAAGGTCAGATCTAGTTTTGATCCCCTGAGAAGTATTCTAGATTTTTATCCTCCTCAGATTTGTGTATTTTCCTCTGTTGAAAGAAATCACAAAACACTACAGCAAAGAAACAGGCCCGTCAGCCCATCTAGTCCATGTCAAATTATTAATCTGCCTAGTCCCGTCGACCAGCACCCAGACCATAGCCTAACTGCACACCTTTGCACCGAGAGTGTACTAAACTTGACAAATTTTGTCAGTTGGGCAGGATTATTAGGGCCTTTACCCCTTGTCATCGTTGTGTTGTAAAAAGACAACGTTCCATTGGGAAGGAGTGCTGAAATGAACAGTCTAAGTTGGAAAATTTCCTTTTGCTCTTTTACCTTCAGGACGATCCATTGCCTTTGGCTTTCTACGTGAATGAAACTGAAATTGTCACCTCACTCGAGAAGACACTGCAAGAGCAGCAAGTGGAGACTGAAAAGATTATTGACATAATTTACCAACCACAAGCAGTGTTTCGGGTTCGGGCGGTGACACGATGCACAAGCTCCTTGGAAGGACACACCGAGGCTGTCATTTCTGTGGCCTTTAGTCCCTCTGGAAAGTAAGTCCTTTGATAAAAAGTGTACTTTGATTTATGAATTTTTCAAAGTATGTATGCAATATACAACCCTGAGATTCGTCTTCCTGCAGACAGTCACGAAACGAAGAAACACTATGGAACCCATTCAAAGCACCCAAAATGTAAAAAAAAAGTTCATGCAAACACAACTAAACGAGCAAATAACACAAAATATTAAGCATCAAACCCCAGAGTTCTTGAAACAGTCTTGGAGGATTCAGTTTAGTTCAGTTCAGCGCTGTGTAAGTCGTTAACTGCAGGCCCGCAGAACATTACATATGCTAATGTTCAAAATAAATTTATCATCAACTTAACGCCCATTAGTAACAGGGACATCAAGGAGCAGATAGGGAGACAGATTCTGGAAAGGTGTAATAATAACATGGTTGTCGTGGTGGGAGATTTTAACTTCCCAAATATTGATTGGCATCTCCCTAGAGCAAGGGGTTCAGATTAGGTAGAGTTTCTTAGGTGTTCTGAGGAAGGTTTCCTGACACAGTATGGAGATAAGCCTAAAGAAGAGTGGCTGTACTTGATCTGGTATTGGGAAATGAACTTGGTCAGGTGTCAGGTTTCTCAGTGGGAGAGCATTTTGGAGATAGCCATCACAATTCTATCTCCTTTACCATAGCATTAGTGAGGGATAGGAACTGGCAAGTTAGGAAAGTGTCTAAGTGGAGTAAGGGGAGATATGAAGCTATCAGGCAGGAGCTTGGAAGCATTAATTAATTGGGAACAGATGTTCTCAGGGAAATGTATGGCAGAAATGTGGCAGATATTCAGGGAATATTCCCCCTTCTCCAGGCCTTTATCTCTTTCACCCATCAACTTCCCAGCTCTTTACTGCACTCCACCCCTTCCTCCTGGTTTCACCTTTCACCTTGTGGTTCCTCCTCCTCCCCCCACCAACTTTCTTATTCTGACACCTCATCTTATTTTTCCCCTGTCCTGATGAAGAGTCTTGGCCCGAAACATCAACTGTACTCTTTTCCATAGATGCTGCCTGGGCTGCTGAGTTCCTCCAGCATTTTGTGTGTGTTACTTATTGTATAAGATGTTGGTTATTCTTCTTTTTCTTGTACTGTTTTATTGTGAATAGTTATTGTGCATAGCTTTAACCTAATATCTCTGACTTTAAAGGTACCTAGCTAGTGGATCAGGAGATACCACAGTGCGGTTCTGGGATTTGTCGACAGAAACTCCACAATTTACAGCCAAAGGCAAGTTCATCTTAATTATGCTAATTTTGTATTCCCTATGCAAAACTTTCAAAGCAATATATAGAAGTTTTGTGTGTTGTCTGCAAAACATCACGTGAGTCGCCAGCGCCATCTTAGACAAAGTAATTCTCATCTCTTCTATTTGTGACTCAATGGCGCAGTACAACTTTGGGTCAGCACAGTTGTGTAGTGGCTAGCATAATGGATTCAATTCTCACCACTGTCTGTCAGGAATTTGTACGTTCTCCCTGTGGGTTTCCTTCTGCCACATTTCAAAGTCATTTGGGTTAGTAGATTAATTGGTGAAATACAGTCGGTGTAATTGGGTGGTGCTAGCTTGTTGGGCCAGTAAGACCTAATACTGTGCTGTATCTTGAAGTAAGAAATGAAATAAGTAACTTGAAACCCAAAGCTGGGAGTTGAGTGCCTCGTTAAAGATTTGGATTCGTAAATGTATTAATTAAAAATGCATGAAAGTGGGATCCAAGTCCAAATTAGTTTTGTTTATTAAAAAACACATTTCTTTTCAGAAATACATATACATACTGTTTAACTTGGTTTGTTGTTTACAGCTGTATACTTATAGTCATACTTTATTGATCCCGGGGGAAATTGGTTTTCGTTACAGTTGCATCATAAATAATAATTAGTAATAAAACCATAAATAGTTAAATAGTAATATGTAAATTATGCCAGGAAATAAGTCCAGGACCAGCCTATTAGCTCAGGGTGTCTGATCCTCCAAGAGAGGAGTTGTGAAGTTTGATGGCCACAGGCAGCAATGACTTCCTATGACGCTCTGTGTTGCATCTCAGTGGAATGAGTCTCTGGCTGAATGTACTCCTGTGCCCACCCAGTACACTATGTAGCGGATGGGAGATGTTGACCAAGATGGCATGCAACTTAGACAGCATCCTCTTTTCAGACACCACCGTGAGAAGGTCCAGTTCCATCCCCACAATGTCACTAACCTTACGAATGAGTTTGTTGATTCTGTTGGTGTCTGCTACCCTCAGCCTGCTGCCCCAGCATACAACAGCAAACATGATAGCACTGGCCACCACAGACTCGTAGAACATCCTCAGCATCGTCCGGCAGATGTTAAAGGACCTCAGTCTCCTCACACTTGCTTTTTAACAAATATTCTGTCTTTCCAGACTTTTCCAAAAAAAAATGCACTCAAATCAAATGAAGTTTAATTATCATTCAACTTAATAGATATACTTTATACTTTATTGTCGTCAAACAATTGAACGTACAATCATCACAGCAATATTTGATTCTGCGCTTCCCGCTCCCTGAATTACAAATCGATAGTAAATATTAAAAATCTAAATGATAAATCATAAATAGAAAATAGAAAAATGGAAAGTAAGGTAGTGCAAAAAAACCGAGATGCAGGTCCGGATATTTGGAGGGTATGGCCCAGATCCGGGTCAGGATCTGTTCAGCAGTCTTATCACAGTTGGAAAGAAGATGTTCACAAATCTGGCCGTACGAGTCTTCAAGCTCCTGAGCCTTCTCCCGGAGGGAAGAGGGACGAAAAGTGTGTTGGCTGGGTGGGTGGTTGATTATCCTGGCAGCACTGCTCCGACAGCATGCGGTGTAAATTGAGTCCAAGGACGGAAGATTAGTTTGTGTGATGTGCTGCGCCATGTTCACAATCTTCTGCAGTTTCTTCCGGTCTTGGACAGGACAACTTCCATACCAGGTTGTGATGCACCCTAGAAGAATGCTTTCTACGGTATATAGTGAATGAAACAGTGTTCCTCTGGAGCAAGGTGCAAAACTAACAAAATAGCCCTTTCAAAATAGCGAGCAAAGAAGCATATTCACACGAAAACTTGTATATGTAGTCTTAAGACTCCCAGTGACAGGTTTAGCTTGCTCCATCTGTAGTGCACTTGCTTGCTCTCTGCACTCAAATCTCCCAAGTGGGATATGAAACTGCAACTTTTGACTTGGAGGTCAAATTCAACCAACTGAACCACAGCTAACACAGCAGATTCTATGCTACAATAATCAGCTTCTTCAAATGAATAAGTACGTTTCTCCCCCCTCCCCCGGTAGCAAGTGTGTGTGTGTGTGTGTGTGTGTGTGTGTGTGTGTGTGTGTGTGTGTGTGTGTACTCGTGCACTCTAACTCATACATGTTTATGTATACCACATACATACCCATCTAGACAAGTTTGCACCCCTTTGTGTATAGATGTATGAGCGGTGTCTCCATAATGTTGTCACATGCACATTTTTTGTGTGTGTGTTTGTGTGTATGCACACACCCCCTCTGTGTACAAAAACACAAGGTGCATTACAATGAGGATCAGTAGCTGATATTATGGCATGTGGCTCATGCTGGCCACGCCATCAATTAATGTTCATCTCTTGCTGTCTGCTGCAGTTCCTGTATTATAATATTGGCTACAGTTCAGAGTTATGTTATTGGCTGATGAATGCTTTGCGATATAATGAAATTGCAATTGGCAAGCTTGGTTGATGATAATGGGATAAATTTGAACAATGACAGGCTAGAAGCAACAGATGGCGCCTTTTCTCCATTTGGGCTTGAAGTCCTTTGGGGTGAGAGCTAACCTCAGTACAGTGGTTCGTTCCACAGTCAGTCTGAGAATACTTGATGCAGAGAAAATACTGTGCAATGTATCTCCCAACACTGAGTTCACTGTAATAACCAGAATAGTTATCAGGGGAGGGGGGAGAAATGTACTACGTTATTTGAAGAAGCTAATTATTGCAGCATAGAATCTGTGTTAGCTGTGACTCAGTTGGTTGAATTTGACCTCCAAGTCTAAAGTTGCAGTTTCATATCCCTCTTGGAGACTTGAGTGCAGAGAGCAAGGCAGTGCACTACAGATGGAGCACCATGTCAGCTTTTGGCTGAGATGTCAAACTCCAGCTTGTCTGCTTTCCAACGTGGCCGTAAAAAGGGCTGCATGGTAGTGTAACAGTTAATACAATCATTTTACAGCACTAACATAGCAGTTAGTGCTAGCTGTGATGTGATTGAAGTTTGATTCTTGCTGCTGGGTTTCGTCCAGATGCTCTGGTTTCCTCCCACGTTCCAAAGTACGTACGTGTTAGGGTTAGTAAGTTTTGGGCATGGTACGTTGGCACCGATAGTGTAGCAATATTTGCGGAGTGCCCAGCACAATCCTCGCAGATTTGATGTGAAGCAGACAACCCATTTCACTGTATGTTTTGATGTACATGTGACAAATAAAACTCATCTTTATCTTTTTATCTTTAAAAAGTTGAAAGAGTACAAGGATTCCAGTACTTTATCCCCTCTGCCAACACCAAAAAAATAGGATTATTGTAATTCCAAAGAATGGCCGATCATTATTCTCAAATTGCAACCTGATCAACACTTAAATAACTTAATAAACACATAAGATTCTGCAGATGCTGGAAATCCAGAGTAAGAGACACAAAATATTGGAGGAACCCAGCAGGTCAGGTGACATATATGGAAGGGAATAAGCAGTTGATAATTCAGGCAGAGACCTTTCATCGGGACTGGAAAGAAAGGGGCAGAAGTCAGAATGAAAAGGTAGGGAGAGAGAAAGGAGTACAAGCTGGCAGGAGATAGGTGAAGCCAGGTTAGGAAGAAGGTGGGGGTGGTGGGGAATGGAAGATGAAGTGAGAAGTTGGGAGGAGATAGTTGGAAAAGATAAAGGGCTGAAGAAGGAAGAATCTGATTGGAGAAGTGAGTGGACCTTGAGAGAAAGGGAGGGGAAAGAGGGGTACACCAGAGGGTGGAGATGGGCAGGTGAGAAGGGTAAGGGGGGAGGCAGAATGGGGAATGGAGAAAGAGAGAAGGAGGAGGGGGAGAAATTACCGGATGTTAGAGAAATCAGTGTTCATGCCATCACATTGGAGATCACCCAGGAATATGGGAATGAGGTGTTGTTAACAGGCAAACACGAGGAATTCTGCAGATGCTGGAAATTCAAGCAACACACATCAAAGTTGCTGGTGAACGCAACAGGCCAGGCAGCATCTCTAGGAAGAGGTACAGTTGACGTTTCAGGCCGAGACCCTTCGCTTGAAACGTCGACTGTACCTCTTCCTAGAGATGCTGCCTGGCCTGCTGCGTTCACCAGCAACTTTGATGTGTGTTGTTGTTAACAGGATTATCTTAATTACAAGGATTGCCCATCACCATTCCCAGATGGTATCAACACTTTATCCACAATAATTTGCAGTGCTTTACCACTTTGAGGCATCCTGAAGCTATGACATAAACTTTGAAATGCAAATTACTCCTTTATCTTCAACCCAGAAACTGTTCTACTCCAGCTAATAATCATGAATAAACATTGGTTCACTTTGAACCTTGCCATCCAAAGTCATGATTGGTATCTGCTGATCCTTTTACCATATAAAGGATATGTCAAGCTATTTAAAATAGAGGGCTTCATTAATTTTGTCTATGCTGCTCTCTGACTAAATTTGAAGACAGTTCTGTGTGGTAATGAACTGAGCTTCCTCTGAATGCCAGCTGACCAACTCCTGTTATGAAACTTCCTTTTGCAAATGTAATGAAATCTAATCCTTTCAACCAATAACTTTGTCAAAAAACCTCAATAAATTATCATGAGTACAATAATTTTCCATTTGAGTGATGTGTTTTATTAATAATTCAGGGCTGGAGGAATCATTTTGAGTTAACGTGTCTACAGTGAATTTAATTTCTTTCCTCAGGTCACAAGCACTGGGTATTGAGCATAGCCTGGTCTCCTGACGGGAAACGGCTAGCATCTGGATGCAAGAATAGTCAGGTATTGAAGCTTTTAATAACTCCTCTCCTAGACTTATTTATACTTATCAAACCATATCCTGTTCAACACACAAAAAGCTGGAGGAACTCAGCAGGTCAGGCTGAAAAGGAGATGGACAGTTACCGTGTTGGGTTGAGACCCCTCATCTTGGCTGCCTATTATGAAGTTTATCCTTTTGTTTTATTGTTAGAGATACAGCATGGTGTTGGGCTCTTCTGGCCCAATGAGCTTGTGCTGCCTAGTTAGACCCATGTGACTAATTAACCTACTCACTCCTGTGTCTTTGGAATATGGGAGGAAACCAGAGTACCCGGAGGAAACTCATAAGGGGGAGAATGTACAAGCTCCTTACAGACAGCGATGGGAATTGAACTGGGGTTGCTGACACTGTAACAATACTACACTAATGACCACAGATCTTGTTTATCCTCTGCTTGTCTTGTTACGCTTGAATACCACACCATCCCTAATCTTCCTGCATTACATCTACAGAAAAGGGAGATGTTGTTAAAACATCTAGATATAGAGTGGGGACAAATTTTGATTCCCTTGGACAAGGGGTTCCCAACTTTTTTATGCCATGGACCCCTACCATTAACTGGGTGGTCCGTGAACTCCAGGTTAGGAATCCCTGCCTTTGACATGAGCATTCTCCGAGAAACAGTTGTTAATGTTGAACAGCTTGAGGCTGCCAAGCATTGTCTGTGTGGGCTAGCTGAAGATCTTTATATCTAGTTGCTATTGAATCATTACCGGAGTGTGTATTTTTAATTTAAGGCCATATATATTTTCCTAGATAAAGTTAAATGTTCCCTGTGTAATTTCAGATATTCCTATGGGATCCCAGCACAGGAAAACAAATTGGAAAGGTTTTGACAGGACACTCCAAGTGGATCACGTATCTCTGCTGGGAACCGCTACATGTGTGAGTGAATAATTCATAAGGTCAAGTTCACCAGTGCTCATAGAATCATACAGCATATCAACAGGATCTTCAGCCCATCAGTTTGGTGCTGAGCATCGTGCCTGTACTAATACTGACATAAATTCCATGTCCCTCTGAGCCTTACTCATTCAGGTACCCCTCCTAACCCCTCTTAAATTTTGTTACCCTTCTTGCTCCCACTGCCACCTCTAGCAACTCATTACAGATGACAATTAAACTTCAATTGAAAAATTTTCCCCTCTAATTCCATAAGACTATAAGATATAGGAGCCGAAATAGGCCATTTTGTCCATCCAATCTGCTGTGCTATTTGATCATGGCTGATTTATTATCCCTCTCAGCCTCATTCTCTTGCCATTTCCCCATAACCTTTGCCATCATCACTAATCAAGAACCTATCTGCCTCCGCTTTAAATATACCCAATGACAACTTCCACACCAAGTGGCAATGAATTCATCCGATTCACCACCTTCTGGTTGAGGAAATTCCTCCTCATCTTTGTTCTTAAATTCTGCGGCTATGCCCTCTGGTCCTAGACTCACCCAGTATCCTCTCGACATCCACTCTAGGCCTTTCAATATTCGGTAGGTTTCAGTAAAATTCTTGACATTCTTCTGAACTCTGTTGAGTACAGGCCCAGAACCATCAGGTTTCCTCATATATTAACCCGTTAATTCCTGAGGTTATTCTCGTGCACCTCCTCTGGACGCACACCAATCCACTGTGATCCTCCTCCTCCTCTCTTTAAACTGCTACCCGCTAGCTTTAGATTCTTGTATCATGGGGAACAGATTCCGCCTGTGTCCCCTTTCTATGCCCCTCATTGTTTTACATATCACCTCTCAGCTTCCTTCACTCCAGAGAAAGCAGACCTATCCTATCCCAATCTCTCCTGCCGTCCTGTTGGCCAATCTGATGGCATGAACGTCAATTACTGTAACTTCCAGAAATTCCTCCCCCTCTTCCTTCTCTCCCTTTCCATTCCAATTTCTGGTTCCCCTCTTGCCCCTGTACTTATTCTCACTTGCCCATCACCTCTCCTGGCTTCTTCCCTCTTCTTTTCTGGTCCTGATGAAGGGTCTTGGCCTGAAATGTCGACTGTTTATTCCCCTCTAGGTGCTGCTTGATCTGCTAGATTCCTCCAGCATTAAAGACTATGACATGGAGCAGGATTGTGCCATTGGTCCCATCGAGTCTGCTCCGCCATTCAGTCACGGCTGATTCATTATCCCTCTCAACACTTTGCTCCTGCCTTCTCCCTGTAACCTTTGACTACCCTGACTAATCAAGAATCTATCAACCTCCACTTTAAGTATACTCAATGATTTGGCCTCTACAACCATCTGTGGCAATGAATTCCACAGATTCATCACTCTTTGGCTAAAGAAATTCTTCCTCATTTATGTTCTAAATGGACGTCCCTCTATTCTGAAGCTGTGCTCTCTGGTCCTAGACTCGTGCCATCCTCTCCACTTTCACTCTGTCTAGGCTTTTTAATATTCAAAAAGTTTCAATGAGATCCCCCCCCGCCATTCTTCTAAACTCCAGTGAGTACAGGCCCAGAGTCATCAAACTCTCCTCATATATTAACCCTTTCAGCTCTGGGATCAATCTCGTGCACCCCCCTCTGGACCCTCTCCAATGCTAGCTGATCCTTTCTTAGAGAAGGAGCCCAAAACTGCTTTATAATGCCTTATAAAGCCTCAGTATTACAAAATTGCTGTGTGTGTTATTCTGTAAGCAGTTGTTCCACCTTTAACAGTCAGCAACCTCAGACAAAATTCAATGTTGAGGTGCAGTAACTTGCATGCAGGTTCTTTTTGATGTTAGATTTATGGTGGAGAAGCAAGCCATGAGGCCCATGAGTGTCCTTGTGTTTACACTCCTCACAAGGATCTTACCCTTTCAGCATTTTCTTCTCCTTTTCCTCTTGTATTTGCCAGCTTCTCTTAAAAAGCACTCTGCCATTTGCCATTAACTCATGAATAACTTCCCCAGTTTTCCCCAATCTTTGGTTGGCCGGATGGAGAGGCGTCTCTACCAAAGGAGGTGTAAAGTGTTCCTTCCCTCCACTAGCCTACGAGTCACCCTTGGACAAGGTGTACCACCTGTTTAGCCCTCTGATCAGGGTCACTTGGTGTCATGGGAGCAGCTAGTGCATTTCACAAGTCCTGATTATGTGACCACTGACGCCAGGCAGACAACCTCTGAAAAGTATGGGTAATAGCTGGGCTCACCTGTCTTGTAAAGACACTGCCCAGAAGAAGGTAATGGGAAACCACTTCTGTAGAAAACATTGCCGAGAACAATCATGGTCAAGATCATGAACACCTACGTCATATGACACGGCACATATGATAAGATTTCCCCATTGTCTTTAAGATTTTACCAAAATTCGGTTTGGAATTTATTAGTGATACCTCATTTTATTCACTCTGGGTTAATTCAGTTTCTCTCTCCACAGATGCTGCTTGACTTGCTGAGTATCTCCAGCATTTATAATCTCACGGTTCCAACATAGTGTTCCCCCCCTCTCTTTTTCCTCGCTTCATCTTCCCCCTCTCCCCCTGTGTATCTCCTGTAGATACTTAGTGGTTCAAAATTCAAAACACATTTATTATCAAAGAATGCATAAATTACACAGCTTGAAATTTGTCTGCTTACAGGCAGTTACACAGCAAGAAACCCGAAATACCCCATTTAAAAAAAGAAAGAGTGAAACCACTATGCTGAGAAAGAGAGAGAAAAAAAACAAATCATGCAAACCATAAGAGCCAACAGCATTCTTAGTCAGACTGAGACCCAAATCTGCAGGGCAAAAATGCAGAGCAGCCAGATCAGTTTACAGCCTCTTTTCCGCGGAGAAAGTAATTGTACCTTCGTGGGAGAGCGAGTGAAAATCAGCCCGACCTTGGAGCTTCCACACTATGTGTGCCGGCATTATAACTGTCCAAGCCCTGGGTAGGGCCTAGCTCTACGGCCGGATCCCAGTGCCGCAATACACTTGGGCCTCTCAGCCCAAAGTTATTCTCGATCTCACCAAATTGGTTCGGCGCTTGGAATGATCCAGCCTCGCACCCGGGTTAGGTGAATGGGCATCGAAACTTTTCCGCATCGACTCCATTAACATGGTTCCCTCAGCCAGCAACACCATGATTTGTTTTCTTCAGTCCCTCTTAATGTCCACCTTATCAAAAGACTTTTATTCTCTTTACACCCCTCCAATCCTCCATGACTTAAAAAACACTTCTGATGTCTCACATTTACCTGCTCCTTTGAAAGATTAATTGCCTGAAGTTTTAACTCAATTTCTCTCTCGATAAGATGCTGTCTGACCTGAGGACTATTTTTAGTATTTTCTGTGTTTATAACAAATCTACTGTGGGTGGCATAGTAGCGTAGCGGTTAGTGTAACACTACTACAGTGCCAGCGACCCAGGTTCGATTCCTGCCACTATCTGTAAGGAGTTTGTACTGTCTCCCCGTGACCACGTCGGTTTCCTCTAGGTACTTGTTTCCTCCCACAATCCAAAGACCTACTTGTTCAGGTTAATTGGTCACACGGGTATAATTGGGCAGTGCAGACTTGTTGAGCCAGAAGGGCTTGTTACTGTGCTGTATCTCGAAATAAGTTTAAAAACGCAAATTGTAATCCTCCAGAATGAATGTTTTAATATTATTATGCACCTGCTAAAATCTTTTGCTTGAGCACGGAGAATACATTAGCTTGGTGTTTGGAGTGGCCACATCCTAAATTCTCAATCCTTTGAGCCTTTAATGTTTCCATTTGATGTGTAGGAACATGTGCCAATAACTAGGGGTAGTATTTAAGTTAATAGGTAGAAGGATTATAGAGGAGCTGATGATCAAAGCAACAGATTATTTTGCAGCTCACTGCCTGGAAAGATGTGGCTCTGGAAATATTTAAGTCCTTGGATGTTCAAAGTTCAAAGTAAATATATTATCAAAGTCCATATATGTCACCATAATCAACCCTGAGATTCATTTTCTTGTGGGCATACTCAATAAATTCAGTAACCATAATAGAATCAATGAAAGACTGCACCAACAGGGCAGACAACTGGTGTGCAAAAGACAACAAACTGCAAAGACAAAAAGAAATAATAATAATAGATGTGCAATAAATATCTAGAATATGAGATGAACTAACTTCCAAAGCTACAACTGGAAAGTAGGGTAAGGCTGAAATCTTGCTTTTAGACAGCGTGAATTGTCAGCCAGATATGCTAAAGATCTATCGTTCCATGATTTCCATGGTTCAAATGCTTAAAATTTTATGAAATATTTCCAATTTAGTGCTCTAAATTGGCTTTCTAATGAGGTAATGTCTCTTCTCGTGCTGTTAGGAATCCACAGTGCCGTTACCTGGCCAGTTCATCAAAGGACTGCAGTATCCGGATATGGGACACGTTGCTGGGGCATTGCGATAAAATCCTAACTGGGCACACGCAGTCAGTAACCTGCGTGAAGTGGGGTGGTGATGGTCTCCTCTATTCATCCTCGCAAGATAGGACTATTAAAGTGTGGCGGGCCGAAGATGTGAGTAGAATTTACTTTTTACGATTTCTCAAAAAAACAGTGTACATAGCTGGCATACACTTTATTGTTAGAACCATAGAACACGACAGCACAGAAAACAGGCCATTCAACCCTTCTAGTCTGTGCCAAAACTTTATTCCGCTTGTCCCATTGACCTGCACCAAGTCCATAACCGTCCAGACCTCTCCCGACCTCTCCCATCCATGTATCTATCCAATTTATTCTTAAAACTTAAGAGTGAGCCCGCATTTACCACGTCAGATGGCAGCCCGTTCCACACTCCCACCACTCTTTGAGTAAAGAAGAACCCCCTAATGTTCCTCCTAAACCTTTCCCCTTTCACCCTAAAGCCATGTCCTCTCATATTTATCTCTCCTAATCTAAGTGGAAAGAGCCTATTCACATTTGCTCTGTCTATACCCCTCATAATTTTGTAAACGTCTATTAAATCCCCCCTCATTCTTCTACGCTCCAAGGAATAAAGTCCTAACCTGTTCAATCTTTCCCTGTAACTCAACTCCTGAAGACCTGGCAACATCCTAGTAAATCTTCTCTGCAATCTTTCAATCTTACTGATATCCTTCCTATAGTTAGGTAACCAGAACTGTACACAGTACTCCAAATTTGGCCTCACCAATGTCTTATACAACCTTGCCATAACATCCCAACTCCTATACTCAATACTTTGGCATCCTGGCATTCATAAATCAAAAGCCGCCTTTACAACCCTGTTTACCTGTGACAACACTTTCAGGGAATTATGTATCTGAACTCCCAAATCGCTTTGTTCCTCCGCACTCCTTAGTGCCCTACCATTTACTGTGTATGCCCTACCTTGATTTGTCCTTCCAAAATGCAACATCTCACACTTGTCTGCATTAAATTCTATCTGCCATTTTCTGGCCCATTTTTCAAGTTGGTCCAGTTGACATGTTGACATTGTGGAGTTTGGATTGGGACGATGCATTGTTTGTGGCCAGATTGGAAAGGTAGTTAATGGTTTAGACCAAATGATAATTTTAGCTGAAGAGATGACATACACTCAGTGGCCATTTTATTAGGCACACTTGCTCATTAATGCAAATATCTAAATAACCAATCATGTAGCAGCAGCAGCTCAATGCATAAAAGCATGCAGATATGGTCAAGAGGTTCAAATCTGAAGAAGGATCTCAGCTCAAAACAGTAACTGCTTATTCATTTCCATAGATGCTGCCTGACTTGCAGAGTTATTCCAGCATTTTGTGTGTACTGCTTTGGATTTCCAAAATCTACAGAATTTCTCATGTTTAAGAGGTTCAGTTGTGGTTCGGGAGATGTCTATCCCAGCATGTGAAGACAGACTCCAGCAGCTTGAGCGGACGAGACCAATGGAAGGTCCAATGGTCAAGAAGGCGGTCTCTGCAAGTGTCATGGAGCACATAGAGCACGGCAAGACACTGGTCATCCACTGTGCCTAGTCCCCTCTCCAGCCATCTTGACTCTGTCTTGCCACTGGTTCCAGATGAGAATTGGGAAGAGAGAGTGAGGCTGACGCTATGCAACTCTTCCTCATTTAAATCCAAATCATGAACTAGTCTCGACACCATCAATGGTGTCAAGGCCTTCATCGACGACGATGATGAACAAACGTTGTTCAGACCAACCAAACATCAAGATAGGGAAGAAATGTGATCAAAGTGACTGACCGTGGAATGATTGTTGGTGCCAGATGGGGTACTTTGAGTATCTCAGAAACTGCTGATCTCCTGAGATTTTTATGCATAATTGTCTCTAGTGTACAGGGAATGATGCAAAAAACAAAAAAAGCCTCCAATGAGCAGCAGTTCTGTGGGTGAGATTGCCTTGTTAATGAGAGAAGTCAGAAAGGAGAATGGTCAGACTGGTTGAAGCTGAGAGGAAGACGACAGTAATTCGAATAACCACGTGTTATAATAGTGGTGTGCAGACGCACAATACATCAAACTTTGAAGTGGATGGGCTACACAGCAAATAACCACGAATATATACAGGGGTTATCTAATGAAATGGCCACTGAGCATATGTTTCTGTGCAGCCTGCCACTTTTCTGGGTCTTGATGAAACGGTCTCCGCCCAAAATATCGTCTGTTCATTCCTCTGCATAGATGCTGCCTGACCTGCTGAGTTCCTCCAGCAGTTTGTGCTTGTTTCCTGGATGCTGTTGGTTTTCTGAGATACAAGAGACTGCAGATTTTGGAAATCTAACGAACACAAAATAGTGAAGGAACACTGCTGGTCAGGCAGTATCTACGGAGAGAAATGAATAGTTGATGTTAGAAAACCTACGCACAATACAGGCACTTCAGCTTACAAAGTTGTGCCGAACATGTTCTTACTTTAGAAATTACCTAGGGTTACCCATAGTCCTCTATTTTTAAAAGCACCATGTACCTATCCAGGAGTCTCTTAAAAGACTGTATTGTATCTGTCCCCACCACCGTCACTGGCAGCTCATTCCACACACTCAACACTCTCTGCGTTTTTAAAAAAGAAACAAGTACTTACCTCTGACATCTCCTCTGCACCTACTTCCAAGCACCTTAAAACTGTGTCCTCTCATGCTAGCCATTTCAGCCCTGGGGAAAAGCCTCTGACTATCCACATGATCAATGCCTCTCATCATCTTATACGCCTCTATCGGGTCCATTGCTTCAAGGAGAAAAGGCTGAGTTGACTCAACCTATTCTCATAAGTCATGTTCCCCAATCCAGGTAACATCCTTGTAAATCTCCTCTGCACCCTTTCTGTGGTTCCTACATCCTTCCTGTAGTGAGGTGACCAGAACTGAGCACAGTACTCCAAGTGGGGTCTAACCAGGGTCATATATAGCGGCAACATTACCTCTTGGCTCCTAAACTCAATCCCACGATTGATGAAAGCCAATACACCGTATGCCTTCTTAACCACAGAGTCATGTTGAAGCATCTCAGCCCAAAACAGGAACTTTTTAATTTCCCAGCATAGATGCTGCTTGACCTCCTGAGTTCCTCTAGCATTTTGTATATGTCGCTTTGGTTTACTGTAAGTTTTAAGAGTTTAGCTTTTAAATAGCCTGTCAGCTGGAAGCAGGAACCTGAACTATCTTTGCAGTAATCTGATGCAACAGTAAACAACCTGAAGTGAATAAGTATTTGCTGTGAGAATTGGCTTTAAGCACTGACCTTTTTAATGGTTTTAATTCAACAAAACTGAGGCAATGCTTCAATTCCCATTGCTGCCATCAGGGAGGGGATTTGGGAGACTGGAGATACACAACGTATTAGGACAGCTTCTCCCCATCCACCATCAGATTTCTGAATGGACAATAAAGCAACCCATGATCACTACCTCACTCTTTTTGCCCTGTGTTTGTGCTAGTTACTTAATTTAAATTTTTACTGTTTCTTATTGTAATTTATAGTTTGATTTTATGTTTGCTGCAGAACAACAAATCTCATGGGCGAGGTGTACCTTTCCTCCGTTAGCCCCCAGGTCACCCGTGGGCAGGGTGTAGCACCTGCTTAGCCCCCCATTCAAGCCATTCAAGGTCACATGAAGCCATGGGAGCAGGTGGTGGATGGTCAAGTAAGCAGCTGGTGCATATCACATCCTGATTATGCAACCACTAATGCTAGGTGGCAATCCCTGAAGAGTACTGATAACGGCTGGGGTCACCTGTCTTGTAAAGACAATACCTAGAGGAAGGTAATGGAAAACCAATTATGTAGAATAGAGAAAAAATTGCCAAGAACATCCATGGCCATGGAAAGACGATGATTGACCACATCATACAACACAGCACATAACAAACCAACCCTTTTATGACCTCTAGTTCAGACTTCTCCATAAATGCACGAAGTACCTCTGATCCTTTCTAATACCTTTTAGTCCTTTCACTCCCAAAGGTGCATTTACAAACTATCTTCAAAATGTTGATATGGTTTATGGGTTAGCTTGTTGGGAGCTGCTGCTTAGAGTGTTTAGTGCTAAAACTTAGAAATATAAAATATATGTTATCAGTTGTGTGCATGATGATATGAATCTGCTCTGTTGTGTCTTTTGTTTCTTTTAAGAAGTCAAGGTATTAATTGACATCAATTTAGTAACTGTTGCTATGTTCTGGTTTCAGGGGGTCATGTGCCGAACGTTACAGGGTCATGCACACTGGGTAAATACAATGGCACTTAGTACAGACTACGTACTGCGAACTGGAGCCTTTGAACCAGCTGAGGCCACCATTGTTCCCCGGGATGCGAATGATTCTTGTGGGTGATTTTGCTAACTTTACTCAACCTGTTTTCTTAACCACTGTTTATATTGAGACTGTTAGAAACTCTGTTGTCTTTATGCTGCTCATAATGTAAGCCAAGGTGCAGTGAGTAGCACTCTTGTCACTGCTGTGGAAGGTTGTTGATTCAAGAGACTCAGACAATATAGAACAGCTTGGTCCTTTGACCCACAATGTTGTGTCAATATTTTAACCTGCTCTGAGATCAATCCAACCTTCCCTCCTACATTGCCCTCCATGCTTCTATCATCCATGTGCCGATTTAGTTAGTTAAACATATCACCCCTTCTGGGGCATATGTCACTGACAGCCCGCATTAGAATCCTCTGAACTGGGACTGTCTTTCAAATTGTTCCCAGATGTAGCCCATCTTCTTGATGTTTTCTGGGCAAAGAACCTTTCTCTCCCAGGCTTCAAGCCTTTGGAGCTTCTTTTAGTGTTTCTGTAGCTCTGGGTTTTTATGGGATGGGGTTTGCTAGCCTCAACCCAAACCTCTTCCTTTTGCAGCTGGGCTTGGGACCATCCAGGGTGGAGTTATATGCCTTGTTAAGTTTTTTAAATGCCTTTAATGTATCTGCCTCTACCACCACCCTGGCAGAGCATACCACATACCAACCACTTCAGCACACATTTTTGCTGATGCTAGCATTGCTACATTTTGAAAGATCCATCCTTTTGGATGAGATTTAGACCAAGGCAGGTGGACGAAAAGGTCCCATGACAATATTCTGAATAGGCATTATCTCCCATAACTAATATTTATCTTTAAATCAAAATCATTAATGCAGATAAAGTTGTTATAGCTATTTGTGAGAATACAATATTTGTATAATAGTGTATAAATTTAGTGCCACATTTCCTATTTTATAACCATCATGTCACAAATGCACTCTATAAATGCAAATCTTGTTTTTACTACTACTATTCCACAATGTTAGGATTCTTCTTTATAGATGCTGCCTGACCTGTTGAATTCCTCCAGAATTTTCTATGTTTGTTGCTCTAGATTTCCAGCATCTGCAGAATCTGTTGTGCCTAGGATTTCATGTCCTTTGCACTCCAAAATACTAAAAGCGTGCATTGGATGTTGGCTTGGAGTCTGACATTTACTGCCAGTATCAGTTGCTCTGTAAACTAAGTTGATGCTCTGCACTTTATATGTATTCAAGTCTCATGAGTGGAGCTCAGAATGTTTTGACTTTACTGGCTTGTTTCTTGCTTGAGTTACTTCCCCATGATTAGATGGAGCAACTTTTGGGTGTTTTCTGCTTGGGAGTAACGCTTAGAAACATTTCTATGTACAAACGATGGTAATAATTTGGGGCTCTCTTCTGAACAACAATTGATGTTGAATCGTATATTCTAAACTCAATTATGAATTAATGAAAGATCAGGGAAAGCACATGGATGATAGAAAAATGGAGAATTATGTAGGAGGGAAGGGTTAGAATGGTCTTGGAGTAAGTTAAAAGGTCAGCACAACATCGTGGGCTGAAGAGCCTGTACTGTAGTGTCTATGTAAATTAAAGGTACAAACAGATTTGGGGCAACTACATGGAGTTAGGTTATGGATTATTCAATAACTAATAGGCTCAATAAGTTAAATAGCCAAATCAAACCCTTCATTATATTAATAACAAACAATGGGTCAATCCTGAAGCATCTTAGTTCCCACAGAATAAACTTACAACCTTTTCATCTCTTCCAGGTAATAACAGTTCCATATTTTTATTATTTTTGTAAACTTTTTTTTATACCTTTGCCATCTACTCTAGCATTTTCCCTCACAGGGATTAAGGCCACAGTTTCTGATCTCAACCAATTTTCTGTAAATCAGACTGGCTTCACATCAGTGCTCTTTAACTTGTGAGCTTGATACGCTAAATCCATCTCCCTTCGTTCCCAACGGCAGACCCAACTAAAAGTTCATTTCTGTGGAGAAGGGCAGAGTCTGCTGACCAGTAAAAAATAACAAGCAGGGTTCTCCCAACAAGACTAATCCTTAGACGTTTACTGCTTGTATCTTCACTCAAGTATCCACCATGCTAGCCATAAGCCTGCTGATCTACCTTGGTTTCTCATTTAAAACACTCATCCTTTGTGCACAACTCAACAATGCCTCCTTTCTGTGTGCTCCACCCTCTCTTTAATTGTCATCTTCCAGCCCCAGCAATCCTCCTGAAACTTACCTACTCCATTTCTGCCCTCTTGAACCTGACCGGTTTTTTGCCGCTCTATCAAGGGCAGCTCTTCCTTCAACAAGTTCCTCCCTCAGTCTTCCTACCTCAGTTTCCGTTAACAAATCTCATAAAAGCAGCCACTTTAATCCAACCTTTGTTTAGCAGTTTGTCTCCTCCAGCTGGAAAGTTCACAACTTAAAAGTCAAAATGTCAAGGTTAGTAATTGACTGATATAGCATCCAGATGAAAGAATTTTTTTTCAGTCAAAGGGTTAAGAATCCTTGAAGTTCCTGCCCCAGTAAACTGTGTGTGCTTAGTTATTGAATGCATCCAAGGTTGGGACTGGTACACCTTCAAGCACCTAGAGCGCTTGGAGTTATAATTATTGATTCTTGTTTAAGACGGGAGAGAGATGGAAGAAAGGAAATTCTAGGCCAGTTAGCTGGATTCCAGTGTTTGGAAAGATGTTGGAGTCTGTTATTAAGGATAAGGTTTCAGAGTTTTTGGACGCACATGATAAAATAGGTCAGAGTCGGCATGATTTCCTGAAGAGGAAATCTTACCTGACAAATCTTTGGAATTGGTTGGAATTCTTTGAGGAAGTAACAAGTAAGATAGACAACATAGAGTCAGTGGATGTTATTTACTTGGATTTTCAGAAGGCTTTTGAGAAGGTTCCATACATGAGGTTGCTTAATAAGAGCCTGATAGTATTATGGGAAAGATACTAGCATGGATAGAATATTGGCTGACTGGAGGCAAAAACTGGGAATAAAGGGGGCCTTTTCTGGTTGGCTGCCAGTGACTTTGGTAGAAGGAATAAAGGCGAAGAGTATTTTTTAAACAGGGAGAAAATTAAGAAATCAACTGCAAAGAGGCTTGCAAGTTCTCATGCAGGATTCCCTATAGATTAATTTTCAGGTTGAGTCAGTGGTAAGGAAGGAAAATGGAATGTTATCATTCATTTCAAAAGGACTAGAATATAAAAGCAAGGATGTAATGCTGGCACTTTATAAGGCATTGGTCAGACTGCATTTGGAGTATTGTGAGCAGTTTTGAACCCCTTACCTAAGAAAAGATGTGCTGGCATTGGAGAGAGTTCAGAGGAAATTCATGAGAATCCTTTCGGGAATGCAAGGGTTAACGTATGAAGAGCATTTAATAGCTCTGAGCCTGTACGAGCTGGAATTTGGAAGAATGAGAGGGGATCTCATTGAAAACTATCGAATATTGAAAAGCTTAATTAGTGTGGATGTGTAGAGGATGTTTCCTATAGTGGGTGAGTCTAGGACCAAAGAGCACAGCTTCAGGTTAGAGGGACGTCCATTTAGAACAGAGATGTGGAGGAATTTCTTTACCCAGAGGGTGGTGAATCTGTGGAATTTATTGCTACAGATGGTTGTGGAGGTCAAGTGATTGGGTATTTTTGAAGCGTTGGTTTATAGCTTCTTGAGTAGAAAGGGCGTCAAAGATTAGAGGGAGAAGGCAGGAGAATGGGGTTGAAAGGGATAATAAATCAGCCATGATAGTTTGATGGAACAGACTCGATGCGTCAAGTGGCTTAATTCTGCTTTCATGTCATAAGGTCTTATGGATAGGAGAGGTACAAGAAATGGAGAAACAGTTATAAACTCTTTAAAGAGTGGAACAGGATTTATTTTATTTAGTGATACAGCACGGTAAAAGGTCCTTTCAGCCCAATGAGTCTGCACTGTCCGGTTACCTCCGTGTGACCGATTAACCTACTAACCCATGCACCTTTGGAATGTGGAAGGAAACCAGAGTACCCAGAGAAAACTCTCACAGTCCTGGGGAAAACGGACAATCTCCTTGCGGTGGAATTTAATCCGGATCGCTGATGTTCTATAGATTCAGGATCAGTTTGGAGGGTAGCTAATGTTATCCCACTTTTTAAGAAAGGAAGGAGAGAGAAAACAGGGAATTATAGACCAGTTAGCCTGACATCAGTGGTGGGGAAGATGCTGGAGCTAATTATAAAAGATTAAATAGCGACACATTTGGATGGCAGTAACAGGATCGGTCCGAGTCAGCATGGATTTACGAAGGGAAAGTCATGCTTGACTAATCTTCTGGAATTTTTTGAGGATCTAACTATGAAAATGGACAAGGGAGAGCCAATGGATGTAGTGTACCTGGACTTTCAGAAAGCCTTTGATAAGCTCCCACAACGGAGATTAGTGGGCAAAATTGGAGCACATGGTATTGGGGTTAGGGTACTGACATGGATAGAAAATTGTTTGGCAGACAGGAAGCAATGAGTAGGGATTAACGGGTCCCTTTCAGAATGGCAGGCAGTGACCAGTGGGGTACGGCAAGGCTTGGTGCTGGGACCGCAGCTATTTACAATATAGGTTAATGATTTAGATGAAAGGATTAAAAGTAACGTTAGCAAATTTGCAGATGACACAAAGCTGGGTGGCAGTGTGAAACGTGAGGAGGATGTTATGAGAATGCAGGGTGACTTGGACAGGTTGGGTGATTGGGCAGATGCTGTTTAATGAGGATAAATGTGAGGTTATCCATTTTGGTGGCAAGAACAGGAAGGCAGATTGCTATATAAATGGTGTCATTAGGAAAAGGGGAAGTACAGCGAGATCTAGGTGTCCTTGTTCATTATTCACTGAAAGTAAGCATGCAGATACAGCAGGCAGTGAGGAAGGCTAATGGCATGTTGGCCTTCATAACAAGGGGAATTGAGTATAGGAGCAAAGAGGTCCCTCTGCAGCTGTACAGGGCCCTGGTGAGACCATACCTGGAGTATTGTGTGTAGTTTTGGTCTCCAAATTTGAGGAAGGACATTCTTGCTATCGAGGGAGTGCAGCGTAGGTTCACGCAGTTAATTCCTGAGATGGCGGGACTGTCATATGTTGAAAGATTGGAGCGACTGGGATTGTATACACTGGAATTTAGAAGGATGAGAGGGGATCTGATTGAAACATATAAGATTATTAAGGGATTGGACACGCTAGAGGCAGGAAACATGTTCACCATGTTGGGGGAGTCCAGAACCAGAACCCACAGTTTAAGAATAAGGGGTAGGGCATTTAGAACAGAGATAAGGAAAAAACTTTTTCACCCAGGGAGTTGTGGATCTGTGGAATGCTCTGCCTCAGAAGGCAGTGGAGGCCAATTCTCTGGATGCTTTCAAGAAAGAGCTAGATAGAGCTCTTAAAGATAGTGGAGTCAAGGGATATGGGGAGAAGATAGGAACAGGGTACTGATTGCGGATGATCAGCCATGATCACAGTGAATTGAGGTGCTGGCTCGAAGGGCTGAATGGCCTACTTCTGCACCTAATGTTAACCGTTACACTACCATGGGTTGATGTGACTTCTTACCAAATTTCATTTTTTTTTTATTGTTCCAGTGATGTTTTATGATATCCAAAGACCTTTATAAAGATAACTTTGTTGTTGAGCCAGCGCAGACCTTGTATAAAAGGCAGCCAAGAGCGGAAGTCTGTTCTTCCCTCAATTCGCAAGATGTTCTAAGTATAGTCTGTGGTAGTCAGGTCAAGCAGTGAGCTAGGAAACAATGCAGGTGGGAGGCCACCCTTCTCTGCGAGCTAGTGCATTTAAGCATTTGTAAATTAATCTGAAGATCTGCGATGTTGCCTAATCAGTGTCCGTCAAGCAGATAAAGATCTGTTGATTAAAAGATAAGGCCACTGCTCTCACTTCCTCTTATTGGTTTATTTTGCAGTGGAAGAACTGAAGCACAAAGCTTTGCAGCGATACGAGCAAACACGGGTAAGCGAACAAAAGAGGATAAAAGTTCAGAGCTATTGATTGCCGAGCCCTGCAGGAGGTGGTCTGACATTTAAGCTTTATTTGATTTGCTCAGCACTTGGTTATTAGTTTAAAATGAAGCTGAAGCTGCAGACGACATGAAGCCATAAATTGTTAATTGGTTGGGAGGCACCAGCCAGAAAAACGGGGGTGCTATAAGTGGCATTCACCCAGTGGTCTGTATCACCCCCACAGCGTCTCATCACTCGTATCACTTGCTTAAAGAAATACTGCTGTGGTCTACTCAACATCAGGAGGAGAGCATTACCCTTGGTCATCATGCACCACAGGTCATGTTCACCGTTACCTTCAGCGCGCCAACCCTGCCTCTGGCCATCTTGAGGAAAATCTGTGCACAAGAAAGTACATAATCAATGGCTGGACCTCCAACAGTGTTGATGCACAGAGGGATCTTGGGTTTCAATTCTATGGCTCCCTGTAAGTGACTTCACAGGTCAATAGAGTGGTAGAAAAGGAGTATGGCATGCTTGCCTTTTTTAGTTGAGGCTTTGTATTCAAGTCAGGAAGTTATGTTGCAGCTTTATAAAACTGGCTAGACAGTATCTGGAGTATTGCATTCAGTTCTGGTCGTCCCATTATTGGAAAGATGAAGGTTAATGGAGAGGGTGCTGAAGATACCTCACATGCGAATCAACTCTACCCTAATTCTCCTTCCACCCTCCGACACTAGGGGTAATTTACAGTAGCCAACCAGCGCGTCGTTGGGTTGTGTGAAGAGACTGGAGCACTCAGGGAACCTATGTGGTGATAGCACCTGAGGTCAGGATTGAACCTGAGTCACTGGAGCTGTAAGATGCTCAGTGCTACCTGTAGTGCCACTGCGCCGCAGGTACTCCAGAGGTTACAAAGTGTTCCTGAAGCCTCCTGCACTGTTGCACTTGTTGTAGTGGAGCACTGTAGGGAGTAGAGGCCGGGTTCCACTTTACCAAGAGGTTTCTAAAATCAGTGAGTTACCTCAGACTAGTCTTGTGTGTTTGGTAGGAGAAACATCTGAGCAGCTCTGAGTTAAGTTTCTTTCTAAGGACCAAAAGAAGATCTTCATGTCAGAATATGCTTTTTATACTGATTTCTGTGTTGGCGACCTGATCCTAATGAGCTGGGTTTTCTTTCAGGGTCAGGGGCATGAGCGGCTGGTTTCGGGGTCAGATGACTTCACCCTTTTCCTCTGGAAGCCCGCGGAGGACAAGAAGCCCTTGGCCCGAATGACGGGTCACCAGGCTCTAATAAATGAAGTCTGCTTCTCCCCAGACGCCAGGCTTGTTGCCAGTGCGTCATTCGACAAGTCGGTAAAACTGTGGGATGGCCGGACTGGCAAGTAAGCATGCTAATAGTTTTTGTTTATTCCCAGGTGGGATGGTGGGATTTGAGTGTCACCGGCAAATTCAGCACTTATTAAGGCGCATATTTGGGGCATAGTGGTTAGCACAATGCTATTAGAGTGCCAGTGACCCAGGTTCAATTCCTGCTGCTTTCTGTACGTTCTCCTCGTGTCCGTGTTTCCTCCAGTCTCCTCCTGCATTCCAGAGATTTACGGATATACCGGTTAGTAGGTTAATTGGTCACATGGGTATAAATGAGTGGCACTGCTTCAAGCCAGAAGAGCACATTATCATGCCATGTATCTAAATCTAAATTATCTATTACCCATGGGTTCACTTTGCAAAGCTGTGGGCTGGCTGCCTTCCTGACAGTGCGATTAGAGTGTTGCTATACCTACTGCAGCTGAGTGGCTTGTTCAATTATTTTGCAGGGTGGTGAAGAGGCAACGAAATTATAGTGGTTCTGGGAGCTATCATAAACTTATTGTGGAGGGGAGGTTCTTTGCATGGAGGATATTACTGAATCAGGTTTATTATCACTGAATTAAATTATGTGAAACTTGTTTGCTCTGTGGCAGCAGAACAATGCAAAGACATAACGTTTTCATGAATTACACAAATAGTGCAGGAAAAGGAATACTGAGATAGTATTCATGGAACATTTGGAATTCTTTTGGGTTTACTGCTGGCAAACCTCTTAAAACGAAAGGAACTTGCATTTGTGTGCTGCCTTCTGCTATCTCACGTTATCTCAAAACACATTACATCCAATGCAGTACTTTTTTGAGTAATGTGATAACTTTTTTTCAGTTTTCGGTAAACATGCTTTAGGGGTAAATAGAACCAAGGTAGGATGGAAAAATCCACTGATCTTGGAGTCAAGTCCATAGTTCCCTGTAAATGACAGCAAAAGTAGATAGGGTGCTTTAAAAAAGCATATGCCATGCTTGTAACACACATCAAAGTTGCTGGTGAACGCAGCAGGCCAGGCAGCATCTCTAGGAAGAGGTGCAGTCGACGTTTCAGGCTGAGACCCTTCGTCAGGACTAACTGAAGGAAGAGTGGGTAAGAGATTTGAAAGTTGGAGGGGGAGGGGGAGATCCAAAATGATAGGAGAAGACAGGAGGGACAGGGATGGAGCCAAGAGCTGGACAGTTGATTGGCAAAAGGGATACGAGAGGATCATGGGACAGGAGGTCCGGGAAGAAAGACAAGTGTGCGGGGGACCCAGAGGATGGGCAAGAGGTATATTCAGAGGGACAGAGGGAGAAAAAGGAGAGTGAGAGAAAGAATGTGTGCATAAAAATAAGTAACAGATGAGGTACGAGGGGGAGGTGGGGCATTAGCGGAAGTTAGAGAAGTCGATGTTCATGCCATCAGGTTGGAGGCTACCCAGACGGAATATAAGGTGTTGTTTCTCCAACCTGAGTGTGGCTTCATCTTTACAGTGGAGGAGGCCGTGAATAGACATGTCAGAATGGGATGTGGAATTAAAATGTGTGGCCACTATGAGATCCTGCTTTCTCTGGCGGACAGAGCGTAGGTGTTCAGCAAAGCGGTCTCCCAGTCTGCGTCGGGTCTCGCCAATATATAAAAGGCCACATCGGGAGCACCGGACGCAGTATATCACCCCAGTCGACTCACAGGTGAAGTGTCGCCTCACCTGGAAGGACTGTTTGGGGCCCTGAATGGTGGTAAGGGAGGAAGTGTAAGGGCATGTGTAGCACTTGTTCCGCTTACACGGATAAGTGCCAGGAGGGAGATCAGTGGGGAGGGATGGGGGGACAAATGGACAAGGGAGTCGCGTAGGGAGCGATCCCTGTGGAAAGCGGGGGGGGGGGAAGGGAAAGATGTGCTTAGTGGTGGGATCCCATTGGAGGTGATCCCACTTTGCTGACCGACACAGACTGAGAGACCGCTTTGCTGAACTCCCGATGTGGCCTTTTATATATTGGCGAGACCCGACGCAGACTGGGAGACCGCTTTGCTGAACACCTACGCTCTGTCCGCCAGAGAAAGCAGGATCTCCCAGTGGCCACAAATTTTAATTCCACATCCCATTCCCATTCTGACATGTCTATCCACGGCCTCCTCTACTGTAAAGATGAAGCCACACTCATGTTGGAGGAACAACACCTTATATTCTGTCTGGGTAGCCTCCAACCTGATGGCATGAACATCGACTTCTCTAACTTCCGATAATGCCCCACCTCCCCCTCGTACCCCATCTGTTACTTATTTTTATACACACATTCTTTCTCTCACTCTCCTTTTTCTCCCTCTGAATATACCTCTTGCCCATCCTCTGGATCCCCCCCCCCGCCCGTCTTTCTTCCCGGACCTCCTGTCCCATGATCCTCTCGTATCCCTTTTGCCAATCAACTGTCCAGCTCTTGGCTCCATCTCTCCTCCTCCTGTCTTCTCCTATCATTTTGGATCTCCCCCTCCCCCTCCAACTTTCAAATCTCTTGCTCACTCTTCCTTCAGTTAGTCCTGATGAAGGGTCTCGGCCTAAAATGTCGACTGCACCTCTTCCTAAAGATGCTGCCTGGTCTGCCGCGTTCACCAGCAACTTTGATGTGTGTTGCTTGAATTTCCAGCATCTGCAGAATTCCTGTTGTTTGCCATGCTTGTCTTCATTGGTCCAGGGCATTGACCATACATCAAGAAGTCACGTTGCAGCTTTGATTAGGTAGCATTTGGACAATTGAGTGCAGTTATGGTTACACCCCCACCCCATTACAAATAGGATGTGGAGGCTCCGGAGAAGGTGTAGGAACGGTTCAGCGGGGCAGTGAACAGTAGAAAGTGTTAAGTATAAGGAGAGGTTCGACAAGCTTGGAGACCTGAGACTGCAGGTGCTGGAAATCAGGCATACAGATGCAAAATAAAGACCAGGGTAAATTTAAAGTAGGGAAGTTGAACCTTCTTTTGAGATGAAGCCTCATAACTAGGCCTCAGAACATTCTACTCCCCAAATGGTGAAATTAAAACCAAGTAAAGAGGTCTAAAACACAATAACCCTCAAAATTACATGCCTCTCATTGAACCATGGGATAAACACAAGCCGGGTCTGATCAACCCTGGCTGGGTCACCTGGGTGAGGGTATCTAATGATTAAAGACCTGACACACCTGATGACCCCAGTTTGCATTACTGATGACATGTCCCAATGCACACCCAACTCATTGAGCCAAGTGGTGTCAGACCATGCATGGGTCAGATTAAAGTGGCTCTACTACCCTATTCACCACAGCTCAACATACCTCACCACACTAAACTCCACAATCTTATCTCTCCCAGCCCCACATATACATCCACCAGCTCTACCCTCAAACCTAATCCTAATGTCCAAGGGGGCACACACCCTCACTAACTCTAGGCACACCCCAATAAACCCTGGCCACACCCCCACAAACCCGCTGACTTGTGTAAGGAAGAGGAAGATCCAATAAAGGCAAGTGCTGGACCTGGTTAATGAAGGCATGGGCCAGATCAAAATGACGGAGTTGTGTGACACTGAATCTCATGTGACGGACGGGATCAAGGAGCATAAGAGGGATGATTTTCCCACTGCCCGAATAACCTCTCAGACTGCAGATGCTAGAAATCAGGAGCACACACAAACTCAACGGGTCAAGACCCTTCATCAAATTCAAGTTCACGAATACAGCCAAACAAAACAGCCAGGGTGCAAAACTCCAGGGCCAAGATGCAAAACAGTACCAGCAGTCAGACACAGCTCAAGGCACATATAGCACATATCAGATACCAGTAAAATACAGCCACTCAAACAAAAAATAGTCCAAGACCCGGAGCCCATGAATGTTTGCAGCTGTCTGCAGTCGAACACAATGCAGCTTTTCTTCTGCCAAGTGTACACTGGGAGGCAGCACCAACTCTGGCTTGGACACCGTGCCACATGCACCTGGCATACCGGTGGCTCACAGCGACTCCAACACCTCTCCCCTGAGCAGCTGTAAACAGGCGACCCCGCGGCTTGAGGCCTTGTCCTCACCATGACTGAGGCAACGTGGCTGTCCCACCATCTGCCCTTTCCTCTGCCAATAAGTCAGTGAGATGGACTTGCAGCCTTCCACGTTAACAATGCCCAGCAGGGCACAGCTCAAGTGACTAAGATGATCACTGGCTGTTAGACTGCACGCCACCTTTGCACACTGACTCCTCTGCTGCAGGCAACAGCACAATCCGCACCAGTCCAGCTCCTTCAGTATATATCTGACAACGAGGAATTTGCTGAAGGGGTAGACCTGCAGTACTTTAAGTCTTAATGTCCAACAGGGTCTTGTGATCGCAAAATAAAAGTCTAAAAAAGACAATAACACCTTTGATAGGCCATGTAGGAACCGAAGCATCAGAGCATGCAGCCATCTTACTGGAACTTATCAGTCATCAGTTGATGGTCTCTGCTCCTGCAGAGTGTTGGACAAGTTGGATTGATTTCTCTGGGGCATCAGTGACCTGCTGGAAGTGTATAAAATGATGAGAGGGACAGATAGGGTAGATATTCAGAGTCTCTTTCCCAGGGTAGAAATGTCAAATACTATAGGATATAACTTAGATAAGAGGTGCCTGAAATGTGCTGCCATGGCATTTTGGTAAAATTAAGAGGCATTTAGACAGGCCTATGAAAATGAGGGAGTGGAGAGATACGGAACATGTGCCGGCACATAGGGATAGTTGATTTAGCATGCTGGCTGGCATAGACATTGTGATCTTAAGGACCTACTTCTGTACTGTACACAGTATGTTCTTCCAATACTCATTCAAACACTGCTTACTGTGTTGATCTTTTTCCATGGCAGCCACAGAGTCTTGTGAACTTTGGCATTTTCAGTCCAGTCCTAACTGCCTGCAGACCGAAATTTCCAATTTGCTAACTCAGGGCAGCAGAACAATGCAAAGACGTAACATTTTTATGAATTACACAAATAGTGCAGAAAAGGGAATACTGAGATCGTATTCATCTTGGTGAGAGTGACAGGTGATGGAAAAGGAAACAAAATAATTACTCGGGGCCTCGGGGCTGCCCTCCTGAAATTAGGCATGACGGTAAATTTTTTGGGGGGAAGCATTGATGGAATTTATTTACTCTGCCATTGACCCAATCACCTGCTGAGATCTTCACATTCTTCTCATCTCACCCTCTTGCAAACTCTGACTTGGTTTACTCAGGCTGTAACTGTGCCTCAGGTTCCCAATGGACAAAGCTCTGAAATTACTCCCATCTCTCTCTCTCGACACTTCCCATCTCTTTAACCAAGTTTCTGATCACTAATCCTCTGAGAGGAACACAACCTTGTCATGGTTGGGAGGCTTGCGTGCCTCAATGACCTGGAAAGCTATGCTAGCTGGAGTCAGGGCTTTGTGTTTTGGCTCTTGTTAGGGTCACTCATGCCAAACAGGTCAAAGGGTAGATGCTGGACTAAGAGTGGTCTACCGGATCTCCAGATTCGGAGGTTCAGCTCAGGGCGAACAATGCTGACTGGTAAAACAAAATTGTTAGGGAAACAGCAATAAAGAGCCCTCCTACATCTGAGTGTGACGGTATTCCTGAGTCTGCACCTGGGACTTGTGTGACTGACAGCAGTGAGAAGTGAGAGGACACTACTGACGATAAAGGAAGGTCTGAACACTGCCAGAAGTGGAGGACCTGCCCTAGACACTATCAGCATAAGTCAGCAATCCCAAAACCTTTCTACATGATGCAGTCTCAGATTTTGTTTGGTAACCTACCTTTGATTTCCTCAGCATATTTCTGGTATGGAAGATGCCATAGAAATGCGATTTGTTGTTGACCCTGGCATTGCTTTATCGCTGACGCTAGTTGTTTGCTCTACAGAGGCAAGACATTTTTGTGTCATTTAAAAAGGGGCACACAAGTGATTGAGCTCACTGCTTGTTTCCAGATACTTGGCGTCTCTCCGAGGTCATGTGTCGGCTGTGTATCAGATTGCGTGGTCAGCTGACAGTCGGTTGCTGGCAAGCGGCAGCAGTGACAGCACATTGAAAGTGTGGGATGTGAAGGCACAGAAGCTGTCAGTGGACCTGCCTGGTCATGCAGATGAGGTAAGGTGCCTTCTAGCAGGAGATTCAATTACCCATTAAACCAGAATAACCTGGAGAGCAGTGAATCTGGAATTCTCTGTCCGGGGAAACAGTAGAAGCTGCCTCATTAAATATACTTAAGACAGTTAGATTTTTGTGTTGCAGGGGAATTAAGAGTTATGGAGAAAAGGAAGGGGGGGGGAGATGAGTCTCGAGCCACATTATCCATATTCTTATTGAATGGTGGAGCAGGGTTGACGGCTCTGATGACTGACTCCTGCTCCTGTTTCTTACGTTCTGATACCTGGATATAAATTAAAAGAAACCTGGAAACGCTTAGTGTTGAAATAAGTGTCTAAGGACTTTGTATTAAAACATCTGAATGAGTTCAGAGCTGTTGATACTGATCTGCTATTTGTAATTACGTTGTTTACTTATTAAATATAATGTTTTTGGACAATAATAGATCAATTAGCCCTTTATGTCAGTTCGATTTAAAAAATCTTCTAACTATGCAGTTGGGTGGTCCACAATACAAGATACCCCAGGCTTTTGGATCCTTCTACATTTGAACAAGCTTCCATAATATATCTCTGCTCCCTCCACCTTCCTTCTGTAGTTATTCTCATTAGTTTCATGAGCTTTCCTTGCTATTCAAAACAACACTGTGAAGGTATGGTTACCATTTCAAACAAAAGTTGTGTATTTTCCATTTTATGGACAAAATCAATTTAGCGATATATAACAATATAACCATATAACAATTACAACACAGAAACAGGCCATCTCGGCCCTTCTAGTGCGTCCCCAACTCCTACTCTCACCTAGTCCCATCTACCTGCACACAGCCCATAACCTCCATTCCCTTCCTTTCCATATATCTATCCAATTTAACTTTAACACCAACATCGAACCTGCCTCAACCACTTCTGCTGGAAGCTCGTTCCACACAGCTACCACTCTCTGAGTAAAGAAGTTCCCCCTCATGTTACCCCTAAACTTTTGCCCTTTAACTGTCAGCTCATGTCCTCTTGTTTGAATCTCCCCCACTCTCAATGGAAAAAGCCTATCCACGTCAACTCTATCAATCCCCCTCATAATCTTAAACACCTCTATCAAGTCCCCTCTCAATCTTATACGCTCCAAAGGATAAAGACCTAACTTGTTCAATCTTTCTCTGTAACTTAGGAGATGAAACCCAGGCAACATTTTAGTAAACCTCCTCTGTACTCTCTCAATTTTATTGACATCTTTCCTATAATTCGGTGACCAGAACTGTATACAACTGTACACACACACATCTGTAAAAACGGAACCATTTCAGTACCTGGTGTTTGATTGATTTAAACTTTCAGGTTTTCGCTGTTGATTGGAGTCCTGATGGACAAAGGGTGGCGAGTGGTGGAAAAGACAAAGTGCTGAGAATGTAAGTAAGCACAGAGAACTGAATGGTCTGTTGAATAGTTTGCATGAACTAGAACATTGTAGGACTGGGTTATCAATTAAACTTACTGGACTTATCAAACCTTTTCATAAAAATAATGTAATTTTGCTAATCCAGTTTTAGATGTCTTCAGACACCTGTGCCTGTGCCTCTGTAATGTCGTGAAATAAGTGGCTGAAAGTTTGAAATATGCGTCAGTAGAGCACAGAAATGCTGGGGATGCTGCACCAGATAGCATCACTGGAAAGTGAAACCGAGTTAGTATTTCACACCACCTGATAAAAGCCATTGACCCAGAACAGAATACTTACTTTGCATAATTCTAATGTATATAGTACCAATTCCTTGTTGTAGGCTTTGCTTTCAAAAGCTTTTTATGAACACAAGATTCTGCAGATGCTGGAAACTTTGAGCACAATACACAAAGTGCTGGAAGAACTGAGCAGATCAGGCAGCATCCACGTAGAGGATGAAACAGTAGATGTTTTGGGCAGAGACCCTTCATCAGGACGGGAAAGGAAGGGGCAGAAGCTTGAATAAGAATATGGGGGTAGCATGGAAGGAGTACATGCTGGCAGGTGATGGGTGAGACCAGGTGAGGGAGAAGGTACGTGGGTGATGAAGTGAGCAGCTTAGATGGGTAGGTGGAAGATGTAAAGAGCTGAAGAAGAAGGAATCTGATAGGAAAGGACAGTGAACTAAGTAAGAAAGGGAACCTGGGTCTGTGTACCGTCCTTTGCAACTGGATCCTTGATTTCCCTGTCAGGAGACCACAGTACAAATCAGAAATAACATCTCCTTGTTGACAACACTGGCACACCTCAAGGATGCGTGCTTCACTCTTTCTACACCCACGACTGTATGACTCAGTAGAGCTCAAAAAACATCTATAAATTTGCCGATGACACCACTCTTGTTGGCTGATTATCAGATGGTGATGAGGAGGCATTAGGAGCAAGGTAGATCAGCTGGTTGAGTAGAGTCACAACAACAACCTTGTGCTCAACAGCAGTAAGACCAAGGAATTGATGGGAAGGATACTTCTACATACGAAATATCCAAAAGTCGAGTGAGCGTACACCAGTCCTCATTGAGGGATCAGCAGTGGAAAGGGTGAGCAGTTTCAAGTTCCTGGGTGTCAACATCTCTGAAGATCTAATGTGACCCAACATATTGATGTAATTACAAAGAAGGCACAACAGCAGCTATATTTTATTAGGAGTTTGAGGAGACTTGGTATATCACCAAAGACTCTCGCAGATTTCTAGGATGTACTGTTGAGAGCATTGTAACTGGTTGAATCATTTTCCGGTATGGAGGGAGGCCACTGTCCTCTTCTCATTGCTACCATCAGGGAGTAGGTACAGGAGCCTGAAGACACACACTCAGTATTTTAGGAGCAGTTTCTTCCTCACAGCCATCAGATTTCTGAATGGACAATGAACTCATATACTATTTTTTTTTTTTTTTCTTTTTTGCTCTGTTTGCACTGCTTATTTAATTTATTTTTATATTCTTATTTTGTAATTATAATTTATCATTTTTAATTATGTATTGCAATGTACTGCTGCCACAAGACAATGTAGTTCACACCATATGTCAGTGATATTAAGCCTGATTCTGATTCCAGTGCTGAAGAGGGGCACTAGAGGGAGGTAATGTTCAGATGAGCAGGGAAGTGGAGAGAGGGTTACCAGAATGGGGAATGGAAAAAGAGAGAAGAAGGGAGGGGGCAGAAATTACTGGAAGTAGGAGAAATCGATGTACATGCCAATGTTGGCGGTGGCACAGATTGAACATTAGGTGTTGATCCTCCAACCTGAGTTTGGCCTCATGATGGCAGTAGAGGAGGGCAGATTAAAAAAAGGGGGAGTTGAGTGAAAGTTAAATCTAAATAGATGAAAGAAACCCTTCCATAAATTAGTGCTAAACTGACAATGTTTGGAGCCCGGGTGAAATGGCCTTGTTGGGAACTAGGGTAGATGTACCCCTGTGTTAAAAATAGAATTGAAACTATTGCAGTCCATGGGTAGATGGTGATATCAACAGAGGAGAAATGTTTAGGGGTAGCCAAACTGGGAAAATATTTCAATGCGTTGAATTACAGCACAAATAGGGTAACACATTCCTAACTATTAACAGCCAAAATGTTGGGTTATTCTTTCAGTGGATTAAGAAAAAAGGACACAAATTGCAATGGGTGTATCTGGCTTTAAGATATAACTGACACTTTATGGTTCAATATGTCTGTAAAGAGGGATCCAGGTTTAAGGAAATACTTAATTTGCTTGTCAATGCATAATGTAATGCCCAGAAGAATACCTGAACTCAAGTTGTGCTGTGTATCCTATGTTTTTCAGCTGGAGATGGTGATGGTATAGAACAGATCCACTGTTCTGAAGCAACCTTGGACTTCTGCCTGGATGTCAACTTCACCCATCTGACTTTAAGTGAAGGAAATGAGTTCCTGAACTCACAGTGACTAAATAAACCAAAGTCCATTTTTAACCACGTGCGATTCCAGGAGTTTTGCCAGCATATTTGTGGGGATAGAGGAGATAAGATCCATCATTTCCTAATTTCATCGTTCCTCTATCCCATCGCCCACTTCCAAGAAAGCCTCAAGTCAGTGGGAAGGCACTTGGAAATATGGACCCTCTTTGCAATGTTATTGCTTGGGAGCTTCATTACTGAGAGAGTAGAAACGCACTCTGCCGATTAGCGAATGTTCTCAAAACAGTGGTCATGCCTTTGTAACCTGATCCTGACCTTGGCACACAGATTTAGCTGTGGTGACTAAGGACAAATTTCTCTGCTTATATCTCTCCAACCTCTCTGTTACTCCATTGTGTCAGCCAACCACAAATGTGTTTGGACAAAACAGTCAGGAAGAATTGTATGTATGGCTTTAGTAAGTTCAGTTTGAGTTCAAACTCAGATTTTCCAACAGATAGAGAGCAATTTAATTTTTCTGTTGAAGGCTGGAAGAGCTAGCTGTTGTTACCTCAATATTGCTGGTGGTCACCAAGTAATATCCAGGCAAGGAGGAGGAGTTGTTTTTGATTGGTCTCAGTAGGGAAGTGCAGCTGAAGCAGCCTTGGCTTCAGTAACCTGGCTTTGATCCTGACTTTGAGTGCTGTCTGTGTGGAGATAATATGGGTTTCCTTCGACATCCCAAAGTTGTGTTGGTTGATATGGTAATCAGCTCTTACAAGCTGATTTAAGTGTAAATGGGTGGCAAGGGAATCGGTGGGGGCAGGAGTTAGTAGATGATGACACAGGAGACAAAATGGTATCATTGTAGATGGAAGTTTGATGTTGGTATGGATGCAGGGGGCTGAAGGACCTGTACTGCTCATTGATTCAGAGTTAACATGCTGCCAGTGTTAGAGCAATGCGAGTGGAGACCAATCAAAAGAGATTTTCAGCTGGGCTGAAGTAATTCTGCAGCAAGGCCAGTTTCCGAAAGAAGAGCAAGTGCGAAAATAATTATTTATTTACTTATTCTTGAGAACGCCAGTGCTCTACAGTCTGTTCAGAGGAATAACACAGCATTTCAATAAATACAGTAGCATAGTAGTTGGCGCGATGCTACTACACCTTGGAGTGCCAGAGTTCAATTCCGTAAGGTTCTCCCTGTGACCACGTGAGTTTCATCTGGGTGCTCCGGCTGCCTTCCATTGTCCAAAGTCGTGCCGGCTAGTAGGTTAATTGGTCATTGTAAATTGTTCCGTGATTAGGATGGTGCTAAATAGGTGGGTTGCTGGGTGTCACGGCTTGTTGGACTTGTTCCACACTGTATCTCAAAATAAGTTAAATCTCTGAATTACAAAATTGTTATTTTAAAATGCTATTGATAAAGCATTTTATAGGATGACTGTGCATTATGGAGTTAAAGCAAGCAGAATGTTGAGAAGTTATAGTTAGGAGATGTATCTCAATTTTGACGTTAATTAAATGACACAGTGATCTCACCTTTGGCATGGTCTTGATGGAACCATATCCCCAAGTGTTTGACAGGAGAGGTGTCAAACGAAATATAACAGAGACAAAGAAGGAGCTTACAGTTCAAGTGACCACAGTATCGATCAAGGAGGCAGGTTCTAAGGAACATCTTACAGGAGAAAGGTGAAGAGATTTGGGAAGAAATTCCTAATTTTACTGACATTAATTTTGTTCTCACCCACAGTGGGAAAGCTTTTATTCACTGTACTAGAAATACTTTATTGTGGATTATTTTTTGAAGTTGAAATGATTGTCCTGGGGTCCAGAGCAGGAATTGGACTGATTCCTTGAACAGTTAGAATGACTTGCGTAGTATATAATCCACAGAGAGGCATGTTGGAATCCTACACACATCTATTAATATCACAGCAGGAAAACCTTTTCACTATAGTCCTGCAATAAATTCATTATTCATGATCAGTGCATTAAAATATAGTTACTGCACTTATAAATTTAGAGTCTTGGCCTATATTGGGATTTGTGCTGGACTCTCTGGCACCCATGATGAATCTTGCCCATTCTGCCTTATTCCTTCTCTCTCATACTCCATTCCTTCCCCAAGCGGTCAAGGTTGTAACCACTCACTACCAACTGTTGTCGGTTCTTCCATAAGGACGAATTAGCCTGAGATCCTTCTCCATCTGACATTTGATTGACCGTGAAAGAAAGTGCATTTTTACAGCAGCTTTCATTCTTTCTGGAAATGCCCTGAAGTGTTTTACACCTTTTGAAGGTATTTGTGTGTTTAACCCGCATGGCGAATCTGGCTTTCATGTGAGGCCCAGTCACCCTTATAATTTCGGCTCAGATTAGGACAGGACACAAAGGAAATCTCTTGTACTGCACTCTGGTTGAACACCCAAGGTGGGCGCACTTTCATTGATACTGTTACGATTATTCTATAGATTTATTGAATATGTCCACATGAAAATGAATCTCTCAGGGCAGTATATGGCGATGTATATATACTTTGATAATAAATTCACTTTGAACTTCTGAGTTTCTTGAACAAGACAGTTTAGTGCAGTTTTTAATTAGTTCAGCACAACATTGTGGGCCAAAGAGACTGTTCCTGTGCTGCACTGTTCCATAAAGAAGGGAGGTTGTGCTTCAGTTATTTCGAGCAATGGTGAGACCACAGCAGGAGAACTGTATTCATCTCAAGGAAGGCTGTAAAAGTATTGAAGTCAATTCAGACGGGGTTTTCCTGACTGATGCTTGTAATAGGTCAGATATCTTAGGAGGAAAGGGTGAACAAGCAAAGGTTATATCCACTGGAGTTTGGCAGAGTGACAACTTGAAACACAGGATCCTCAAGCTGAAGACAGTTTCTCCTCTTGGAGAATTTTAAGCCAGGTGTCACTGTCAGAAAACGGATGCCAGGTTTATCTGTGGCGTTTTGGTCTCTTGCCATGAGGGGGTGTGTCAAAGATTTACTCAACTTGTTCCAAGAATGGTGTTTTTTGAATATAAAGATTAAACCTACAGTTGCAAGAAAACGTTTATGAACCGTTTGCAATTATCTGGTTTTCTGTATTGATTACTCATAAAATCTGGTATGATCTTCTAAGTCAACACAAGAGACAAATACTATCTGCCTAAATAACACACAAACAATTGTACCTTTCATGTCTTTATTGAACACATTGTTTAATCATTCACAATCCAGGCTGGAAAAAGTGTGTGAACCCTCGTATTTAATAATTGGTAGAACCTCCTTTAGCAGCAATATCCTCCAACAAACATTTCATGTAGCTACTGATCAGACTTGATCAGTCAAGGAAGAATTTTAGACCATTCCTCCATGCAAAACTCTTTCAGTTCATCAGTATTTCTGGGATACCATGCATGAACAGCCCTCTTCAGCTCATACCACAGCATCTCAATTGGGTTAAGGTCTGAACTCTGACTTGGCCAGCCAAAATCACTGATTTTCTATATCTATGTTACTTAAAATTCATTTTATATATGCTGATGAACATTTTTCCAATCTCTTTGTACCAACTTTGTTAATGAGTTTATAATTTTTGAAAAATTAATAAAAAGATTTAAAAAGAATAATTTTCTTCTTTCAAAACCATTCTGTTGTTGATCTACTCTTGCATTTCGGATCATTGTCTTATTGCATTATCCAAATTCTATTGAGCTTGAGATGACAGACCACTACTCTGGCATATTCCTGTAAAATGACGATACAATTTTGAATTCATTTTTTCCTCAACAATTGCAAGCTGCCCAGGCCATGAGGCAGCAAACCAGTCCCAAACCATCTTTGCTTTGGTGCTCCTTCCACCATGTTTCACAGTTGGGATGAGGTTTTGGTGTGGGTGTGCAGTGGCCTTTTTCCTCCAAACATAGCAGTGTGCATTTCTGCCAAGTAATTTCAACTTTTGTTTCATCTGTCTGCAGAATATAACTCTGTCCCAGAGTTGTTATGGAACATCCAAATGGTCTTTTGCAGACTTGAGTTGTGTAGCAATGTTTTTTTAGGGAGCAGTGCTTTCCTCCATCGTGTCCTTTCATGTTCAGTGTTTTTCTTATAGTGGACACATGAACAGAGACTTTAGCAAGTTCTAGAGATTTTTCCAGGTCTTTTGGGGGTTTTTTTCCACCTCCTTCAGCATTGTACATCATACTCTTGGTGTGATCTTTGCAGGATGCCCACTCCTTGGGAGAATTTCCTCCATTTGTAGATAATTTCTCTTCCTGTGGACTGATTAACACTCAGGTCTTTAGAAATGCTTTTGTAGCTTTTTCCAGCTTCATGCATCTTTCCTTCTAAGGTCCTCGGAAAGTTGTTTTGCTTGAGGCATGGAGCACATAAACGGGTCTTTCTTGAGAAGAGCAGGCTCTGTCATAACCTGACCTTGCATAGGGCAGGATACCTTTTCAACCCACACCTCCAATCTCATCTCATTGACCTGACTCCAAATAGCTTTTGTAGAAGGAATTACCCCAGAGGTTCACATACTTTTTTGAGCCTAGACTGATTGCTTAAATGGTGTACTCAGTATTAGTGAGAAGTACTACAATTGTTTGTGTGGTTATTAGTTTAGACATAGTGTTTGTCTATTATTGTGACTTAGATGAAGATCAGATTACATTTTATGAGTAATTGATGCAGAAAAACAGGTAATTGCAAAGGGTCGACAAACATTTTCTTGGAACTGTATGTTCTCAAAAGCTTAGAGGTTACTGAAATGTACAAATCTCTTGTGGGCTTGCATCTGGCTGGATACAGAGAAGATGTTTCGCCCGGTTGAGATGCCTTGAACCAGGAACCACTGTTTCACAAGGAGGAGTGGACTATTTCAGACTGAGGTAAGGATAAATTTCTTTACTGAAAGGTAGTGAAGTTTGGGAATCTTCTACCCTGGAAGCATGTGGAGGCTCAGTCACTGTGTTAATTAAATTAGAGACTGATAGATGAAGAGAATCAGGGTTTATGGGGAGAGCGGTGTTGTGCAGCTGGTAGAGATGCTGCTCACAGCTTGTAACAAAAATATTTTAAAATTCATTCCTTGTTCTTTCCTGATTCAGCAGCAAGAGGTATCCACAAAGAAAACACTGTACGCATGTTAAAAGTTATAAGAAATTTGAATTATCTAAAGGATAATATACAAAAAGAAAAAATGGTTCATAAAGTAGTAAAAGAGACAAACTAGTATTTAACAATCAGCCACACCACACTATATACTGCCAGAGGAAACCACTAGTGTCTGACAGCTTTTACCATCTCTTGCTCTTGTACTCTCATTCTCTCTCTCTCCCTTCCTCTCTCACAAGTAGAGCTCTTAGCTCTACTTGTGACCCAGTCTGAGAAGGTTCTTTGTTGCACAAAAAATTACCCTATTTTATACCCATCAAGACCTTTTAGAATACAGAACATAGAAATCTACAGCACATTACAGGCCTTTCAGCCCACAATGTTGTGCCAACTGTGTCACCTGCTCTAGACACTGCCTTGAATTTCCCTAGCGCATAGGCCTCTATTTTTCTGAGCCTTTTACTCTAATACTTTCCTATGGGACAGTGCCAGGCTGTATCTGCACCTGCAGAATCATCTTTCCCTTCCCAGACATACATTTTTCACTGTTATCTGCTGTCAGAGTTGTAGATTTGTGCTCACGCCGAGTTCTCAAAACATTGCTGGGCACTGGTTGCCTTGTACTTTCTCAAAACATCCCCATGATCAAGACATAACATAATTTTGTCTAACACCAACTTCCATTTTGTGTTGCATGTTACCATATACCAAGGGGAATCAAATTTAACTCTCATTACCCAGCTCCTGCCTTCAGGTGTATGCGTATGGCTTTTACACATTCTCCCTGCAACAGCAGCTTAGCTTTTGCCGAGATGTGCAACTTTTACTTGGATGTAAATGTGATAGAATCTGGGGGGGGGATTAATGAGAATGTGGAGAGAATAACTTATTGAAAAGATTAATGAGGAACTAGGATTGCCTTGTCAGATGGCATTGACTAGATGAGCTGAAATTGCCTCTTTCATTGTAAGGAAATATCACCATGATCTTATCGAGTGGCAGAGCAGGCTTTGAGGGTGACATGCCTGATTTTTCACTCTAATTGTCTTTAGGAAAAATATTTTCTCTCAAACTCGCAAGTCTTTGGAAATCTCTACGCCGTCGATGAAAGCAGGTTCTGAATATTTTTAAGATTGGGGTAGAGAGATTCTCGAGAAGCATGGGGTGAAAGGTTACTGGAATAAGTAGAAGCACAAAGTTGCAGTCAGATTGGCCATGGTCTCACTTAATGGTGAAGCACGCTTGAAGGGCCAAGTGGCCTGCTCCTCCCTATTCGTATGTTCATTACTCTGGAGGCGTGGCAAGCAATGTGTGTACACCAAGCTTCTGCGAACTGTAATGTGATCAAATGTAGATGGAGTGTATCGCGAAACTCTGCAAGTCTGATGGAGTTGCTGAAGGCCCAGTGTCTGTGTGTCTGAGTCCAAATCAGAGTCTGCTGTCTCACCCTTTCTAATTGTTCCATTGATAATACTTATTAGTAATTGCCCAGATGTAGAATGATATTCAAAAAGCTTGCCGCAGACTAAGGATTTCCATCCATCTTATGATTTTAAAAACTGTCGACTTCAGAACAGTTATGTCAACCGAATGTGAACAGTACAAAAAGTCAACAGTTTGTATTTACAGCAAATTAACTGCATTTTGTGATATAGCTGGAGCTAGATTGAGTTACAAGCTCAAAATTCAAGTTTATCACTTGTGCATTGAAGCATACAGTAAAATGCGCCATTTGCTTTAACAACTAATGCACCTGAGAATGTGCTGGAGGTAGACAGCAAGGGTCGCCACATTCTGGTGCCAACATAGCGTATCCACAATGCTCGGCCGAACAACACAGAGCACAAGTAACAGAATGGCAGCAGCAAAATAAACCCCAATAACCCCTCCCACACATACACAGCACTCCAAACCCAGCACAGGCAGACTTGCAGAGATTCTCAGACTTGGGGCTGTGGCCAATGGGTCTCAATTTCAGGACTTCCAATCGACCTTCCGGCTTCACCTGCAATGTTATGTTAGGATTCAGAGCTGTTAATGGAACTAATACCCTGTGCACAAGCATTCTTATATTCTTCCTTTGTCCCACATATGAACTTAATTACTTAGCATCATGCACGTCTTTCATTGAGAAACCTGTTGGAAGACCAATACAGGACACCATTGGTTTGTTGTGGAAGACAGGATTGAAAGGCCTAGATAGAGTGGACGTGGACAGGATGTTTCTTCTAGCAAGAGAGACTAGGACCAGAGAGCACAGCCTCAGAATACAAAGATGTCCCTTTAGAACAATGATGAGGAGGAATTTCTTTAGCCAGATGGTGAATCTATGGAATTCATTGCCACAGATGGCTGTGGAGGCCAAGTCATTGGGTATATGGAAGTGGAGCAACACACAAAGTACTGGAGGAACTCAGTAGGCCAGGCAGCATCCATGGAAAAAGGTACAGTTGATGTTTTGGCCTGAAATGTCGACTGTACTTTTTTTCCTATAGATGCTGCCTGGGCTGCTGAGTTCCTCCAGCATTTTGTGTTTGTTGCTTAGATTTCCAGCATCTGCAGATTTTTTTCTTGTATGTAAAGCAGAGCTTGATAAGTTCTTGATTAGTAATGGCATCAAAGGTTACAGGGAGAAGGCAGGATAACGGGATTGAGAGGGATAATAAACCCGAAGATCAGACTTGATAGGCTGAATGGCCTATTTTTACTCCTATGTCTTATGGTCTAATCAAGGCTAGAAGTGGCACTAGCCCTGAACTTAATTTACCATATTTGAAAATATTTGGTTTGCACTAGCAAGAGTTATGAGCTTCTAAGAATCAGGAGTGAGCTGCCTGAGGGTGTGGTGGAACAAGTTAATTTGTAATTTTCAAATGAAAATTAGATTAATTCTCGTGATTAATTTCAGCCTCAATGACAAATAGTATTTACATTTAGTGTTCTTACGAAGGCACACAGGGAGGTATGAGAATTTTTAATCCTCTTCACAATCTCTCCAATTTCACCATCTCTGAAACATTCTCCAGTTATCTTTTGAGACTTAATGATCCTCCACTGCTGGCCCCTAGCCAGAAGTTTTTCAAACAGAAACTCCAATAAATTGGTGTATCAATCTGCGGGCCATGACACTCGGGGAGTGTTACTATTTTATTAATATATATCTATTTGTAGCTGTGTGTATCTGCTATCATAATGATGTGCGGTGTGTGACATAGTGCTGTGTTTTGTGCCTTGGCCACGGAGGAATGCTGCTTCGCTTGGCTGTATTCATGTGTATGGTTGAATGACAATTAAACCCGACCTTGAATTTTAAAAAGAACAAATAAAGGAAATTCATTTAAAATAGTGCTGGAAAATTGCTGCGGAGCCACCAGTAAATCCTAAAGGATTAATAACCTGCATCTCACAGTACTATTAGAGGTGGCAGTAGAAGTAGCCATGGTGCAACTATCTTGTTCCCAAATTCTATAGATTATGAAAAAGAGCCAATAATCTTCCATATCTTCTGTTGCAAAGGCCAAAGATTACACACTTTGTACATAATAAATTGCCATTCAGATTATATGCTGTTGTTATCATCATAATTAGGTGCTGTGTCATGTGATGTGGGTGATTATGGTCTTTTCTCTATCCATGACCATGATTGTTCTTGGCAAATTGTTCTACACAAGTGGTTTGCCATTGCCGCCTTCCGGGCAGTGTCTTTACAAGAAGGATGACCCCAGCCATTATCAATACTCTTCAGAGATTGTCTGCCTGGTGTCAGTGGTCGCATAACCAGGACTTGTGATATGCACCAGCTGCTCATACGACCATCCACCACCAGCTCCCGTGGCTTCACGTGACCCTGATCCGGTGGGGGTGGTTGGCTAAGCAGGTGCTACACCTTGCCCAAGGGTGACATGCAGGCTAGTGGAGGGAAAGAGCACCTGAGCACCTTACTCCTTTGATAGGGATGTACTCTCCCCCACGACTGTGGCTACTTTATTAGGTATGCCTGCTTGTTAATGCATGGGGCAGCAGTTCAATGCATAAAAACACGCAAACATGGTCGAGATTTAATTGTCATTCAGACCAAACATTAGAATGGGGAAGAAATGTGATCTAAGTGACTTTGGCTGTGGAATAATTGTTGGTGCCAGATGGGGTGGTTTGAGTATCTCAGAATCTGCTGACTTCCTGGGATTTTCGCACATAGCAGTCTCTAGTTTACAGACTACCCACACATTTTAATTCCACATCCCATTCCCATTCTGATATGTCTATCCACGGCCTCCTCTACTGTAAAGATGAAGCCACACTCAGGTTGGAGGAACAACACCTTATATTCCGTCTGGATAGCCTCCAACCTGATGGCATGAACATTGACTTCTCTAACTTCCACTAATGCCCCACCTCCCTCTCGTACCCCATCCATTATTTATTTATATACACACATTCTTTCTCTCTCTCTCTCTCTCCTTTTTCTCCCTCTGACTATACCCCTTGCCCATCCTCTGGGTTTTCCCCCCTCCCCCTTTTCCTTCTCCCTAGGCCTCCTGTCCCATGATTCTCTCATATCCCTTTTGCCAATCACCTGTCCAGCTCTTGGCTCCATCCCTCCCCCTCCTGTCTTCTCCTATCATTTTGGATCTCCCCTTCCCCTCCCACTTTCAAATCTCTTACTAGCTCTTCCTTCAGTTAGTCCTGACGAAGGGTCTCGGCCCGAAACGTCGACTGTACCTCTTTCTAGAGATGCTGCCTGGCCTGCTGCGTTCACCAGCAACTTTGATGTGTGTTGCTTGAATTTCCAGTATCTGCAGAATTCTTCGTGTTCGCGTTAAAAATGGAACCATGCTCTTAAGGGACAGTGTTCACGAAATCTGATGGCAGAGGGGAAGAAGCTGTTTCTGAACAGTTGAGTGTGGGCCCCTATACCTCCTCTCAAGCTGGAAGCCACAAGGAGAGAGCACATCCTGGGTAGATGCCTCCTTGAAGATATCCTTGATTTTGGGACTTCTGGTAAGAAGGCAGCATGTTCAGAGGCCAGCTAAAGGTTTTAATGTCTTATTTTAAATTCTTTTTATGATCACAGGACAATGCTGAACATTAAGAAATTCAGGTACTGCAGGTCTACCCCACCAGCGAGTTGCTTGTTTGCGGAGGAGCTGGATTTGGTGTGGACCGTGTCACTGCCTGCTATAGGAAAACATTGGAGTCAGTATGCAGTCTAACTGCGAGTGATTGTTTTGGATGTTTCTCGTGCAATTGCAAGATGATGGTACAATGCTGCAAATCCTTAACCCCCGTTTATTGGTGAGACAGGTGGCAGGGGAGCTACATGGCTTCTGTTGTGAAGATTAGGCCTCAAGCCACAGGCTTGCCTGTTGAAGCAGTCCAAGAGAGGAGATGTTGGAGGCTGGGTTGGGGGGGGGGTTGGCCCCCTTCCATCAGTGCTGCTCTCCAGTGTTCGCTCAGTAGAAAGACAAGTTGGATTGAGTTAGTGTGTGCATTCGCCTGTGCACTGCTGAGAATTGCTTGTTATTGCCGATAACACCTATGCACTATCAATTTACAGGACATGCCACTCAGGGACAGGCTATATACATAATTTATGTGACTGTATATTTACTTGTTATCTTGTGTCTTGTGCTGTGTATGATTGTTGGTAATGTGTTTTGCACCTTGGATTCAGAGCAATGCGGTTTCGTTCGGCTGTATTCATGGGTATTCATGTGCCCTGATGAAGGGTCTTGGCCCGAAATGACGCTGCCTGGCCTGCTGAGTTCCTCCAGCAATTTGTGTGTGTTGCTTGGATTGCCAGCAGCAGATTTTCTCTTGTTTCTATTTGTGTATGGTTGAGGTTAAACTTAACATTTCTCTCCCTAGTCTGCCTGAGTCTCCTTAAAATCGGTCTTTTTAATCAAGCTTTGGGTTATCTATCCTAATAACCCATTACGTGATCATTGGCTGTATTTTGTCTGGTGATACGTGTGAAGCATTGATACATATTGTATTAAAGTCTTTATATGGACACTCATTGGTGGAATGGGTGAACAGCTTCAAGTTCTTGGGTATCAACATCTCAGAGGATCTGTCCTGGGTCCAACACATTGATGCAGTGATGAAGAAGGCATGCCAGCAGCTTAACTTTGTTAGGAGATTTGATGTGGTGCATGACCAAAGGCTCTTACACATTTCAACAGATATGAGGTGCAGAGCATCACGGCCTGGTTTGGACCATCCTCGGCACAGGATTGCAAGAGCAATGATTGTAGACTCATCTTATCATTGAGGACATTTTCAAGAGATGGTGCCACAAGACTGTGGTCCTCACTATCTGGTACATGCTCTCTTCTCGTTACACCAGAGAGGAGGAACTTGAAGACCCACCATCAATGATTTAGGAACAGCTCCTTACTCTCTGAATGCATAAAGAACCTATGATCACTACCTGATTATTTCTGCACTATTCAATTTTATACTTTATCCCTTTTTATGTTTTTGTACTACTACTGCTGCAGAGCAAAGTATTCCATAATTCAGTGATCAGGCTCTGACGTTGCTAAGCAGTGGACTCAATAAGACAGCTATAAGAAAGCAGAAACAATATATCTAATGGCAATCTATGTGGTGGTTTTGTATCTCATCTTATGTATTATGAAAGTTGTAAGCTTTAATAATAGCAAGTGCAGCAAGAGACTTTTCTGTTGTGCAAGATGGTCTTGCTTGGATGTTTGTTCTTAGAAATACGCGATAGGAATGGGGTGGGGGGGGGAGGAGGCTGACTAGTTAATAAACTAGTCTTATGCCCTTACAGAGAGCAATCGCCCCAGGGCAAGGGCTGAGTGGCCTGTGGCGCCTGTCAATCAAGTCGTGCGTTTACATAAGGACCGGAAATGACGCACGGAACCAGGGAACGTAATACACAGAGCATCGCTTTTTTTAAATATAAAAAACAAATGCTAGGATTAAGTTACAGGAAGATTCTTAGGCTTCCAATCCTGCCACTCCGCCCGCAGAATGCAGCAACGCGCTGAAGCAGGTTGGTGAGCTGACCGGCTCGAGTCCAAAGGGGTTTGGATGCTTCTCACTAAAAACGGGAGTTAGGGGCGGATTACTTTGCAAAGGGCGGATGGGCACGGGCCGGAGTGCACCGCGTGCGCCATGTAAACAAACCGCGCGGATCGATACCGCTTTGGACGGAGAGTGCGAAGGTATCGATGATGGAGGGGGGGTAATAAAACGAACCGTTATTCCGCTCGGTGTCCGCCTCCCATGTCACCGCTGCCCGAAGCGAGCAGTGTCTTGTGGCATTTTCCCGAAATGTGGCACAACCGCCTCCCCGCGCTTTAGGAAGAGGCCGCACTTTTTGCTGGCATGGGCAAGGAGACGGTGACGTCGGGGATGGGTGTGCTACGCTCTATATAAAGGGCGCCGCGGCCGCCGGGCAATGCAGAGCTGGTTGGTCGGCGGCGGGCGGGCCGCGTGGAAGCCTCCCGCTGCCGGAACAAAAGAAACAATAAAAACAAAAATGCCGCAAAATCTCTATAGCGGGGAAGTGGATTCCTCCACATCTGCCTGATCTCTAACACACGCATGTAACTCCCCGCCATACACCGCATATATTAATGCTAAATATGCGCAGCAACCGGGCGCGAGTGGAATGGGATTATGGTGGCAGAGCCGCCGCTGCTCCTTCACAGCTGATGCCGCTCGCTGGAAAGCTCGGGCTCTGCCGTGCCGCCTGTTTCACGAGGGAGCAACAAACACTGCCAGCAGCAGCAGCTTCAGTCACCACTTCTATCTCGTCCTTTTTTTCCTCTTAGCCCCTCGGCAGTGCCGGCTATGGAGGTAGTGGGGGATTTCGAGTACAACAGGAAAGATCTCATAGGACACGGAGCCTTCGCTGTGGTCTTTAAAGGCCGCCACAGGAAGGTAATAATCCATCGCTTGCTGGGTTGTTAGTTAATGTGTTTTTGCAAACTTCAGCCGGCATCAGTATTCGAACCCTCAACTGTGGACTCGTTTGCAGAATCGACGGTATACCAATTTGCTGTAAATTAGAATCAAATGAATGTTACATGAATTTATTGAGTGTGGCTGTAATGTTGCATGCTCGTGAATGCACGTACAGATATTTTGTGGATCTCGTTGCTGCCCGGAGTTGTGACAGGTGCTCACATTTTCACTGCTGTTTGTTCGTGCTAACTATTTTTCCACTGTTGTGGTCTTGTGTTTTGTCATCTGAAGCCGTCTCTCCGGTGGTGCAATATACCTCGTGAATAATAGATGCCATTTTGCTAAAATGTGCTTGACTTCCTTTTCTTTCCTTTTTCTTAATCAAAATAAGTACATTGCATTAAATGTGTTTTTATGCCTTGTTTTAGTATTTTAAAACCAGTGTCAAACAGTTGATTAAAATGAGCAGGAAGGATTATTCGCAGATAGACTTCCACCACACCTGTTTGATTCCAAGATAGAGGTCAACAGGGTTTTGGGTATTTTGAACATCAAAGTTTAGTACAGGAATGTGATTCTGAGGTAAAAGATGAGCTATGATCTCAATGTCTGAAGAACAGACATTAGTTTCTCATGACATTGGTTACTATTAATCAATTTTTTAAATAATTGGATGCAGTGTACCTTAAAGCAGTGTGTGATCATTTGCTGAATGGATTAGAGAGCATATCTTATGAGGAGCAAAGGAGGAGGATGAGAAGTGTACAAGAAAGAGGCTTGGACTGAGTGGATAGACAGAGACTTTTTCCCCAGGGTAGATAGAGGTAACAATAGGGGGCATAATTTTAATGTAATTGAGGGTCATAAAGAAAGCTTTTGGCACACTGGCCTTCATAGGTATTGGTGTTGGGATGTTATGTTGAAGTTGTATAAGATATTGGGGAGGCTTAATTTGGAGTACTGTGTGCAGTTTTGGTCACCTACCTACAGGAAAGATGTAAATAAGGTTGAAAGGGTACAGAGAAAATTTACGAGGATGCCGCTGGAACTGGAGGACCTGAGTTATAAGCAAAGATTGAATAGGTTTAGACTTTATTTCTTGGAACGTAGAAGATTGCGGGGAGATTTGGTAGAGGTATTCAAAATTACAAGGTAAATGCAGGCTTTTTCCACTGAGGTTGGGTGGGACTACAACTAAAGATCATTGTTTAAGGGTGAAAGGAGAAAAGTTTAAGGAGAACATGGGGGGTAATTTCTTCACTCAACAGGTGATGAGAACGTGGACCAAGCTGCCAGTACAAGTGATGTATATGAGCTCAATTTCAATGTTTAAGAGAAGTTTAGATAGGTAGACGGATGGTAGAGGAATGGAGGGCTATTGTCCTGGTGCAAGTCAATGTGAGTAGGCAGTTTAAATAGTTCAGCGCAGCGCAGACTAGATGGGCCGAAGTGTCTGATTCTGTGCTGTACTTTTCTATGACTCTGTCATTGGAGAAAGGTACAGGAGAGATGTCAGAGATTTTTTTATATACAAAGTGGTGAGGTGTATAGAATGCACTGCCAGGGTTGGTGGTAGAGGGGGCAGATACATTAGTCATTTAAGAGACTCTTAGATTGTCCCATGGATAATGGGAAAAAATAAGGGGCTCTTTGGTAGGGAAGGGTTAGATTGATCTTGCAGTAGGTTTAACAATGGGCCGAAGGGCCTGTACTGTGTGGTTGTGTTCTATTTCTTTGCTCCCCTGTCAGCTGACTTCAATGTTCTCAGAAAAAACTTTCTCATTAATTACTGAATGATAGGGGTGAGAGAGAGTTTGTATTTTACCCTGTTTTTTTGGGCAAGTGACAGGAATTCCAAATGTCCACTCTGGCACTAGTCTTCACAAATATTATTTTTAAATAGTAAACAGGATGTGCTGGCTTCTACCTCCCCTGTAAATAAAGATGATATTGCCCTGAATGACAGGGTTAAAAGATTGTATTGATTCCCTGGGTCAGGAGCAGCACACTGCCTTGAGCTCTTGCTCTTGTTAGCTGATCACTGCTGTTAGTGAAATGTTGGATGAGTCAGGATTTTTATGGCGTTTCAGTAACTAAACCCCTCCCTCCTCACCAGCACTTGCTATCAGGGATCACATACAGGGCTCAGGTGGGGTGCTGGCAGGCTGCCTGGCATCTGTGAAAACCTCAATGCCAGGATAACAAACCAAGCTCTCCTTCCCATGGGGGGGGGGGGGGGAGTGATGCCAGTGTGGAACATCTGACATTTGTCAAAGACATTTGGACAGGTAACTGGATAGAACAGAACAGAGGAGCCCAACCTGGGTCCATGAACCCCTTGCTTAATGGTATTGGTCCATGGCATAAAATAATTTGGGAATCCCTGGTTTAGAGGGATATGGGAGACTGGACATAACACAGGTAAATGGGACTAGCTTAGATAGGAACCTTCAGTTGGCTGAATGGCCTGTTTCCATGCTGTAAGAGCAATCTGGCATGCAAGTGAACTGTTCTGCTGTCCGGTTGGCTTCCTGTTTGTGTTTCTTTGGTTTAAGGTAAGTGACGTACAGCATGAAGGTTTTAATATATTATTTTTAGCAAATAAAAATTAAGTTAGTGTCTTTGTTTCTCCTGAGCTTAGCAGTTTGCATTGGGGTATGGTTTCACTGGTTTTTCTGGTGTTCCTGCCAAATGACTATTCTTCAAAGGTGACCCTGGATGATGCACACTGACAGGATGTTTGGTTATGTAGAGATTAGTAATAGTCAACCTCAGGGTTTTTCTGTACACAATTTCCATTGCAGACTTGGGGCGATATCTGTTTGTTCTTCCTCCCACGTCACCACTTTAGGCAGATATGCAGAGGTCAAATACTATGACCTTGGGGATATCCTGTCCTGGATGTGTGGAACCATTCCTGGGAATTTTCTGATCCATGGATTTGCATGTGAAGATATAATTTTGGAAAAATCTGAAAAACTAAAGCTATTTTTATTGTTTAATATAAGGAGAGCTCTGCTAAATTGTCAATCCAGAGTGAAATAATCCAGTCATTGATTGTGTTGGTATTGAGGACTGCCAGACAGAAAGCGGTTATTTCTTTCCACTTCCAACACACTCCTGACTTGAGTCTTGTAGATGGTGGGCAGGTTTTGAGGAGTTAGAAGGTGAGTTAGTCACAGAATTCCTAGTCTCTGGCCTGTTCTTGCAGCCACATTGTGGTTTAGGCCATAAGATATAAGAGCAGAATTAGGCCATTTGATCAAGCCTGATCCATTTCCCTCTCAGCCCCAATCTCCTGCCTTCTCCCTGTAATCTTCATGTCCTGACTAATCAACCTCTTAACTATACCCAAAATTCAAGTTTATATATGACGTGGACTTCAAGGCATTCATTGAAATGTATCATTTGCTCTAACAGCCGGCACACCCTGAGGGTATGCTGGGGTAGCTTGTTGTGTGTCCACACTTTCCACACATGGTAACACTCATGATCCTTCAATCCTCTACTGTCAACATTATAGGCATCCATTTGTGAGACCATGGATTTGCGCCTTGGAAGGTTTCCAGGGCACAGGCCTGGGCAAGGTTGTATGGAAGACCGGCAGTTGCCCAGGCTGCAAGTCTCCCCTCTCCACGCCACCGATGTTGTCCAAGGACACTAGGGCCGATACAGCTTGGCACCAGTGTCATCGCAATGTGTAGCTAAGTGCCTTGCTCAAGGACACAACACGTTGCTTCAGCTGAGGCTTGAACTAGGGACCTTCAGATCACTAGACCGATGCCTTAACCACTTGGCTACACACCAACACATTATAAGGCCATTAAATGTCTGGATTTTCGCTTGTTGGATGTCAAGGCCTGATACTGGTGTGCCACAAATGTTAATTGCCACCCATTAACCCAGGGCTGTGCAGATCTTGTTGCACTTGGATGTGATCTATTTCATTATCTGAAGAGGTGCAAATAGCACTGAACATTATTCAGTCATCAGAAAACATCCCTGCCCAAGATGGTTTGACTGAGATTATTTTCCTCCTACTGCTGCACACATCTTATTTTCTGCTAGGTGTGTTTCCAACCAGCAGCGAGTTTCCCCCTAATCGCCACTGACTTCACGTTAGCCAGGGCTTCTTGATGTGTTATTTGCTCCCTCAGTTGCTACCTTGATGTCAAGGACAGGTACTCTCATGTCCTCTCTGGAGTTTAGCTCGTTTGTCCATGTTTGGACTAAGGCGAGTAATGAGGTCAGGAGCTGAGTGACTTTTGCAGAACAAAATCTGAACCTCTGGGAGCAGGTCATTGCTAAGCAAGTGTTGCTTGATAGCACCATCATCTGTCCTTCCCATTGCTTGAATTGGAATGTATTGATGAACTGAATAGCACTTGTTTGGTTTTAAACATGCACTGTTTCCTGTAAACAGGGCATGCCTGGTCAGCATGTCTTCAGTTCTATTGGTCTAATCTTGTTGGGGCTCACAACCTTTGGGCATTTCTTGCTATACGTGGAGTGAATCAGATTGACTGAAGGTGAGCGTCCACCATTTTGGGGGTCACTGAGATATGTAGACTACTACTTTGTGATTCTTTGTGCTGGGCTGAATTGCTAAATTCTGCTCCTGCGTCTTATAATCAAATGTATGAATTGCATTGGAACAGAAGTAGGTTGTCCATCTTTGTTTGCCTTGAAAGGACAATGAATTTCTTCGAGCTTCTTAGTGAGTTTTCTCAGAGGTAAAATTACTTTCCTTTGTGGTATTTTGCTTTCTTTTTGTTGGAGTAGAGTTAATTGAAACATTGGTTTTAGGCATAATTCCCATTCCTGCAGCCTGTGGGTTTTCTGTTCCTTGTGCTGCAGTTATGCATCGCAGAGCCTGTTTATACAGAGCTTCAAGAGTTGTTTCAATTTCTTTGGGTGGAGAAGATCCTTTGCCAGTGTAACTGGCTCTACTTAACCATGGCCTGTTCCTTGCAAGGTTCTAGATATTTTGGATTGAGAGTGCTAATTGCTGATATTCTTTTGGTTCTGCCACACTGCTTTCAAAATGTGTTCACCAGAGCAATTGCAGTTTATTTTTTGTTCACTATAGAACTCGTGCAACTATCTACATCAATTCAGTTGGAAGATCAGTATGAGAACACATTGGGGTCCTCCATCACAGTTGATTTCTCTGACTTATGGTAATTTCTTCCCTCTCCCCCTTCTTTCTTTTTCTCTCTCCCCTTCCCTTCTCCCCAACTGCCAGTCACCTCCCTCTAGTGCTCCGTCTCCCATGGTTCACTGTCCTCACCTATCAGATTCCTTCTTCAGCCCTTATACTTTTGCACCTATCACCTCCCAGCATCTTACTTCAAGCCCCCCTCCCCTACCCACCTATCTTCCCCCCCCCCGTTGCTGACTTCACCTATCACCTTCCAGTTTGTACTCCTTCCCCCTCCCCTCACCTTTTTATATTGGCTTCTTCCCCCTTGGAATAAACCTTCTCGGGCTTCCAGTCGGATATAGGTATCAATTTTATCCAGTGTTTCTTGGACTAACTCCACCATCTTCATCAGGCATGCTGCCTAGGCAAGTCTAGCCTGGTGGTATATATACTCCCTGTCGTCTGGCCCTCCTGATTGATTAGTTCTCAACCAATCAGGTTTCTGCTGTCCCACCTTGTTAACAATAGAATTCCAGTTCCTAGTGCGAGACCTTCATCTTTGTTAAAAGTCTTATACTCTGGTCTTATTTCAATGGCTTCCTTTACCAGGTGATCCCAAAATCCATGGCGTGGCACAGTAGCTTTGTGCCGTCGAAGTCCATTGCCAGTACAATGTTTGGCTTCTGTGCTGTGCCAATGGTGAAGGAAGCCATTGAAATGAGTCTAGTGAATGAGAATTTTAACAAAGATGAAGGTTTCGCTCTAAGTAAGAACTGGAATTCGATTGTGAACAAGGTGGAACAGCAGAAACCTGCTTCGATGAGGACTAACCAATCAGGAGGGATAGACGACATATATACCACTGGACTAGACATGCCCAGGCATCATCCCTGATGAAGGTGGTGGAGTTTGTCATTGAAATGTTGGCTAAAATCAATACCTATATCCGACTGGAAGCCTGAGAAGAGTTTATTTATCATATACACTGGGAAAGCACTAGATCCTTTTTCTTCTCGCTTCCTTTCCAGTCTTGGTGAAGGGTCTCAGCTGGAAAGATCAGCTATCCACAGATGCTGTCTGACATGCTGAGTTCCTCCAGTATTTTGCCTGTGTTACACCACAAAATCCTCCCCTCCTAGTGTACATGTAGGCCACATCCATGTTGTTATATTTCCAGGATTGTTTGAAAAAGCTAATTTGAAGAAGGAAGATATCACCAATGCTCAACTTGGCTTGTGAATGCACCTCACTGTGCTGCTGAATTCTCGGAGGGATTGATGAACTGTATGAGTGCATAGACTGTGTTCAAGTTCTTCCAGGCACACGCATTGGGACCAAAATCGCTGAAGCAGGAGAGCACAAGATTTGTGTATATGGGTAGATGAAGCATTTCCTTCTGTAGGGCTGTGCCAGAAAAGTGCGTTGCGCTTCATGAATTGTAAAGAATGGCTCGCTTAACTTTATCTATTATCAGCAAATGGTGACTTTTTCCACAAGCCCTGAATTGTTACAAGAAACTAATGTTTTTTCTAAGTTGTAAACCTGAGAGGTTGACCTGACATTGCTGCACAGCTCTGTAATAGTGTGGCAAATATTTATTTCAGTCCATTAGTGGTTTTACTAAAACATAGTTTAGATTGTAGTACGCAAACACAAGGAAATCTGCAGATGCTGGAAATTCAAGCAGCACACACAAAGTGCTGGTGAACGCAGCAGGCTAAGCAGTATCTATAGGAAGAGGTACAGCTGACGTTTCAGGACGAAGAGTGTCGGACTGAAACGTCGACTGTACCTCTTCCTATAGATGCTGCCTGGCCTCCTGCGTTCCACCAGCGTTTTGTGTGTGTTGCTTAGATTGTAGTAAACTTGTCAAAGTTAAAGCAGTTAACAGGATTGTCACAACATGAGAGTTTGGATAAGCACTGCAGTTCGAACACTGTCTGCATTTCCCAAAACAGAACATGTTGATAGCAAAACTTAAACACGAGATTCTGCAGATGCTAGAAATCCAGAGCAACACACGCACAATGCTGGAGGAACTCAGCAGGTCAGGTGGCATCTATGGAAAGGAATAAAGAGCCAGTGTTTCAAATTGAGACCCTCATCAGCTCTTTATTTTTCTCCACAGCTGCTGCCTGATCTACTGAGTTTTAGCAAAATGTGCTTAGATTGATCTCCCAGTTGCTTTCTTCAGATTTTTTATACTGTTGGATTTGTTTTGTAGTGCAGTTTTAAATTACCATTGGAACTATTTGAGGAAATGAGGGAATAGTTAATTTTTCTGGATATGAACGTCACTGGCATTGCTGTAGGTGGTTATCTAGGGAAGATGATGGTGAGCGAATTGCATTTGTCCTTCTGGTGAAAGTACTTTCATAGTGCTCCTGCATATAGATTTCCAAATGGCTGAGGTACTGAATACCAGGCAATATGTCGTGCTGAAATACTACACCCCACTCCAGCGAATTCCTCTCCACTCTGGAATACCTGCACTCTAGAATTAGCTGCATCTCCAGCCAAGCTGTTCTTGTGCAGGTTCTACTCTGGCAGGTACCCAACAATATTACCCTACTCTGTTCTTCTCAAAAAAATCAGGATAAACCTGGCCCATTTGGCCTCTTCTCAAACACCGGTGATAAAAGCTATAATTGACGATGCTGTGAACTGGCACCTACTCACCAATAAGCTGTTGACTGCCACCCAATTTGGGCTTGGCCAGGAACACCAAGCTCTGGACCTCCTCACAACTGTGGTCCAAATACAAACCAAAGGACTGAATTGGAGAAGATGAAGACCCTTGACATCAAGGCAGTATTTCATCAAGGATTCTTGGCAAAACTGAAGCCAAAGGGAAAAGAAAGGTGGAGTGGGACTTCGCACAAGAAAGATGATTGTGATTACGCTGGAAAACAAATTTTTTCGAAAGAGTTGCTTCCTCAGAAACTGTTTTTGGTTATGATTGACGCTTGAAGCTTTACACAAATATAATTCCAGACTACTTGTATCACTTGGGAATTTGAAGAAACAAAAAATTAAGTTTTATTGAATATAACGTGTTTAATTGCATAACAATGCTGACGCTTTGCAATAATTCAACTAAGCTAAAATGTTTTGTTGACGATTTTCATTTGTACTTGGTGTCTGAGGCTTCTCGCTTATGTCCAGCAATGATCACTGATGAATTACAGTTGCCCTGACACAGTGTCTCTATAACCACAATGTCTTGGTGAAACGTTTTAGCATGCTCATCACTGACAGCAGGGAAACACTGATTTGCAGGGAAGAAGTCTAAATGGGAATTCAGGAAATTATCCTTTAGTGACATGTTGCACTTCATGGTTTTATTTGCTTGAAACATGTTGTCAAGCTGCCACATGCAGTTTGATGATCTGCACTTGGCATGAAAATTTTCAACAACATTCTTGAACGCGTTCTGTGAAATCTTCTCTGGTTCCACCAGAAGTTTTTTAAATTGTATGTTCATTGATAATCTATTTGATTTGTGGACCAACAGAAATATCTTCCTTAATCTTGGCATCAGTTATTCTGGGATACATCTGTCTCAAATATCGAAATCCTTCATGGAAATTTATAGCTTTTCTAAAGCCTATTTTGCAGCATCCACCTGCCAAAGCATGCCCAGGCATGCCTGGACAAGATTGAAAACTTTTCAGTTTACATTGTGGACAACATTTTAATTCACTTGAATTATGAATTGAAATAACAAATATAGGTGATTTTTTTAAAATTGTGCGTGATAGGGAAATTTCATGTCAATTTTCATGATCAGCAGCCCAAAATGCAGAAGATACACCCAAAGATATTCAGAAAGTAAAATCTTTGTTGTCCAGTGTTATTGGAGCCTAAGGGAATCACTGTGCGAGTTCCTCAGAACAATGTTGTCATGGGGAAATTAGTGATGAATACTGAGCTTGCCACTGATCCCCTGGTTTGAAAACTGGGTAAAATTAAAGAAAAAATCAGACCCAGCAGCAATGAAAGATATCTTTTCAAAACAAGAACGTGTGAAACTTGGAGTGGCCTCACAAGAAAAGAAACGTGTGGACTTAATTGTATGGTGTACCTAAATTTAGTGTATTCAGTCATTCAAAGAGGGACATAGGGAAATAATGAGGGACATCACTTCATTGATTCTATCTTGGTGTATAACTCTATGGCTAAGAAAACAATTCCATATAGAGTGTAACACCTTGGTGAAGGAGATGAGTAATGTGAAAGGTGAGAATATACATTCAGTGGTCACTTAAGTACCTCCTGTACCTAATAAAGTGGCCACTGAATGTATGGCCATGGTCTTATACTGCTGTAGCCTATCCGTTTCAAGGTTTGAGGTGTTGTGCATTCAGAAATGCTCTTCTGCACATCACTGTTGTGACGTGTAGTTATTTGAATCACTGTCAACTTGAACCAGTCTGGCTATTCTTCTCTTGACCTCTCTCATTGACAAGACTTTTCACCCATAGAACTGTTGCTCACTGTACGTTAGCAACACACACAAAAAGCTGGGGGGATCTCAGCAAACTAGACAGCATCTATGGAAAAGCGTACATTTGACGTTTCGGGACTGTCTGATGAAGGGTCTTGGCCCAAAAGGTCAACTGTACTCTTTTCCACAGATGCTACTGAGTTCCTCCAACATTTTATATGTGTTGCTTGGATTTCCAGCATCTGCAGATTTTCTCTTGTTTGGTCACTGTGTGGTTTTTTCCCCCACACTCTAAACTCTATAGACAGTTGTGTGTGAAAATCCCAGGAGATCAGCAGCTTCTGAGATACTCAAACCACCCCATCTGGCACCAACAATCATTCCATGGTCAAGGTCACTTAGATCACATTTCTTCCCCATTCTGATGTTTGGTCTGAACAACCTCTTGACCATGTCTGCTTGTTTTTATGCCTTGAATTGTTGCCACATGATTGATTGATTGATCAGATATTTGCATTAATGAGCGGGTGTACCTAATAAAATGGCCAATGAGTATGTATATAGTTGTGTGTCCGTATGGACAATGCCAGGCAAATACAAAGGCCGCTGCAAGGACTTAGTAGTTTATTAATTTATGTTGTAGCAATGTAATTGATTTGCTGTCATTAGAGAATGGAAATTCCTTTTTCTAATTAACACCAGCCTGCAACATTCCTATTTCTTTTATAAATTACTGTAATGTTTTAAGGTTTGGGAATGCTTGTCCTGTTTTTATTTTTGTAATATTTTAACTTCATGTTCCATTTTGTGCAGAACAACCTCAATTCCATGATTGGATGTATTTAATATCTGTCACTCCCTAGGAGTGTAATTTCTTCCATATTTCCAACCCTTCTATTCGATCTTTAAAATTCTTGTGCAATTCTTGCTTTTGTTTGCCAGCCCACAATGTCATGTTATCTGTTGATGCATTTTCCAGCTCTGTCATTAGTAATGTTCCCCAGTGAAGTAATTGCAGTTGTGGAATGAAATTGGCCATGCCAGCACCCTTGGAGAGAGCAATTAACATAGGTGGGGCAAGAATATGGACTGTTAGGGTTGGAAACTCAATTTCATTTGATTTAAAATATGGGCCACAGAATGTCTAGAAATGCCCACATTGCAAATTCCTGTATCAGACAGGAAACCAGCAGAAAGAAGCTCATGAGAGGAGTCTTTGTGTTGTTGGGAAAAGGATGAAATCAGTGGCTATAGAATGCAGCTTGTGACAGAGACAAGTGTAGACACAGGGAGTCATTGTGAAACATTTTTCTATCTTCATCACTTCTCTTTTGCCCCCTCCTACCTTTGGAAATATGCTGTTAGTTGTGAACAGTTCATTGGGCTTTTCTTCCTTCATTTTGATGCTACTGAAGCTGAATCTATTTCTGTAAAATCTAAATGAATAAGATTGCCTGCAGGTTCTGAGAACATTCAGCAGAGAGAATGAATGAGTTAACATCTTGCAGAGAATTTCTCAAAACCTTAGAGGCCTGCATAAACAATATTTCAAAAGGTTCTATGCTGCATTTGTCTGCTGCGTTCACCAGCAACTTTTATGTGTGTTGCTTCAATTTTCTCTGCAGCTTTGGGCTTTAAAATTTAACGGAAGGCTGAATGGTTGGGTAAATGTTTCACATTTCTTTGTGTTTGTGTGTTTATTTCTGAAATCAGATGAAGATTTTTATTAAAATGACAACTTTTTAGACATCTACTGGCTTTCTGTTGTGTACCCTTAGCTATTCACAATTAGTATTGAAGCCTTGGAGGAAAAGGCTTTATGCAGCAAATTGATGTTTAATGACAATGCAAAACTTGGTGGAGAACTGAAAGGGGAATAGGTAGATTAAATAAGGAGGCGAGAAGGTGGCAGATGAATTATAATGTGGTGAAGAAAAGTTTGCTTTTATTGCAAGGGAGCAGGAATACAAACGTAAAGTGAGCTTGCTAAAATTGCTTCAGTAAAGTCTCATCAACAGTACTGTACGGCTTTGTCTCCATATCCTAAAGAAGAATTTTGCGTGCTGGAGTCAGTGTATTGTAGATTCAGTAGATTGATTCCTGGGTGGTTGTCCTATGTTAAATCAGATGTAAATTGGATTTATATACACAGTTTATAAGAATGATAGATGACTTCATTGAGACATTATTGATTTTGAGGAGTGACTGGGTAGATGCCAAGAGCCTATTTACTGCACGGAGAACCTGGAACTCGGTGCAAGAGGGTTGTAAGCCTGTGGAATTCTTTGCCTCCCAAAAAATTGTAGATGCTTTGTCATAAAGCTTATTCAAGGCTAGTAGGAGTAAATATATGGAGCACGTTAGGAGATAAGGGAATTGGATGAAGAGGGCAAAAGATAGGATTAGATTTGATCTTATTAAAGGGCTAGGGGAACCTTTTAGCTAACCCTGTTTATATTCCTCAACTTCAGAATAACTTTGAAAATCTTCAATGAAATTTATAATTTTTCAGAGTTTAAATGTAGTTTGCGGCTCTCCTTAGAAATTTCATACTGGCGTGGTCTCATTTTTACTTTGAATGACTGCTTACGTGTGTAACTGATTTTAGTGTTGACTCCTGTAAACTGTCATGGGAAATAAAACCATCTTTTCTAATGATCTGGATTTCAAAGTGGGGTTCCAGAAAAGAAAGAACACTGTTACACACACAGAATGTTAGAGGAATGTAGACGTTTTGGGCCAAGATTCTTCATCAAGACTGGAAAGTGAGGGAGAAAAAGCCTGAGGAAATGCAGAGTTGAGATTCTGTCCCCTTCCTTTCCAGTCCTGATGAAGGGTCTCAACCTGAGACGTTGACTGTTTATTCCCCTCCATAGACGCTGCCTGACCTGCCGAGTTCCTCCAGTAATTTGTGTGTGTTGCTCTGGATTTCCAGCAACCGCAGAATCTCTTGTGTTAAAGAACACTGATTCAGTTCCCAATTACTGTATCCCAACAATGAGCTAAATACCTTTTAGGATTTGTGCAGTATATGGATCTGCATGGAAAACATTTAACCTTTTTACAAGCTTTGTACTTTTGCAGGGTCAGCTAGTCAGGGTTCAGCTTTTTTTGGCACTAAGTGACATTCAATTTAGCAATTGGAAGATGTGGAATAGCTGAGTTTGTATTTGAAGTATTAGGTTTAAGTGACAACAATATTCCAATTCCACATTGTTCTGTTATTTATTAGGCATTAGTTCAGCCTTTTGTAAACATTTCTTTTGTTCGTCCTGATTAATTTTTAAAGAAGGCAGCCATTATACACTCAGTGGCCTCTTCACTAGGTGCTTCTCATTAATACAAATATTTAGTTGGCCAATCGCGGCAACAACTCAATGCATAAAAGCACGCAGATGTGATCAAGAGGTTGAGTTATTGTTCAGAATGAAGGAGAAATGAGATCTAAGTGATTCCCCCCACCCCCTGTAGAATAATTGTTGGAGCCAGACAGTGGTTTGAGTATCTCAGAAACTGCTGATCTCCTGGGATTTTCACGCACAACAGTCTCTAGAGTACACAGCTATAGAAAGGTTGAGTGAGTGGGCAAGGGTCTGGTATTGGAGTACAATGTTGGTAAATGTGAGGTCACCCACTTTGGAAGGAAAATTGAAAGAACAGATTATTCTCTAAATGGTAAAAAAAATTGCAGCATACTGCTGTGCAGAGGGACTTGCGAGTGCTTGTGTACAAATCACAAAAGGTCGGTTTGCAGGTGCAGCAGGTTATCAAGAAAGCAAATGGAATGTTGGTGTTCACTGCTAGAGGGATTGAATTTAAGAGCAGGGAGGCTATGCTGCAACTGTACAGGGTACTGGGGAGGCTGCAGCTGGAGTACTGCGGACAGTTCTGGTCTCCTCACTTGAGGAAGGATATACTGGCTTTGGAGGCAGTGCAGAGGAGGTTCATCAGGTTGATTTCAGAGATGAGGGGGTTGGACTATGAGGTGAGATTAAGTCACTAGAGGAACTGCTTTTTCCAGAGAGTGGTGAATCTTTGGAATTCTCTGCCCAATAAAGCAGTTTAGGCTACCTCAGTAAACATATTTACAATAAGGTTGGATAGATTTTTGCATAGTAGGGGAATTAAGGGTTATGGGGAAAAGGCAGTTAGGTGGAGATGAATCCATGGTCAGATGGCCTACTCCTGCTCCTATTTCTTATGCTCACAGAGAATGGTACAAAAACATCCAGTGAGTGGCAGTTCTGTGTGTGAAAATACCTTTTTAATGAGAGAGGTCAGAGGAGAATGGCCAGACTGGTTTAAGCTGACAGGAAGGCGACGGTAACTCAAATAACCATGCGTTACGACAGTGGTGTGCAGAAGGGCATCTCTGAACGCACATCATGTCGAACCTTGGAGTGGACGGGCTAAATCAGCAGAACACCACCTGCATACGCTCAGGGCCACTCTATTACGTACCCTCTGGATCTAATAAAGTGGCCACTGAGTGTTATCTGTTGAGAGATTTCTTAGTGAAAGAAAAATGTGAAGGCCAGTTGTCCTCACAGTAACTTAATGATGTGCTTGTATATGGAGCAAGTCCACAGTTAGTTGGTTACTGGGATACAGCAAGACAAAATAGCAAGTGCATTCACCATAACTCTTTCAGACTGAATCACCTGAAACTGAACACGTATTCTCCAAATTGATTCCAGTAGGACTGTTCCTGACCATTGAGGCGCTCGTAATTGTATTAGAAACTTCAGGTTTTACTGATGAATACTCACTCTCCTTTCAGGCACTTTAACTGTTGTAGACCAATCACAATTAAGTCATTCTGTATGGTCCTGAGTTGAACTTTTGATGCATCATCAAAGGTGTGAATTTGGTAGGATTATATGGCTTCTGTTCAGTGTGCTGAACTCTCATCCAATCCATCCTTAACTTAAAGTGATTATTTGAATCCTCCATGACTAGCTGTCCATTCTCCAAAATTGATATTCTCCCTTGGCTTGCAATAGGCATCAATTCTCATTTACTTGTCCCTCCTAGACTTGCTAGCTTCACTGGTGTCAGGCCTTTCAAGTTTAAAGCTCACAACCTTCAGATCATGGCCTCATCCATCCCTGATACGGTGGTTTTCTTTCCACAAGCGCCGCTCCCACTAAGCCCCTGTTTGTTCACAACATTCCAAAACCTCTTTCTCTCTCTGGCACCACAAATGATGGTCTCTGATACTATTTGCTTATACTTTTTGTAAATCTCAAACAAGAGAATATCTTCGGGTACTGGAAATCCGAGCAACACACGTGTTGCTGCCTACGCGATTCTCTGGTCCATTCATCCCTCCCCATTGAGCTCCCTCCTGGCACTTATCCTTGCAAGTGACACAAGTGCTACGCTTGCCCGTACACCTCCTTCACTACCATTCAGGGCCCTAAACAGTCCTTCCAGGTGAGGTGACGCTACGTCTGCAAGTCTGTTGGCATCATTTATTGTGATGTATATCGTTGAGACCCGACGTAGGTTGGGAGACCGCTTCGCCAAGCACCTACACTCCGTCTGCCAGAACAAGTGGGATCTCCCAGTGGCCGGCAATTTTAATTCCACTTCCCATTCTGATATGTCCACTCATGGCCTCCGCTGTTGTGATGAGGCCACACTTCTGAGGCCTACTTCTGCTCCTATATCTTATGGTTTTAAAAGAAGGCAATCTGTGCAAATACTAAATAAATAAATATTTAATACTGAAAACGTGAGTTGTAGAGTCCTTGAAAGTGAGTCCATACGTTCTGGAATCAGTTCAGTGTTGAGGTCAGTGAAGTTTATCCATGCTGGTTCAGGAATCTAATATTTGTAGGGTAATTGTTCCTGAACCTCATGGTGTGGGACCTAAGGCTCCTGTACCTCCTTCCTGGTGGACAGTGGGATCCTTGGTGATGGATGCTGTTTTCTGCTTGTAGATGTGCTCAGAAGTGGGGAGGACATTGACTTTTTTGAAATATATAAAAATTTCAGATTAAACTATAACTTCTCATTATAATTTTCTTTAACTCTTACCAGTCTTCGGGATAAACTAATTTTAAATTATTTTAGTTATTTCAGTCCTCTAGTCTCTAAGTGTACTTAGTGTTGTGTCCAGTTGCCAAAGGCTCAGGACTAATTGTTGGCATAATTTCGCAGATGTTCAATGAGAACCAACAATGGCCATTATTAATTCTGTCTTGTTCAGTCTAATCTCCTTGCATGTTACTTAAGTGAAGAAAATTAATATTGTGCATGTCAGCATGTTGGAACCTGTTTTTACTGAATTAAATTTAATCTCATTTGCTTTTATAAATGTTTTTGTTTATCTTCCCTCAGAAAGCGGATTGGGAAGTTGCAGTGAAATGTATAAACAAGAAAAATTTGTCAAAATCTCAAATCTTGCTGGGTAAAGAAATAAAGATATTAAAGGTATGACCACTCCTTGTGTTTGACGTCAATAGTTGGTAAGAATGATAAATTGCAGTCAAAGTATGGTTTCGTGTTTCTCCAAATGTACACAGTTATTTGCCTCATCAAAGTTCAAAGTACATTTATTATCAAAGTCACCATATACAACGCTGAGATTCATTTTCTTACAGGCCTACTCAGCAAATCCATAGGATAGTAATTGCATGGAATTTCATGTAAATGTACTGAATGGTTGGGAGGGTTTTACCTGTGATGTACTGGGCTGAATCTACTACCTTTCATGCCACTACCGTCATGCCAAAAATGCAGTGATAGCACTGTCAAGGTTGGATCCTGCTCTCCTGTACATGAAAACAGACACTGACCTGTTCATCCTGGCCATTAAGCACCCGTGTACCTTAGCTTTATTTGTCACATCTACATCGCAACAAACGATGAAATGTGTTATTTTTCCCAAATGACCAACACAGTCCAAGGATGTGCTGGGGCAGCCTGCAAGTGTCCCCATGCTTCCAGTGTCAACATAACATGTCCATAACTTACTAACCCTAACTCAAACATTTTTGGAAAGTGGAAAGAAACCTACATGGTCAATGGAAGAACATACAAACTTCCTACAGATAGTGACAGGAATTGTATCCCAATTGCTTCTGCTGTAAAGTTAACATTAACTGCTACACTACCATACCATCCATTAATCCATTTTTTCTAACCTCATGTGCACTTGTGGCAATTTACAATGGTCATTTAACCTATTAACCAATGCATCTTTGGCATATGGGAGGAAACCAGAGCTCCTGGAGAAAACCCATGTGGTCCCGGGTAAACATGCAAACTCCACATTGCATCTGAGGTCAGGATTGAATCCAGGTTTCTGGAAACAATGGGGCATTACTTGTTACACCATTGTACCTCCCTTGACCTCTGACAATTAAATCTGAATGTCCACTCTGATATTTAAATTCAAATGTCAGGAGTCAGCAGCTGGTTTTGTTAGTTAAGTAATATTGGGCATGTGATGTGATATTTTTTAATCCAAGTGCACTAGTGATACTGTGTTCATTACCCAGGTTCATTTTTGATTCAATATTTCTGCTGTTTGAAGCTAACCAAATTCAGTACTGCAAAAGTTGATTTTTGAAGCTAGTATGGCTTGTGGTCAGTTAACCAGTCCATTGTGTATGTTACATGCAGGATCTTGTTTGATTAATCCTTAGGCAACCTTAGATGCCTTTATATTAACCTTTGTTTTCAATTTCCTTACCAAATGCACAATTGTAAACAGAGCAATAATCACACTGAAAATAAAGATACAGTTGTCTATTTGGTGATAAATCTTTCTTGATATCATTTTGAAAAGATAAGGAATATTGTCTTCATGCAGAATTGATGCCCAGTAGTTTAATGGTTCCGACAAGGATTTTGATTCTACATAAGTTAGATCTAACAAATTACGTATGTGCCGCTCACCATGACTGATAAACTCAGTTGAGTGATTGGTATTGTGCCTAGTAAGTAGTTTGATCAGCCAAATTCATTAGAACTGAGGAGACCAGAGTACTATTGCCATTACTTCTCTTTGCATACTTGGTAAAATGTTTGCAGAGCTGAAGTTTCTGGACATGTCAGAATAAGCATTCTTCATTTTCGGCCAACTGTTTTAGTTTAAATATATTCTTTATTTTATAACCTTTCTTTTAAAATTTGTCATAGTGTGACATCAGTTTGATGTATTAATTCCCATTTATCTAGTTTTAATCCCAGTTTCTGACTGTAATACATCTTCATGGTGCACAGAATGAGAAGACAGTCAATTGAACTTCGCCGTTTCTTTTTTTTGGCCTTATTCCCAAAGTAGTGGGATACAGTGCTACAGCTATTAAAACAAAGCTTTGAATTCTTTCATATATTTTGTGTGCCTTTCATAATTTTAATTAAAATGCTTGGAACTTGCTAACTAGAAGCAGTGAGCACTTTTTTATTGAGGGTTTTCAGCTGTGTAAGATATGTGGGAAATGTGAAGAGAACTTTAGAATGTACTACTCTGTCCTTTCTGACAGCTGAGGAACAGATCTGTTGGTAGCAATGTAATTTCAAAGATAATTTTGTGCTCTTCATTTTAGGAGCTTCAACATGAAAACATCGTTGCACTTTATGATGTTCAGGTAAGTTAATAGTTTGTTTCTTTCACTCACTAATAATTCTTTCAAAGAAAATTTATTGTAACTATTGTTTAATGCCAGAACTAGTTAAATGTGCAAAAATTTAATATGTGTGTACTGAGGAATAATAGGCAGGTGTTAAATTGATTTTGTTACTAGGAATTTCTGTACTGAATAGTATTTATTAAGAAAGGAACGACCTTTTCACTTTTTATCTGTAAGATGTTTTCTTTATAATCAGGACTGTTTTTAATAATGTGTACTATAACAATGTTAGTAATGTCAGTGTTTTAATGGCAGATTTTCAGCAGTAAAATGTGTATACATTATTTAGTCTACTTGTCCTTTGTCCAATGTTACCCTTGATCCTTGACCTAAATTATATCATTTAACTCCAGTTACAAACCATTGCATGAACTTGAACGTATTTGTTGTAAGTTGCACTACCACAAAACAATCCTTGTAGAAAAAAAGCATGCAGAGTCATGGGGCATTACAGTACAGAAATGAGTTCATTGGTCCATACTAAGCTGTTATTCTCACTAGTACTATTGACCACAGCCTTCTATACCCTCCTGTTCATGTACTTACAAAACTTCTCTTAAAATACTGTAATCAATCCTGCACCCACCACTTCTGCTGGCAGCTTGGTCCACATTCACATAATCTCTGATTGAAGAGGTATTCCCCTTTAAATATTTCACCTTTCACCCACAACCTAAGACCTCTGGCTCTGGTTTTCAACCTCAGTGGAAAGAGCCTGCTTGCATTTATCCTATCAATACCCCTGAACATTTTGTATATTTCTATCAAATCTCCCTTCATTCTCCTATGCTCCAAAAAGTAAAGCCATAACCTGTTCAGAATTCCTTTATCACTCAGCAGCCTGTACATGCTGTATGGCTAGATAAAATCAAAATGAAAATAAACAATGTCAAGAGATATCATTGACAATGAGTAAACTAGCCAACAATATGCTTGTAAGTTTTCTCTGCACTCTTTGTCTTATTGATATCTTTCCTACAGATAGGTGACTAGAACTGCACACAATGCTCCATATTAGACCTCAACATCACCTTATACACTTCCAACATAACATCCCAACTCCTGTACTCAGCAGTTTGATTTATGAAGGTCAATGTGCCAAAAGCTCACTTTACAATCCTGTCTACCTGTGACGCCACTTTCAAGGATTAAAGTCCTAACCTATTCAGTCTTTTCCTATATCTCATTCCTCAAGTCATCCTTGTATGTCTTCCTAACGAATTAGATATCAACAAGCTGAACATTGTAAGCATCAAATGAATATAGAAAAGGCTCAGTAGGTCCAGCAGCATCTGTGGAAAGAGAAATGGTTAACATTTCAAATCCTACACCCTTCATGAGAACTGAACAAAAGAGGAAAAAAACTGACCTGCTGAGTGTTTCCTGCATTCCTTGTTTTATTTTTAATTTTAGACTTTCAGCATCTGTAGTACTTTTGATTTCCATTGGCTAATATCACGTTTGACTTTGTACTCCACTCTATTTCATGTGAAGAATGATATTGAACAGAGTACAAAATAACATAGGTTGCAAAGTACAAAGGTGCCATGGTGGTACAGCAGTTAGTGTGGTGCTATTACAACTCGGGGCATTCCAGAGTTCAGTTCCAGTGCTGTCTGTAAGGAGTTTGTACGCTCTTCCCCTGAACTGCACAGGCTTTCTCTAGCTGCTCCAGTTTCTTCCCACAGTCCCAATGGCGTGCCAGTTGGTAGGTTAATTGGTCTTGTAAATTGTCTTTTGATTAGGCTAGGATTAAATAGGTGGTTTGCTGGGTAGTGTGGCTTGTCGGACCCGAAGAGCCTGTTCCATGCTGTAACTCTTAAGTAAATAAATAGGTGGGTTGCTGGGCGGTGTGGCTCGTTGAACCGGAAGAGCCTGTACACACTGTATCTCTAAATAAAATCAAAATAAACAATGTCAAGAGATATCATTGACAATCAGTAAACTAGCTAGCAGCTTGTGGGTAGAATCAAATAACTGTGAATTGCAAACTCCCGAAAGTTGTTGGACAATTATGTTTGTCATCATTTCCTTCCTGGGAATGACATTCTGCCTCTAAGCTCCTCTTGAGTTTCATGAAGCTGCTGCAGTTGTAAAAATTATAAACTAAACTCGCCATAGAAATTGTCCTGTAGTTAAGCTTGTACACTGTAAGCTTAATTATTAGTGATTGTCAGTCAAGTAAATTTATTATCAAAGTACACATGTCCATTTTCTATTGGGCATTTAATGGACTGAACTGTGATGGAAAGTGAATAATTGTACAGTCTTCAAATTATTTGTTTAAAAGTATTGTATTTTAAGATATTTTTAGTTCTCACTTTGCTTTATTCAGTTTACTCTTTTCTTTTTACTTTAGTGTTTAGTTTAGAAGTAGAACAGTACAGCGCAGGAACAGGCCCTTCGGTGCACAGTGTTGTGCCAAACCAATTAAATGGCCAACTAATTGAATCTCTTCTGTTCACGCAATGTCCGTATCCTTCCATTTTCCTCACATTCATGTGCCTATCTAAACCTCTCTTAGAAGTCTCTAGTGTATCTGCCTCTACCACCACTCCAGGCAGAACATTCCAAGCACCCACCAATCTCTGTGTTAATATTTTTAAAAAAATAAAAACTTGCCCCTCACATCTCCTTTGAAATTGCCCCTCTCACCTGAAATGTGTGCCCTCTGGTTTTGGACATTTCAACCCTGGGGAAAAGATACTGAATGTCTCCTGTATCCATGCCTCTCATAATCTCATAAACCTTGGCCTCTTCCGTTCCAGAGAAAACAACTCAAGTTTGTCCAGTTTAATTTGGTTTTTTTTTTTTTTTTTTTTACAAATTTTGTTCTTTGTGTCACTCTTTTAAATTAAAGATGTGTTAATTTGGAATCCTAAATATTCTTTTAACAGTAACATATATTCTTTAAATAAAAACTTGCTGCTCCATCTCCCTGGTGTACTTTCACAGCACCTGACACAATGAACCAAATAAAAAGCAGTTTGTGCCTTTTGCTCTGTCTGCTCATGCCTTCGAAACTCTTATACAGAGCACAGGTGTGTCAAAGTATACTGTAGTACTGTGTAGATGTTAGATGTTAACTTGGGGTTTCACCCTTGTGAGCAATCCTGCAAAACAAAAACATTCAACTTTAGTTCATGTTTGATTACAATCTACATAATTGCGATGAGTGCAATATAATTACAAGGTGGGAGTTTGTGGTCTTCTAGTACCTAATAAATTAATATACTGATGGATCTCTGTGTGATATCAGGTTAGTTTGACATTTTGAATCAGAATTTAAATATCACAGACTTGGATGATTTGAACTTTGTTGTTTTGTGGCAACAGTGCAGTGCAAAGACATAAAATTACTAGTAATTACAAAAATAAATAAAAAGAAAGGAATAACAAAGTAGTAGTCCTTATGACTTCATGGGCCATTAAGAAATCTGATAGTGGAAAGAAAGAAGCCATTTCAGAATCTTTGAGTGTGGTTCCTCAGGCTCCTGTACTGCCTTTCTGATGGTGTCAGTGAGAAGAGGGCGTGTCTCAAATGTTGAGGGTTCTTAGTGATAGATGCTACTACAGAATTGTTTTAAGTAATTTTTGAACTTTCAAGTTAAAGTAATGGTAAATAATTCTTGAGTAAAATAACTAGCCAGTCCTCCCAAAATAAACTGCAATATTCTTAATGTGTGACAAAGGAAAGTTCAGAGACTATCACATAGCTCTTACAGCAATGGAAGTTTGTGTTAATGCTTTGTACTTGTGTGACTTCAATGCTTCCAAGATTGATGTAGTGTACAACTAACAAGATCAGCTACTTTCATTGTTGCAGTTGGCAATTGCTTGCATATATAAAAAGCTTTAGAGGAAACTCTCGTCTATAAGACATCTGAATTTCTAGTTGCACAATGAGAACTGGTGAAGCTGTCAGTCTTCCACTTTCCATGAGATGATAAATTGTAATTATCCTGACAGGGAATATTTCTTGTAACATTGGGGAGCTCTACAAGTTTAATGTGGAATCTAAGCATAACCTGTCGATGCCACAAGTACTATTTCTTTACGAGACTTTTCAATCTAGCAAAAGGGAGTTGCTAAATTTATGAATAAATTTGGATTATCGCCCTCTTGTCAGTGGCCAAGCACTGCTGATACCAGCTGGTTGCTGGATGGGCTTTTCACAGCATCTGTTAACAGGTGAAGATGTTGACAAATGGTCCAGAACAGTACCTGCTGTTGTGTGGTTTCACAAAGTGTAGTAAAATGGACTAGTAAGAGCCTTGTTCTGACGGCAGGAAGCAGTGGTCAGGATCTGAGGGGACAGAAATGTAAAACCTGGTTATATGTGCCTGTATTCTTCCGGGCTTGCTATAAACAATACTTTTTGAGAATATTGGGAGGTGAGTTAGGGAAATAATGCCCCCCCTCTCCCCCCCACTTTTATTTTGTTTCTAGCTCACCTGTTACATTGCAATATGTGTTATTAAAAGACAAACTGATCATTGGAGAAAAGAATTGCTATTACAGTTTTCCTTAACTACTTTGCCAGCCAGAATACCAAAAGTTGGGACTTTTACTGACAGTATTAATCTATCTGACAATGATTAAAAATAAGATTATGGTATTTGTTTTGAAGTTGATCAGTGTTGTAGTTGTTCCACTTTACTTCATTTCGGCTTTTACACCTATGTCATAAGCATTTCAGGTTGTATGCTGTGGCACTTTGATGGTTATTAAATTCGAGCTATTTAACTTGTATAATACTACAAGTTAAATAGCAAATAATGGACACAAAGGAATTATTCTAAAACTGCAGCCTAACCGAGGGGATCCAGATTTTTTTTTAATTGAACATTAGCCTGCATCCTTTGAGATGTGGCACTGGAGTGAGGTTGTGTGCTGTTTAACTGTGAAGGTGCCTGATTTGACTCTTTACATGAGGCATGCCGCCAAGCACCTTTGGGAGGCAAATCTTCAGATCAGCCTTGGAGCCACTTGTGGTAAGACTTTTGTATAAGTTTCCAAAATAAATCTTTCATCTTCAAATCTTGCAGAGCCCTGCATCAAAGAGGTGTTTATTAAAATTGGGAAATGACTCAATCTTTCTATTAATCAACCTTTGATTTTGTTTGGAACTATAAAGGTCAAGTTACGCAAATCTTGTTTGTCTTTAGGCAATCAAAAATTTGAAACACATGCATTTATTTGATTTTCTATTCCTTTGAAGGCAATGCTCTTGCATTCTCTGACATGTAATATTTTAATTGGATCTTGAGATTTATTAAAGGCTATTATGTGGAAACAGCAGCTGCATGTGTCCTTGGCTTGTTATCATATCAAACTCGGTGTTATCTGAAGTTCAGACAGAAGCCAAAATGTTTTTTATTTCTCATCATGTACAAAAAGTGTCTTCCTTTTTCATGTATAAAAATCACGATGCAGAACCCTTACTAGTTTTCAAAATAATTTCTTTTACCAATGCAGCAATAGTAGGCTTATAAATTTAAGATTCTAATGCTGCTTAGCTGCATAGTATGAATCAAAATGGAGAGTTGAAAAATCTTATTTATTCTAATTTATGAAATTGGTGACACAGATGTTTTACATTACAGATACAGTAAAGTTCTTGAGCATGTTTTAGTATTGCAGTAGAGTTAGATCAGGTTTATGTTACTCATAGTTGAACTTTCAAACACATTGTCATATTTGATAGAGATGAATTGTTTTATTCAGCAGCAAGTTCGTTTCAAGTATTCCATAAGATATAGAAGTAGAATTAGGCCATTTGGCCCATTGAGCCTCCTCTGCCATTTCATCATGACTGATCCATTTTCCCTCTGGGCCCCAACCTCCTGTCTTCTCCTCATATCCCTTTGTGCCCTGACCAATTAAGAATCTATCAACCTCTGCCTTAAATATACATAAAAACCTTTGCCTCCACAACTGCCTGTAGCAAAGAATTCCACAGATTCATCATCTGGCTAAAGAAATTCCTCCTCATCTCCTTTCTAAAAGGACGCCCCTCTATTCTGAGGCTGTGTCCTCTGGTCTTGGACTCTCTCATCATAAGAAACATCCTCTCCACGTCCACTCTGTCAAGGCCTTTCACCATTCAATAGGTTTCAAAGAAATCACACCTCATTCTTCTGAATTCTAATGAATACAGACCCAGAGCCATCAAATGCTCTTGATGTGACATGCCGTTGAATCCTGGAATCATTTTTATGAACACACAATAATCTGCAGATGCTGTAAAAGATCAAAGCAACACTTTCAGAACACTGGATGAACTCAGCAGGTTGGGCAGCATCAGTCAGAAACGATGAGTCGACGTTTCGAGCTGGAACCCTTCGTCAAGACTGAAGAATGAAAGATGGGGAAGGATTTGAAGAATGCTTGTAGCGTCAGTTGAAAGACCAGTAATTTGAAAAACAAAGGGGTGGGGGAAGGGAAGCATTGACGTCATAGCCCTGAAAACAATGGGTAGTGGAAGAAGGAGGCGGAACCATGAGGCAGCTGGGGGAGGGCACAGAGTGAAATAGGGATAGAGGAAGGGAGGGGGAGGGAATTACCGGAAGTTGGAGAATTCTATGTTCATACCAAGGGGCTGGAGACTACCTAGACGGTATATGAGGTGTTGCTCCTCCAACCTCCATCATGGCAGTAGAGGAGGCCATGTATGGACATATCTCACAACACTTCACTTGTGAGTCTGTTGGGGTCATCTGTTGCATCCAGTGCTCCCGGTGCGACCTCCTCTACATCGGTGAAACTTGACGCAGATTGGGGGACTGCTTCGTAGAGCACCTCCACTCCGTCCGCCACAACAGACAGGATCTCCTGGTAGCCATCCACTTCAACTCTGCTTCACATTCCCATTCAGATATGTGACCCCAGAAGCCATTCTGGCTTTTTTCTCCCTTTCCAGTCCCGATGAAGTGTCTTTACCCCAAACATTGACAGCTTCTCCCCCTTTGTGGATGCTGCCTGGGCCTCTGACTTTCTCCAGGATTTTGTGTGCTGATCTGACCCCCAGTGCTGCGTTTCTGCTCGGCAGTGATCCTGTGTGAGATAATAGGAAGAATGGAGACAGGAGAACAGAATAAACCAGTCCATGAGATAGTTGGGGAAACTACCAATTAGCTAGGCTATTTCATGTTCTGACTTAGCCTATTGTTAACACTTTCTCTGACATTCAGAAATGTACAAAAGCAATAAAAAATCAACCACTAAACATTAAATATCATTAACAATTTTAAAAATGCAAAATGTAAATACATAATAACACACACACACAATGCTAGAGGAACTCAACAAGTCAGGCAGCGTTTAATGTAATCTAATTAAGATGATGCCTGAGTTGGTCCAGCATTTTGTGGGTGTTACTCTGGATTACCAGCATCTGCAGAATCTCTTGAGTATAAAACGTAAATTCGTAACTCTTTAAAAGAACCCTTGCAACTGAAAACAAAAAAAAATCTATACTACTTGCTTCCCTTAAGGTGTTCATCCCCATCCAAATAAATTGAGTTGCTACACCCATGCCAAGTTAGACCTGTGCCAGTTCAAGGATTCCGTAGCATAGCTGCTGGGGAGTTGTAGCAAGTTTGGCGTCTGCTGCTGGATTCCATTAGACAGTAGGAAAATTGCCAACAAAGTTGTGTCCAGCAAGTTCAGAAGTTTGGCACTTTGTGCCATCATCTGAACTTGAAGGAACTTGTGTAGAGAACTGATGACATTTCTGTGCTAAACTGCTGGCATTTTCCCATAAGATCTGGACTATTGTTTCAACTTGCAACATGAAAGACCAGCAATCTGCAACATTAAGCAGTCTACTTTCTTTTCCATTGATGCAGCCTGTCTGCCGACAGGATTTCCACTATTTTCTGTATTTATTTGTATCCGTTCATCCTCAATCTTTTATCAGCTTTAAAACAGATTTACAAGCGGTTATTTGCATTTAATTGTTCTTTTAGAGACCCATTGATGATGTAGCTGAATGAACAAAATGAACAATATTTTTCAAAAGCTAAACAAAGCCTTCAAAAAAATTTCAGTGAACAAAAATACGTTAATCATTAAACACACATAAAAGTTGCCTGTGAATGCAGCAGGCCAGGCAGCAACTATTGGAAGAGGTACAGTCGACGTTTCGGGCCGAGACCCTTCATCAGGACTAACTGAAAGAAGAGCTAGTAAGAGATTTGAGAGGGGGAGGGGACATCCGAAATGATAGGAGAAGACAGGAGGGGGAGGGATCTCTTACAAATCTCTTACTAGCTCTTCTTTCAGTTAGTCTTGATGAAGGGTCTTGGCCCGAAACTTCGACTGTACTTCTTCCAATAAATGCTGCCTGGCCTGCTGCGTTCACCAGCAACTTTTATGTGTGTTGCTTGAAATTCCAGCATCTGCAGATATCCTCGTGTTTACGTTAATCATTAATGTGGTTCTTGAGTAATTCAGTCATGTTTAATCTTGTGTTTCTCCTGTATAAACTCTGCAGTCTTTCGTAATGACTTGTGTATCTAATGGAGATAATAGTTTTTAACATTGCAATTTTTCAGTACCTAGGATAATTTCCCATGGTATAGTTATAGAATTGTATGCTGTCAGACCAGTAAGTCTATGAACTTGTAATCAATTCATTATCAAAACTGTTAATCTCTCTGTCATTCATCTTTTCTGCAAATGTACTTGTGTACTAATGGCTTCATTGATCTGTTGTCCAGTGTCCTCAATCCATTTCTTTGTCTTGTACTGTCAAATCCTATGAGTCAGCTTATTATTATCACTATTCATTACCCTTTCCTGATTTTTGTATTTACCCAGACTGTGTAATCTGACATATTTTATCCCAGCTCTGCAAAAGCAAATTTCCATACTGAGCCCTGGTTAACCCTGCTTGAACACGCTTGAGTTCTGGCTGTGGTCTGTTTTTAAACCCATGCAGTCATTTTGATCTGGTTTCTAATCACTGATGTGGAACCTTGTCAGGATGTTTGAAAATCTAGTCAGCTTGTATCTAAAAATTAAAAGAAAAAAACTGCAGTGCTGGAAATCTAAAATAATAAAAAATAACATAAAATGTTGGAAATACTCATCAAGCCAAGCCACGTCTGTGGGAAGAGAAAAAGAGCCAACATTTCCAGTTGAAGACCTTTCGTCAGAGCATGGAGCTGTAATATTTAAGAAAAGTTCAAATCGGTCAGACAAATCGTTTTGAAAGTTATTAACTTCTTTTCCCAACTGTTATTGAATTAAATGTTATGTAATATCCAGCATTATTTCTCAACTCTCACATTTCAAGTTATACAAATTTACTAAACTGGGGTTTAGAAGGATAACAACTCAGCCAAGATAGAATGGCAGAGCAGACTCGATGGGCCAAATGACCTAATTCTGCTCCTATGACTTGTGTATGTGGCGTTGAGCTGCTAGGAGCCTTGTCACTCATCTTGATTTGTTGGCCAAATTTAAAACTAACTCATGGAGTCTGACTTTGCTTTATCAATGTACGCAATAAAACAATCACTGAAATGACACAGTGTCATTTACAAGCATATTTGATGTTCTTTTAACTTGTTTGGTTTGACATCTTTGTAAATTTTGGTCAAGTTATAGCTTTGACATTGAAATATTACAAGGGTGGAATATACACATTTCTAACAATGGAAGGCTTATCTTATTTAAAACCAGCTATAAAGAATTTTTCAGTTAGTCCTGACGAAGGGTCTCGGCCCGAAACGTTGACTGTACTTCTTCCTAGAGATGCTGCCTGGCCTGCTGCGTTCACCAGCAACTTTGCATAAAGAATTTTATGTTTGTACATGATGGACTGAAGATGTAATCAGAGATATGTATTACTTGTATCATCTGCCAAACTCTTTCTAATAATTTGAATTGAATTGACTTTATTTCTTACATCCTTCACATACATGAGGAGTAAAAATCTTTATGCTACTTCTCCATCTAAATGTGCAATCATAGTAATTTATAATTTATAATAAGTAGAACAGTCAATGCAATATAGGGTACATTCAAATCAGTGTGAGTTCATCAGTCTGATGGCCTGGTGGAAGAAGCTGCCCCAGAGCCTGTTGGTCCTGGCTTTTATGCTGCGGTACCGCTTCCCAGATGGTAGCAGCTGGAATAGATTATGGTTGGGGTGACTTGGGTCCCCAATGATCCTACGGGCCCTTTTTACACACCAGTCCTTGTAAATGTCCTGAATCATGGGAAGTTCACAACTACAGATGCGCTGGGCTGTCTGTACCACTCTCTGCAGAGTCCTGTGATTGAGGGAAGTACAGTTCCCATACCAGGCAGTGATGCAACTAGTCAGGATGCTCTCAATTGTGCCCCTGTAGAAAGTTCTTAGGAATTTTATTTGAATGCATATAGTATACAGAGTAAGGTCGGTGAACTTGTAGCACATTTACAGGTTAGTATGTATGATGTTGTAGGCATCACTGAATCATGGGTGAAAGAAGATTATAGCTGGGAGCTTAATGTCCAAGGATACACATTGTATCGAAAGGATAGGTAGGGAGGCAGAGAGGGTGGCCTGGCTCTGTAGGTAAACAATGAAATTAAATCATTAGAAGGAGGTGACATAGGATGGGAAGGTGTTGAATCGTTGGGGATAGAGCTAAGGAACTGCAATTGTAAAAAGATCCTGATGGGAGTTGTATACAGACTCCCAAATGGTAGTAAGGATGTCTACAAGTTACAATGGGAGATAGAAAATGCATATCAAAAGGACAATGTTACGGTAGTCAAGGGGGTCTTCAATATGCAGGTAGATTGGGAAAATCAGGTTGGTGCTGGATTCTAGGAGGGGGGATTTCTAGAGTGCCTACAAAATGGCATTTTAGAGCAGCTCACGGCTGAGCCCACTTCAGCTATTCTGGAATGGGTGTCGTGCAATGAACCAGAATTGAGTAGAGAGCTTAAGATTAAAAAAAACCTTAAGGGAAGTGATCATAATATGACCAAATTCACCCTGAAATTTGAGAAGAAGCTGCTAATGTAAGATGTATCAGTATTACAGTGGAGTAAAGGGAATTACAGAAGCATAGAGGAGGAATTGGCCAGAATTGATTGGAAAAGAACACTGGCGGGGATGATGGCAGAACAACAATGGCTGGAATTTCTGGAAGCAATTGGGAAGGTACAGGAATTATGCATCCCAAAGAAGAAGTAGTATTCTAAAGGAAAGATGACACAACCATGACTAACAAAAGAAGTCAAAGCCAAAGAGAGGGCATATAATAGAGCCAAAAATAGTGGGAAGTTAGCGGACATAGTGTCAAGATTCAGGGGAGTAGTTTTTGGATGGCGATAAGGAAGAATTGCTTTTCCCAGAGAGTGGTGAATCTGTGGAATTCTCTGTCCAATGAAGCAATGGAGGCTGCCTCAGTAAGTATATTTAAGACAAGGTTGGATAGATTTTTGCATAGTAGAGGAATTAAAGGTTCTGGGGAAAAGGCAGTTAGGTGGAGATAAGTCCATTACCAGATCAGCCATGATCTTATTGAATGGCAGAGCAGGCTTGACGAGCCAGATGGTCTACTCCTGTTCCTATTTCTTATGTTCTTATGTAGGATTGGGAAGCTTTTAAAAACCAACAGAAGGCAACTAAAAGAGTCATTAAGAAGGTAAAAATGGAATAAGAAAGTAGGCTAGCCAGTAATGTTAAAGAGGATACCAGAAGTTTCTTCTGATAAGTAAAATGTAAAAGAGAGGCAAGAGTGGATATTGGGCCACTGGAAAATTATGCTGGAGAGGGAGTAATGGGGGACAATGAAATGGTGATGGTATTTTGTGTCAGTCTTCACTGTTGAAGATACTAGCAGTATGGTGTCAGAGATCATGAAGTGTGTGATGTTGCTGTAATTAGAGAGAAGGTTCTTGGGAAACTGAGAGGTCTGAAGATAGGTAACTCACCTGGACCAGATGGTGTACACCTCTGAGTTCTGAACGAGGTGGCTGAAAAGATCGTGGTGGCATTAGTAATGATCTTTCAAGAATTCATAGATTCTGGAATGGTTCCAGAAACTGGAAGATTGCAAATGTTACTCCACTCTTCAAGAAGGAAGAGGGGCAGAAGAAAGGAAACTATAGGCCAGTTAGTCTGACCTCAGCATTTGGGAAGATGTTGGAGTCGATCAAGAATGAAGTCTCAGGGTATTTGGAGGCACATGATAAAATAGGTCATTGCATGGTTTCCTCAAGGGAAAATCTTGCCTGACAAATCTGTTGGAATTCTTTGAAGAAATAACAAGCAGGATAGACAAAGGAGGAATAGTTGATGTTATGTAAGGATTTTCAGAAGGCCTTTGACAAAGTGCCACACATGAAGCTGTTCAACAAGTTAGGAGCCCATGGTATTACAGGGAAGATTCCAGCGTGGATAAAGCAGTGGCTAATTGGCGGGAGGCAAAGAGTGGGAACAAAGGAAGCCTTTTCTGGCTGGCTGCCGGTGACTAGTGGTGTTCCACAGGGGTCTGCGTTGGGATCATTTCTTTTTACATTATATGTCAATGATTTGGATGATGGAATTGATGGCTTTGTTGCAAAGTTTTCAGACCATATGAAGATAGATGGAGGAACAGGTAGTTTTGAGGAAGTGGAGGGACTACAGAAGGACTTAGATTAGGAAAATGGGCAAAGAAATGGCAGTTGGAATACAGTGTTCAGAAATGTATGGTCATGCACTTTGGTAGAAGAAATTAAAGGGTTGACTGTTTTCTAAATGGAGAGAAAATACAAAAAACTGGGGTGCAAAGAGATTTGAGAGTCCTTGTGCAGGATTCCTTAAAAGGTTAATTTGCAGGTTGAGTCTGGTGAAGAGAGCAAAGGCAATGTTAGCATTCATTGCAAGAGGAGTAAAATATAAAAGCAAGGATGTAATGTTGAGGCTTTACAAAGCACTGGTGAGGTGTCACTTGGAGTATGTGAACAGTTTTGGGCCCCTTATCTTAGAAAGGATGTGCTGAAACTGCAGAGGGTTCAAAGGAGGTTCACGAAAATGATTCCAGGATTGAATAGCTTGTCATATGAAGCGCCTTTGATTTCTCTGGGCCTGTATTCACTAGAATTCAGAAGAATAAGGGGTGATCTCATTGAAAGCTATGAAATCGTGAAAGGCCTTGATAGAGTGGATGTGGAGAGAGTGTTTCCTTTGTGTGAGACTAAGACCAGAGGACACAACCTCAGAATAGAGGGGCATCCTTTTAGAATGGAGATGAGGAATTTCTTTAGCTAACAGGGGTGAATCTGTGGAATTCTTTGACACAGGCAGCTTTGAAGACCAAATCTTTATTATATTTAAGACAGAAATCGATAGATTCTTGAGTGGTCAGGACATGAAGGGACACAGGGAGAAGGCCAGAGATTGGGAATAAGAGGAAAATTGAATCAGCATGATGAAATGGTGGCGCAGACTCAATGGGTCAAATGACCTAATCCTGCTTCTATATCTTATGGTCTAATAGAAAGTTTTGGGTTCAAGTTCTACCTCAGAACCTGCTGCACTAAAATGCAGGATGATTCTTCATTACAGTAATAAGGGATTGCCACACAAGGGTACGTTATATTTAGATGAAATGAGTAACGTGGTCCATCTCCTCGGTCAGGTGAATTTTAAAAAATCACAATGCTGTTTTGCAAGAAAGTCAGGGAATTGGTTCTGGTGCTCCAAGTCAATATTTATCCTTGACTGCCATTAAAAGTAGATTGCTGTACATGACTTGATTGTTTTGCAGTTTACAGCAATGTCAACATAAATAATCTTTTATTAGCTGTAAAGTACTCCGCTACACATGAAAGGTGTTATTAGAAAAGCAACTACGTCTTTGTATGTTTCCTACACTTGTAACCACAGCAGATGGTTATTTCAGTGATAGTGGCAAGATTATTCTTCTGATCAATCTGTTAAAATTCCAAATCTCCTGTGTTGGCAATCAATTTTATCTCCTGTGCTACATAAGAATATTTGTGCAAGAGTTTTTAATTTGGGAAATAGAATGCCCTCTACAGTGTGGATTTTTGTCTGCACTGGTGGTGTAGTGGTACCTGCACCCAAGCTTCGTAACAGGTGGTCCTGGGTTCGAATCCGGCTGGCTCCTTGCAAGCTTTCCATCTGCTGGGTAGAGTGGAAAAACTAGCAACTCAGCCTTATAAGGAAACAAATGCTAAAGAATTGGTAAGGCTGCCACCCAATTTGCCAAACAAGGTGTGGGGAGGAACTTTACCTTTACTTCTTTTTACAGCCTGGATTTTTACCAAATGTGAAGGTAGCCAGAGGGCCTTTTGAAGAGTATATTTAAAATAAAGCTGATATGATTACAAAAAAACGGATATGTTTGGTAACTATAGCTTATGGCTAATTATTGATTGTTTTTTGCTAGTGTTACAAATGCTAAGATAGGGGACTGCTACTAAATCTTCATTTGCAAGGATCCTGGGGAAGTGGATGGATGCGGATGGGGGAGTAGATTGGATTGAAATTGCAGGGAGATTTAAACCCATGAACAAAAATTGAGGCATTTTGTATGAGGCATGGAATGCTAAAGTTGGGCATGGTGCACGGTTGCTAGGATTTAGTGACTATCAGAGTGGGCAAGTATAATGGGGAAGTTGAACTTGAAATTGGATAGGGTGCATGATTTAGGTGAGATATGTGGCATATACTTACTGTAGGATTTCAGTCGAGAAAGCATATGAGCAGTTGAGTCTGGTGATGATTAAGGTATGCACAATGACTTCACTATCAGGCTGAGGTTAAGCAAAGATGGATGATGGTGTAAACATGTATTATTTGTAGTGAGGTGAAGGTGGAGTTCAAGTTTAGTTAGGCTGACCAATGCTTTGGTATTGTGAATGCTCTGATTCCACATTATACAGTTGTTAGGCAACAGCAGGTAGTGAGTTTGTGGAACTTTTGCTCAGCACTGTAAAACATTCCACTGTTAAACCAGATTAGATTATAGTGGATGAGGTGTGTTTAAAGTACCATGGTCATGGGTGAAATTGTTTGCGGTAATTCAAAACTAATCGTGTTTATGACACCAACCAGTGGTTTAATATTTGTTTCTAAGAATATTATTACATTTATTGGATTACAATTTCACTTAAGGATTTTTTTTTAATGAACATACTTGTCTTGAGTTATTGGGATAAAGCATAGAAAAACATAGAAACCCTACAGCACAATACAGGCCCTTTGGCCCACAATGTTGTGCCAAGCATGTTCTTCGTTGTGAAAAATATACGTAGTATGTTATGAGTACCTATTAACAAACCCTGCATCTAATTGACACTACAGTCTGATAATTGTCCATGAAATGTGTGGATTTGTATCTGCAAGACTGGTATTTAGAAAGACTTGTATCTAGCTAGCACCTACTTTGTGCCATTAACTGATGTGGAATGTACTTGGTATAGTTGAATAAGGGTAAATGTAGAATACTTGCAAGTTAAGTTGTCCCAGGAGAGTGTTAAACTGGTTCAAATTTGTCAAAACCAATTTAGGACACGATCAAAATTGTTCATACACACTCTGCTCAACGTGGGATTGGGAGGGAATATTAGAGGTTTTCCTCCCCTCAGTGTTGCAAGGCCCGTGAGTTTTAAATCACAATTCAGTTCCTCATTTTAATTAGTTGTTCTTGCCTCTCCTCCAACCCTCTCATTTTCCATAAACTGTCTTTAGCTGAATCTGGTAATAAAATTTGCAGCTTTAAATTCCTAGTTTTAGCCCCCCCCCCCCCCCCCCATGGATTCTGATATTGAAAGCTATTTTCTCCAGGACATTTCCCAACCCACAAGAAATGTACTTTCCTGATGAGCACAGATCCAACGCTGTTTTAAGAAAATTGGATTGGAATATTAAAGGCACTGCAGTGATTAAACCAAAGTGCAGCTTCTCTCTGGTTTATTAAATTTATTATTTTAATGTAATTGTTTATTAACCCACTACCTAATGTTTATCTATTTTAAAACTAGATGAGTTTCAGGGGTGTTGGATTGTTTATATGGATTCCATGGTTGTAAAGTGTTTTTATTTGTTACTGGGAGATTAGAATATAAAAGTAGGGAGGTTATACCTCAATTATATAGGGCAGTGGTGAGGCAACGTTGCTGTCCATTTTTAAGGAAGAGAGTAAATGCACTAGAAACAGTTCAGAGAAAAGTTTAAGCTAATAACTGGAATGGGTGGGTTGTCTTGTGAGAAAGGGTTGGACAGCTACTCTTGTATAACACCTGCAATTCAGGAGAGGAGAACCATTACCTCACCGTGTGCCCATGAGCCGCTAACTCACCGTGTGCACGCGATGCTTCCATGAACCGTGACCTCACCATGTGCTCGCGGTGTTTCCACGGGCCGCTAACTCACCGTGTGCACGCAATATTTCCATGAACCGCAACCTCACTGTGTGCTCGCGGTGTTTCCATGAACCACGACCTGACCATGTGCATGCGGTGTTTCCATGAACCGTTACCTCACTGAAGTGCACACGGTGTTTCCATGAGCCGCTAACTCACCATGTGCACGCGGTGTTTCCATGAAACATTACCTTACCATGTACACACGATGTTTCCACCAGCCATGACCTCACTGTGTACACATGATGTTTCCGTCAACCGTGACCTCATCGTGTGCGCACAGTGTTTCCATGAACCGTTACCCTCACCGTGTGCACACGGTGTTTCCATAGACCACGACCTCACTGTGTGCATGCGGTGTTTCCGTGATCCGTGACCTCACCATGTGCATGTGTTTCCATGAACCGTTACCTCACCATGTGCACGCGGTGTTTCCGTGATCCGCGACCTCACCGTGTGCATGTGCTGTTTCCATGGACCACGACCTCACCGTGTGGCAAGTGGTGTTTCCATGAACTGTCACCTCACCATGTGCACGTGGTATTTCTGTGAATCACGACCTTACCATATGCACACGGTGTTTCCCTGACCCATTATTTCAGTACTTTTTTTTCTTTGTTTGCACTACTTATTTAATTTAGCTTTTAAAAATACATATACTTACTGTAATTTAGTTTTTTTAAATTATGTAATGCAACGTACTGTTACTGAGTAACAACAAATTTCACAACGTATGCCAGTGATATTAAACCTGATTCTGATTGTCTTGTGGGAAAATGCTGAACAGAGGGGTAGGTACTGTTTAAAAATAAAGTATTGCCCATTTAAGAAAGGGACTCTGAAATAATGTGGGCGGTGGAAACAGTGAATTTGAATATATTTCCAAGTCAGAGGTTACTGGGTTTTTGTTAAGCAGCAAAGTGAAAGATTACCACAGGCAGTTGGGAATGTAGAGTTGAGGCTACAATCACATCAGATCTTATTACATCGTGAAGCAAGCTCAAAGGGTTTGCAAATTCATATGTGTGTATTTGTTTTGAGACAGGCAAAGCTTTTAAGAGAGTATGAAGAACAAATATAGTGATCTGAAGTAGAAATGGTGTTCTGATTGTTATACCCTAACCCCAGAGTAATGAATATTTTCCATGTGAGAGTATGTTGCAAACATTGTTTTAGCTAGTACATGTAATGTTGTAATGTAATTTATTTTGATGTAATGAGTCTAATCTTACTGATGTTAACATTGTTTGATATTCTCATGCTTGATAAACAATCATAGAATTGCACTTTCAGCCCACCTCATTCATGCTGACTGATGCCAGTGCTGACATTATTTGACAGCATAATACCCATATTCCTTTTTTGGCCTTTCCTTGCAAAATATTATCTGTATTAAATACGAGTACCTGTCCAAATGCCTTTGAATTATTGTAATTGTATCTGCCTCTTCTATCTACTTTGGCAGCTCCTTCCAGAAACCCATCATCTTATGCTCGAAAAACCTATCTCTCTGATCTCCTTTAAATTTTTCTCCACTTACCTGTGCCCTCTAGTTCTAGACTCCCCTTCCATGAGGAAAAAGAAACTGCCCTTCATAATTTTATAAACCTCCATAAAATCACTTCTTACCTCTTATCTTACAGTGAGAATAAATTCAGACTATCCGTTCTCTCCTTATAACTAAGCCCTTTATTTGAGGTAATATCCTGGTGAGATCTGTTCTGCATTCTCTCTATTTCTGCCATGTCCTTTCTCTCGTGCAGGATTTGCCAACCTTTATTATGCCAGGACCAATGCCATTAAGCAAGGGGGGTTTGGAACCCCTGCAATCAGAAAACTGTGCGTAATGCCTCCAGTGTCTGGATTAAACTCTTCCTGCAAGTGCCTTGCCCATCTTTTCGGCTGTTACTCCCATTCTTACTCTATCTTTAAATTGCCCTGCACATTTATACATGCAGTGCAGGAGGCAGATGTTCCTTCTGACGGATGTGTGCAATTGCAAAGCAAATCCTAAAAAACTAAGCACTGGTTCAAAGCTAACAGACTCAATTGACTTGGAACATTTTTCTGAATTACTTTATGAAAGATAAACCTCTTCAGTTCATTGACCACTTTTAGAATTCCATATTGTGTGAGATCAGTGTATTTCAAGCTGTACTTTGCAAATCATATTATTGCTAATTAGTTCTCCTGCATTAGCTTAGACTCCAGTGCTGATGGAAGTGCAGCAAGATAGCTGGCAACTGATTTCACCAAGGCTGATAGGATGGCATTGTTCTAATGTTCTTTTAGTTTGATATTTCAGATATGTTCAGTTATCTGGAAAAAATGCACTCAGTAAATGTTAAGACACATCTGTAAGTCTTGGATCGATGAAACCAATGATTGAGTGGGATATTTTCCAGCACAAAATAGATAGAACATAACGTATTACATTCAGTCTATCATCAAACAGTAGATGGGTGGAAAGTAGCAAAGTAATGAATTCTTGGTAATCGATAGTTATTTGGCAGCTTGGTTATCTATGGTTATCTGACAGCTTGGTAATCGATAGCTATCTGGTAGCCAATATGTGGAGATTTGACGGATGTGTGAATGCTGGTTCAGAATGTCCAAGGAAATATTTTGTTTCAGCATATATTATTTTCTCAAGAATGCACCATTTTTACATTTGGCACAATAATTATCAGAGTTTTTAATTTGTTTTAAAACAAATTAATTTCTCTTATTCACTTTGTCATTCTGGTGATCTCTAACACTACAGTTGGAAGATTAATTTATGAGAGATTTAGAGAACATTGCATGTTGTCAAGAAGGCATTATGCAATGGATTCTGGTTAATTGGGGCACATTAGAACCAGTACATTTTGGCTCAATTAAGCAGCTGTCCCAATTAACTGAAGTTTCATGGAAATGGTTGAAAAGGTATAAAAAAGACAATTCTAATTTGTTCTGTGCTTCATTTAAATATATATAATTTGATACTCAAACGGTAGTTTGAGTATCAAATTATATATATTTAAATGAAGCACAGAACAAATTAGAACGCTATCAATACTACTACAGTGCTGTAAAACTGTATTAGTTCCAAGAATAATTTGGCATACGCCGTCGTGTTCTTTTGATTAGATGAGCAAATCTAGTTCAGATATGGACTGCCTTCATACAGTGCTACCAACAACTTCATCCTCCAAATCTTCATTTTCATTGTGACATTCAAGATGGTTGCCAATACCTTCAGATACTTTGTAGTTCCTATCTTGTTTACAATGAAATAGTTTCATTTTCACTCCTGGCTGTTCCTGCCATCTCCAACTTGAGTGCCTAAAACTGCAGTGAGCAAAATAGTTCTGAATTGTTTAACTGCTTATTTCTCAGCAACTATCAGTGACTGAAATCACCGCTTTTTGAACACAAACACTCTCAACTGTCACTATTTAAAAACTGTTCGCTCTACGCTCAGTATAGTGACTAGTAGCCACACAATGCACACATCTGAAGATAGTTTAAAAACAGTTTGACAACAGTCTCCAGTCCCAGCTAAGCAGCAGAGTATCTCAAATAAACAAAGAAAATCCCAGCTGTTCTTTGATTAGGTCTTGTTGTTTAAGAGTTGGCCCAAATAAGCAGCTGCCCCGATTAGCTGATATCCGAATTAATTGGAATCCACTGGAACTTCGAGGATTCTAAATTTTAGAGAAGAAGCCTCTGGTGGGTTCTTTACTCTCATACGGTTCAAGAGACCATTCGATTATCAAGTCTATGCCAGCACCAAGAACGATTCAGTCAATGTCATCGTCCCACTTATTTCCCTGAAATCCAGTTTTTTCCATATGCCCATTAACTCCTTCCTGATTCTCCTACCACCTGCCTACTCTAGGGATGGTTTATAGTAACCAATGAAACTACCAACCCATTTATTTTGGGGATGTGAGCAGAAACTGGAGCATCTGGAGTGAGCCCACATGGCCAGTCCCCAGACTGATAGGACTGGTTCGAGCCTGACCATTACTACTTGTTCCACCATTGTGTTGCCCGTATAGCTGATGAGTAATGGGATGCATGCATAGAGCGGAATCTGATCAGAGCAGACACACTAAAAGCAGTTTGGCTGAAGGAAGACAAGAATGTGTACAAGCTTTCAAAAGTTGGAATAAAGTTATAAATGGACATGGAAGTGAGCTTTTTTTGAATATTGGTGATGATGACAAACTTGACTGGTTGATCCCTGTTAATTCATGGGCAGATTTTTCTGAACTCAGTATTATAACCAGGTTTCATGTATGAATGAGCTTAGTGAAAAGGTTGTGGCACATTTTATCCTGGAAAGACAAATCACAGAGTTGTATACTGCATACATATTTTGATAATAAATGTTCTTTGAACCTTACATTCTTTGCTTCTACGAAGGTATTGGGTAAAGACTTCAGGATATTCAACCTCCAACTAGTGGTTGCTGATGAAAAATATCAACTCCTGCCTGAGAAACAACTTGGATCTGCTTCAATTTGCCTGTCAGAACAACAGGTCCACAGCAGATGCCATTTCATTGTCTCCTCACTCAACCCTGGAACATCTGGATAGTGAAGGTTCATGCATCAGGATGCTCTTTATCTACTACAGCTTGGCATTCAATGCTATCATCTCCTCAAAACTAATCAATAAGCTTCAAGACCTTGGCCTTATTACCTTCTAGTGCAATTAGATCCTTGATATCCTGACTTGCAGACCCCAGAGAGTTTGGATTGGCAGCAACTTCTGCTCCACAATCTCCATCAGCACAGGTGTTTAGTCTCCTGCTCTTCTCACTTTACACTAATGACTGTGAGGCAAAGCACAGCTCAGAATCGAGTTTATTATCACCGGCATGTGATGTCCAATGCCACATGTAAGTTTGCTGATGACACCACTGTCATAGGCCGAATCAAAGGTGGTGATGAATCAGCATATAGGAAAGAGATCGAAAATGTCATTGAGTGGTGTTATAACAACAACCTCATACTCAATGTCATCAAGACCAAGCAGCTGATTAGTGACTTCAGGAAGAAGAAACCAGAAGACCAAGAGCCAGTCCTCATCAGGAGATCAGAGATGGAGAGGGTCAGCAACTTTTAAATTCCTCAGTGTTATCATTTCGGAGGATCTGTCCTGGGTCCAGCATGTAAGATCCATCACAAAGAAAACATCGCATGCCTGTACTTCCTTAGAAGTTTGCGAAGAATGCGCACGACATCTAAAACTTTGGCAAACTTCTATAGATGTGTGCTGGAGAGTATTTTCACTCATTGCATCATGGCCTGGTATGGAAACAGTAAAGCCCTTGATTTGAAACCAGAAAGTAGTGGATACGGTCCAGTCCTTCATGGGTAAAGCTCTTCTCAACATTGAGCATATCTACACAGGAAAACAGTATCCATCATCAAGGACCCACATCATCCAGGCCATGTTGTCTTCTCACTGCTGCCGTCAAGAAGGTGGTACAGGAGCCTCAGAACCCACACCACCAGGTTCAGGAACAGTTATTGCCCCTCAACCAGGCTGTTGAACCAGAGAGGATAACTTTGTTTACCCCATTGTTGAACTGTTCCTATAACCTATTGACTCACTTTAAAGGACTCTTCATCTAACATTCTTGATCTTTATTGCTTATTTGTTTATTTATATATATATATGCATATTTTGTTGTCTTTTGCACATTGCTTGTTTGTCTGCCCTGTTGGGCGCAGTCTTGCATTGATTCAATTATGTTTCTTGGATTTACTGTGAATGCCTGCAAGAAAACAAATCTTGGGGTTGTATATGATGACATGCATGTACTTTGATAATAAATTTACTTTGAACTTTGAACTACAAAAGCAATAATAGAATATAGTGCTTTAGGCTTGTGTATATTGATATCAACTTGGTTATTTCTTCTGCTTTTCCCCCTTTGACATAGCTGAAATGTTCTCAAAATAATCAGAGTTGTTGGAATTCATCATGTAACTAGCATGTATTTTCTCCTGGTCTGTGATGGAGTTTAGGTATTGAATTCAACTCAGGCAGCCAATTGCTAGTTCCATTTGCTTCTGTTTTTGCAGCTGCATCTTTTGGGGAAGTGGGAAGTATTCTAGCAGGTTCCTGATGAGAGCAGAAGATCAGTAAGTTTTGAAGGTCTCAGGTTGTACTGCTTGCTACAGAGTACCTAGCCTCTGTCATACTCTTGCAGTCACCGGATTTATAAGACTGGTCTGCTTCAGCTTCTGGATGTGGACGGTCTCCAAGATGGGCATTTACTGTCCATCTGTAGTTGCCCATGAGCCAAAGCTAGCAACAATCAAGGAATGGAAATTTGTAGAATGTGGTCCCACACACCTGAAACCCTTGTCCTTGGTAGTAATGGTTGAATGTTTGGGCAAAAGGTAGAAGGTTGCCACAAAACAGCAAATTTCCTGACATATAAGAATGCCAGTAACATTATACTGTCTTAAATCAACATGCACCTCACATTTTGTGTCAACCTGTCAAACTTCAGGCCATGCACTCAGGGATGTGTGTTAATATTATTTTGTATCTATGTGCTGAACTATACAGTAGTGCTAGAAAGTTTGTGAACCCTGTAGAATTTTCTCTGTTTCTGCATAAATATGAGCTAAAATATGATCAGATCTTCACTTGTCCTAAAACTAGATAAAGAGAGCCCAATTAAATAAATAACACAAACACATTATACTTGTTCATTTATTTGTTGAGAAAAATAATCCAATATTACATGTATTTGTTGGAAAAAGTATGTGAACCTCTGGGTTAATGCCTCCTTCAAGAAGGTATTTGGAGTCAGGTGTTCCAATCGATGAGATGAGATTGGAGGTGTGGGTTGTAGAGGCACCCTGCCCTATAAAACGACACACCAAGTCAGGTTACTGACAAAGCCTGCTCTTCTCAAGAAAGATCTGTTTACGTGTACTTTGCCTTGATCAAAACAACTTTCAGAGGACCTTAGAAGAAGAATTGTAGAGATGCATGAAGCTGGAAAAGGCTACAAAAACATTTCTAGAGACCTGAGTGTTCATCAGTCCACGTAAGCGAAATTGTCTACAAATGGAGGAAACTCAGTACTGTTGCTACTCTCCCTTGGCGTGGGCATCCTGTGCACTGAGCACAACGTGCAATGCTGAAGGAGGTGAAAAAGAATCCAAGGGGAACAGCAAAATACCTACAGTGTTTTTTGTGTTATTTGTTTAATTAGGTTCTCTTTATCTGGACCCGGCTGGTGGCGTAGTGGCATCAGTGCCAGACTTCGGGACGAAAGGTCCGGAGTTTGAATCCAGCCGGCTCCCCTGCACGCTTTCCATCCGTGCTGGGTTACGAGCTGGTGATCTCTTTGGAAACTCACCCGGCAGAGGGCAATGGCAAACCACCGCTGTAACTTGCCTCGTACGCGGTGCCCCACGTCAGAGAGGCGTGGAGGGAAATCGTCCGCTAACCGGAGAAACTCCGGATGCAACGTACATTTCCTTTTTTTCTCTTTATCTAATTTTAGGACTTGTGTGAAGAACTGATCTCATTTTAGGTCATATTTATGCAGAAACAGAAAATTCTGCAGGGTTCACAAACTTTCTCAATGCTACTGTATGTACTATGTGTGACCATATATTCTGTGTTTCTCACCTTACCCCAGAGGAACAATGTTTCATTTAGCTGTATATATGTGTATGGTTGAATAATAATAAACTTGATATTGTTGGTTGAAGATTTGATGGTAGTTATTCAAAGCCAAGGTAAAGATAGATTTCGCTTATTGGCATATGTGTGGTGATATTTGTTGTTTAGATGCACGTTAGAATGCAGTTCCATTAACAAGTAACTTTGCTCTCTTATGAATTAAATTGATTTACTTCTGGAAATATCAGTCACTCAACTTTTCTGCTGAGCTGACAAAGTCATTGGTGAAATAACTGAAGAATGTTGGTTTGGCAATGTTTCCCTGAGGAAACTTCTGCTGAAAGATCCAATGATTGATGTCTGACAATGGCACCAAATTGCTGGGTGTTCCAGTGAAATCTTGCGTCTGTGTCATTCCTTATCCACTTGACATGTATGACTTCGTTTTATTCCTAAAGTTTGCCTTGGTCAGGGTCCTTTACTTATTCAGTTTTTTGGGATCTTGTGATCATTGTTAAGGCAAACATTTATTATCGATCTGTTGTTACCCATGAGATATGAAGGTGAGCCAAACTGAGCAACAATTAAAGAATGGGAATTTACAAATTGTGTTCCCGTGCATATGAAGCCCTTGTCCTTAGTAGCAATGAAGGGTTTGGTAAAAGATTGAATGGTGCCACAAAGCAGCAAGTTTCACAACATAAGTTAGTGATAATAAACCTGATTCTGAAGTAACTGTTGTGTATTTTGCAGGTGACAGATTGCAGCCATCTGGCAGAGAGAATGAATGTTTAGGGTAATAGATGGGTTACCAGTCTAGAAAGGTACTTAGTCCGGAATGTTTTTTGAGCTTCATGAGTTTTGAAACTGTTCATCTGAACTGATGTTGAACAATGCATTTTGATTTGTTTTATTTTGTTCAGTTGTTTTATGAGCAAAGCATTGGCTTTGGTGTTTCTTTTTTGTTTCTTATGGATTCATTAGCAGTTTTGCTTACGTAGGAATTAAAATTCAGGATGCAGACTTTAAAATGAGACATAGTACAGATAAATAACATTGGTGTTCTATTTGCTGATATTTGATGTAAATGGATTTAGTTTCAATACTCGGAAGAACTTTGTACTTTCTGCCATGTGACTAATCATGTGCATGCACACTGGGAATATTTATAGTTGGTTGCCAGCTGCTGGCTTTTGGTATTTTGCCTGCTTCTCTGAGCGAGACTCGATTGCAAAACATTAATGCTTGTAAACAGAGAAAAAAATTGTGTTCTTGTTTTGCAAAAATCCTAAATATGACCAAGTTTCATGGCCAATTTAATTTTACAGAGAGTTAGAGATACTGGAAATAAATGTGAGCATTTTGTGTTTAGTTTGTTCTTTCTGTGAACAAATGCAAGCAATTCTTTCCTCTCCATAACCCGTCTAAAGACAGTAAGAATTGTTTGCACCAGCAAATGTTAACACTGTCCAGAATGAATACTTGTCCTAGTTCAATTTTGGATATTTTATTTTTGACTCCAACTGTTTAAGAATGTTGGGTTGTTTATATTTTTCCCCTTTTTCAGAGACAGAATTCACTGAGAAACATATTTTTTTTTCTGTGCTGACCCAAGAGAAGTGGTTGAGGAATTGTCCCAGCTTGCACTTTGTAGAGCTGTGAAACAGTCCCAAATTTCCACACTCTCTAGGCACATTCAGTGCAGATTGGTGATAACACATCCTCCTTGCTGACAAACACTGGCGCACCTCAGGGGTGTGTGCTTAGCCCATTGTTCTCTATATACACATGACTGTATGTCTAGGCATAGCTCAAATACCATCTATAAATTTGCTGACGATACAACCATTGTTGGTAGAATCTCAGGTGGTGACGAGAAGGCGTACAGCAGTGGGATATGCCAACTAGTGGAATGGTGTCGCAGTAACAACCTGGCACTCAATGTCAGTAAGACAAAAGAGCTGATTGTGGACTTCAGGAAGGATTAAGACAAAGGAACACATACCAATTCTCATACAGGAGTCAGAAGTGGAGGGAGTGAGCAGCTTCAACTTCCTGGGTGTCAAGATCTCTGAGGATCTAACCTGGTCCCAACATATCGATGTAGTTATAAAGAAGACAAGACAGCGGCTAAACTTTATTAGGAGTTTGAAGAGATTTGGCATGTCAACAAATACACTCAAAAACTTCTATAGTTGTACCGTGAAGAGCATTCTGACAGGCTGCATCACTGACTGGTATGGAGGGGCTACTGCACAGGACCGAAAGAAGCTGCAGAAGGTTGTAAATCTAGTCAGCTCCATCTTGGGTTCTAGCCTACAAAGTACCCAGGGCATCTTTAGTGAGCGGTGTCTCAGAAAGGCAGCGTCCATTATTAGGGACCTCCAGTACCCAGGGCATACCCTTTTCTCACTGTTACCATCAGGTTAAGAGATACAGAAGCCTGAAGGCTCACACTCAGCGATTCAGGAACAGCTTCTTCCCCTCTGCCATCCGATTCCTAAGTGGACATTGAATCTTTGGACACTACCTTTTTTTTAATATATAGTATTTCTGTTTTTGCACTTTAAAAAATATCTATTCAATATATGTAATTGATTTGTTTATTATTTTTTAATTTTATTTATTTTTTTCTCTCTGCTAGATTACGTATTGCTTTGAACTGCTGCTAAGTTAACAAATTTCACGTCACATGCCGGTGATAACCAACCTGATTCTGATTCAGGGGTTCCCAGCCTGAGGTCCACGGACCCCTCAAGTTAATAGTAGGGGTCCATGGCATAAAAAAACAGGTTGAGAACCCCTGACTTGGGGTCATTTTCTCATTGTTACTGTCAGGGAAGAGGTGCAGAAGCCTGAAGGCACACACTCAGCAATTTATGAACAGCTTCTTCCTCCCGCTGTCCGATTTCTAAATAGACACCGAACCCGTGAACACTACCTCACTACTTTCTATTTCTGTTTTTGCACTATTTATTTAACTATTTAATATACATATACTTACTGTAATTCAGCCTTTTCCCTATATTTATCACGTATTGCTTTGTACTGCTGCTACAAAGTTAACAAATTTCACGACATGTGCCGATGATATCAAACCTGATTTCGATTTAGATTTATCACTATTTTCACTGTCTAATAGAATCAGTGGTGAGCAAAGTGGCATAAATGTAAATAGTTAGAACAAATATTTGTGATAAGTATTCAATTTGATTTTATAGCTGCTGTTTAAAATATTTGCATTGATTTATCTGAAGCAAACATTTAACTAAGAACCATCCTGACTGTATCTTCCTACAATCTGTTATTTGTATTTGAGGACTGGATGGTTTGGATTCTCCACAATGTATAGTGATACTTTTCACAGAGTTCATGAAAAAGAACTTTTGAACAAAAGGAGTATTTGCTAGTCAAAAATGAATGAGTACTAAGGGGAATGGAGAGGGTGGGGGTTAGTCCAAAGGAGAGAATTTAAAATAAAAGAACAAAAACCAGGTATTGCAAGGCTCCCAACCTGGGATCCACAGACTCTTCGGTTCATGGTAAGACTCGATGGCATAAAAATGTTTGGGAACCCCTGGCAGAATTCTGTAGGCAGGCAAGGAAGATAGCTAAGTTGAAATAGTTTGATGTTAAAATTCCAGAGAGCACAATGGCTGAAAGATTGACGTCTCGTGTTGGATTTAAGGGAGGCAATAATACAACGAACAGCAAATGGGACAGTCCGGGACATGCAGTTGGCAAAGTTAGCAGCTATTATCAATTAGCCCTTTCAGCAACTGGCTTTGTGAAAATTTTAAAATCTGAATGTGTAGCTAACAAATGCCAGAGCAAATCCTCGTTCAGTATTGTTCTTGGGTCTTAATACAAACACTTATTCTTTAGAAGTGTTGTGGAGTTGGCTTAGTGGTGCTCAGCTGTGTATGGTTTAAATCAGCTGAAGTAAGCTGTTTTTCTGTAACATTTGTTCCTATGCAGCATGTTCAGGAGTAAGCATTTTCCGTCCCATAAAGGGGAAAACCTGCCACAGAAGTCATTAATTGGATGTTTTCTTTTCATTTCAGGAGACTCCAAACTCTGTTCATTTAGTGATGGAGGTAAGCCTAAAAAAGACTTTGGCTATAAATTTGTTATACCAGTACAATCAAATAATCTACAGTGCAGTGTATAATTTTATAATTGGCCACTCAGCTCTATTGGTAATTATATTCAAAGTTCATTTTATTATCAAAGTATGTATTCTTTATGCCACCTTGAGATTCATCTCCCTATATGCAGCCGCAAAACGAAGAAGTGCAACAGAAGCCATTAAAAGTACAAGGCCATCAAACACCCTATGTGCAGAGAGAGAAAATAATTAAATTCTGCAAACAATAAAAGTAAGCAATTAGCATTCAGAACAGAAGTCCCAGGCTTCACTCTGGCCTGTTTAGGGGCCCATTTTGGTGCAGGCCACAGCCTCAGTTCAATGCAGTGACAAGAAAACCTCGCGGAGCAGCAAGCTGAATGGCCCGTCTTCGCCTCCCGTCCCGACATCCTGACCTTCTCAATCTGGCCTGGCGCTTAATTCGTCCAAACCTCAGGTCATTTTTTGCTCTCAGCCCAGAACCTGCCGCTTCGATAACATTTACAGGCCCAAGCCCACCGCTCTGATTTGGCCCGTATCCGGCCTTTTCAATTTGGCTCACCGTTTAAATTGGTCAAACCTCTGGTCTTTCCTCATTCTCGGGCCCGGACTCAGCCTCAACTTGGTTCTGCGGCATCCACTCAAGCAATGCCATACGCTCATTCCCCAGTCTCCAGCCCTCAGCCCGGACCCTGCCACCTCGACTTGGCCCGTACACGTCGCAACACAACCGTTGTCCTGCACCTTCAAACTTCAGTTCACACTGCAAAAGTACCAGGTCGTACAGGCAGTTCAAAAGCTCAACTCTGACAAACAAGTTAATGGGTAAAACACTTAGATGTTCTTGTTGTGGTCTTTTAGTTCTGGTCAAAGCTACTTGCCATTTTAATCATGTTGGATTAGCCCATTAATTAGCCAATACCTGTAATATCGCCAGCTGTAGCACAATGTAATGTGGTGACTGATGTATGAAACTGTATTTCCATATTTGAGAGAAAACAATTCCCTCATCATCACTCAGTCATTGTTGCCTAAAAGGTTCATTTATTGTCAAAGCATGTATCCATATACAACTCTGAAATTTGTTTTCTTCAAGTAGCCATGAATCAAAGGACGAACATAAAAGTCATTCATATAGAAACAACAATTCCCCCACGCACAAAAGAGGAATGACATCCCATCATCAACCCCACTCCCCCCACACAAAAAGGCTGACAGAACACAACAGAACATCAACCCCCAGACACTCTCCCCTCACACAACAATGTGGAAAAGGAACTAGCGATTTAAAAAAAAAACACAAAATATAAAAATTGTAAGTCTGGGGAAAGAAAGTCCACAGTCCATAAATACAATAGTTCAATCTATAAGCGCAGAACCACAATACCACCTTACTGTATCACCGAATTCATTGAAAGAGAAGGGTACCAGTGGAGTACTGAGGCCTACCCGCCTGCCACAGCAAGCCACACAGCGATAGGCCGCTCACAAATTCCCTCTTCAGCAGCGAATAAATGGAAGGCAGTCGGCACTGAACTTTTGCTCGCCATCCACATTTGCCCCAATGTCTCAATCTTCCTCGATGCTTTAGTCTGCCACATTGCAAGTAAATCCTGTTAACAAGAGAACATGTGAGAGAAGGGAAAACTCGTGGGCCTGGATGCAGGTCACTTGCTTTCAAGTACAGGAGAAAGTTGAAAGACTTTTACTCACACGCTTAGCTTTAAAGTCATTTTAAAATCCATCATTTCATTTTAAACCAGCAAAAAAAGGTTAAAGATTGCCTGCAGTGATTCAGTGCCAATGCCCAACATGAAATTTGACTATTGCAGCTATTTCTTTTCCTTTCATTTGATATGATCAATGCAAAGATTAGTTTCGATATTTACAAAACCCACAACCTATTCTTACTCCTACATGTTGCACTGGTCTTCCTTGAGGTAGACTTGTTAATTTCACTCAGGGTAACGCTGATGGAAGGTAGAGTTTCAAGTCACAGTTAGTTAAACTTTGCTGCTTTTTATGTCTTCCTCGGGAGCTAGATTTCTTTTGCTTTGCTATCCAACTTGTAGAGCTATACAGCATAGAAACAGGCCCTTCAGCCCAACTTGGCCATGCTGACTCTGTTACCCAGTGAGCCGGTCCTGTCTGCCTGGGTTTGGCCCTTGGTACTCTACGACTCTCCTGTCCATGTGCTAAACTAAGATAGGTTTTTCATCTTGCTAATGCACCCACCTCAGTCATTAATTCTGGCAGCTCATTCCAAATACACACACCACCAAAGTAATAAGGGTCATTATGCAGCACCTTTTCAAGTCTGCATTTTTGAGTGTTGTTTTATTCCATAATATTGAAATTAATCTTAAGTGTCAATAAAATTGCTGAAAATACAAAGCAAGTCAGGCAGCATCTGTGGAGAGGTGTGTGTCTCAATCTTGATCACCATTCAGAACAATTGAAGTGATTCTCTCTCTGTCTATGCTACTGAGCTGCTGCGTTTTCCTAAAATTTTCTGGTTTTAATTCCGATTTCTACCATCTGCCATGTTTTGCTTTTAAGTACAGCAGTTATTAGAATTGGGAAGTATCTACTGATCTAAAAATATTCACATACATTCATCTAATTATACGTTTTGCTGGGTAAGAGGATAATGGAGAATTGATCTTCCTTTAACTGTGGTCCCCTATGGTGCTCTAAATCTTCCATAGGATACATTTATTCTTCAAAATCAAAGTAAATTTATTGTCAAAGTACGTAGGTGTCACTATATACTACCCCGAGATTCATTTTCTTTTGACCATTTACAGGGAAATAAAGAAATGCAATAGAATTTATGAAAACTACACATAAACAAAGACTAATAAAATAAAACTAATGTGCAAAAGAAGACAAATCATGCAAACAAAAATAAATAATGCTAAGAACATGAGTTTGTAGACTTGTGAGTTGTGGAGTCCATGAAAATGATTCTGTAGGTCGTAGGATCAGTTCAGAGTGGAGGTGAGTGAAGTTATTCATGCCAGTTCAGGAGGCTGATGGTTGTAGGATCATAACTGTTCCTGAACTTGGTGTGGGACCTAAAGCTCCCGTACCTCTCCTGCCCGATGGTAACACTGAGAAGAGACCATGGCCTAGGTGGCGTGGGGGTATTATTTGGTCCAAAAGGCATGATGCAACATGCCGAGTATTCAGAAACTTAAATACTTTGCCATCAGGAACCCCCACCACCCAGTCCGTGCTCTTTTCTCAGTGCTGCCATCAGGGGGAAGGTACAGAAGCCTCGGGACCCACAGCACCAGGTTCAGGAACAGCTGTGGCCCTTCAACCATCAGGCTCTTGAACCAAAGGGGATAACTTCACTTGCCCCTGCGTTGAAATATGCCCACAGCCTACAGACTCGCTTTGAAGGACTCTTCATCTCATGTTCTCGATATTTATTACTATTATTTCTTTTTGCACAGTATGTTGTCTTTTGCAAAGTGGTTGAATGCCCAAGTTGGTGCGGTCTTTCATTGATTCTAATGATTATTATTCTATTATGGATTTGTTGAGTATGCCCACAAGAAAATAAATCTCAACGTTGTATACAGTGACATAAATGTACTTTGATAATAAATTTACATAGAACTTTACTTGTGTTGCTTAGAGTTTGGACAGATTATTGTGATCAGTGAAATTAGAAATTTAAAATTTGTAAATGGTAATTTCATTCTCTTGGGTAGAACTGGAAGAGAAAGGTATAATTTTTTTAAGTTGTCAATAATAAATGATATTTTAATATTAATTTACTGAAGAATAGTGGTTTGAATATATTGTGCTGATTTAATTTTTTAATTCCCCACAGTACTGCAATGGTGGTGACCTGGCAGATTATCTGCAAGGTAAATTGAAACATTTTTGAATGTAGGTGTTCATGCATTCATTCCTTTCTCTGAGTGGTGTTCAAAGAATTACTCTCATAAAGTGTGGCTGCTGAGCTCATTAAAGTACAAGTAATATATTCAGCATCGTCCTGTTTGTACAATTGTTCATATGATGAAACTTTGAAGCTGAACATCAAAAACTTGAGATCACCGGGGAGGGGGTCAGTGAGTTTGCAATGTAGTGATTTCAGTATTATTTTGTTTAAAAACCCTCTGATTTCACTTTCCCATTTGTAAATGAGTTTTGTTTGTAACACTGGGTCCTGTTTATCCTCTGACACCATTGGTGTCAAGATTCAGCCCTGTTCCTTAACTTCCCTGGGAGCAAGTGGAGGTTGCCTACGTGAATCGAATTCAACTAGGAGTCAGTTATACACCTGCTTTCACCTTATGCCAGAGTTAGTAAGTCAGAGCATATGACCTGTAAGTTAGTCTGAGTCTGCAATAGTAACAGCCTCTGGTCCAATTTTAATGACCATAAGGAGGTAGAATGTGTCACATAAGCAAAGTAATGTACTTTTTTTTTTCTGTACTCCATTTTTATGATTTAAGTTTGTTTGATATGAAAATGGAAGGCTATGTAGGAGGGAAAAGTTAGATTGATCTTTGGGTAGGTTAAGAGATTGGCACATTATTGTGGGCCGAAGAGGCTGTACTGTACTGTGCTGTAATGTTCCATGTTGTAATTGTTCAGCAGTTGCTGGTGCTCTGTAATAGAATGTTAATCACAAAGTACTTTTGAAATCTTTTTATGGATTTTGTTTCCATTCTGGGTTCCAGTCATGCCATGATGCTTGAGTACATTTATCCTTAAATGAACCTAATCTGTGTAAGGAAAGTGACAGCAGAGTAACTGAAGCATGATGTGCAATTTCCCCCAAATCTTGAGCCAGAAACATGTCTTTATTGGACTTGCCTTCCTCTTCACGACTGATCCTCTACTTGAATCAAGATTGAATAGTTACTGAGACAGGCTTTTTCTGCCATTCAGGACAAATGCATTTATTATAAACATGAGAACGTTTGCAGATGATGGAAATCAAAGCAGCACACACAAAATGTTGGAGGAACTTAGGCCAGGCAGCACCTATGGAAAAGAATAGATAGTCGACCTTTCGGACAGTGACCCTTCCTTGGGACTCAGTGTATTTATTTGGGGGTTTCGAAGTTAAGCTGTAAATTGTACATCATTCTGCAGAGATAAAAATGTTCTTTCTATAATCCTGCATCTCAATAACTGATAAGGAAACACATCTTTACTCCTGACCTGCTTTAAACACTTGTCACGAATTCCAAAGAATGGAACAGCACTGGACAGGCCATTGGACAGAGTGTTGTGCTGATTAGTTGCGTGTGCAGGGTGTATGAAAATCTGAAAATATTGAGGAAGTCATGCAGCACACAGGAAAGCTGTAGGAGAGTTAATATTTCTGACTTGTCCTCATCAAACTGTTCCTGTGGAAAATATTAACATTCTGATCTTTCAGCTGGTCTGACTCTTGTTTTCAGATTTCGTATAATTAGAGATTTCTTTTGCAGCTGAACTTTCTATTTGATTAAATGCTTACATTTCTGTAAATGGCACTCAAGTCTCACAGTCTCTTCAATAATGATTTCATGAAAACTCAGTTCCTTGTATTTTATATTTTTTTTTGTTTTAAATAGTCAAAGGAACACTTAGTGAAGACACCATTAGAATCTTCCTCCAGCAGATTGCAGCCGCGATGCGAATACTTCACAACAAGGGAATAATCCATCGCGATTTGAAACCACAGAATATCCTACTTTCTTATGTTAGCCGGAAAAAGTCCAATATGAATGGCATTCGTGTCAAAATAGGTAAAGCTAAAAGATTGATGTCTGTTGCAAAATTGGTTTGTGTGTTTGTTTCCAATCAATGTACTGAAGAATATGACATTGCACTGTCCTGTATCAGAGTATTCCAAATGGTTTCCAAACAACTTTGCACAAGAATGTCCCAAGTGTAAGCTGTTGTAAATCTCCATGTTATCTAGATTTTTTTTGAATAGTTCTTGACTTCTGATTGCAACCATTTGTGGTACTATGCTTGGAATTGTATGCACTAATGAGGAGGTAGAGCTTTCAAGCTTTGACTAGGACAAAATAATTTAACAAGAAATATAGAATCAAACTGTACTGAATGCAGACACGAGGAAACCTGCAGATGCTGGAAATTCAGGCAACACACACAAAGTGATGGTGGAACGCAGCAGGCCAGACAGCATCCATAGGGAAAAGCACAGTCGACGTTTCGGGCTGAGACCCTTGGTCAGGACTAACTGAAAGAAGAGATAGTAAGAGATTTGAAAGGGGGAGGGGGAGATCCGAAATGATAGGAGAAGACAGGAGGGGGAGGGATGGAGCTAAGAGCTTGACAGTTGATTGGAAAAAGGGATATGAGAGGATCATGGGACAGGAGGCCTAGGAAGAAAGAAAGGGGGGGAGGAGCCCAGAGGAAGTTGGAGAGCAGGCAAGGAGTTATTGTGAGAGGGAAAAAAAGAGGGGGAGAAATAATAAATAAAGAAATAAATATATAAGAGATGGGGTAAGAACAGGAGGAGGGGCATTAACGGAAGTTAGAGAAGTCAATGTTCATGCCATGCCATCAGGTTGGAGGCTACCCAGACGGAATATAAGGTGTTGTTCCTCCAACCAGAGTGTGGCTTCATCTTTACAGTAGAGGAGGCCATGGATAGACATATCAGAATGGGAATGGGACAGGGACATGGAATTAAAATGTGTGGCCACTGGGAAATCGTACTTTCTCTGGCGGACAGAGCGTAGGTGATCAGCGAAATGGTCTCCTAGTCTGCGTTGGGTCTCACCTTTTATATATATAGAAGGCCACATCGGGAGCTCCGGACGCAGTATATCACACCAGCCAACTCACAGGTGAAGTGTCGCCTCACCTGGAAGGACAAGAACTGTCTGGGGCCCTGAATGGTGGTGAGGGAGGAAGTGTAAGGGCATGTGTAGCACTTGTTCTGCTTACAAGGATAAGTGCCGGGAGGGAGATCGGTGGGAAGGGACGGGGGGGACGAATGGACAAGCGAGTCGCATAGGGGACGGGATCCCACCACCAAGCACATCCCCCCCCCTTGGCTTTCCGCAGGGATTGTTCCCTACATGACTCCCTTGTCCACTCGTTCCCCCCATCCCTCCCCACTGATCTCCCTCCCGGCACTTATCCTTGTAAGCAGAACAAGTGCTACACATGCCCTTACACTTCCTCCCTCACCACCATTCAGGGCCCCAGACAGTCCTTGTCCTTCCAGGTGAGGCGACACTTCACCTGTGAGTTGGCTGGGGTGATATACTGCGTCCAGTGCTCCCAGTGTGGCCTTCTATACATTGGCGAGACCGGACGCAGGCTGGGAGACTGTTTCGCTGATCACCTGTGCTCTGTCCGCCAGAGAAAACAGGATCTCCCAGTGACCACACATTTTAATTCCACGTCCCATTCCCATTAGGGTCTATCCATGGCCTCCTCTACTGTCAAGATGAAGCCACACTCAGGTTGGTGGAATAGCACCTTATATTCCGTCTGGGTAGCCTCCAACCTGATGCCCCTCCTCCCGTTCTTACCACGTCCCTTATTTATTTATTTATTTATTTCCCCCCTTTTTTTTTCTCTCTGTCCCTCTCACAATAGCTCCTTGCCTGCTCTCGATATTCCTCTGGGCTCCCCTCCCCGTTTCTCCTTAGGCCTCCCGTCCCATGATCCTTTCCCTTCTGCAGCCTTGTATCCCTTTTGCCAATCAACTGTCCAGCTCTTGGCTTCATCCCTCCCCCTCCTGTATTGTCCTATCACTTCAGATCTCCCCTCCCTCTCCCACTTTCAAATCTCTTACTATCTCTTCTTTCAGTTAGTCCTGACCAAGGATCCCATCCGGAAACGTCAACTGTGCTTCTTCCTATGGATGCTGTCTGGCCTGCTGCGTTCCACCAGCATTTTGTGTGTGTTGCCTGCACCGAACTGTGTGGGTGTCACAGACAGAATTGTTAGATTTAAGGTCAAGTGTGCTAGCAGTTATGATGTGGGTGTTTCTCACCTTGAGTGAAACCAGAGTACTGTCAAAAGCTTGTGAGTTTGTTGCTTATGTTGAGTTCAGGGTGTGTTTTAAAAAAGACATCTTGCAGTGCTTCTCAAATGCCTGAAGCATTTTAGAAGGAGGTTAGTTCTAGTAGCAGTGGAGTGCAATGCCATCGCTTAAATCAGTTACCCAACCTTTTTTTGAATCCCATTGGCCCCTATCTTCAACCAAGTGATCTGTGGGCCACGGGTTGGTGAATGCTCCCAGCCCACCAATGAAGAAGAGATTTTAAAAACAGATTAGGTTTAGTTATCACATGTACATTGAAACAGTGACCAAATACGGTCCAGGGATCTGCAGTGGGCAACCTACAAATGTTGCTACACTTCTGGCACCAATTTAGCATGCCCACAACTTATTAATTAATTCAAACCAGCAAGCCTTTGGAATATAGGAGGAAAACGGAGGTCGCAGGGAGAATGCACAAACTCCTTGCAGACAGCAGCGGGAATTGAACCCAGATTGCTGATTGATGCTGTAATAGCATTACACTAACCGCTAGGCTACTGTGCTGCCCCAATAGACTGAATTCTTGTGTCCATTTTGTGTTCAGTGACTAATGCTAGAAAACATTTAGGTTATCCGGCAACCAGCAGGACTGCCTGGGTATAAAAGCCCAACAATTTTGCAACCGGCTCTCACTCATGACAAATGGTTGTTCATGACATTTAGGAGAGTAGATACATTTTTAAAAAAATCACTAAAGGAATGGATATTTTGCCACTAGTTAAAGCAAGTGAGTTGGAATTCTCTCTGAGAACTTGACACAGACACATTATTATTTGTTCTTTACTGCACTAGACATCCTAATGAAATGTTCCAAGAATTCATGTGCATTGCCAAGCAATTCCAAGCACATGTTATTTACAACTTTTGCTAAAAGACAAGTGTGAATTTATTGGAGGTGTAAGCACCCTGATGGAAAGAACACACTCATCCAGCAGGAAGCAATGTTATGCTCCGCTTATGGCAATCATTTAGTAAACAGAATAATTCGGCTCATACTGGATTAACTGAAGTATATACTCTATTCAGTTTAAACTCAATTCCAGACCACTTGCTGAAGGTACTCACTTACCCTGTTGGAAGCTGTTGAACTGGTTTTGCATATCCAGTATTTTCTGTTTTTATTCAAATTCATTTTCTTTTATCTGGCTTGATTTTTTTTTGGCATTGTCCAAAAAGAAGTGGCTGATTTCTTAAAAGGGCAATGGCTTCTGAACACTTACAAATGAAGCTGTTTTAAATGTACACTTTTGGCATTGCTTCATTTTTAGAGATGCCCATCCAAGCTAGTTCCATTTGACCCATATTCTTCTAAAACTTCCCAATTTCTGTTTAAACTCACTGCACTTCAAAATAATTTACTGTATGTAAAAGACATTAACACATAATGCGATTCTACACTTCCTTCAGATTTATTTTCCATAAGGTATTGTTGATAAAGGGTTGCTGAAATCATTTTAAGTATTGCAATACATTTCTTTCTGTTTCTTTGCAGCTGATTTTGGCTTTGCCCGATATTTACAGAGTAACATGATGGCTGCCACACTCTGTGGTTCTCCCATGTACATGGTGAGTGAAGAGTCCATTTCTTTTCTTCTAAGTGGGTGGAGATTGTTGTGAAAATGTTGAATATCTGATGTAGCAATCTGCATTAAGCAAATCTGTACACTTGTTTTCGCAATTTGTGCTTGTCCTGCGTATATTATCCAACTTTCTTATCCCCTGTAGGTAGCAAAAAATCTGTGAGAAACAGTTCCAGCATTCCCTGCATGTCCCTGCTCATATTGTTATTTGTGTTCATTATTGAAGCAAGTGTTGTGTAATGTTCAAAGTTCAAAGTAAATTTATTATCAAGGTACATGTATGTCACCATATACAACCCTGAGATTCATTTTCTTGAGGGCATTCACAGTGAATACAAAGAAACACAATAGAATCAATGAAAAACAACATATGACTGACAAACAACTAATTGCAAAAGACAGCAACTTGTGCAAATACAAAAAGAAAAACAAAATAATAATAATAAAAAGAAAAAGTAATATTGAGAGATTGAGTTGTAGTGACTTTGAAAGAGTCCATAGGTTGTGGAACCAGTTCAGTGTTGAAGTGAGTGAAGTTGTCCACTCCGGTTCAGGAGCCTGATGATTGAACCTGGTGGTATGGGGGCTAAGGTTCCTGTATCTCCTTCCTGATGGCAGCAGCGTGAAGTGAGCATGGCCTGGTTTGGATGGTGGGTGTCCTTGATGATAGATGCTGTTTTCCTGTAATAGCGTTCCTTGTAGGTGTTCTCAATGGTGGGTTGCTTTACCTATGATGGGCTGGGTTGTATCCACTAATTTTTGTAGGCTTTTTCATTCAAGGGCATTGGTGTCTCCAGTGTTTCTCTTGGGCAGTCAAGATGTATATATTATAAAAAAGACAGAAGTGGTGAGTGTATGAATTGACCAGTTTATTTTCGGTGAACCTGGCAGCAAGTTGAACATATGGAAAAGCAGCAGGAAAAAGCCAACTGGACTTTTTGCCATACTCTTTCGTTTAGTAAGTTCAGAAGTATCCCTGTGCCTGGTTCATTTTGCCATTGAGTCTGAGTTTATACTGGATCTTAGTCACTTATCATAGCCCCAAAATAGAAAGGAAGAAGCCAATAAAGCAACGGCAAAAGTTGGAAAATGAGAACAGTGTTGTTGAAATTTGAAAGTCACTTCCACACCAATTTGTTCTTAATGTTCCCAGTCTCTGATTTTATTTAGCGATACAGCACAGAGTAGGCCCTTGCTGCCCTTCGAGCTGCGCCAACCCAACAACCCCACAGCCCCAATTAACCTCAACCTAATTATCTAATATGAATAAATTTACAATGGCCAGTTAACCTTGCTAGCGTGTCTTTGGATGGTGGGAGAAAACCACAGCACCTAGGGAAAACCTATATATTCCACAGGGAGAACTTGGAGAGACTCCTTACAGAATGGCACCAGAATTAAACTTCGAATTCAGAAACACCACAAACTGTAATAGCATTGCGCTAACCACTACCTTACGATGGTGCCCAACTTTATACTTTCTGTAAGTTTTCAACTTTTGACTGCCAGTTTTAGCCCACTTATTCAATATGCCTATGCCTCTTTGTTTGCTATTCACAACCTATTTTGGCACCAGACTTTGTATCAGCTAACTTTGCATTCAAATGATTAATTCAGAGTCTGAATTAATGAAGGCCTTAATAAGAGCTTGCCAGAGTGAATCAAACTATTGTATTTCCCCCTGTCTGTTCTTCAACCAATTTATCTTTTACCTTAATTACATCCTCAAAAAATAACCTTGCATTTGCCAACCACAATTTCCTCTTGTTTATAAAGTTATTGATATGATTTTCCTAAGTGTTGCGTCCTAAATAGGTTTCAGTATGTTGCCAACTGAAATCAGGCAAACTTGTGGACGGATCCCCTTTTCTCCTTGCTCTACTTTACAGAAAAGCAGTGCTTTTTTTTCTCACTTCCCATCTATGGAACTGTTCTAGATAACCTGGAGAATGATGGAAGAATGTTTTTCCCTGATAAGTATGCAACAGATGGTGGAAGTGATGGCAGGAGAATGAAAGAGGGATCCATGTGAATCGTTTGTTATTTATCATGACAACAAACATTCATATTGGAAAATATACTCTACCTGCTGCAAGGTTTTTTCTATTTTCTTTATCTATTGAGATACAACACAGAACGGGCCTTTCTGGTCCTTCAAGCCAGCTCGCCCAGCAATTCCCCTATTTAACCAGAGCCTAATCACGGGACAATTTACAATGACCAATTAACCTACCATCCAGCATGTCTTTGGACTGTGGGAGGAAACTGGAGCACACGAAGGAAATCCATGCGGTCACGGGGAGAATGTAGAAACTTCTTACAGGCAGCGATGGGAATTGAACCCTGGTTGCCTGTACTGTAAAACGTTGTGCTAACCATCACGCCACCGATCTGCTGTTCAGGAGCTTATTAGAATTCATAATTGAAAATAAGATTTGAACCGTAATAAAATTCAAAAACCTCATCAATACTATTAATATTTTCTTCTCTTTCAGGCACCTGAGGTTATCATGTCACAACACTATGATGCTAAGGCAGATCTCTGGAGTATAGGCACTGTGATATTTCAGTGCCTTGTTGGCAAGCCTCCTTTCCAGGTAGATATTGAGAAGAAGAAGAACATAATTTAAAATGTTATATCTTTTACTGATGCAGACTGTTTTGAAGTGGCCTAGAAGTTAGTGAAGAACCTACCAGGAATCCCCATTATCTGCAGACATTTTATGGATACTGGTAGTTGAACAGCCTGGGGGTAAACAGATGTTTATATCCTGCCACGATGAGGCCACTCTCAGGCTGGACGAACCACACCTCATTTTCCATCTAGGTAGTCTCCGACCTAATAGCATGAACAGCGATCTCTCTAATTAGGGATAATTTCTTTTTTCCCCTCTCCTTCATTCTTCTTCTAGTCCCCACTCTGGCCTCTTACTACTTCTCACCTGCTGATCACTCTCCCCTGGTGCCCCTCCTCCTTCCCTTTCTTTCATGGTCCACTCTCTCCTATCGGATTGCTTCTTCTCCAGCCCTTTGCCTTTTCCACCTGTTTCCCCCCACCCCAGCTTCTCAGTTCATCTCCCCTTCTTCATAAACCTGGCCTCACATGGACCTCTACCATTAACTGAGGGGTCTGTGGACCCCGGGTTGAAAACCCCTGTTCTAGCTTATATTCCTCTTCCCTCCCCCCTTATTCTGGCTCCCCCCACCTTCCTTTCCTGTCCTGATGAAGGCTTTCTGCCCAAAATGTGGACTGTTTATTCATTACCATTGGTGCTGCCTGCCCTGCTGAGCTCCTCCAGCATTTTGACTGCGTTGCTCTGGATTTCCCGCAGCTCTTGTTTGATATTTGTACACATGACAGAAAGAAAAAAAAAATTTATAAACGTTAAAAAAAATTACTTAATTGATTTGAAAGGTAATTTAATATATTGAACAAGGCTGTGGTCAAAAGAAATGCGTCACTGCAATGCAACTGGTAAACATTGAACTAAATGTGACGTATAACATTTAGCCATTTAAACAAATTAATCTCAAGTTTTTGGCAGTAGGGCTCGTTCATGGTGTTTGTTGACTGCAAAGTACTGACACGAGTTGAGCACTGCCCTGATAAGAGACAGATCATTCTCAGGGGGAAGAGAACGGTTTAATATTACTGAAGAACCTAGCAGAAGCAGCAGGAAAAATACTGGGGTTATGGTGCAGGTGCTGATGCTGATACCATCCTAATGAGCAGTAGGGTGAAATGGCAGGCATATTATCATTTGCATATTGTCTTTTATGCTTATGGGATGAATCAAAACATATATTAAATCTCCTTTTTGTTTTAATACTATGTGCACAAAAAAAATGCCTTTTAAAAATGTTTGCATCAGCTTCAGAATAAAGCTAATTAACATACATTTATTATGACATCAGAAGAGGGTCATATATCCACACTAATGAGCATAGCTACCTGTGTAATGTTTGTTCAACTGATCAGTGTTTTAGAATATGCAGTTGGAAATATCTGGAGTATTATTATATGCTTACAATCACCAGATCAGCTTCTTTATGATATTATTCTCTTGAATAACTAATTCAGAACTTGAAAAAGGATCTAGTGCTTTCCTGGGATCTATGACAAATAAACTCTTCTTGGGCTTCCAGCTGGATATAGGTATCGATTTTAACTGATGAAGATAGCAGAATTTGTCACTGAAACATCGGTTAAAATCGGTATCTGTACCTGGCTGGAAGCCCGAGAAGTTTAAATCAAAATTTATTTCTAAAATTTGAATCTCCCTCTTGCAGGCAAACAGCCCACAGGATTTAAGGCTCTTCTATGAGAAGAACAAAAGTCTGGTCCCCAAGTAAGTGGCTGCTTACCTTATATATTTCCTCTAAAACAATCTTGAAAAATAAAATTTAATACAGGTGCCGGTACAATTCATTCTAAGATAGAGATAGATACTTTATTGATCCCTAAGGAAATTACAGTGTCACGGTAGTATTACAAATGTGCAGATATACAAATCTTAGAAGAGAAGTAAGAAAGACTAAAAAAAATGTTACCTCAAACAGTCTAACAGGAGGGGTCTTCACTTCCCCGGCTGTAAGTTGACTCATGATAGAGCCTAATGGCTGAGGGTAAGGATGACCTCATATGGCTCTCTTTGGAGCAGCGCAGGCTGGCTGATTCAAACAGCCGGTAAAGATAGTGCTGGCGAGTCACAGCAAACAAACTTCTGACTGTTATATTAATGACATTTCTTCTGGACAATGATCACTGCAATCTGCAGCCTGCAATTTCCCTTTGGGGGCTGTGCTTTTCAACAGTCTGTACAACTGGCAGTTTTGTGGTATCCTGAAGGTTTCAGCGAACTAGAAGTTCAGGAATGCAGGAACGGCTGTGGCAGCCATTGCTGGAGCACACTTGGTGCCTGATCGAGGCAGTGGGGACTGGGCCCTGGACTGAAAATGACTGATGTTTGGCCATTGCTGGAGTGGACTTGGTGCCCGATCGAGGCAGTGGGGACCGGGCCCAATCAGAGCGATGGGGACTGGGCCCTAGACTGAAAATGACTGATGTTTGGCCATTGCTGGAGTGGACTTGGTGCCCGATCGAGGCAGTGGGGACCGGGCCCAATCGGAGCGATGGGGACTGGGCCCTAGACTGAAAATGACTGATGTTTAGCCATTACTGGAGTGGACTTGGGGCTCAGTCGAAGTGGCAGGGCCTGAGCCTGTGCGGAATGCAAGTTTATATTATAGAATGGGGCTATTTAGAAAATATGCTGTACACTCATTGGCCACTTTATTAGCTATCTCCTGAACTAATAAAGTGGCCAGTGGGTGCACTTTTTTGGTTTTCTGCTGCTGTAGCCCATCCACTTCAGGTTCAACAAGTTGTGCATTCACAGATGCTGTTCTGTACACCACTGTTGTAACGTGTGGTCACTTGAATTACTGTTTCCTTCCTGTCAGCTTGAACCAGTCCAACCATTCTTCTCCGATCTCTCTCATTAGCAAGGTGTTTTCAGCCACAGAACTGCCACTCATTGTATGTTTTTGTTTCTCACACCGTTCTCTGTAAACTCTAGAGACAGGTGTATGTGAAAGTCCCAGGCGATCAGCAGTTTCTGAGATGCTCAAACCACCCCGTCTGGCACCATCAATTATTCCAGTCAAAGTCACTTAGATCACATTTCTTCCCCATTCTGATGTTTGGTCTGAAGAACAACTGAACCTCTTCACTATGTCTGCATGCTTTAATGCATTGAGTGCTGCCACTTGCTTGGCTGATCAGATATTTCCATTAACAAGCAGATGTACAGGTGTACCTAATAAAGTGGCCACTAAGTATATATGGCCTCAGCTCCAGTTTTGTTTTTTTAACAATGAGATATTGACCAACATCATCTGATTGATTTTTGTAGAATTGTCTGCAGAATTGTTCACAGAACCTGAATGAACCGAAAATATTATCTAGATTTTGCATCCAGTTGTAAAATTCCAGTGTTCACCAGTGACCATGAGAAATCCTTCCAACACGACTCTTTCTAACACAGATCTAGCAAACTCCCATAGAGCAGAGCTCCTTATTATGACACTTGTTGCTGTGAGGAGTCAGTTCATAGTTGTCCCAACCCTAAGTAGCAATGATGTCAGCAAAATGGCTGGGCATCTAGTCATATTGGAAAAACCTTCCTATGACTGCAATCCAACACATGATTTACACATTTTTAAAATAGTGCTAACATTAACAGCATGACAAAACGCAGTTGTGGTAGAAGTAGCAATAAATATTTTTAGAAGATATGTATTTTAAGATAGAACCTTAACTCTGAAATATCAGTATAGATAACATGACCTTTTGGGTGTATTTTACAACAGGAATGAGTAAGTATGTGGAAGTACTGAGTTTGCTGATTTCTAAGGATTATACTGCAGAAGGCTTCACAGCAGTTACCATGTGGATCAGTTGGAAATCACTGACCACAGCCTTTGAGCTTTCTTGGCTTATCCCAGCATGTGCCACTCCAACAATGCCAGCATTCATGAGGAAGCTGACAGTCTTGATGCTGTTACAGTCACAAACCTTGGTCCCTAATTCCACATGTTCATTGTAGAACAGACACAAGTGAAAGGTTGTGCATTAATCTACATATGCAGCAGTCTTCCTACTGTCCATATTTTCAGGGGTTGTGGCTACTAATGTTGATTATTGTCCAACAAAATCAGAATTCAGCAAATCCAGTCAGTTTAGATTGGCAACAACATCTTCTCCACAATCTCCATCAGCACAGGTGCACCAAAAGGCTGTGTGCTCTACTCACTTTATACTTATGACTGTTTGGCTAAGCACAGCTCCAAAGCCATCATTAAATTTTCCAACGACACCACTATCTTTGGCCAAATCAAGAATGGTGATGAATCAGCATATAGGAGGGAGATTGAAAATTTGGTTGAGTGACAACCAGCCACGTCAGCAAGACCAAGGAGATGATTATTGACGTCAGGAGGAGAAAGCAGGAGGTCCATGAGCTCGTCCTCATCAGGAGATCAAAGGTGGAGAGAGTCGGCAACGTTAAATTACAGAGGATCTGTCCTGGGCCCGGCACGTGTGTGCAATTACAAAGAAAGCACGGCACTGCTTCTACTTTCTTAGAAGCTTGCAAAGATTTGACATGACATCAAAAACTTTGACAAACTTCTTAGAGATGTATGCTGGTGAGTATATTGACTGTTGCACCATGTCTTGGTCCGGAAAGCCTACAAAAAGCGGTGAATATGGCCCAGTCCATTACAGGTAAAGACCTCCCTACCATTGAGCACGTCTACACGGAGCACTTTCACAGGAAAGCAGCATCCATCATCAGGGGCCCCCACTATCCAAGCCATTGTTTCTTCTCGTGGCTGCCATCAGGAAGGAGATGCAGGAGCCTCAGGACCCATGCCACCAGATTCAGGAACAGTTATTACCCTTCAACCATCGGGCTGTTCAGCCAGAGGGGATAACTTCACTCACCCTATCACTGAACTACTCCCACCGAACTGGACTCGCTTTCAAGGACTTTTCACCTCATGCTCTCAAAACCTATTGTTTATTTATTTATTATTGTTTTCTCCTTTTTTTGTATCTGCACAGTTTGCTTTTTTTTTTGCATGTTGGTTGTTATCTGCCCTGTTGGGTATGATCTTCCATTGATTCTATTGTGTTTCTTGTATTTACTGTGAGTGCCCGCATGGTGACGTGTATGTACTTCGATAATAAATTTACTTTGAAATTTGAATTGAATTCTCATTTGTTCACTGGTGAGCATTATGCTGCTATCATATGCCCTTTGTTTTATTGTCCTTTATTTATTTAGAGATACACAGAGCGGTAACAGGCCCATGTGGCCAACAAGTCCACACCACACAGTTACAGACATGAAACCAATCGCCCTACTAACCTGTGCATTTTTGGAATGTGGGTGGAAATTGGAACACCCAAGGTGAACCCACGCGGTTATGGGGAGAATGTACAAACTCTTCACAGACACCAGCAGGAATCAAACCCAGGTCGCTGGCTCTGTAACAACATTCCACTAACCCACTACATTAGCATGCTGCGGAGCAAAGTATTTCTTCAAACTTGTCTAGTTCTCTAACTCCATGATGCCTCCATTTTCGACATGGTGGTTATTGACCAAGCAGACCATAAGCTCTCCTACAGCTTCAGTTTCGTGCTCTGACTTTCACCTGAGAAGCGCCCTCCACATTGCAATATTTAAGTTTTTCCATTCTTTCACACCATTTACCCTTAACGTCTTTCTAAGTGAGTGTGTTAATTTGAAAGAAATTGGGTGTGGCTCTTTTCCTCTAAAACTAGATTTCATATACTCTGCATAAAACTATTAAATCCAAGTTCAGAGCTTTTAATGATTCACTTAACTGGACAAAACATTATCCATTCAGTTTTGATGTTCATTCTGAAGATTTAATTCATAGGGTTGGATGATCAATAATAATTATGCAGTTGTGTAGTGTGGGGAGCTTCAATTAATGCATTAATTTGCTCCACTGCTGTTTGAAAGCCTCCCCATGCCTTTTTTAAAAAGGTATCATTTTAAGGTGATTGGAGGAAAGTATAAGAGGAATTAAATTAAATAATTAAATTAATTTACTTTTTAAAAATATATATCTTATTGTATTTTTATATGCTCTGTACTGCTACCACAAAACAACGCATTTTATGACATATAGTACGGTACTGACGTCTTAGGGGTGTGTGTATGTGTGTATATATATATATATACACCCATATATGTGTGTGTGTATGTATGTATGTATGTATATATATGTGTGTGTGTGTGTGTTTGTGTGTGTATATATATATATATATATATATATATATATATATATAGAGAGAGAGAGAGAGAAAGAGAGAGACTAAGACTTTTGCACAGTACTTATGTATTGTACTGTACTGCTGCAAAAAAAAAAAACAAATTTCATGACTTACGTGAGTGATGGTAAACCTGATTCTGATATGGGTCTCTATTGTGTTCTGAGAGTGGGATGGTGGCAGAGAGAGGAGACTCATGGTTGGGTAAAAAAGAAGGGAGAGGGAAGGGAATGGGAAACACCAGAGACACATTACATTCTGTAATGATCAATAATCTATTTGTATGGAATCAAATGACCTTGCTTGGTGTCTCAGGGCTGGGTGTGTCTGCACCCCACCCCCTGCCCGTAGGTTTTTTTTCACACAGGGGTGGTGGCAGAGGCAGATACCTTAGGGGTATGTCAGTGACTCTTAGTTTGGCACATGGATGATAGAAAAATGGAGGGATGTGTTAGTTTGAGCTTGCAGTAGGTTAAAGTGTCGGCACAACATCATGTGCCGAAGAGCCTGCACCAAGCTGTTACGTTCTACATTTTGCATTACTCCTTTCATTTGTTTTCTGTTGGTGACAGCATCCCGAGTGAAACCTCTGTTCATCTTGGTGAGCTTCTACTTGGCTTACTTCAGAGAAACCAGAAGGACAGGATGGATTTTGGTGAGCTGTTAGTTTTCTTTCTGTTCAGATATTATTATAGGTATCGCGTTCTGGATTCAGCAGATTTCAAGTCAATTAATCAGATTTTGTATCTTGTATCTTCTATTGTTGAAAAGCTACCTGCTTCTAATCTATAATATTGACTTTGCTTCAGCTTATCTAATGCTGAAACCCTCATTTATGCCTTTACATGTAGGCTCAACTATTCTAATTCCTCCTAATGGCCTTTTTTTTTTATTGCTGCAGCTTAGAAAGCTTCGTATCTAGATTCACATCAGCTTGGTATGGTCACTGCTCTGACATGATCGCAAGAAATGCAGAGTTGTGTACACAGCTCAGCATATCATGGTAGCCAACTTTCATGGGCTCTGTCTATGCTTCTCCCTGCTCCAGTAAAGCAGCCGCCAAATTTTCATTCTTCTCCCTTCTAATATCAGGCAGGAGATGGAGAAGCCTGAGAGCATGGACTACCAGGCTCAAGGACGGCTCCTATCCCACAGTCATAAGACTATTGAATGGTTCCCTAATAAATAAGATGAACTCGATCTCACAGTCTACTTCCATTTGATTTTGCACCTTATAGTCTACTTCCTCTGTAGCTGTTACACTTTATTCTGCATTCTTTTATGGTTTCACCTTGTTCTACCTCGATACACTGTGCAGTGAATTGATCTGTAATTGAACAGTATGCAAGGTAAGCTTTTCACGATTTCAGTACATGTAACAATAATGAACCAATTACAATCTAACTTATGCCTTCTGTAAATTTAGACTCCCTTCAAAGTACTTCCATTCTTATTGCAGTTCACACCAGATGAGTTTACTGATCACTCTTGATCTCTTGATGTCTGCAAGTTAATATTTGGACTTTATTTTCAAACTTCTCCTTAATCTGTATGTATCTATTATCTTCAATTTTACAATCGGGCATGACTTAAGGATTGAAGGGCGCCCATTCAGAACAGAAATGCAAAGAAAGTTTTTTAGTCAGAGGGTGGTGAATCTATGGAATTTGTTGCCATGGGCAGCAGTGGAGGCCAAGTCATTGGGTGTATTTAAGGCAGAGATTGATAGGTATCTGAGTAGCCAGGGCATCAAAGGTTATGGTGAGAAGTCGGGGGAGTGGGACTAAATGGGAGAATGGATCAGCTCATGATAAAATGGATTCGGAGCAGACTCGATGGGCCGAATGGCCGACCTCTGCTCCTTTGTTTTATGGTCTTATGTTGGATAAGACTTTGATCAAAGGTATTTTTATTAACAAAGAAAAATAGCAGAACCTATGTTATAATAAAACCAACCATTTTATACCAGTTACAAAAAGAACCCCCCCTCACCCCTCAATAACCAAGAACAAATAGAACCAGCCAGACCAGTCAAAAATAGATACAAAGGCCTAGTATACATATAAAGATAGACCACCTTACACATTCAAATAATTTTTTCAGCATCCATATTTCTGACAAAACCTAAAGATTGCCAAGTGGTGTTAAATCCTGCAGACTGCCCCCTGACCGAATAGCGGATCTTCTCAAATTTTATAACGTACATGATATCTTTGATCCGATGTCCATATGTTGGAGGGGAAGAATCTTTCCATTTGCACAAGATGAGCCTTCTGGCAAGAAGTGAACAAAAAGCGATGAGATCGGTTTGGAATTGGCTGAGGTTAACATTCTGAGAAGGCACTCCAAATAGTGCTATTGACCAAGGTGGTGTAATTAATTGTCCAAAAAATTTTGAAAAAGTTTCAAAAATCAAACCCTAGAAGGATAAGACTTTGTATTCAAGCATATCCAGTTTAGCGAAATTTCCCAAAGGAACATTGTGGAACAAAATTTGACACCAGACCATTTCAGGATAGGAAGCACAAAAATTTGATCAATGGGGTAGTTGTTGAGCATCTTAAAGAAAGAGCGAACAGCTTGAATCTTTTTTCTATGTTGAAGGTGCTGTTTCTCAGCAATATACTGACAAATTAGAGTTTATATGCCATCCTTCTGATTTACATTTTTATTCGGAAGAAGGATTTTCCCCCACTCCTGGGCTTTTTTTTCCTCCAGTCTTGAGATGCGATAAGGCCTACCTGGATACTTACTGTATGTGAGTCAACTGATTGTATTAATTAATTTATTTTGAGATACAGCATGGTACAGGCACTTCCAGAGCACCCAGAGGAAACCCAGGCGATCCCGTGGAGAACATACAAACTTCTTACAGACAGCAGCAGGAATTGAACCTGGGTTGCTGGCACTGCATTATGCTAACCCTTGCGCTACTGTGCCACTCCTAAACAGCTTACAGGCAAAATTGGGCACTGCATAAATAATAATGCTTTCAGCATCAATGTCTCTGGTTGTCAATATTGGAGCTTATGCGTAAGTTCTTAATTGAAGCTAACTTGGTGGTTCACGTGTAAGTTCTTTCAACTTCTATGCAGTACAAATTTACTTTTAAAGTTTTTCTCTTTAACCCTAAAAGGCTTCTATTTTGTAATGATGCCAGAGATATGCATTGGTATCGGAATGTATTGAATGGGAAGTTTAAAATACAGTGTTTCATTGGAAAGTATATATTTTTGCAAAACTCTTAAGCCAAATGTTTAAGAACACGCTTGCAGTAATTATTTATTGCTTGCAGCTTGTGGCAACTCTAAACTCATTGACTGACATTAAAGAATTATTTTTTGTTTTGTAGAAACATTCTTCAACCATCCTTTCATGGATCAGGCATCATCAGTCAAAAAATGTAAGTCTTTCATTTATTAGTAATTTTTACATTTTGGGAGTGGGGGTATTGTCTGTTCTAACCTCTGGTCAAAGTGGTAGATAACTCTACCGTTTAATGATTACTGTAATAGATTGTACTTTGCTGTAGAGAATGAGACTGTGCCTCAAACATCTTATTATCTCACTCTCAAAGGAAATGTCCAGAGCACCATCGAGATAATTAGTGCCTGTAAGAATAAGACTTGCTCTCTTGTGAAGCTATTGCAGAGATGAACATTTCTTCCATTTTGTTTCACTGAAAATTATCAGCTTGTATGGATTGATCGTTTTTTATCTCCGTCTGAAATAGTTATTGAGTTTAATATCATTCAACCCTCTTTATTGATTGATATCTAAATGCTTGGATTATATGTTGCAACCTTGGAACTCTCTCATTGCTGCTTCATCATTCCTGATCAATAGCACTCATTAAAAGAAAGCCAACTTGCCTAGACACTGACTAGGCGGTTCTGTATGAGATTCCGTTTGGAGGAAGTGGGATAATTCATTAGGTGGTAATGATTGGATTTGGATGGAATAAACCTCTGGTGACATCATACTGTACATGTGTATGGGAGATTAATCAGGCATGATGCTTAGGGCTTTTACTGGGTTTTCCTTCGTGGTTATCTATTTATTTAGTTGTTCTGTATCTGCTGACTGCTAGATTTCACAGGTTACGGCAGAAGTTCCCAACCTGGGGTCCACCGACCCTTCAGTTTATGGTAAGGGTCCATGGCATAATACAGGTTGGGAACCTTAACTATTAACGTTTAACTAAACCTTGTTCTTTCAGTCATTAAAATTAAAATAATTGATATGGACCATTCATGAAATGGACCTGGTCAGGCTTTGTAACCTAGAACTACAAAGAACTCCTACATGACGTGCTCTGCATGGGATCCCTAGCATCAGTACCTAAAGCCTGACAGAAATTTGATGAGTAAATTCTCCTGTAATCCTGGGAAGTTAATCAAACACTTAACTCTAGCTTCAGCTGCTAATATTAATTACCAATATCATTTTATTTAATGTAAATCATTATGCAAGGTCACAAAATGAAATTGGTGATAGAATTATAGAAACAGAAGGTAGCAAAGGGCTTGTTTCACAGTTACGTTTATATTTGTGAGTATAGTGGTAGTTCTGTGTTGCAAGGAAAATCAATATACACCAGCTACTTCCAGTTTTGTTCAACCTTCCCTTTAAATCTTTGTAAATGACTTTGAGGGTAACTGCTGTTCCATTCTGCACCTTGTGCATCAGGTGGCAACCTTGCCCTTTCGTCAGTTCAGCATTTTTGTCTGTTTTTTATGAAGCCGAGTTGCTAGTTCTACACTCAACCCAGCACGGATGGAATGTATGCAAGGAGCCGGCCAGACTCGAGCCTGGGACCACTCCCTGTCCACCACCGGCCAGCTTTTCAAGGGAAATGGAAACTTTAAGTGATGGGAATTGTATTTTTCTCTGTTATGGTTGTCACTTTATCTTGCCCTGCAGAAGTCAGGATGCAGTTGAATAACGAGAGTGCTTTAAATACATTGATTAATTAAATTAGATATTCAAATATAGAGCTGTAATAGATTTATGTACTTAAATCTAATGGACTAAGCTGATTCTATCTACAGCATGCCCTGTGCCTGTGCCCACGTGCCCTGGTTCTGTGTCTGGTAGTTCTTGTGGCAGCTCTCCGTCCTGTCATTTTGCCTCTCCTCCTGTAAGTAGCATTATTTGTTGATACTTCGTTCCATCTGTGTTGTATCTGATTAACATATTGTTACTGATGTTAAATGATAAGTTAATATGACCCTGTTGTGCTTCACTAAATGAATCATTCAGAGCGATGGAAATTTAGTTGCTTTCATGCATAGTCAATTCTAGAGAAGTGAGGTTGATATTGTTTTTCAGTTTTAAAAAAAATCTCCATTTAACCATGAGCTTTAGGAACAAAAAATTGAACCAGTTTGCAGGGTTATAATTATTTGAAGTTTAATTAGCTTGGCACCAGCTTTGTTGCCCATCAAACTAGTGTTCTTTTATACCAGTGTAACTTGTGTCCTAGCTGAATCAGATTTTTTAAATTAGAATTTACAATTGCTTACAAGTTGTAATTGTGTAATTTAAACATGGCAGTACCTATCCTGAGGGGCTTTATTTTACTGATGTTTGATGATTAAGCAAATCAGTCACACCATACCAAAGCAACATTCATCCTTTAATGCTGGTCTGTCTTTGAAGCTTGGATATCAGTTGGAATGACAGAAATTTGGCGATGCCTTTCCTGTCAATTTAAATTATGATCTGGTTGCATAATCCTCAGCATCTCCTTTAATATGTTTTACTGCCAATGGTCTTCATCTTTAGACAGTCCTGAAGCTTAGAAAGTAAGGTAAACGTTGATTCTTCTGTGATAGTTTGTGACAGATATTTCTGACACCTGAGGCAGATTCCTTTTGTTTCTGTGCCTCTTTTCATGGTGTCTGTGATTTTGTATGAAAGTTATACTTCACGGAATGAAGAAATTTTACTTTCTCAGCAGTTTTGCTGGAATTCCAATCTATGGAACTTTAGGTCAATCACTTTTAAGCTGCAACCTCTTAAAGTGTGAACAAACCAAAAATGCTGAACACACTCAGCAGACGATATAGACAATGAGCTTAAAGGTATAAAGGTTAGCTTTATTTATCATATGTACATTGAAACATTTTAAACCAAAATGCTAGCTATACCATACCATGTACAGTGATTTGTATTCCTTTAACATACAACCATATAACAATTACAGCACGGAAGCAGGCCATCTCGGTCCTTCTAGTCCGTGCCGAACCACGCAGATAAAAGTTACACGTTGTCTAATGCTCTTATGTTTTGTAACCTCAAAACATTAAATTAATTCAGGGCAACACACGGATCCCAAGAAATGTAGATGTAACTTCATCTTTAAGTGAGGCGCGCATGTATCATGGAGAAGTATGATGGGGTGTTTGTGTATATATATATTCACACAAGATTACTACAATATTATTGAAATATTAAATATACAACAAATACTATAGGTGTCATAGGCAACAGTGTATTGCAGGCTTAAAGTCTAGCTTTTGAAAAAACTAGCTTTATTTGTCATATGTACATCGAATCCTACAGTGTCCGCATTTATGATCAACACAGTCCATGATGTGCTGGGGACGGCCTGCAATTGTTCAAAAGTTCAAGACCTCTGGACGTCACCATGCTTCCAGCGCAAACTTTGCATGCCCGAAACTTACCTTAACCAGTACATTTTTGGAATGTAGGCGGAAAGTGAAGTACCTGGAGGAAATTCACGTTAGCATTTCAGATCAGATATCTTTCTTCTAATGAAGCTGCCTGGCTTGCTCAGTGTCCCAGCATTTTTCATTATTTCAGATCTCCAGAAACTACATATTTCAGAGTTTTATTAGCTGAAAATACAGTGATCGATAGTATGAGCAGCCCTATCTCATGGCTGATGAGTATCCATTGTAAATGACAATGTCGCAGCAGCTTTCTGTCATGGATGTCACATCTTCCTGGCTGGTTAATCTTTTACAGTTGAAATTGATGTAAACTTATTGTATTGTCACGTTTTGATTGACATAGTTCTCAACAATTCATATCAGACAGAGGCAGATTGGAACCAAATACTTCTTTCCTTTAGTGATAGTCTTTTATACTATTTGAGATTGTAGGTTTCTTGGTCTATTTTTGTTTACTGCCCTTTCCAGGATCACCATGATTTCTGGAAATTCTTCTGTGAACAGAGGACAAATAATGTTTTGCAAAGAAAATAGATTGTTCTAACATTACCTCATGGGTTTATTTCACAAAGAATTAAATGTGTGATTGAAATCAACAAAGGATAATTTCCATAATATAGGGTCTGAACCTTTTTTTCTACAAAAATAAACTTGCAGAATAGCTGAAATTTGTGGTGTTAGTGGAGTTTCAAGGTTATTAGGCCAAGGTCAAAAATTGTATACTGATATTATTAATATCTCACAACTTTTGTTGCCTTCAGTCATTGCCAGACATGCAGCGGATACAGGAGGACACTCTGTCTTCCCCACCTTTGGGTCCTCCTAACTATCTGCAGGTTTCCAAAGACTCTGCAAGCAGTGGCAGTAAGAACTCTTCATGTGACACAGATGACTTCGTTCTTGTTCCACATAGCATCTCCTCTGATCAGTCATGTAAGCAACTGCTCCTTATTTTGTTGGTTTTGTTTCGCTCATTTTGAATCTTTATAATTGTCATCATAATTCTTGGGAAAACCTTAGAACTCCCGAGCAGGTTGACAGCATTGGCTGTTGGGAGCCTACTTACTGACTTGTAAAAATTGTTGTCTTCCTCAGTAATTTTTTATAAATTTCTTTTGCATTCAAGGTTAAGGTGTATAGCTGCATTGAATTTAGAATGCCTCATTCTAATGACTGAAGATGCCCAAAATAGAAGTGTTGCAGTCCCCAGCAATCAAATAAATTGCCTGCAGATTGGTTTTTCATAAAGATAAATATACTGAATAAAATCATTTTTTTTATCACTGTTTCCAGTGAGTCTGTTCAAGGCTTTGAATTACCAAATGTTTCAGGATTTTTATCAAGGTTTTAGGACTTGGATTTGAAAATGCTATTCAATCATTTGCAATAGATCTATTTGGTTGAAGGTACCTTAAATAATCCAAAATCTGATTTGTGTTTGTGTAGGGTTGGCGATGTTTAATGATTGGATTCCATTCATTTTTAAATAAGTGCTACACCTTAGTTCACTTGATCATCAAAGTAGATGTATTATCAAAGTACATGTGTGTCACCACATACAACCCTGAGGTTCATTTTCCTGTGGACATACTCAATAAATCTATAGAATAATAACCATAAAAGGATCAATGAAAGATCAACCAGAGTGCAGAAGACACAAACTGTGCAAATGCAGATATAAATAAATCGCAATAAATGACGAGGGCATGAAATAACAAGATGAAGTGTGTTTAAAGTGACATCGTTGGTTGTGAGAGCATCTCAATGGATGGGCAAGTTAGTGTAGTTGTCCCCTTTTGTTCAAGAGCCTGATGGTTGAAGGGGTAGTAACTGTTCTTGAGCCTGGTGGTATGAGTCCTGAGGTTCTGGTACCTCTTACCTGATGACATCAGCAGGAGAAGAGCATGGCCTGAGTAGTGAAGATCTCTGATGATGGGTGCTGCTTTCCTATGACAGTGCATCGTGTAGATGTGCTCAGTGGTTGGTAGGGCTTTACCTGTGCCGAAATACTGGGCAGGAATCACTCCCTTTTGTAGGAAACACCAGGCCATGATGCAGCCAGTCAGTACTCTCTCCATTACACATTAGTACAGTGCTAAATACTTTAAAACACTCTGTGCCAAATGAAAACATTTGTGTAAATGACAAGTAGATGTTTACAATGTTGTGATTTATCCAGGTTAGTTTGTTCATATGTAATTGTGGTACTTCGTGCAACTGTGACCATCAACTGATCCATCGAGCTGGATTTCAATCTCTATTTTTAAACAAATCACTTGCTGGTTTCAGAAGCTCAAATTTACACTTTCTTTGCACGAATTATACCCATATTTACCTATATACCTATACTTGACTGCTCTGATCAAGATGGCACCTGCGTACAACACTCCCACGGCCGACATCTTCTGGATAGATGCTGGCTGGCCTGCTGCGTTCACCAGCAATTTTTATGTGTGTTACTTCACTTCTCTGATGTCTTTTATGTTTGTTTTTTTGTCTGAATGTGATTCTGGAACTGTTGGGGCCTGTGATCTCCAGTTTGGAGATCGTTTGGGTGTTTCAGCACTTTGCAGTCTCTGAGAGGATTCCAGGAGGCAGAGGCAGCGTGCGTGAACCTCGTGCTAAGAAGGCTATGGGACCCAGTGTGAGCCAATGTTCAACTCCATTTCGTGATTAAAGCTTCCATTGTCCTCCGATTAAAGCAACAAGGGAGATTGAAACATTAAGGCGAATGTGGAAGGTGACTGCCTGCCTTTTGATTGCTAATGGAATTGCTCCACTGCCGAAGAGGGGAGACTGCCTTTTGATCGCTGGTGGGACCGCTCTGATGCTGGAGAAGGGTGACTTTCTTTTGATCGCTGGTGGAATCACTCTGCTACCGGAAAGGGAAGATTGCCTTTGGATCACTGATGGGATCACGTTGCTACCAGGGAGTGGAGAGGCTGTTGCTGTTCCCGGAGAATGTTACCCAGTCTTTCTGCAGTTTGGATATGGACTTGGACTATGTACTTTTTTTTCCTGACTTACAGTTTTTATATTCTGGGTCCTTTGCTTGATCTTTCTCTTTTTTTGTGCGTGAGGGAGGGGGATTTGGGGGATTGATGATCGGCCGCCATTCTTTTGATTTTGTAGCTACCTGGAGAAGAAGAATTTCAGAGTTGTATACTTTGATAATAAGTGAACTTTGAAACTTTATATGTTAATAATTTTTTACATTGGATTAAGTGTAGCAGTATCTGGTTTTAAAAAAATATATTTCAAATTAGTAAATCAAAGTAATCTGCAAGAGTTTCTTCCTTTTGTAAGCACTGCAGCTTGGAATGCACTGGCAATAAAGTTGGTTGTAGATGTTTCCCAGCATTGTGTGAGTGATTTTTTTTTTGAAGATCACTGATTTCAGTTTGAAAGCAGCAGTTGACTTTATTTTGAAATTGATGTGAGCATTGACAAATATTGAAGATTCACCATGATTACTTAAGGGGATTTTTCGTTCTATTAAGGCTCAGTTATTTAACTGTTCTCCTAGTTCCTACTAACTGCTTGACCTGTTACATTAATGCAGTCAGAGGGGTAGTACTGTTAGTAGTGCAGTCACTCGATTTGAGTATGGTGTTTGAAGGCAAGAATTCCCAACCTATTTTATATCATGAACTCCCAGCCATTAACCAACTGGTCTGTGGACCCCAGGTTGGAAAGCCCTGGGACTCAAGGGGTTGTCTGTTATTGGGTCCTCAAGTGGCTGTAGAAACTGATGCGATCAGAGAGCAAAATAGTTTGCTTAGCGGAAGAACTCCTTGCTCTTCATATACAGTAGTTCCATAGGATCTGTTATATTCATTTGGAAGTGTGGGTAGGTGTTTGGTTTTAATTACTGAAGGGTGGCATCTCCAGCAATACATGTTACTGCACAACAATGTCTTGCTGGCCTTAACCCACAAAGAGGTAAAAAGCCAACTACTGACCCGAGAATTGATGCTCAAAGGGTAAACTCGTGCATAAAGAAAAAACATTACATTACAATGAGTTGAGTTGATCTAAATTTAGTCTTTCTGGCTTAGTCTTAAGTGGACCAATTGAAGAACTATCCTCTGCTTGAAAGGTGATTTATCTTTACTTGAGGCCAAGTCATTGCCACATATATTTAAGTGGAGGTTGATGGATTCTTTATTAGTAAGGATGTCAAGGGAGAAGCTGCGCAGGACAATGGAGTTGAAAAGGATAATAAATGGTGGAGCAGACTCAATGGACCGAATGGCCTAATTCTTCTTATTAATTGTAGGGGTATGGAGAGTGATGGTTCCAGAGCAGGTCGATGGGGGTAGGCAGTTTAAATGGTTTTGGCATGTTTTTATGCAGTACTTTTCTATGACTATAATATATTATGGGACTTTCTTCCATAGTAACCATTGTTTATGTTTGATAACTACAGGATCAGTAGAAAAAAAATATTTAGATTGTGTTTACAGAATTGCATAGTCATTCTCAAAATCCAACTTCCTATAAGAGCTATGGCACTCATTTGAGGCAAAATATGTAAATATGTGGGTTATCTCAAATATGGTTTTTCCAACAAAGTTTATGCCTCTAATCTGTTTTGAAATTTTATTCAGATGATATGCCATTGGGAACAGTTGGCAGACGAGCTTCCAGTGAGTTCCTGATGTGTGGAGGGTAAGTAGAAATGTTTAAATTCTGTGCTTTAATAGTGTTATACCTGAGAGGGGAATGACCTAGAGTAATACCCTCATTAGAACCATGAAGTTAAACAAGCTTCATACAGAGGTATTCTGTTTGTTTCAGAATGTACCTTTAGGTCAGTTAAGTCAATTAAGTTGGTGTCACTTGAGTAGTTTATTTTGGGGGGGGGGGGAGGTAGTATTGACAGTGACCGTATTCAAGATTTAAACATGGTTAAGGGCTGCATTTGTCCATTCTTCACCCTTCCTTCAACCCATGTTAACAATCAGAGAAATGAGAAATTATTTTTCCCTAAAGGAAATGGTAGACGAAACACAAGTGTCAAAAGTGTCCCTAAAAAGCCTTCATTGTTTAGTATGAACTTACCCTTCTTGCATTTTGTAACATAGGTGTTGGCCTAATGACAGTATAGGTTTACGACAAAAATATGCAACTGAATTCACCACCATTAATAATTCCAGCACTTCAGGGCTTATTTGCTTCCTTACTGAATTGGCAAAGTGGTTGGGAGAGAAGGGAAGCAGTGAGGAAGGGTATGCTATGCTTGGGTGTAGGTCTTTGATGGGATGGGTCAGTGGACCCTTCATCTTGGATTTTATTCCGTGTCCAATTTGAAAATTACTCTGATTCTGTATCTGAGCTCAAAATATCTAGTTTAGAATTCCACAGAATGTTTGCCATAAACACTTGAGAGACGGTATCTTTTGTGATATAATGGCAATCAATCAGTGTCCTATTCTTCGGCCTTATTTAAGTTCAGCCCCCTGACATCTGGGTGAGGTGCATTTTTTTTTTTGATAATGCAACCTTAGATGGGAAAAGAAAATAGATGAACTTGATAGAAATATGTCTGATGTTCGTATTAGATCTGATGTCGTATTGTGTTTGCATGTGTGAACTGTGCTTAAAATGATAGCTAATTTATTACCTATGTTTTATTTGAATGACTGTATGAAAATATTCTGTTTTGCAAACTCTTGCAAATAGTGCAGTATTAGATAATATGGTATCTTATTCCGTTTGCCATATCTATATCATCTAATACTGTTGGCATATTGTGTTTGCATATGTAAATTATGCTGAAGGTGATAGCTTAGTTTCTCAACGGCTTTGGTCTGTTTTCAAGTAACTGCTACTCGGTAATGAACTGAGTACAGGAGTTGACACCGTTGACACAAATAACTGAATTCCAAGTCGGAAGAATTATGTTCAATCCTTTATTACGAAACCAGCAAAGATGAATAATCTTAGTGATAAAAAAAACTACCAAAACTAAATCAGCAATATAACGAAGTTCATAAATAAATAAGCAAAGTTAATAGTCTGAAGAAATATCACCCCATGGCTCATTTCCTCTCTACTAAACTAGGACAAAGCATTAATACATAACTATACTCATTTACTTCTACCGTGCCCCATACCATGTGACAAATTACCCATAACGAACACACAACACAAAATACAATACAGACAGAAAATAAATGTGTGGCTCTAACAATGTTGTTTTATTTGAATAACTGTATGAAAATGTACTGTTTTGAAAACTCTTGCAAACAGCAGAGTGCTATATTAGATGATATTTGATCAACGTGTTTGTGTAGTGAATCAGCGAAAAACATTCCCAGATCTTTAAGAACGTTATCAGAAAAATGATGTCGTGCAAAATGGCACTGAGGTAACTGGGGCAGGTGATTAAGTGCTTGGTACAAAAATAGATTTTATACTTTAAAGAAGCAAAACAAAAGCCAGGAGATGGGCTTGAATGTGTGTTCTAGACTCAGCATCTGAAGGGATGAGCCCTAACAACACAACAATTGAAATTACACATGCTCAAGATTATAGAATTGGAGGGCCACGGGCATATCAGAGAGTTAAATGAATGAAGGAGACACAGGAGTGGGAATGGGTGGACTGTGTAATTTTATAGACAGAGAGTAGAACAAGAGGCCAGCCAGGGTGTATCGGTATAAGTGCAGTCAGAAACTAACATGGAAGAGGGTTTCAGCAGCAGCTGAGGTATTGTCTCCTGAATAAGGGAGTGCTTTGGAGACAGAAGTGAACAGCCTAGAAGATGTCATGGATTTTGGATCATGAAATTGAAAACATTCTGATGCTTGCTATCCAGCATTTGTCGCCATCTTAATCTTTCCACCTTTCTTCTGATTGTATCTTCCTCCTTGTTTTATTTGCCTCTATTATGTGCCCAAATCACCCGTCCCCTTCCTGGCCCAATCTACCTGTAATCCTTCAACATTTCCAGTGCACCAATCACCTCTGGTCTCTGTCTCACCATTCCCCCTTCTCCTCTTGATACTGACAATTGCCCCTCTCCTGATCGTCTGCCATAATGCTGTCATACCACACTCCATCCCCATGGAAGCTGCTCAATCCACAGTGTTCCTTCAGCATGTTGGCTGTTTTTGTAGTAAAATGCTGCTACTTTATTAGGAACAGGGAATGGACTGATGAGTTTGCAAAGATACATGCAAGTGTGAGACTAGCTCAAGATGAACTTTAGAAATCTAATTTGTTTGATGAGGAGAAGTGACAGAGGCAATTGTCCAAATGGCCTCTCGGAAATGATCGGAGGAAAGTTAAATAATCTGTTTGCAGTGGAAAATATCCAAGAAGACCCCTTAAATAGTGGGTAGTTTAAAAGTTTTGTTTTTATTCTTCTAATAATTTAGCAACCTCTGACCTGAATAATGCACTTATGTTTAGTAAGTATTTTGGTTTTACTTCTGAAGTTTAAATTCCAATCCAGTCAGTGGGAAATATTAAAAAGTACATTGTTTCCCAAAATCCAGAGTCATCACGGCTCATAAAATATTGATAAATAGGTGGCAAAATAAAGGTCTTCATTATCTCCACCAGAGTAGCGTCAAGAATCCTGCAAAAAAGTTATGGCAGATGTTCAGATTCTAATTTATTTATCACGTGTACATCAAAACACACGGTGAAATCGAAACATACGGTGAAATGTGTCATTTGCATTAACAACCAACACACCCGAGGGTATTAGAACTTACTCAGCCAAAAAAGGCAGTGTTGGGTTGGAAATAGTCAAGAATTTATAGCAAATTCAAAATAGAAGAGTAAATGTGTATTTTGATTTTCTTTCCTCACAAACTTTGTTAGGCAGTCACCTTTAAACTCTTCAGTAGCACTGCAGAGACCTTCCTCAGCCTCATCCAGGTCAAGCTCTCCTAGCTCAGCCAACAGGTAGGACCTTATGTAGAGTTTATAAAGGGATAAACAGCTTGGGACCCAGTCAAGAGATTATACACAAAATCTGTGTGAATTAGCACTGCTTAAGTTACATCAAAGTACTCTAAAAGTCATTGTGCACTTGTGATGATCTTCCATGAGCTAATGTAGTTGTGGTGTAATGGAACATTATTTACTTCTTCCAGTAAAGCATTTGACGTATGAAAGAATGTTACTCATGTAATTTTACTCATAGAGTTGGCAAAGTATTCATCAGCAAAGTTAGTCCTGGTTATTGTCAAGTCCAGCTGTGTGGACAACCAGATGTAAAATATTTGAAGATGACTGTTTTATTATGAAGAAAAACCATATGAACATATAATAGCTTAATTTTTGTACACTGGTTGGTTTCTTAACAAATTGAAATATATATTTGAAATAAAAATAGAAAAAACAAGCATAATTTCAGGTACCACCTTAAATCAGCAGAATCTTGTGATCTGGGACGTGCTTTGTTTTTGTGGATGGGACCTGACCTGGAGAATTGAACTTTGAACTGTTGTAAAATATAATGGAAAACACTATCACGAAGCTTTGTGTCAGAACCAGCAGAAATCCCCCCCCCCAATTGTCACTAAGATGCTGAAGTCCTCTGAAACTAGATTTAAAGAAACAAATTTCGAACTTGTTTTTGCCATTGGTACACAGATACTGTTAACTGACATTTGTAATGGGTTGTGGTTTTAAGAATTTCTGTTAACTATTAGCATTTCAAATTAGCATACTTTAGAGATTTGACCGTTAACCCAATTTTTGAGAAGAAATTTAATACTTTTTGAGGTAGGAAGGGAACTTGGAAGGTAGGACCCAATGTCCATAACATTCTCTAGAAAGCAACAAAACTCTGTCTCTATTAAATGGATAAAAGGTTTTTTAAAAATATATCAAAATAACTCATGTCCTCGTCATATGACATCACTGTTGATAAAAATCACCTGTACTGATCATATTTGCAATTTTTTTATGTAATACAGGTATGTTAGTTCAGTGAGTGACATCAAGTATTCGTTAGAACTTTTGCAACAATGATTGGTTTTCTAAATCTTTGTCTTGTTGCAGTTCTACCTAGAAGAGATAACAGTCCTCTTTCTTAACCATGACATTTTCCAGCTCATTAGCCTGTTTTACACTGACCTCATATTTGTCAAGGTACCTCCCAGTGACAAATACTGAAGCAAAGATTTCATTAAGTACCACCCCCTACCTCTTCCAACTCCAAACACGTTTCTGCATTTATCCCTGATTGATCCTACCCTCACTCTAGTTGTCCTCCTGATTTTCATTTACGTGTGGAGCACCTTGGAGTTTTCCTTAATCCTACTCACTAAGCCTTCACATGTCCCCTTCTAGCTTTCCCAGGTCCCTTCTAAAGCTTGTTCCTAGCTACTTTGTAACTTCCAAAAGCCCTATCTGATCCTTGCTTTTTCTGGCAATGTTACCTTTCTCCATTTTAGATCTGCTGCTGTGGCTTTAAGAAATGACTCAGTCACTTTAATTTTGATGGTCCTGCTCTAAGAACGTGCATTTCCTCCCTACCCACTCCATCATAACTTTTAATAAAGCTTCATTATCTCTCTTAGCTAACACACTTAGCACACTTTTGTAATTTATTTTGATCTTTGTAGCTCTAGTTACAGATTGAATTACTTTGCCTTATAATGAAAAATTCTATCTTGCTATGATAACTTTTTTTTATATAAAAAAATTATAAAGATCATTGCAGAACATCTAACCTAACATTCTACGTTCTGGTTACCCTCTCTCCCCTCCTCTTCTCACCTGCCCATCACCTCCCCCGGTTACCCTCCTCCTTCTCTTTCTTCCATAGTCCATTGACCTCTTCGTTTACTGTACTCTGCTATTAAATTCCTCTTCCATCTAACCCCTCCCAGTTTCTTACTTCATCCACCTTCACCCAGTTTCACCTATCACCTGCCATCTTGTACTCCTTCTCCATCTTCCTATTCTGACTTCTGCCTCCTTCCTCTCCAGTCCTGATGAAGGGTCTTGGCCTGAAAAGTTTGTTTGATCCCCTCCATAGGTGCTGCCTGCCTTGCTGAGTTCTTCCAGCACTTTGTGTGTATTGTTCAAGATTTCCAGCATCTGCAAAATCACTTGTGTTGTACTTAACCTGTCACAGTTCACTTCCTCATTGGCTCTTCAATGACTTAGTCTAAAAACCCACATCATATGTACTCCGGGAATTCATCCTCTACAGTAGTATTGCAAATGTGTTTTGGCTGGCCATTATTATTGTTGTTATACCCCAGTTTGGTTCGGTTTCCCATATTACAACTACAGGTTAGAGCCCCATTGACAACTCTCATTAATGTAAGTAAAATGGATAATTTAATGAAGCAAATAGTGCATTTTAAATTCTTGAGATATATAAAAAATATACATTATGAGCAAAACTGCTGTTAGTGCTCTATTCAGTAATAAATTTTAGTTCAGAATTTTTCCACATGTATGTAATGTATGTTTTGCTGCTGAGAAATTATGACTGGAGGTTGAGAAAGTGCAGCCTGCTAGCTTTTTTCCCTCCCTTTAAGCACTCTGTGGCATAGCAGGTTGTGGTATCAGTGCATTGTACCACAGATTAAATGTGATGTGTACTCACACTGGTGAGTTCCCAGGTTTAGGTCAAATAGTTGGCAAGGTGCCAAACAAAGGTGCACATGTCTAGGGTGCCTGAGATAACTTGCACAGTACTATATTTGTCAATGTGAAGTGGGGAGCAAGTTTGTAAATCTGGTGGGGGAAGAGGATGCTGGGAATGGCGAGGGTGGCGTGCTGCAGGAGGGGTGTGTGGAGGAGTGCCGGAAGTGGGGGGAGGGGGTGGCATGGGTGCAGGCAAGATTGTTTGATTCCAAACAATTGATTTATTGATCATTACAGAATGTCTCCATGGTTCCCTCCCCTCTCCCTTCCCCTTTTCCCAACCATGATTCCTCTCTCCCTGCCCCCTTCCCACTCTCAGTCCACAATAGAGACCCATATCAGAATCAGGTTTATCATCACTCATAAAATTACTATAGTACTGTGCAAACAGACAGACAGGCAGGCTCTGTCTGTCTGTCCCCTTTTCCACAGTACTGTACATACCCAGCAGCTGCTTACAATGCAGCATAAAGGTATGAGAGACTGGCCACTGTCTGTTTGCCAGACTGTGGCAGAAGGTAATGGAAGTGTTCAAAATAAAAGATTACGCTCAGCAACTTCTGTACATTGCTGTCTAATTTCCAGCAAATTGAACCTGATATATTTTTGAACACGAGATTCGGCAAATGCTGGAAATCCACAGCAACACAGACAAAATGCTGGAGGAACTCAGCAGACCAGGTAGTAGCTATAGAGAGGAGCATGAACAGTCGATGTCTCTGGCCCAAACATGACTGTTTATTCCTCTCCATAGATGCTGCCTGTCTTGCTGAGCTCCTTTAGCATTTCGTGTGTATTATTTTTGAACACTTGTCACTGCCTTCTGAAACAAGTGTTCTAGAAACACTGAGCAAGATGGGCAGCACATGTTTCAGCTCTAAAACAATATGGGTTCAGAGACACTGTTTAACCCAGTGACCAACATTTTCCATTATCATCCAATTTCCAGCCTCAGAAGTACTGAGATTCAGGAATACTGTCACGCTCAGATATGACAGTATTCTTCACTGCGTTTCCATAACAGTTTTGTTTTACCATTCGGGGTGTTAGCCCTGAGCCGAACCCCCGAATCCTGGAGGACCGGTAGACCCCTCTTAGTCTCTCCTCTACCCTTTGACCTGTTCGGCATAGGTGACCCTACCAAGAGCCAAAGCATAAAGCCCTGACTCCAGCCGACATAGCTCTCCAGGTCATTGAGGCACACAATCCTGCAAACCATGACAAGGACGTGGTCCTTTGCAGGTTAGATCTCTTACTAATTCTTAAAGTAGCTAATTTGAACTGTTTTCCTTTGTTTTCTGAAAAAGATAGTTAAAGTTAGGTTGCCCCATACCACCCTGTAATCACCCATTAAAATGTGGTATCTTTTTATTGAATCTTCAGTCTCAATTTTCTCACTAGTCCAAGGCTGGTGTACCATCAGGCCATAAATCCTTCCTTTCATATTCTAGTTGCATTAAAATAAAGGCCATCCCATTTGCGACCTTGAAAGCCTATTGGACTATTACTCTGCAAACAGAACGTTCTGTATGGAACAATCTCTGTTAGATACTGCAAAGAGAATGTTCAGAGATTCAAAACATTTCAACAGATTTCAGAAGGTTGCATAAGCTAAGAGATCAGAAAAAACCCTCAAACAAAAACTGGAACTGGTCAGGCAGCATCTGTGGAGTGAGAAGCTTAGCTGATGTTTTGGCTCACCAACATCTCATCAGAACTGTACTACATGAGTTGATATGCTCGCTTAGGATTTTTAATTACTGTGCTAAATTTAAGATGGAAAATACAAAGTTCTTGTTTAGCCAGGGCATCAAAAGTTACAAGGAGAGAAGTCAGGAGAATGAGATTGAGCCATGATGGAATGGCGAAGCAGACTCAATGAACCAGATGGCCTATTTCTCCTCCTTTGTCTTATGGTCTTGAGAACATCATTTCCATTTGACCAGCAAAGGGTTAACTGTTTCTTTGCTTTGCTTGAGAATCCAGCTTGTGTTTTCATTAGGCTGAAATTCTTGGAAACTCATTTGAGGGGTGACTCCATGAATAGCTTGAAGCAGGAGTGCTTTTGCAGACGTCACTGGCTTAACCTGAATCCGAGACACTGAATGTCAACAGGCAGTCTGAGATAAATTTATCAGCATATGCTGCTGACCTGTTCTTGAACTGGTGGTTGTTTTGATTTCTTTTCCGCTTGTGACTCATTTCCCTTGTTATGTTGATTGCCACCTTTTATTTCTAGAATGCCACCACTGCTGCCTTTGGACAACGTGTTCCCAGTTGCATTCCCTGTATTTGTTTTCTTAGAACTTATTGGTTTTATGTAATTAAAGTTGCATAGGGAATGAAAGGTGGCATATAAAGGTTACGTACATGTATTGCTTCCCTATCCTGTAGACACCAGACTGCACTGAGGTAAAGATTATTTGATTAACCCAAAGTTGAAAGATTTGTGAGGGTTATATGCAAAGTATAATCATATTCCAAATAGGATGTTGTTTACAAGACTGAACCAGCTCTTGACTACAGCTTGCCAGATTGATGTCACACAGCAGCAGCTCAGGACTTTTTTACCTTGCTCCTGAAATACTGGGATTTTAATTGTTCTGGTACATTGAGCAGCCAGAAATCGTGCTTCATGACCAACTCTTGTGTTTAACTCCAGGCCGTGTCCACCTCCGGTGTCCCCTCGCACGGAGTCAGCTCCGATTCCTGTCCCGACACAGGTCAGAAACTACCAACGGATTGAACAGAACCTGCATGTCATTTCCGGCCACAACACTAATCCCTATGGATCACCCAGGTATGCTGTTTGTTGGTACTCTGTGTAGCTTACAGCGCGGTCCTAAAATAATTTCACTTCCAAATTTCCTATTGGCAAAAGTTTTTAGGTTACTAGATTACAATCTAAATTGATGTGCTCTGTGTTTGTTTCACAGTGGTATGAATGGAACAGAAGCAAAGTCTTAAACTAGATGGATTAAATTCAAGTCAAAAGTCAAAGTAAATTAATTATCAAAGTATTGATATGTCACCAAATACTACCTGGAGATTCATTTTCTTGCAAGCATTTACAGGAAGATAAATAAAATAGAACTCATGAAAAACTATCCATAAAGATTGACAAGCAACCAATGTGCAAAAAAAGACAAATTGTACAAATAAAAGGAATAATGCTGAGAGCGTGAGTTGTAGAACCCTTGAAAGTGAGGCTGTTGTGGTATCACACTCACACCATTGTGATTGAAGTTAACGACCAGGCTGCAAAGTTCTGTAGTGCGTCCAGAGTCCCAACTACCACCTTGACAAAGTAACTCAAAGTGACCAAAAATTACTTGCCTTTAAGGATTTGATATCAATAAGCTTGAAAGAGTACAGAGAACATTTACAAGAATGTTGCCAGGTCTTGAGTACCTGGGAAAGGTTGAACAGGTTCGGACTTTATTCCCTGGAATATAGAAGATTAAGATGCGACTTAGTAGAGGTGTATGAAAATGTGAGGGGTCTTGATAGGGTCATTGCAAGTAGGCTTTTTCCACTGAGGTTGGGTGAGACTAGAACTAAAAGTCATAGGTTAAGGGTGAAAGGTGAAATGTTTAAGGGCAACTTCTTCATTCAAAGGGTGGTGAGAATGTGAAACAAGCTGCCAGCAGAGGTGGTGAAAGCGGGTTCAATTGCTACATTTGAGAAGTTTGGATAAATACATGGATGGCAGGCCCATGGTCCAGATGCCGGTCAACGGGATTAGACAAAATAATAGCTTGGCACAGACTAGATGGGCCAAGGGCCTGATTCTGTGTTGGAGTGTTTTATGGTTCTAAGCACGTTGCCTATTATCTTTCTAATAAATCCACTCCCAAGGAGACCAAGTGTAAGTTGCATTCTATATTTTAAAATATTAGATCTCTATCTGAGGAGGAAATACCTCTTGAATCTGAGGTGGATGGAGTAGGTAGTTGAGAAGAGGAAGCCACAGTGAATTTAGACCTCTATGCCTCCACCAGCAACGTTCTTGTCCAAATATATCAGCAGAACTTCAGTCAGACTGAAAATGAACCAATTATTTCAGAGTGTATCGCTGTGCATACTGTGGTTTAGATCATGTCTCTGCTCCAAAATCCACACATTACTAAAAATGCTGAGAAAGATCAAGTCATGGAGCACTAAGCAAAGAAACAGGCCGTTCAGCCCATCTTGCCTGTACTGTACTATTAATCTGCCTAGTTCTCAAACCTGCACCTGGACCATAGCCTGCCATCCACATACCTGTCCAAATTTCTCTTAAGTGTTGGAATTGAATTCACATCCACCACCCCTGCAGGCAGCTCAGTCCACACTCTCACCTTGTTGTTAAAATATTGGAAGAAATGATGGTGGGCAATTTTTAGCATTTGAGGAATGAGAAAATGTCCTTCGTGTTTCCTTTATTTGCTTGAGGCTGAATAGGTCTCTGCATGTTGTTGCTTGACTTTGTTTTGTTCAAACTGCAGTATGAAAAGTCAGTAGCAACGTTATTAGGAATTACTCTGTGTCCACTTATTAGGTACAGGAGTGGCAGCCAGTGTGGTCTTCTGTTGCTGTTGCCCATCCACCTTAAGGCTCGACATGCTGTGTGTTAAGAGATGCTCTTCTGCACATCACGGTTGTATTTGAGTTACTGTCGCCTTCCTGTCAGCTTGAACCAGTCTGACCATTCTCCTCTGACCTCTCTCATTAACAAGGCATTTTTAACCATTTGGTTTTTTTTGCACCATTCCCTGTAAACTCTGTGAAAATCCCGGGAGATCAGCAGATCCTGAGATAGTCAAATCATCCTGTCTGGCACCAACAATCATTCCACAGTCAAAGTCACCTAGATCATATTTCTTCCCCATTCTGATGTTTGGTCTGGACAACAACTGAACCTGTTCACCATCCTGTGTTCTTTTATGTTGCTGCCACGTGATTGGCTGATTAAATATTTGCATTAACAAGGTGTCGCTAATAAAGTGGCTGCTGAGTGCATATTTCTCTTGTTTTATATAGCCTAACAACTTTCCAGTCTCAGTTATGATTTTTAAAGTTGCTACAAGAGCTGGCCTGCTCATGATAACAAAGTAAAGCCAAAGGGAAACATTGCTATGGGTTGTTAAACAGGTCTCTTGCCATTGGAATTCGTGGGTCTGTTGTCTGGAGATTAAGAATAAAGGTGGAAATGGTCTTTTTATTTATAAGGAGTGAGAATTATTTCAACATAGGCATACTTGTTTGAGCCATTGTTGTGTAATCTGCTAAACTATAGATCATAAAGGACAGAAACAATCTTGGAAGTTATGTGTTGTGCCGCTGGGTTGGCTTTTACTGAAAATCCATGCTATAACCAGTTGTCAATCCATGGAATTGTGTGATTATAAATAGGACAAATTATCCATTAGCTGGTAATTTACATAAAAGATAATTATTCGTAAGTCAGGAAGTCTTTTATAACTGAAAGATAAATATAGGATGCACATAAACACGTGACATTCTGCAGATGCTGGAATTCCAGAGCAGTAAGCACAGAATGCTGGAGGAACACAGCAAGTCAGGCAGCACCTATGGAGGGAATAAGCAGTCAATCTTTCGAGCTGAGACCCTTCATCAGGACTGGAGAGGAAGGGGGAAGAAGCCAGAATAAGAAGGTGGAGGGAGGGGGAGGGGAGCAGGTGATGGGTGAGACCAGATGGGTGGCTGGGGGAGAGGAGGATGAAGTGAGAAGTTGGGAGGTGATTGTGGAAGAGCTAAAGGGCTGAAGGAGGAGTCAGATGAGGGAATAAGTGGTAGAGTAAGAGGCCTTTAATGTCAAAAAGGAGCTAGACTTCAGAGCAGATGAGATTTGGTTATTAGAAAGCAACCAAGAGAAAATGAGTTCAAGTGATCTGGGAAGTTGATGTTCTCCTCATCCCTGAGAATATTCAATTTGTGGATCTTTGCTCAGTACTTTTGTGCAGTATACAGCAGTGGAGTTCAGTGCTTCCAAGCAATAATACAGGAATTAAAACAAGATTCTATCCCTCTATTTTTGCCCATTGCTTTTGTAAACTAGACATCCATAAGACTACATTACGGTGGTGTATTTGAGGACTCAAATAGTGAATCAAACTTGGTACTATAGAACCATGAGAAAATCTGCAGAAGCTGGAAATTCCCGATCCAGCATGTCAGTCCATGGCCTTCTCTACTGCCACAATGAGGCCACACTCAGCTTGGAGGAGCCACACCTTGTATTCCGTCTGGGTAGCCTGATAACATGAACATCAATTTCTCTAACTTCTGGTAGTTACCATTTGCCATTCCCCGTTCCTGTTTTCCCCCCTCACTGTATCTCCTTACCTGCCCATCACTTCCATCTGGTGCTCCTCCCACTCCCTTTCCTCTATGGTCTTCTGTCCTCTCCTATCAGATTCCCCCTCTCCATCCGTTTAGTCCTTTCTCCAATCAACTTCCCAGCTCTTTACTTCACCCCCTCCTCTCTCCTGGTTTCACCTCTCACCTACCACCTGGACCTTCCTTCCCTTCCCCCACCACCTTACTCTGACTTCTCATCTCAGTTTTTTCCCAAACTGAAGAAGGGTCTGGGCCTGAAATGTTGACTGTTTACTCTTTACCTTAGATGCTGCCTGGCCTGCTGAGTTCTGCCAGCATTTTGTTGGAACTGTATAAATAATTGTTCATTTTCAAAAACAGGCTGAATAAAGTGACAGTATCATTGGCAGTTTCACTGATTATCGATAGCTTATCCAAGACTCGAATGCTTTAAACTTAACTAGTTATGCCCTACTAACCAGTCTTCCTGCTGCTTGTTAACTTGATTGGCTTTCTGTCCAGGAATCCTTCACTTTTAAAATTCAAATCCACTTTCAGCTGTCTCTATGGCCTCAGTCACTGTTATTATCTTGTGTCGAGATTTTAACAGGGCTGCTGCCTCACGTGCTGAATTCTTCCAGCAGCTCATTTTTTTTAGACCATAAGATATAGGAGCAGAATTAGGTCATTTGGCCCATCACGTCTCTTCCGACATTTCATTTTGGTTGATCTATTATCTTTCTCAACACCATTCCCCTTCCTTCTCCCAGTAACCTTTGATGACCCTACTAATCAATATCCTATCAATCTCCACTTTACCGAATGTCTTGGCCTCCGCAGCCATCTGTGGCAGTGAATTCAATAGGTTCAACAGCCCTGTGGCTAAAAAAAAATTCTCCTAATCTCCGTTCTGAGGGAATGTCCTTCTATTCTGAGGCTGTGCCCTCTGGTCCTAGACTCCCCCACTATTGGAAACATCCTCTCCACGTCCATACTATCTAGGCCTTTCAATCTTTGACAGGTTTCAATGAGATTCACCCCCCGCCCCCAATTCTTCCAAACTCGAGCAAGTACAGGCCCAGAGCCATTAAACACTCCTCATACATTAACCCTTTCATTCCCCAAATCATTCTCGTAAACCTCCTCTGGACCATCTCCAATGCCATCACATGATGTCATTGATCAAAGACCAAAAACTACTCTCGGGAGGTGTAACATGTACATTTACTGTGCTCCTGTGTTTTGTGAGTGCAGATGGTGATAGAGGAAGGGATGAGGGAGTTCAGAAATTCCCAACACCTCAGTTAGATGGAATTATTGGATTTTGCTCCAGATTCCAGCTTCTGCAGTGTCCTGTCTCTCCATGATGCAAATGTCTGTTTTGATTCATTGTTTTCCTTGTGAACCTTTCAGGTCTGGAATGGTAAAGAGATCTAATACAAGCCCAATGGGTTTCATGAAGCTTACAGGAGGGTCACCAGCTGCAGCTGATGCACCACAAAACCCAGGCCGCAGACTCTCCACCGGATCCTCCAGGCCATACTCCCCTTCACCTTTAGGTGTGTCAATGGAATACATCCAATTGTATTATATTCTTCTGTTTCTGTTGCAAGCTGTAGGAAGTCAGTACTCGTCCATTTTTAGCCCTACACAGGTACAAATCTGTCAAGAACATTGTATAAAGACAATGTCTAACCTCAAACATATTGTATTTGACGCACATCCGTGCTGACTCTGTTTGTACCTGCCCACTGCTTTGTTCTTCTACCCATGTAACAGCCCTGTTACATATTGCGTGGAGTAGCAGGATTAAACGTTTTTACTGAATCTTGTTGGCAGCAGTGCACACTGGGCAACTCACAGTGTGGGAGCTATGAAACAAGCCCACTGAGACGAAAAACAAGTACACTCAAGTCCTGCACCCAAAAGAGAGTGCCTCCCGCAAATAGGACATACCACACAATTGATTGGTCACATGTACACTGCCACGTTCTCGCAATCGATCTGATACGGTACAGGCCCTTTATTAATTTAAGGTTCCATGCATGTAGAATCTAGATTTCCTTTCTTCTATGATCAAATGATGTAATGACATTTGTAATTTTCCAATCCCAAGAGGAAAATTCCTGAACCTTTAGAGCTTTGGACATTATGTCTAATTCATCCACAATTTCATTTATTTTAATACCATGGAATAAGAAGTGTCAGGTAGAGATTTAATTATTTTAATTCCCATTCTGTCTTTGTATAGTCTTAATATTTGCGATACTTTTCTAAATGATTTATTTTGGTTCCCTTGGTTTTAGTAATCTGTTACTTCCTTCACTGTGAAAACTCATTCAAAGTGCTAATTTAATGAGCATGCTTTTTTTTCTTTTGTGGTTTTGCACCAATGTTTGGTGTGGATCTTCAGTTACCACATACACTTGTATATAAAAACATTGCTGTTAGTTTTGAAAAGTTTTCAAGACAATCACACATGCACATATGAAACTGCATCAATGTTAAAATAACTTCCTTTAAAATGATCGAAATTTGCCTTATTAATCATTCCGTTTCCGCAGTTGGCACGATTCCTGAGCAGCTTAGCCACTGCTGCTGTGGTCTGCCCCCAGGACATGACTCACGATCCAGAACACCATCAGGTGAGCATTAGAGGAAGTAAGAGTCAAGTTCCTACATGCCAGTTGCTTTATGAAATGTGAATTAATAACTATCAACTATATTGGGGCAAGTGTCTGTTCAGATGATTTATCTGACCATAGGACCAAGGTGACAAGGCTTATCCATAATCATAAGACCGTAAGATATTTGAGCTGAATTAGGCCATTTGACCCATCAACTTTGCTCGCCATTCAATCATGGCTGATCCTTTTTTCCTCCCCTCGTCAGCCTCACTCCCCAGCGGATTCCCCGTAACCTTTGATGTCGTGTCCAATGAAGAATGTATCAAGCTCTGCCTTAAATGCACCCAATGACCTGGCCTCCATAGCTACCACAGATTCACCACCATCTGGCAAAAGAAGTTTTTCCCCATCTCTGTTCTCAGTGGATGCCCCTCTATCCTGAGGCTGTTCCGTCTTGTCCTAGACTCCCACCCCCTCCCACCCGATCCTTCTAAATTCCAGTGAGTACAGACCCAGTGCTATCAAACATTCCTCGTATGATAACCCTTTCATTCCCAGAATCATCCTTGTGAACCTCCTCTGAATCCTCCCCAATGCCAGCACATCCTTACTTGGATGGGGAGCGTAAAACTGTTCATGATACTCAACATGAGGCCTCACCAGTGCCTTATAAAGCCTCACATCCCTGTTCTTGTATTCTAGACCTCTTGAAATGAATGCTGACATTACATTTTCTCCCTCACTACCGTTTCTACCTGCAAGTTAACTTTTAGGATGTTCTGCGCAAGGACTCCCAAGTCCCTTTGCATCTAATATTTTTGGATTTTCTCCCCGATTAGAAAATAGTCTGCACATTTATTTCTACTACCAAAGTACATGTCCATGTATTTTCCAACATTTTGTTTCATTTGCCACTTTTTTGCCCAGTCTCCTAATCTGTCTAAGTCCTTCTGCAGCCTACCTGTTTCCTCAACACTACCTGCCCCTCCACCAACCTTCATATCATCTGCAAACTTGGCAGCAAAGCCATCCAATCTATCATCTGAATCACTGATATACAGCATAAAAAGAAGCAGTCCTAACACTGTGGAGCACCATAAGTCACTGGCAGCCAACCAGAAAAAGATCCTTTTATTCCCACTCGCTGCCTCCTACGAATCAGCTAATGTTTTAACCAGGCCAGTAACTTACCTGTAATAGGCTGGACTGGAAGTGGAACATTTAGATGATCTAATGAGGATTAAGACATATCATCTGGATGCTAAATTAATCTGAACAGTGTTTATAGACAACACACATCAAAGTTGCTGGTGAACGCAGCAGGCCAGGCAGCATCTCTAGGAAGAGGTACAGTCGACATTTCGGGCTGAGTCCCTTCGTCAGGACTAACTGAAGGAAGAGCTAGTAAGAGATTTGAAAGTGGAAGGGGAGGGGGAGATCCAAAATGATAGGAGAAGACAGGAGCGGGAGGGATGGAGCCAAGAGCTGGGCAGGTGATTGGCAAAAGGAATGTTGGTTAAACCGTTTAGAGGACACCACTTGGTGTTTTTAGTTCCATTGAAATTGTGCACATTTGAGTCAGTTTGGTTCTTGTATATTTAAGATTAAAACTCCTTGTTGTTATCATTACAGTTCATACCTGATGGCAGCCTTTTACTGGTGTAGGTGCTGAATGAGAGTGTTTTATTAAGATTATACTAAAGAATTATTTGTTTCCTACAAATTATTTTATGAGTATCTTGTGCAGTTATTGCTGTCTGCTTGAAGTAAGCTAGTTCAGGATCAAATGAATTTACAAATACGGTACCGTTTGCATCAAAACATCGTATACTTTTTATAGATGAATTGCATTTCAAGTGTTTTTGCTGGCATTTTGATATTAGTTGAGGAGGCACTAATTTTATAAATTGTGCAGTTTATAATGTACCACACACAAAATACTGGTGGAATGCAGCAGACCAGGCAGCATCTATAGGAAGAGGTACAGTGGACATTTCGGGTCAAGACCCTTCGTCAGGACTAACTGAAAGAAGAGTTAGTAAGAGATTTGAGAGGGGGAGGGGGAGATCCAAAATGATAGGAGAAGACAGGAGGGGGAGGGATGGAGCCAAGAGCTGGACAGGTGATTGGCAAAGGGGATATAAGGCTGGAGAAGAGGGAGTATCATAGGACGGAAGGCCTTGGAAGAAAGAAAGGGGAAGGGGAGCACCAGAGGAAGATGGAGAACAGGCAAGGAGTTATCATGAGAGGGAAAGAGAGGCAAAATAAATAAATAAATAGGGATGGGGTAAGAAGGGGAAGAGGGACATTAACGGAAGTTGTAGAAATCAATGTTCATGCCATCAGGTTGGAAGCTACCCAGGCAGAATATAAGGTGTTATTCCTCCAACCTGAGTGTGGCTTCATCTCAACAGTAGAGGAGGCCATGGATTGACATAATTGGAATGGGATGTGGAATTAAAATGCGTGGCCACTGGGAGATCCTGCTTCCTCTGGCGGACATAGCGTAGGTGTTCAGCGAAGCGGTCTCCCAATCTGCGTCGGGTCTCACCAATATATAGAAGGCCACACCAGGAGCACCGGACGCAGTATATCACCCCAGCCGACTCACAGGTGAAGTGTTGCCTCACCTGGAAGGACTGTTTGGGACCCTGAATGGTGGTAAGGGAGGAAGTGTAAGGGCATGTGTAGCACTTGCTCCGCTTACAAGGATAAGTGCCGGGAGGGAGATCGGTGGGAAGGGATGGGGGGGACGAGTGGGCGAGGGAGTTGTGTAGGGAGCGATCCCTGTGGAAAGCAGAAAGTGAGGGGGGGGGGGAGGGAAATATGTGCTTGGTGGTGTAATCCCGTTGGAGGTGGCGGAAGTTACGAAGAATTATATGTTGGACCCGGAGGCTGGTGGGGTGGTAGCTGAGGACAAGGGGAACCCTATTCCTAGTGGGGTGGTGGGAGGATGGGGTGAGAGCAGATGTGCGTGAAATGGGAGAGATGCGTTTGAGAGCTGAGTTGATGGTGGAAGAAGGGAAGCCCCTTTCTTTAAAAATGGAAGACATCTCCTTTGTCCTGGAATGAAAAGCCTCATCCTGAGAGCAGATGCGGCAGAGATGGAGGAATTGCAAGAAGGGAATGGCATTTTTACAAGTAGTAGGGTGGGAAGAGGAATAGTCCAGGGAGCTGTGAGAGTCCGTGGGCTTATAGTAGACATCAGTAGATAAACTTTTTCCAGAAATAGAGACAGAGAGATTAAGGAAGGGGAGGGAGGTGTCGGAAATGGACCAGGTAAATTTGAGAGCAGGGTGGAAGTTATAATGTACTTTCTGTTTTGCAAGTGTGCTTTTTAGAAGTTTCAGGAGTTTGGACTACGTAGATATAAAAATACGAAGATCTCTCAAACAAATGTTCAAAGTTCTAACTAATATCTATAATTCTAAAAATATTTCTTATCTACCTGAACTAAACACGATATTCTTCTGCTGTATCTGGAATAGCTAATAAAAAAACTAAAATTAACCTTTTAATCTCTCCAACTTCTGTTTATTACTTTTGCTTGTGCTGTTAACAATCATTTGCTGTGAATTTGTTTTTGGAGATAACTTCTGTGAAAGAATTTAGGAACCTGCTTGGTTATAATTTGATATTTTAAAAAATAGACAATAGACAATAGGTGCAAGAGTAGGCCATTCGGCCCTTCAAGCCAGCACCACCATTCACTGTGATCATGGCTGATCATCCACAATCAGTACCCTGTCCCTGCCTTCTCCCCATATCCCTTAACTCCACTATCTTTAAGAGCTCTATCTAACTCTTACCTGAAAGCATCCAGAGAATTGGCCTCCACTGCCTTCTTGAGGCAGAGCATTCCACAGATCTACAACTCTGGGTGAAAAAGTTTTTCCTCAACTCTGTTCTAAATGGCCTTCCCCTTTTTCTTATACTGTGGCCTCTGGTTCTGGACTCCCCCAACATCGGGAACATGTTCCCTGCCTCTAGCATGTCCAAATCCTTAATAATCTTATATGTTTCAATCAGATCCTCTCTCATCCTTCTAAATTCCAGTGTATACAAGCCCACTCGCTCCAATCTTTCCACATATGACAGTCCCACCATCCTGGAAATTAACCTCGTGAACCTACGCTGCACTCCCTCAATAGCAAGAATGTCCTTCCTCAAATTTGGAGACCAAAACTGTGGTAACTTCTACTTTGAAAAAGGCACACTCGACAACTTCATGCCAAAGAAACAACTTTATCTCGAACTTCAAAACGTTACGTATATACTGAGGGTTTCACAACCCGTACGGGATGGTGGGAACACTACGTACACGAGGGCCACCAGAAGAACAACAAACGGAAGTAGACCCCCCCCCCCCCCCACCGATATCCTAATTAGTATTAACTTACATTTAATTACGCTCACATTACAACAAAAACTGCACATAATACTCCAGGTGTCGTCTCACCAGGACCCTGTACAACTGCAGAAGGACCTCTTTGCTCCTATACTCAACTCCCCTTGTTATGAAGGCCAACATGCCATTAGCTTTCTTCACTGCCTGCTGTACCTGCATGCTTACTTTCAGTGACTGATGAACAAGGACACCTAGATCCCATTGTACTTCCCCTTCTCCTAACTTGACACCATTCAGATAGTAATCTGCCTTCCTGTTCTTGCCACCAAAGTGAATAACCTCACACTTATCCACATTAAACTGCATCTGCCTACTCACCCACCCTGTCCAAGTCACCCTGCATTCTCATAACATCCTCAGCTTTTTAATTGATAATTCTCGGAATATAGTTAAATAATGTGGTCTACAGTAAGCTAAGTACATTCATAACCAAGTAGATTTGGTTTAAAGGAATGAATTTGGGGCATTGTCACTGAATCAGAATCAGGTTTATTGTTACTGACCTATGTCATGAAATTTGTTATTTTGCAGCAGAACTACAATGCGATACATAAAAGGAAACTATAAATTACAATTAGAAATATACAAATGTATGTTGTGAAGTTTTCACTGTGATAAATATCACTTGAGATTTATTTTGTTGATTTTGTGAGACTAAAACTATAACGCTGTTTCCAGGTTCACCATCCCCTCAGTCACACTTAATGGGTGCAAGACTCCAAAGTGCCCCGACTCTTACTGACATCTACCAGAGCAAACAGAAACTCCGTAAGCAGCACTCAGAGCCGTTGTATCCTCCGTCAGCGGGCTATGGATGTAGCCATTCTCCACAACCTGGTAGACCTGTTAGCCTGGGTACTTCCCCTACAAAACATATGGGAACATCTCCACGAACTTCTGACTGGCTACACAAATCTCCCTTGCCCACTATCATTGGGTCACCAACAAAGGTGCGTAAATATTAATGGTTATATTAGTCACTTCCATAGAATGAAATTGTTATTCAAATTTGCTTTGGAGGTTGGGATAGGTGTTCCGATACCTTTCAGATGAATTTCAGTTTAATATGTGTGTGCTATCATAGACTACTGCTCCACTCAAGCTACCTAAAACTCAAGCATCTTCCAATTTACTTGCCTTGGCTGCACAGCAAGAGTTAACTGAGAGTCCAGCAGTACAGTCCAAAGTCATGCTGGAGGCTAGAGAGTTGTGCATCTACCATCCACAAGCAAGTGCTAAACGAACAGCCTCTGAGAACAAAACTACTTTTGGCAGGTACCCTTCTCTTTATTATCTGGTGTCTGCGCGATCTACAGTAGCCCATGTCTGTATTATGAGCAAACAATATATATATTTTCTGGGCAAGACAGACAAGTGCCCACAGGGTTGGTGCCGATCTCGTAATGTCTGCTGGTGTGGAGTAGAGGGAGCACGTAGTCTGAGCTATAGTTGACTTGGGGTTTCCTAATTCTGATAAATTTACTTTGAACCCAGCTGCTGGCTGTCCTTCGTGGTTATGTTCTGGTTATGTTCTGTCCAGTAATACTGAAACAAGGTCATTTGGTCACATATCTCTTTGCTGTTTGTGGGCCAGCTGTGTTTAAATTAATTGGTGTGTTTCTTGTTTCTTTATAACAGTGACCTCATCCAGTTGGCTGGAAATAACTTCTTTGTCTTGAAGTTATGAAGTTCTTGATGTAAAGACAAGCTAAAAATAAAAATCTCCCCCCTCCCGCCCCCAGTAACCCCAATATGTTGGCATGTCTTAGTTCACTGTTCAGCCATAAGTTAATTACTCAAAACCTGATAAAATAATGTTAAGCCAACACATTCCTGAAGAAGGATCTCGGTCCTAAGCGTCGACTGTTTGTTCCATTCCATAGATGTTGCCTAGCCTGCTGAGTTCCTCCTACATTTTGTGTGTGTGTGTTGCTTTGGATCTCCAGCATCTGATAAAATATGTTTTGAACCTTTTTGTAGATCTGTAAGTACTGGAAAATTATCTGATCAAGCAACAAAGGCCACATTTGGAGGGCAGACCTATCAAGGAAGTACTGATAGTCTGAATACTGAGCGTCCAATGGATATAGGTAAAGAAAATTTCTCATCACAATATTATGATAATATATCTTCAATTCTGCACTTCTTTCAGATATGACTTTTGTGTTTCATCTTTTATATCTGTTGTGGGGGAAAACAAATATTTACAAGTTCCTTCCTGTCCTCTTGTTAAGGCTGTTGATAATTGTAATCGAAATTTCTCCATCAATAGAACGGTGAGGTGACCTTTTCCATATTCATTCTGCAGCAACTGCTGCAAACCTTTGATTCGCTTTCCTTCAAATTTATCACGTACACTGAAACATCTAGTGAAATGCCGGCGTTGGTGTGAGCAACCAATGCGCCCAAGGATATGCTGGGAGGTAGCCCCCAAGTGTCGCCACACTTTCTGGCGTAACAACACAGCAGGCCCACGGTGTTCAGCAGAGCAATACAGGTAGCAGCAGCAAATACAATGCACGCACACACATGCACCAGCAGCAGCACAGTTCAGATTGGATTCTGATGCTGTCTGTAAGAAGTTTGTACATCCTTCTTGTGAGCGCGTGAGTTTTCTTTGAGTGCTCCGGTTTCCTCCCACATTCCAAAGATGTCCCAGTTAGTAGGTTAATTGGACATGGTAAATTGTCCCGTGATTAGACTAGGGTTAGATAGGTGGGTTACTGAGCGATGTGACTCGTTGGGCCGGAAGGGCCTGAACTGTGCTGCATCTCTAAATAAAATGCCTGAGGAGCTCAGCGGGTGTGGCAGCACCTATGGAGAGAATAAATCGTCTATGTTTTGGGCCCAGACCCTTCATCAGGACTGTTCTGCCCACAACATTGATTGATCTTTTTTCTCCATAGACGCTGCTAGATCTGCTGAGTTCCTCCAGCATTTTGTGTGTGTTGTTCTGGATTTCCAACAGCTGCAGAATCTCTTGTGTTTTTAACAACAATTTCTTTCTGTGAGTTTTGCAAAGACAGTAGTTGAAACACTGTTCGGTGCAGAGGCGATATGTAGGTAAGGAGGCTGTAGAACACTGGTATGCTGTTGTAGTAAACATAAGAGGTTCTGGAGATGCCAGAAATCCAAGGCAGCGCACAAAATGCTGGAAGAACTCAGCAGGTCAGACAGCACCTATGGGATGGAATAAACATTCCAGCGGATTATCCGCACCCAATTGCCCACCATTGAGAACATCTACCATAAACGCTGCCTGGGCAGGGTGAAAAGCATTGTCAAGGATGCATCTCACCCTAACCATGGACTTTTTACTCTCCTCCCATCCAGTAGGCGCTACAGGAGCCTCCGCTCCCACACCAGTAGGCACAGGAAGAGCTTCTTCCCTGAGGTGGGACACTGCTGAACCTCACATCACAGCGCTAAGCAGTATTGCACCCATATTGTACTGTCTCAGTACTTTTATATTTGTGTGCTGTAGCACTTTTTTTATTCGCAGTTATTTTGTAAATAACACTAGTCTTTGTATTTCTGGTCAGATGCTAAATGCATTTCATTGGCTTTGTATCTGTACTTGGCACAATGACAATAAAGTTGAATCTAATCTAATCTAGACAATTGTTTTGAGCTGAGTTCATAAAACCATAAGACATAGGAGCAGAATTAGGCCACTCAGCCCATTGAGTCTATGCCACCATTCCATCATGGCTGATCCCGAATTCCACTCAACCCCACACACCTGCCTTCTCACCATATCCTTTGATGACCTGACCGACCAGGATATTATCAACCTCCGCCATAAATATACCCATGGACTTGGCCTCCACTGCAGTCTGTGGCAGAACATTCCACAGATTCACTACTCTGTCTAAAAAAAATTCCTCCTTACCTCTATTCTAAAAGGTCGCAGCTGAATTTTGAGGCTGTGCCCTCTAGTTCTGGATACTTCCACCATAGGAAACATCCTCTCAACATCCACCCTAACTAGTCCGTTAAACTTTCGGTAGGTAATGAAAGGTCTTGAGCTGAAATGTTGACTGTTAATTCTTTCCAATATCTACTCCCTGATCTGCTGAGTTCTTACAGTAATTTCTGTTTGGTCTGCTGCGGTACTTTTGCAACAGGCCGTGTTCCAGCTCCCTGTGAAGTGCTAAACTGGGTCGGAAATACAAAGTTTTACAGTTAACCCTGGAGTAGAAGGGAAGGAAGATCAGCTGGCCACCCTGCTGCTGGTGTTGGACCAGGCACACAAAGTGATGGCAGCTTTAGACTTGCAGTGTATTACTTAGCATCCACTGTTTAACCATCTAAATGGACTTTCACTGTCCAGCATTACGCATGCCATCAAGAATGACTAAATGAGAAAAGACTGAGGGGGGCTGAAGTCTGCCAGGACTTGCCTGCCCTGAGTTCAGTGCAACACCTGCACAGGAGGGAGATGCTGAAATGAACGAAGAAATGGGGTGGGGAGGGGAATTCCAGTGGAAAAACTAGAATGGATAGGTTAAATTTGTTCTGCTACAGATATCTGAAATTAATCTACTTCGGGTCTTTCCTACTCCCAGTCCAAATGAATGGACAGTCTGAAGCCAAAATACCTTGAGAGAGTGCATAATTGCACCTGAACAGGTTTTTTTCAGCAATGGTAATGCCCTCTCTCTGTGACGAACTGGCATCAAAAATTCACCTTGTTGGAATAATTTGATATCTTCTTGGAGCACACGTAAACTCAGTCAGTATAGATTCTAATTATGTGAAGAGTGGAAATAGCGCACAGAGTGTCAGTAGGTTCAATTGAGGCAAGTCCGCGCCTTTTGTGATTTGCACACCTCAAATTCTCTATCTTCCAGTAATTTCACACCTGCCCCCTTCTCTCATTCCCCATTCCGGCTCCTCTTTTACCCCTTCTCCTCACCTGCTTATCACCTCTCTCTGGTGCCCCTCCTCCGCTTCCTCCCATGGATCAGATTACTTGTTAAACAGGAGGGAATCTACAGATGCAGGAAATCCGAGCAACACACTCACAAAATGCTGGAGGAACTCAGCAGGCCAGGCAGCATCTATGGGGGAAAAAGAAGCACAGTCGACATTTTGAGCTGAGACCCTTCAGCAGAAGACTCCTCATCTTTTTTTCTCCAGTCCCACCGAGGGGTCTCAGCCCAAAATGTCGACTGTACTTTTTTTTTTCCGTAGCTGCTGCCTGGCAAGCTGAGTTCCTCCAGCATTTTGTGTGTGTTACTTCTTCTCAACCTCTTAACCTCTTCCACTGTCACCTCCCAGCTTCTCACTTGACCCCTCCCTCCCTCCCCCTCTTCTAACTCTGGCTTTTCATGCCACCTTTTCCAGCCTTGGCCCGAAACACTGAGTGTTTATTCTTCTCCATAGATGCTACCTTACTTGCTGAGTTCCTCCAGCATTTAGTGTATGTTGCAATCTTTATTCCTGTTGGTGTGATTTATTTTTGTTTCTGCCCAGCTCCAGCAGGCGCTTCTGGTTTGATGATGGGATCCCCTGCCGCAGTGGTAGGAGTGAGCCCAAGGACTGTGGTGTTCACTGTCGGCTCACCACCAAGTAGTGTCACCCCTCCCCACAGCAGTCACATGGTCACCAGAGCAAGGACAATGTCAGGTAAGCCTTGAATAAAATTGGCATTAAGTTAATTTTATTTATTATTTATTTGCATGGGTGTGTATTTAGAGATGCAACACGGAAGGGCCTTTCCAGCCCAGGGAGCTGTACTGCCCAACAACCCACCTACTTAACCCCAGCCTAATCACATTACAATTTGCAGTGACCAATTAACCTACTAACCGGTAAGCCTTTGGACTGAGAGAGGAAACTGGAGCTCCTTGAGGAAACCCACACATTCGCACGGAGCACTTACAATCTCCTTTTATAAACAGCACTGGAAGCAGGCTGTGAACTCTAACGCCCTGAAATGTAATAGCCTAGGGCTAACAGCTAAGCTGCTGTGGCACGCAAGTCGCCTTTCACCCTTTCAGAATGTGCCAACTGGTATGGGGAAGAGAGTTGACATTATTCCAAGTAAACCAATCAGCCTTTATTTTACAGTAATATTACAGGCAGAATATCATTTGTAAATGGCCCTAATTTTCTCGTACATTGTAAAATTAACTTTGTTTGCCACATATACATTGAAACATAGAGTGAAATGCATCGTTTTTTGTATCAGGTCAAATTAATGAGGATTGTACAGGGCAGCCCACAACTGTCACCACACTTCCAGCCTCAACATAGCATGCCCGCTACTCACTATAGCACTACCTCGTCCTTTTTTTTGGGAATGTGGGAGGAAATTGGAGCACCCGGAGGAAACCCACACAGTCACAGAGAATATACAACCTCCTTACAGACAGCGGTGGAAATTGAACCCCGATCATACAGCTGACGCTGTAAAGTGATTGCACTAGCCACTACACTACCGTACCGCCCCTAGAATGAGTGCTAGGGAGATTAGATCTGTTTGCCATTTTCTTTATTCCTGTTTTCGGGGAATTACGTGATTTGAAATTCTGCTAATTTAGCTTTAGTTTATAACTGTGTTCCACCTCCATCATTAAAATACGATACCTCATATTTTATTTGTTCCATCTGCTTATTTTTTTGTCCTCTGTTTCTTACAGTTGGCTCGGGAAGCCCGCTGGGATCTCTCTGCTCTAACAGTGGGCGAATTTACATGGGTTCCCCGCCAGGTGGTTCAATGGGCACCTCCCCTCCCGGAGCAGAGGCTCCCTCCAGTTTGAAGTACATGACATTTGGAACCTCGCCTCCCAGTTTGGAAGGATTCATCACATTTGAAGCTCCGGAACTTCCAGAAGAGACTTTAATGGAGGTGAGCCCATTTTAGTGGTTCGTTGGTTAAGAGATTGAGTTCAAGAGCCGCGAAGAAATGTTGCAGCCCTGTAAAACCCCGGCAGACCACATTTGGAATATTGTGTTCGTTCCAGTCACCTCTTTATAGGAAAGATGTGGAAGTTTTAGGGTGCAGAGCAAGTTTACAAGGATGCTGCCTGGATTAGAGAATATGCCTTATGAGGAAAGGTTGAGCGAGCTAGGTACTTTTGGAGTGAAGGAGAGTGAGAGGAGACTTGATAGAGGTGTACAAGATGATAAAAGCCATACATTGAGTGGACAGCCAATGGTTTCTTTACCAGGGCAGGAATAGCTAATACGAGGGGGCATAATTTTAAGGTATTGGAGGAAAATATAGGGGAGATGTCAGGGGTAGGTTTTTTTACACAGGGAGTGGTGGTTGCATGGAGTGGGAGTAGAGGCAGATTCATTAGGGACACTTAAGAAGCCCTTAGATAGGCACATGGATGTTAGAAAATGGAAGACCATGTAGGAGGGAAAGGTTAAATTGATCTTAGAGTAAGCTGGTACAACTTCGTGGACTGAAGGGCCTGTACTGTGCTGTAGTGTTCTATGAATTTAAAAATCATCATCTAACCGTTCTATTAATCCATAAAATGTGTGAGAGCTGCCAGGTTCCAAATTTGTTCTGTTTTAAGTGTTGTAAAAGAGCAAAGCTCAAATTGTAATCTACGCAGGCTAACATTAATCATAGAGTGCATTTTCACATCACCTGAGCGGAAGCAAACATTGTAATCTTTACAGCGGAAAGTACAATCGTCCCGTGCTGTGTCTTAATGATTGTGGATTTAGATTATTATCTTTTTGCAATTCCTAAATTGTTGAGTTTGTCTTTTGTTATGAGTGAATGCAACCTGATACTGCGTTAAAGATTTTAAAATTAACTTTTTTTTATCACATCTACACAGAACCATCAGAACCTACAATGAAATGCTTTATTCGCATCAATGACCAACACAGTTTGAGTACATGCCCGCAAGTGGTATCATTTTTCTGGTACCGACGTAGCATGCTCACAACTTACTAACCCTAACCGCTGCATTTTTGAAATGTGGCAGGAAACTGCAGCAGTCAGAGGAAACCCAAGCGGTCATGGGAAGAACATACAAGCTCCTTACAGACTGTGGCAAGAATCAAACCTTAATCTTCTGACTCTGGCGCTGTAAAGCGTTATTACGCTAACCGCTACACAACCGTGCCACCCAGGTCATAGTTCATCTCTCAATACGTGGTGCTGGCAATACTGTTCTGAATTGTCCAGTGTTGGTGCAGTATCCACAGTTTGATGCCCGCTCTGAGCCAGCTTAATAAACTGACTTGTGCTGTGTTTAAGTCAGTGTTTACTTCTCTACAATTCAGTCTTTATGTTCATGAATAAAACCAAAATCCCTTTCCATCACAATGCCATAGCTCATAGTGTTGGGATGGATGACAAAAGGAGGTTTAATGGTACTAAAGCCAACAATCTGAAAATCCCATGAACTGTTTGAATATTCCAAATGTTTGACCCTATATTCTTTACACTGTTACTAAGATTTCTGGCCTATTTTCAATGTGGACGAGCTTCAGGAAACAGTGCTGTGATATTGGCTGGGAGCCCGTGCAGAAAATACAAATTCACACTGCTCAAAATGTCAGTGGTAGCCTAGTAATGGTTGCTACCGACACATCCAAACGGTGTGAGAAGTTCTTATGATAGGCCTGTGCTGAATGCCCCGATACAACCAGTTATAGATCTTTGGCTCTGTTTTTGTGGCAGACTTTGTAAAGCTGCTTGAAGTGGTACTCCCACCAAAGGCACAGCAAAAATAAACCTGTTATGTCCCCAGGGTTCTCTGTCGTGTGTCATGTTTACCTCATTGCACTATATCTGGGGATTATGTCAACCACAATACTGCAAAATAGAACACGAGCTGCAAGGACTGTTTAATTACACTGCACATCTTGGATCGCCGCAGTAAAATGCTGGTAAAGCAGCGCACACACTGTGGGTTTCCTGAGGCTGACAATGGATGTTTGCCATGTGAGTTCCACAGTAAATGCACAACCTCCCAGTTTGTCTTGATTTACAGTTATAGTACAAACAGGGCTAGGATTCCCGGTGTCTTAGAGGAGGCACAAGAAGAACCATTTCTCAAACCATAACTTTCCCTGGCACCATGACGTGAAAAAGGTTAGGTGGAATTATAGTTCTGGACTGCAATAACATGCTTTGGTAGAGGCAGATTTGAAGGAGGCAAGGTTATATGGAGAACTTGTTGCTTGGATTGGTTTGTTCTGGTCTTTTATATTACCAAAAGTGGTAATAAGTAAGTTTAGATGCTGGAAATCCAGAATAGCGCACACAAAATGCTAGAGGAACTCATCAGGTCAGTTAAGTCGACGTTTCAAACCAAGATCCTCATCAGTCCTGTGTTGACTGTTAATTCATTTCTTAGGTGTTCCCTGGCCTACTGAGTTCCTCCAACATTTTGTGTGTGTTAAAGTTTCTGTTTCATTGAATAATGGAGGTGACCATACAATTAAATTCTGACGCGACTCAGATGGTTTGTATGACAGGAACAGTAGGTCTCTTGCTGAGTTTGCTGAGCATGCTCCAATCCTGGGGCTTTGATTACATGCACCGTGTGGAACGTCGGCAGCTGCTGCATCGTTCCAGTCCCACGAGGATAAAGAACAGCTGAAGTGTAAACAAACCAACTGTGTCTTATTTCAGAAAGTTGAAATCTTCCTGAAAATAGTGGACCATACCCCTTATCACTTACACTGTTTCTTAATGACTTCTGGGGGCAGTGAAAACGCATCAAAATAAAACTGTTCTGTTGATTGTTGTTCCAATATGAGAAATTGCATTTTTGTTCTGTTCTTGGCACGTATTTCCTGTTTAAAATGGGTGTCACTTACGTATGTTGGTTCTATAGGTAACAGGCACAATTTCCTCTGACTGCACAGTGCAAACTACCTCCAAATCAGAACCAACCCCCCCCCCCACTTCTTTGCCTTTTGTTAACTATACAGATGGTCATTTTAAAATACTCTGTTTATTTTATTTTATAAATCTAAATCCAAATAGTTTAAAGTCAAAACTGTGTTTATAACTACGTACTGAGAGGCAGCACTCTAAGATACATGGATGGTAGGGGTATGGAGGGCTACGGTCCTGGTGCAGGTTGATGGGGGTAGGCAGTTTAAATGGTTTGGCATGGACTAGATGGGTCGAAGGGTCTGTTTCTGTGCTGTGTTTCTCTGTGACTCTTAACATATGATTATCTCCAATATAACTTTAGTTCAGATCTAAAGTCTTTTATAATGACGTATTAAAGTGAAGTTGATGCACTATTATTGATTTCTTTTGTCTGGAATTGTTTTCAATAAAAATTAGAAACTAAAGTAACTTTTCCTTTTGTGCTTTGATTAACAGAGAGAGCATACGGATACGTTACGCCATCTGAATACGATGCTGACGTTTGCAGAGTGCATTATGGACATTGCAGCAACGAAAGGAGGTAGCTTAGACCTGGGGACCTCTGCTGCCTCTCTGTACCAAATCCAGGAGAGCATCGTGGTTGACCAGATCAGCCGCCTCAGCAAAGAGTGGGGGTTAGTATTTGCATCATTGCAAATCTCCTTGTCCAGAACTGCTTTTAAAATTATATTGTATTGAATTCTGACATTGGAGAGGGTTAAAAGGAGATTCACAAGAATGATTCCAGGAATGAAAGGCTTGTCACATGAGGAGTGCCTGGTGGCTCTGGACCTGTACTCACTGGAATTTAGATGGTTTCCTTGAAGTGTCAAAGGCCTCAATAGAGCGGGTGTGGAGAGGATGTTTCCCATAGTGGGAGAGTCTAGGACTAGCGGGCACAGCCTCAGAATAGAGGGACGTCCATTTAGAACAGAGATGAGGAGGAATTTCTTTAGCTGGAGGGTAATGTGGAATTCATTGCCGCAGGCAGCTGTGGAGGCCAGGTCATTGGGTGTGATTAGGGCGGAGGTTAATAGGTTCTTTATGAGTCGGGCGTGAAAGATTATGGGGAGATGGCAGGTGAACGGAATTAAGAGGGAAATGGATCAGCCATGATCAAATGGTGGAGCAAGCTCGATGGGCCGAATAGCCTGACTCTGCTCCTGTGTCTTCAGTCTATAGATTGAATTAAGTGCTATAAATTTATTTTTATAAAAGACATTAATATCAACATTTAAAGACATTTAGACATGTATCAGAATCGGATTTAATATCACTGACGCCGTGAAATTTGTTGTTTTGCAGCAGCAGTACAGTGCAATGCATTAAAAACTATAAATTGTAATATACATTAAAAATAATGAAATAAGTTGTGTAAAAAGAGAGCAAAAATAGTGAGGTGGTGTTCATTGTCCATTCAGAAATCTAATGGCGGAGGGGAAGAGGCTGTTAATGGTTAGGAAGTTTAGGGCAGGAGTTCCCAGCCTGTAGTCTGCGAACTCCTTGCTGAATGTTATGGTCCGTGGCATAAAAAAGGTTGGGAACCCCTGGTTTGGAGTGAAATGAGACAAATGCAGTTGAAATGGGCATCTTGGTTCGAATAGATGGGTAGAGCTGAAAGGCCTTTTGCCGTGCTCTGTAACTATGTAAACATGAACTACTTTCTTCCTATGAAGTAACACGATAGTAATTGAAATACTTGTCTTCTTAAAAACATAAAAACACCCTTAAGCTTCTGTTTAGTGCAACATTCCCTATCTAAATGAGGACCTACTTTGGGCAGGTCCACCGTGGTTATTGTGTCCTAGATGTCGCAGTGGATACGCAAGCCGGGCAGTGTGATATGGAGAACAAGCTGTTGCCCGTGCAACAGACTACCCCTCTCCACGCTGCTGATAAATCAAAAGAAATAGCAGAGACTGATACAGTTTTACACCAGGAATTTCCAGACAACATTGAACTCAATGCAGGACTGCCTTAGGGATTCCAACTCTGGATTTTTCCTCGGGGTTTACTCCCGAACCTTCCCCATGAGTGGGTATAGCCACAAGACAGCGGAACTTGGGGTTCAGAGCTTTCCTGCGAGATGTTGCCAACCACAGCTGACAAGCCCCATTTTCCCTGAAGTGGCTGGTTTTATAGCATCAATAACTTGTGTTTGTCACTTCTCCTGACAGTAGAAATGGTTCTGCTGGGCTTATTAGCTAAGCCACACATGAAGGCCTGGAGTTGGACCTGGTGGTCAGAAGTTATTTGAGATGCACGCCATTGGGAGCATTTAATAGGTAGTCGGAACTCATGCCACTACCACCCCCGGCTATAACAACCTTAAGGAACAACTAGCAGAGATATTTCTTTTGGATTTGTCACTCTAACTAATTGGTAAATATTAAAACATAGTGGCTCTATCCTATTGTTCATTTGAAATTGGTATAAAAAGCAGATTACTGCAGTCTGTTGTCAGTAAGGACTAAAGTGTAACTTTTCTAAGGAGTTGAAGGTTCCTGAAGTTATTTGCGGGTTGGTTGAATGTTACATTTAAGTTAACGCTGTTTATTCTGCAGACAAGTGGAGCAGCTGGTGCTATACATGAAAGGAGCACAACTTCTGGCATCATCTTTGCACCTTGCCAAAGACCGGGTTAAATCAGGCAAGCTGATCCCATCCACGGCAGTTAAGCAAGGTATTTGGTGGCACTTAGTATGAAAATTCAATGCATTGGATCATTGACATGTTTTTAATTCTTTATTTTAAGTTCCCAGAAGGAAAAGGAACTGTTTCAATAGGGTGGAGTGGGCTTGTCGAGTAAGGACAAAATTTAAGTCAAAAGCCAAATTTATTCTTAAATGGGAAAGGTTTCTAATTTCTCCTCCTCTAACTTGGTGCTTTGCAATTTAATATCTTCCCTCAGTTCTGTTGTCGTTTACTCAACTGGTACGCTATGGGTTTCAGAAAATGAAGCATAACACAAGCTTCATATTCAGTCCCTTGTGGTTCACCTGACCTTGCTCTACTTGCATTTGCCACTGAAGCAGAAAAAAATGTTAATTCCCACTGTACAGCTTTCTGCAGGAGAGGCAGAGAGCAAAACGTTGTACAATGCTGATTTATGGGTTACGTTAAAGCCAAGCGTTAATATCAAAGCTGTTTATTGGACTACTGTTGTGTGCATAGATAGATTGTTGTATACAGTAATAATGACAGGGGCTTAAAATTAGAAAGAAATGTTTTTGTTGGCTGAAGTTAGTATAATGTGATCCACTATTCACCTCCTGTGTTTTCTTGGACAGTTGTTAAAAATCTGAATGAACGTTACAAGTGTTGCATCTCGTTTTGCAAGAAACTTACTGAGAAATTGAATCGCTTCTTCTCCGACAAGCAGAGGTTTGTGGATGAAATCAACAGTGTCACTGCAGAGAAACTGATCTACAGCTACGCCGTAGAAATGGTAATTGTCATGTGTTATTCCTACCCACTCTGTTGCCAAGTGTTTTTCTGACAGAGGGAAGAATGATTTGATTTTTATAACAAGTGATGTGATAAATAAGGATAATGAAGAATTGGATGATGCAAACATAGAACAGTGCAGTACAGTTCAGTTCAGGTCCTTCAGCATACAGTGTCGCACTGGTCGTGTAACCTACCCTCATACCAGTCTAACCCTTTCCTCCTATATAGCTTTCATCTATGATCTATGTCCCTAAGATTTTCTTAAATGTCCCAGTTAATCTGTTCTCAGTGACTTATGATACTCCAAGAATCAGGCGTGGGGAACTGATGCATACAGTTATCAGGTGAATAGTTTCAAAGTACACTTAATACGAAAGTATACAGTTTACAACCCTGAGATTCGTCCTTCCGCGGGCAGCCACGAAACAGAGAAACACCGTGGAACCCGTTCAGAGAAAACATCAAACACTCAACGCACAAAAAAAAAGACCAAATCATGCAAACAGCAAAAAGCAGGCAAATAACATACGGAATATTAAACCTCACGCCGCAGAGACCCTGAAATGGGCCAGGCATGACAGCCGCTAAGTCAGTTCGGTTTAGCGCTGTATCATTGACTACAGGGCTCAGCCGCAGAGCCAGTCCACACCTAGTGCCGCGTTCAAATCGCGCCTTTAGCAAAAAGAGTAACCAGAAGCACATGGAACATGAACCTCAGAGTCCTCCAAAAACAAGTCCACAACTGAAAAGCACGTTGCACAGAGTCCCCCAAGAAAGAGTCCCACAGACAAGACCCATGCCACCAAGACCTGCACCCTCCTCCAAAAGCAGCGAGATGGAGACCGGTCAAACGCAGGTAGGCGGTGCTGAACACCCTCTTGTCTTCTGCTCTCGTCCTTGTCAATTTCAATCTTGCTGGGCATTTTAATCGGCAAGGAGTAATGGAGCCAGCCGTGGGATCTTCTTCTGCCATTGAGAAATGATGGTCCCACACTCCGCTCCCAACCTCACCAAATTCCCCAGGAGGTAGTAAAACTGCCAGAATGCTTAGTCAGCCCAAAAACACATCAACAAAATGGAAATTACAGAGTGCAATTGATTGCAGCTCAGGAGAAGAAACAAATTTAAAGGAAGACGTAGTAGTTTTGTGAGCAGTCAGCAGGATGTCGCTGTTGGTCGTGTTGGTCACTAATGCCATCTTGTGTATTACAATAGCATTAGAAGGCTAGCAATTTGGGGTTATGTTTTAAAATTTTGTCTCAATTTTCTTTTTAACATAGCATTGTCAGAGGCTGAAGGATGTACCTGATAGAAGTACATAAAATTCTGAGAGTATAGAGTCAGTTTTTTCCCCCCGGGGTAGATATGTAAAGTAGTTGAGGATATAACTTTAAGGTGAGGGGTGAGGGGAACATGTTTAAAGATTAAAGGAGATTTACGAGAGGGTTTTCCACAGAGTGGTAGGACCTTGCAACATATAGGTGGTAAAAGTAGATAATGATAGCAATATCTAAGAGGCATTTAGACAGACACACAAACAGGAAGGTGCCAGTAACGCAATAACCATGCATTACAGCATTAGTGTGCAGAAGAGCATCTCTGAACGCACAACACATCGAACTCTGAAGTGGATGGATTACAGTGGCAAAAGACCATAATGGGTTCCACTCCTGTACCTACTAAAGTGGCCACTGAAAGTATGTCTCTGTACACTTTGGAAGCAATAATGTAATTCTAAATAGAATGACACCATATAATAACATTCAGCCAGTCATACTTCCATTCTGTTTTATCCCACACCCTTGCTTTTTCAATAACAGCTTGTATCTCTAATGGCAATATCTGCTCTGCTATACAGGCACAGTATTGGGTTAGTACAGTGCACTAAACAGTCGAGTTGTCAGCTCTGTCTCTGTTGCAACTCTAGGTGCAGTCAGCAGCATTGGACGAAATGTTCCAGCAAACAGAAGACATTACATACCGGTACCATAAAGCAGCATTGCTGTTGGAAGGCTTGACAAAGACACTACAAGATCCTGCAGATATTGACAACATCTTGAAATGTAAGAACAAAAAGTTGGCTCAATTAAAAACAAGTTCTGAAACTGCATGGCAGCTGAGTGCAAGTTCCTCTCTGTTATAAGACATGGCTGACGTGTACTTGCCATGCTGTACACTCCACCACTCTTAAGTCAATTCTTACTCTTAAAAGGTTAATTCTGCAGTTTTTAAAGATTAGCTTTATTTGTCACTGGTACAACAAAGCATATAATTAATGTGTTTTTTATCGATGACCAGCTCAATCCAAACACGTGCTGGAGGCACCACATTTCCAGCACCAGAACAGCATGTCCACAACTTACCACCCTAACCCTTGTGTCTTTAGAATGTGAGGAAACCGAACGCCCGGACGAAACCCACACGGTCACGGGGAGAACATACAAACTCCTTACAGACAGCAGAGGAATTGAATGCTGGCATCGTAAAGAGTTACGCTAACTGCCATGGTACCTTGCTGCTCCTAGTTTTTAGTTAATGAGCAGCCGCACCACGTCAGACAGATTTGACCCCAGGTTATACTGGGTTAATTTATGTAGTTTAGTTACATAGTCCTCCATTTTTCTATCATCCATGTGCCTATCTAAGAGTTTCTTAAAAGCCTCAAATGTATCTGCCTCTACTATCTTGTTTGAACACTCCCTCCTTTACCAGTGCTAAAAAAAACTTACCTCTGGCATCCCCTTGATCACCTTAAAATTATGCCCCTCTTGTATTAGCCATTTCCACCCTGGGGAAAAAGTCTCTGTCTATCCACTCAATCTGTGCCTCTTATCATTTTGTACACCTTTATCAAGTCACTTCTCATCCTTCTTTGCTCCAAAGAGAGAAACCCTAGTTCACTCAACCTATCCTCAAAACATGCTCTCTAGCCCAGGCAGTGTCCTCTGCACAATCTCTAAAACTCCTACAGCCTTTCTAAAATGAGGTGATCAGAACTGAACACAATACTCCCAAGTGTGGTCTAACCAGCATTTTGTAGAGGTGCAACATTCAACCGTGGCCCTTGAATTAAATCTTTCAATAAATGAAAGCCAACACACTGTACACCTTAACAACCCTATCAACTGTAAATAAGCTATAAATTCAATTTGGTGCAGTATCTTTTACTCTCTCAAAAGTGACAGCCGAAAGGAGGCTGCCCTCAGCACTTAGACCATGAGACATGGGAGCAGAATCAGGCCATTCAGCCATTCAAGTCTGCTCCGCCATTCCATCATGGCTGATCCCAGATCCCAGTCAAACCCATATTCCTGCCTTCTCGCCATATCCTTTGACGCCTGAACCGATCAGGAAACTACCAATTTCCATCTTAAATATACCCACGGACTTGGCCTCCATCGCAGTCTGTGACAGAGCATTCCACAGATTTACTACTCTCTGGCAAAAAAAAAATTCCTCCTTACCTTTGTTCTAAAAGGCTACCCCTCAATTTTTGAGGCTGTGCCTTCTAGTTCTGGATACCCCCATCATAGGAAACATCCTCTCCACATCCACCCTATCCAGTCCTTTCAACGTTTGGTAGGTTTCAATGAGAATCACCCCCCGCCTCCATATTCTTCTAAATTCCAGTGAGTACAGGCCCAAAGCTGCCAAACGCTCCTCATATGTTAACCCACCAACCTCCACCCCACCGCCACCCATTCCCAGAATCATCCTCATGAACCTCCTTTGGACTCCTTCCAATCACAACACATCCTATCTGAGATATGGGGCCCTAAACTGTTGACAATACTCCAATTGCAGCCTGACTAGAGTCTTACAAAGCCTCAGCATTATCTCCTTGCTTTTGTATTCTATTCCCCTTGAAATAAATGCCAACATTACATTTGCCTTTTTTACCACAGAATCAAACTGTAAATTAACCAATTGGGTGTCTTGCACGATGACTCCTAAATCCCCCTGCACCTCTGATGTTTGAACCTTCTCCCCATTTAGATAATTTATTTTACCAAAGTGCATTATTGTACATTTCCCAATACTTTTTTATATCTGCCACTTGTTTGCCCATTCTTCCAATTTGTCTAAGTCCTGCTGCAATTGCATTGCTTCCTCGGCACTACCTACCCCTCCACCTATCTTCATATCATCTGCAAACTTTGCCACATTAGCCAAATCATTGACAAACAATGTGAAAAGTAGCGGTCCCAATACTGATCCCTGAGGAACACCACTAGTCACTGGCAGCCAAGCAGAAAAGGCCCCTTTTATTCCCACTCACTGCCTCCTGCCTGTCGGCCATTCCTCCTTCCAAGCAGTTGGAATGAATCAGTGGGATAAACAAAGTCCAGGATGGTGTATTTTGTCCATCTAGTCCATCCCATGTTTTTTTTTAAATCTACTAACAGCTGCACAGTGGGACTTGCAGTAAAGCAAGGGTTAAAGACAACATCCAGGCAAAGATGACTGCTGAGGTGTGTAGTCATCCCAGACAAGTGAAACCGGCCAAAGCCACTTCTGCTTACTGCAGATGAGATAGGCAAGATGTCTGTAGTAGTGTGGCATCAACCCAGGCAAGTGGGGCCTCTGAGATGAGACCTTTCCCAGAAAGGTCTTTGAAGAACATAACTTCCCTTTATACAGTAGAGATAAGTCCTGCTGAAGGGTCTTGGCCTGAAACGATGACTGATGACTGATTACTCTTCTCCATGGATGCTGCCTGGCCTGCTGAGTTCCTCTGGCATCTTGTGCTTATTGAGGGGATGCAGGGGACAGACAAGATAGGAAATATAGCAGAACGATATGAAACACACCGAACTCTAAGAGACAGTTACTTTATTAACTTCAAAGTATCATCAGTTGTCTGCTTGTCATTTCTATTGACTTTTAATACCTCTATTATGAATGGCGATTGATCTTGCACATAAGCACTCCACAGTTTACCATATGGTCAATATCTGTAACTAATAGGCCAATTCTGTATAAAAATAGTATTTTTCTGTCCTGGTTTCAGAACAGTGTGGGTGACAGGGGCTGTGCTTGTCTTCTGAGTCCGGTTATCGGCGATGACAGTGCCTTCCTTCTAGTCTGCCGTGTGATATTATAGATCTATAGGAAACATGTTAAATTTTGTAAAACTGGGTTGTGAGTTTGTGTCAGCTGGGAGTACTTGGGTAACACAGCTGAGGTATGCTTTGGAGAAAGTGCAGCCCTGAATGGACAGGGAGATTGATGAGTCCTTCGTGTTGAGAAAAAATATAACCAGTTTTGCATGAATTAGAGTTGTATGTGGAGATAGACCTGCTGGAAAAATTAATGTTGAAATAAAAATGTATGTTTGTTTTGCAGACAAAGCCAACATTGAGCGCAGACTCTCAGCTCTGTGTCATACCACAGTGGCTTTGTACGACAACTAGCCTTCCGGAATGGACCACATGCAACAACGCAGGGACCACCGCCTCTCCTAGAATCTTGGAGTTGCCTTTTTCCCCAACCCTGCTCCCAACAACCCACCCACCCGTTATTTGGAAAACGGTCCATGCTGGGTTTGTCTTGTTCTCCACTGCCTATGCCAACCCACCAGGTGAAGAACGATCAATTTTTGTTTTAGAAGAGTTACCAAAGAGGAGTTCCTGTTTCAAGAGAAAGGAAATATATGTATAAATACAGATTAATACTTCTGAAAGCCCTCTCAGACATGTAGCATATTCTTTCATTTCAGTTTACCTTAAAGAGGTAACGTGTGGAGCAGTGACTGCTTCTGGCTGCCAAAGCCATCCGATTGCTGGAATTTGTTAAGAAAAGCACAGGAATGAAGCTGAAACCTGTACTCCACGTTCTTCGCAAACTCGAGGGGTACTTGGAGAAGTGTGTTCAGAATAAACAACAAGGTTTACAAAGGAACCTTGTGCCCTGTCTGTTGTGCATGGGTCACGCTGACAGATTGGACTCCTGTCACTGAAACTATATTAGCTTTTTATAAGAGACACTAATGGTGTGATAAGTGAATAGATGTTACTTACGGAATTTGTATGTGTTACCACGATCCTTGCACAGCCATTCAGAGGCACGCGGTGCCTTGTGTCTTCAGATGTTTCATCAAATTCACCTCCACCCACAAACTGATGATGGAGAAGAGCACTTTATGTGACTGAGAAGTTAACAAAAGGACAGTAAGAGAAGGAGTAGCCCACCCCATCACATAAACTGCAAACCAGATGCCACACTGGATGGACTGGAGAGAGGGGACTTCCTTGATTTTATTTTTTTGTGTAGCTCCCTGAGCAGGAGTTTCTGAAACGGCGAAGACTGTGCTCCTATAGACAACCACTTCTGATTGCACTACTATGGACCTTTCATAACATTATGCAGAACTCCTCACAGAATGGAGCATCTTAAAAGGAATGGAGAAGAGTTCATGAACAGTAATGGAAAAGAGTAAACCATCCCGGTAGTATAAGCTCCAAAGGCATTCAACAGAGGACATTTTAACATTTGCTTTGGAGCCAAAAGCACAGAGTGCTTGACACTTCAACGCAAAAGACTGCAAAAAAAAAAAATAGCCTGTATTATTACAAGCCTTTCCATTTTTTTTACATATTAAATACTTGAGTAGTTCATATAGAGCAACTATCTGTATATAATGAAACTAGTATTTTTCCTCTTATTTTGCCATTGATTGCTGACTTTTAAACAATATTTTTGGCTGTCTTTATGTTATGCATGTGATAAGTGTGACTGTGCCATTGGGCCTAATAATGCTGATGATGCTGTTTCTGCAGACAGTATTATGTAGATAAGCATTTTTCCTGTAGATTGAGAACCTATTGTACAGACTAACATAATCCTTGGGTATTTTCAGGGGTGGAAAAAAGTATTGCGACTCTGGTAACCAATCCAACAAGCACAATCATCTCTGTATTATGTGTGATTGAGTCAGGATGAATCAGGATCAGTCTTGGGTAGCTGTGTGGAGGACTACAGCTTGAGCTAGCTAATGTAACTTACAGAAGAAGTTTCTAAGAGTAGTGATTATAAATTTTATTTCTTTAAATAGTAGCTTAGGAAAGGAATAGACTTTCATGATATGTGATTCTCAGGTTGGGAATGGGAAGTGTTCAACTATTCTGTTTCTTCACTTTCCCCCGTGCATCAACTCTTACCTTTTGAAATTGGGTTCTTGGTGATTTGTAGACTCAGTGGCCACTTTGTTAGGTACAGTGCTGTACCCAAACGCAGCAGCAGAATACCACACCGAGTTCCACTCCCGCTCCGCTCCTGTGGACCCTGGTGTGGTCTGCTGCTGCTGTAGCCCAATCACTGAGAAGTTCGATGTGTTGTGAGTTCAGAGATACTCTAACGTACACCGCTGTTGTAACACCATCTTGTCAGCTTGAACCAGTCTGGCCATTCTCCTCTGACCTCCCTCATTAACAAGGCGTTTTCACCCACAGAACTGCCGCTCACTGGATTTTTTTTTGTTTTGTTTTGTTTTTCACACTGTTCTCTGTAAACTCTAGAGATTGTTGTGCCTGAAAATCCCAAGAGATCAGCAGTTTCTGAGATACTCAAACCACCCCATCTGGCACCAACAATCATTCCACGATAAAAATCACTTGGATCACATTTCTTCCCCATTCTGATGTTTGGTCTGAACAACAGCTGAACCTCTTGACTATGTCAGCTTGCTATTCTACATTGAATTGCTGCCATGTGATTAGCTGATCAGATATTTGCGTTAGCAGGCAGATGTTCAAGTGTACCTAATAAAAAGTGACCACTGAATGTATACCGTTGTTTAACTGCCCCAACAGACCAGAAACAGCATTCACTACTGCACGCAGAACAACCTCTCCAACATTCTGTTCCAGAGCTTTTCAATATTTTTTCCACCCTTGGGCATTTTTGTTCTCCATTTTTTTAAAATGTTTCTCAGCTGCTCAAGTACTTGAATATTAAACATTAACAATCATGTTTAATTTCCCAGAGACAGTTTGTGGAAATATTTCCAATGTAGCAATGAATTTGGCTTGTTTATGAAGCTTGTCATCCATTTCATTCCCTCCCCCCACACACACACTTTATATTATGAAAAGTAACCAATGTGTACATTTATTTATCTGTAAGCGATTCCATTAATTTTGAAGACTTTTTATTTATAAAATATTTGTACTATTAGATCTTTAATAGTGTTTCTACCTCTCATTGTGTATAACAGCATGCATACTCTTTAAGAAATCAGGTTGCAGACAGTCATTTGTTATGTAGCAGCCTTTTTAATATGGCCTGTATAGATGTACATTAAAAGGCAGAAATAAAATTGACCTGGAATATTAATAGGTTGACTTATATTGATTTACTTTGAGCAGTGAGTGTTCTAGTTACATTTTACTGGCTTGACACCATATATTTCTCGATTCAGAGGGCACATTTTCATAGGAGTAGAATTAGGCCATTTTGGCCCATCATGTCTGCTCCACCATTCCATGATGGCTGATTTATTTTCCCTCTCAACCCATTCTCCTGTCTTTTTCCCATAACCTTTGATATCCTAACTAATCATTTACCTATCCACCTCCGTTTTAAATATACCAGATAACTTGGCCTCCTCAGCTGCCTGTGGCAATGGCCTGTAAGGAGTTTGTACATTCTCCCCGTGACCGCGTGGGTTTCCTCCGGGTGATCCGGTTTCCTCCCACAGTCTAAAGGAGTACTGGTTGGTAGGTTAATTGGTCATTGTAACTTGTCCCATGGTTAGACTCGGGTTAAATCGGGTTGCTGGGCAGCTCGGCTCAAAGGGCTGGAAGGGCCTATTCTGCGTTATATAAATAAGTTCCACAGATCCACCACCCCGGCTAAAGAAATTGCCCCTCACCTTTGATCAAAAGGGGCATCCCTCTATTCAGAGGCTTTTGTCAGTGTAGATTTCAGTAGAGTTGCATGAAATCTGAACATTTGTGTGGGATGGGGAAAGGGTGGATGCCCTCAAAGGGGTATGCTGCTTCCTGCCTAGCACTCTTCTCTGCGGAGAACACCTGGTAACATTCTGCATTCGCCTGTCACACAGCGTCTGAGAAACAAAGCCATCTGTGCAGAAATTAAGTTCAGACCCGAGTGCTCCCGTTCCAGAAGAACCTATCCTCTTGTGAATTACGAGTGTGAATAACAAAGGGTGTAGTGGAGAGGAGGCACAGACAGAGCTGCAATTTGCATTGGTCAATACATATAGAGACATACAGGCCCTTTGGCCCATCCAGACTGTGCTGAACTATCTGCCTAGTCTCATTGGCCTGCACTCACCCTCCATATACAGCATTGTTCAGACTGCACTTGGAGTACTCTGGGCCCCCTATCTAAGTGCCGATATTGGGGAGGTTCACGAGAATGAAATGAAAGGGTTCAGCTCTGGGCTTGCACTCGCTGGAGTTTAGAAAATGAGGGGAAATCTCATCAAAACATTGAATATTGAAAGGCCTAGATTGAGGATGTGGAGAGCATGTTTCCTATAGTGGGGCCAGTCTGGGATCAGAGGGCACAGCCTCAGAATTGAGGAGCATCCATTTAGAACAGATGAGGAAACATTTCTTTAGCCACAGGATAGTGAATCTGTGAAATTCTTTGCCAGACAGCTGTGCAGGCCATTTCTCTGGTTATAGTTAAGGTGGAGGTTGATAGCTTCTTGATTAGTATGGGCATTAAAGATTACGGGTACAAGGCAGGATAATGGGGTTGAAGAGGGGGTAATAAATTGCCCATAATGGAATGAAGGAGAAGACTGGATGGGCTGAATGGCCTAATTCTGCTCTTATGGTTTTAAATCCCTCCCATCCATGTACCTATCCAAACTCTTAAATGATAAAATTGAATCCTCTGGCTGCTGATTCCACATGCACAACACACTGGAGGAACTCAGCAGGTCGGGCAGCATCCGTGGAAACGATCAGTCAACGTCTCTGCAATTCCACACTCTCACCACCCTCTGAGTGAAAAGGTTCCACATAAACATTTCACCTTCCACCCCTAACCCATGACCTCTCGTTTTGGTCTCACCCAAACTCAATGGAAAAATCCTGTTTGCATTTACCCTTTCTCTCCCCCTTGGTATTTGGTATACCTCAATCAAATCAGCCCCACACAACTGAGAGTTACATTACATACTTAAACAACAGCTAGAGAATGTTTCCTGTAGTGGGGGAGTCTAGGGTTAGAGGCTGCAGCCTCGGAAGGACATCCATTTAGAACAGAGATGAGCAGGAATTTCTTCATCCAGAGAGTGGTGAATCTGTGGAATTAATTGCCACAGACAGCTGTAGAGGCCAAGTCATTGGATATATTTAAAGCAGAGGTTGATAAGGTTCTTGATCAGCAGGGACATCGAAGTTAATGTGGAGAAGGCAGGAGATGGAGGTTGAGGGATGATAAATCAGCCATGATGGAATGGTGGAGAATACTCGATGGCCTGAATGGCCTGAATTCTGTTCCTATTTCTAATGCCTTTATTGCATTAATTTGCCATACTGCGCAGGTGAAGGCTATAGTGGACTGAACTCTGTGAATGTGTGGTGGGCAGCCTGCCGGAGATTTATTTTCTACAACAAATAGGTTTCCCCGCCCTGTAAGATGATAATCCTCTATCTGATGGTCTTAGAGTCTTATTAGGACTCAGCTAGATACTACAAACATACTGCACCAAGTTGATTGAGTCTGCTGCCCTTCCTGAAGGATATTAGTGAAATAATCGTGTTTTTAAGTCCATCCAAGGCTAGTTGTTTACTTTAGGCTAATCTTTGGGTTGCAGTTCATAGGTCCTTGCCCAGTACCTTAATTGCCCAATGTTCAAAGTAACTTTATTATCAAAGTGCATGAACAGTACATGTCACCGCACACAACCCTGCGATCCATTTTCTTGTAGGCGTTCACAGTAGGTACAAAGAATGCAATAGAATCAGTGAAAAACTACACACAAAGACAGACAGACCATCAATGTGCAAAAGAAGACAAACTGTGCAAATACAAAAAAAAAGTAGTAATTTAACAAATAATACTGAGCACATGTGTTGTAGAGTCATGAAAGTGGGGCCCTTAGGTTGTGGAATCAGTGCAGTGTTGAGGTGAGCTATCTGCACTGGTCCAGGAGCCTGATGGTTGAAGGGTAATAACAGTTTCTGAAACTGATGGTGTGCTAAGAAGGCTCCTGTACCTCCTGTTTGATGATGGTAGTGAACAGAAAGCATGGACTGGGTGGTGGGGGTCCCCGGTGTTGGAGGTTCCCTTCTTGTGACACCACTCCTTGTGATTTACATAGTGGTGGGAAAGGCTTATCCTTTGCCCTGTGATTCAGTATTTCTGTATCACATTACAGCTCATGGGTCCCCACACCCCACAAACAATAAAAAGTCTTCCTCGTCAATTTTACTTTCCAACACTCACTTCCCTTTTTTTTGTTCCTTGTGAAAACACTCTTACTGTCCAGAATTCTCCATTTGAATTCTGCCTCTACTATTTAACAAGTAGTTTGGTGTTTCCTTTTTAAAGATTAAAGATTAGCTTTGTCGCATGTACATCGAAACCTCATGAAATACGTCATTTGCATCAACGACTAACCATGCGTACCATGCCCAGTACTCACTAAATCTAACCTGCACATCTTTAGACTGTGGGAGGAAACTGGAGTACCCAGAAGCAACCCATGTGGTCTCATGGAAAACATACAAACTCCTTACTGACTCTGGAGGGAATTGAACTTCAATCTTCTGACTCTGATTCCGTAAAGCTTTACGCTACCAGGCCACCCAGACCACAGTCCCTCTGTCAACATGTGGTGTTTGGCCCACCATAGTGACTTGTTGGGCAAAAACCCTGGTGTAGACGTAGTGTCAACAGTTTGATGTCTGCTCTGAACCGATTCAATAGTCCTTGTCACTCAAATGCACAGGGAGGAAAGGAATCCTGTGTTGATTAGTTTCTCCCCGGTGGTTCTTGTTAGCAAAAGCAATGTGACCCGAAAAGGACTTCTGAGCTCCGCTGTGTCCCAACACTCCATTTTGTCCACCATCCCTGTTAAGGAACACCAAATACTGTTGCGCTCACGAAGGAAGAGACAATATAGCCCATCGAGTCCCTACTAGCTCTGAGGAGTTCCCATCGGTCCCATCCCCACATTTAATCAAATCAAACATAGAAGAACTTCAGCCTACAATGACGTGCTGACCTTTTAACGCTGTTTCCTGTGAGCTGCACGGCCGCACAGTAACTGAAATGCTCCCGTGCACATAGCTTTTGTTGCCACGCAGCTGGAATTTTCTGTTATATAATGTTAATATAATTTTAAAATCTGTGTAACATAATTGCGAAATACCCTGTAATTAATTATGTTAATGAATAAGTCCATAAATTTTCTAAATAGCGAATGTAACACAAATATGGATCTGGCGTTCTTAAACTTTTGTATTGAAATACACATATATCACAAATTAGTTTCTTAATATTTTGATAATATCAAAATATTAAGAAACTAATTTGTGATATATGTGTATTAAATAAGTACTGTAATTTCAAAGTAGTGTTGATATTTTGAGATACTTGTAACAACTGTAATGTGACATGAAAATATCTGTGATTTCTGTTGGTGACAAAGTCATAGGTACTGCTAATACTACTGCAGTTTGTTGCCTACAATCATCATTGAAGGAAATGCTAAATTTCAGTTAGAGATTAGTGAAAATAAAAATGTTAATTTTTTTTTCCATCCAAGTTCATGAACCCTCTGGAATCTATCCACATACCCGTGGCTAAGAATCGCTGTTTTAGAGCTACAATATATTTACATTGTCAGTGTTTCAAGTTACAACGATGTTACAAATTGTAATAATAAACACAGAATGGAAGTCAGTAACTCATTGTTAATAAACCAACGGCGCATTGTACATTGCCACCATCTAGTCAACACCTTTTACTTTTGCCATTGTGCCTGTCAGTTGTTTTGACTGCTTGACATCATTTACTTGTGTTGAGTTGTGGTTTGTGTTTGTTTGCATATTATAAAAATAAACATTTAAAGTGCCGCTTATTTTTCAGGCCGTATAAAAATTACCAACTCAGAGCAATGATTGGTCTGTTTAGCTGTAAAAACAATTAGAGACAACATTGCCCTTTAACCTAAGGTAAGATCAATCTAACCTTCCCTCCAACATAGCCCTCCTATTCTTGCACAAATAGCCATCACCTCACCCTGATTCTCCTGCCATTCACTTACGCTAGGGACAACACAGCACAGAAATTGGACCTTCGCCGCCCCAAGACTACACCAACGTCGAGCACCTGATGGTTGTAGGGTAACAACCAGTTAGATGGTTAGTGGTGTAGTGGCATCCGTCCAGGTTCAAATCCAACCAGCCCCTTGCATGCTTTCCATCCGTGCTGGGTTGAGCGTCAAACTAACAACTATCTAACAGTCCTTAAATAAACCCGTATGCAGGCCCTACCCAACTGGCCATGTTTAACCATTACTAACTTGGCATGTGCAGAGTGTTGCCTGGAAATAGAAACTTCTGAACACTTAGCTATTCCCCTGAAAGTGCGACTGGACTGTGCCGATGCTGGGTTTCAAGCCCAAAATGTCGACAACCCTTCCCTACCCCACCCCCAAATCCCCACAGACACTGCTCGACCTGCTGAGTTCCTCCAGTCTTCTGTTTGTTGCTCTAAATCAGGAGTTCCCAAATTTTCTTTTGCAATGGACGACTACTACTACTATGTCAACTCAGGCCTAGGGGGCCGGCGTCGGGCACGATGATGGACTCTCCACTTCTTCCTCTCCCTCGTCAGTGTGTTCAGTTCATCTACATTAGCTGCGCCGCTGTCTTCTAGGAGCGTGTTGACCATAGTCTTGGGAGGGCGCCCAGGGTTCATCCTCCCATGCTTGGGCTCCCATATGATGACTAGGCTGGCAGGTGGCTCGGGGTGGCATAGACAGTGCCCCGCTCGTTGCAGTCTTCTCACCTCGATTTTAGTGGTGAGCATCGGTAGGTCGTTATAGAGCTCGATGTTCGTCATGTGCTGTTGCCAACTCACGTCAAGAGCCATCTGGAGCATTCGTGTATAGCAACCATCTAGAGACTTTCGCATAGTCTTGGTGAGTGTCCACATCACACATCTGTACGTGAGAATGGACTCTATGACTGCTATGAAGATCCTCTTTTTAAGCCCTCTGGTCAGGTTCGACTTCCAGATTTCCTTCATGTCGTTCATAGCCCTCCACGCCAGCACCTTTTGTATCTTTATGTCCTCCTCTGAACTCATCATTCTTGACCCAAGGTACTTGTAGTCAAAGACTTTCTTAATGGTATCATTCTCTACAGTCTTGAAAGTACCTTCGTCACAGTTAAACGCCATGTACTCTGTCTTTTTAGCGTTTAGGTGAAGGCCAACTTTATTGCACTCAATTTCCACTTTTGTCAGTAGCTGCTGTGCTTCCTCCATCTGGTCAGAGAGCAGGACTATGTCATCTGCAAAATCGAGATCTGTGGACCCATGGACCCCTACCATTAAATAAGGAGTCTGTTGACCCCAGGTTGGGGACCCCTAGTGTAGACTGTGGCATCTGCAGTCAGTTGTGTCTCCACTTAGATTGCTCATATCCATTAGGACAGCAGAGATGGTTTATTGTTGTCAAATGTACTGTGAAAGACATTGGAAAATTCTGAAAATATGTCGCTCAGGTGGTCGATGGTCCAGCTGAGTTGTTCCCAGGTCTTGGCAATTTACCTGCAAACGTTTCATCGCCACGCGTGGAGACATTGACAGTGTGCTGTTGATTGTGGTGTGTCCTCCGAGTGCTTGGATCGAGGTCTACAGGTTTGTCTACGAGGCAAGGCGGGCAAAATTCCAGACCACCATTCGCCGCACAACCCATCCGCGACGGGATTTCCTCCCCACGTCACACCTGGGTTTCCGGAATGACGTCCAGTCAGCTGATGGGAAAGTCTATAAAGGCCAAGCATTCGGAGGGCACGTCTACAATCAGCAGCGCACTGACGAAGGTGGAAAAACGGTGCCAAGATCGGAGAACAACTCAACCAGACCATTGAAAGACATTGTTTGGCATGTCATCTATGTAGATTGTTCACCACATCAGCGTTCCGAGGTAGCACCGATGGGGGGGGGAGCAGCAGCTTAGCACAGATGTTGTGGGCCGAATGGTCTGTAACTGTGTTATTCTGTTTCATGTTCAAAACATCTACTGGCGGATCCCTTTCGGGATGTGGAACAGATTATGAGATGCAAGGTCATGACAAAGCATACTATGAGGTTGGGTGTCCATCTCATTGTAAAGGAGTCCATTCAGCACAGAGACTGTACTAGCCCCACACAATTGCATTGGTCTCAATTCCCTGGAAACATTTCTCTCACACGTGCTCAATTGTCCTCCAAGATCCTACACTCGGAGAAATTCTCAACAACCATTTAGTGAACAGCATATTGAAGATTAGCTTTATTTGAGACATGCATCGTTGCATCAATGACCAACAGGCAGTCCAAGGATGCATTGGGGGCAGCCCACCAGCTCTCGACGCCAACGTTCGGTAGCGTGCCCACAATTTACTCACCCTAAGCCCATCATCTTTGGAACTGGAAGGAGAAACCCATGTGGTCGTGTGGAGATTGTCCACACTCCTTGTAGACAGCAGCAGGAGTCAAAGCCGAGTGGCGATTGCTGGTGCTGAGAACCGATTCCGCTAACCACCACACATGCATACCGCCCGTAACTCTAACACAATAACAAAAGCAACTCCCCCACATACATAATAGTTCCTTCTATTGATCGTTCCTTTTATTGTGTAGACCAGGGGTTCTCAACCCTTTTTGTGCCATGGACCAATACCATTAAGCAAGTGGTCTGTGGAACCTGGGTTGAGAACCCCTGGTTTAGACTAATTGCCTCCAGCATATAAAAGTCAGACTTGATCCTAGCCCGTAAGATCTGACAACTAATAATTCAATAACCTACTGAGGCTGTCTACAAGAAGGGTCAGAGCCATCTCTATTTCCTGAGGAGACTGAGGTCCTTTAACATCTGCCAGACGATGCTGAGGATGTTCTACGAGTCTGTGGTGGCCAGTGCTATCATGTTTGCTGTTGTGTGCTGGGGCAGCAGACTGAGGGTAGCAGACACCAACAGAATCAACAAACTCATTTGTAAGGCCAGTGATGTTGTGGGGTTGGAACTGGACTCTCTCATGGTGGTGTCTGAAAAGAGGATGCTGTCTAAGTTGCATGCCATCTTGGTCAATGTCTCCCATCCACTACATAATGGACTGGGTGGGCACAGGAGGACATTCAGCCAGAGACTCATTCCACCGAGATGCAACACAGAGCGTCATAGGAAGTCATTCCTGCCTGTGGCCATCAAACTTTACAACTCCTCTCTTGGAGGGTCAGACACCCTGAGCCAATAGACTGGTCCTGGACTTATTTCATAATTTACTGGCATAATTTACATATTACTATTTAACTATTTATGGTTCTATTAATATTTATTATTTATGGTGCAACTATAATGAAAACCAATTTCCCCCGGGATCAATAAAGTATGACTATGACTATTTTTATTTCCAAATTTTGTTTCCTCAGTAGTCTCCATGGCAAGGACCAGATGTGGTTAAACAATGGCTGAATAGCTGGATGACTAATTCAGCAGTTTGGATTGTTTATCAAGGGAAGCTAATTCAATTCCCAGTGCTGGGAAATTATCTCCAGCTGATTAAATCTAAAAATCTCAGATGGGAGAACTAGCTTCCTTCGGAATCAGATTTATTCGCAGCATTGTCATGCACCCCTCCCATCCCTCCGGCAGTCTCTTTGATCTCCTATCATCAGGCAGCAGGTACCCCAGTATAAAAATGAGGACTGCCAGGCTGGGTTACAGCTTCTGCCCAGGCTCACCAGGATGCTGTATGTTGGGTAAATACAAGCAGGCTTTTTCCACTGAGTTTGGGTACGGCTGGAACGAGTGGTCACAGGTTAAGGGTGAAAGTGAAATATTTAAGGGGAATCTGAGGGGGGCCTTCTTCACTTGGAGGGAGATGTGAGTGTGGAAGGAGCTGGTTGTGGAACTGGTGAATGTGGGCTTGATTGCAACGTTAGGGAGAGAAGTTTGGATAGGTACATGGATGGGAGGGGTTCGGAGGACTATGGTCCAGGTCTGGGTCAGTGGGGCTAGGTAGAATAACAGTTTGGCATGGACTAGATGGGCCAAATGGCCTGTTTCTGTGCTGTTGTGCTCTATGACTCTTTGCATTCTGGGTGTTGTCTGTCCCTCTCTGCCTGTAATGCTGTTGCAAGGTTTTCGACTCCCAACCTACTCACCTGCCTGGGAGAGGTTTTATGAAGCGTGATATTGTTTGCTGTTGCCCATCTCAGAACCAACCCTTAGCCCAGCCCCGGCCCTGGTGGACCTGCTCCTGGATCTTCTCGTGGCTCGGTATAATAAAACTGCTTTTCCTTCCCTCGTACTCCCTGAGCAAGTAAATTTCTGAAGAAGGAGGAAACACACAAAGAAAGTCTAACGCTGTGTAAATGTTCTCCAGAAATGCAGAAGATTGGTCTTCGGTTCCTGGAACCTGAGGGCGATCGAGGAGATCTGGCACGCCTCCCTTGCTGCATCATACGTGCGGCACAGTAGGGTAGCGGTTAGTGTCACGCTTCATGGCACCAGTGACCCAGGTTCAGTTCACACCGCTGCCCGTAAGAAGTTTGTACGTTCTCCCCGTGACCACGTGGGTTTCCTCCGGGTGCTCCGGTTTCCTCCCACAGTGCACAGACATACGAGTTAGGGTTAGTAAGTTGTGGGTGTGCGATGTGTTGGTGTTGTGAGCATGGTGACACTTGCGGGTCGTCCCCCACACATCTCCAACTGCGTTGGTCAATGACGCAAACAGCACATCTTACTAATGCAAGAGACTCTGCGGATGCTGGAAATCCAGAGCAACACACGTAAAGTGCTGGAGAAACTCAGCAGGTCGGGCAGCAGCTGTGGAGAGGAATAAACAGTCGATGTTTCGGGCCAAGACCCTAAGCCATGGACTGTTCATTCCTCTACTCCCTGACCTGCTGAGCTCCTCCAGCATTTTGTATGTGTGAAACGCAGTTCACTGTGAGTCTCAATGTCTCAATGTGTAGTTCTTGAGACAAATAATGTTAATCTTTCCTGCTCTCATAATCCAAGCTTCTTGTAACAATGGAACAAATTTGTTTCCCAGAAGCAAATGGATTAAACAATAAATCCGATTCCGTTATTACCTTAAACATCCTCCGGGGAAACACAACCAACCTCAAGTTGGCACTCCACTTACGAAGTCTTGTTACTGGCTATGAATTCGAAGATGTTATTTCAACAACCAGGAGAGTGGAGCAGTGGGATTAATTTTCGATTACTTCCGTAAAGAGAGTCTGAGAGGAAGTCGAAGACCGACGTCTGCAAGTCCAAGTCTGCTAGTCACTGGAGGCTGGAAGTCTGTCCTGTAGTTAAAAAAACTCTGTGTGTGTTGGTGATGGGAGGGAGGAACGGGGCTTGTTTTGCTGTTGTCGTTTTGTTGTTTGTTGTGTTCTGTGTTGTTCTGCTAAGCGTCGCGGGCATGTTACAGGACTGCGCAAAAATCTTAGGCGCCTCTACACTGGTAGGGTGGCTAAGACTTCTGCACAGTACTATAGAAATTTTATGTATTGCACTGTGCTGCTGCTGCAAAGAGGAAACTAATTTCATGACATATGTGAGTGATGATAAACCTGATTCTGATCTGGGTCTCTATTGTGGACTGAGAGTGAGAAGGAGGCAGGGAGAGGGGAATCATGGTTGGGAAAAGGGGAAGGGAGAGGGAAGGGAGCAGAAGCATCAGAGACATATTCTGTAATGATCGATAAACCAATTGTTTAAAATCAAGTGACCTGGCCTGGTGTCTCAGGACTGGGTGAGTCTGCACCCACACCACCCCACATCCCTGGCACTCCTTCTCTGCCATCTGTCCCACACCCCTCCTGTAGCACTCCATCCTCACCATTCCCAACATCCCAACACTTCAATCATTTTGCATTAAAATAGACTTTTTCTGTTGAGGATGCAAGTCAGCCCTTGTCTCTGAAAACAATGAGAGTGCTCCAGGCTTGTTCCAGCTTCCTTTCTTCCTCCCAAACTTTCCTTAATGGAAAGCATGGTGTCCATATGGGATTTGACCCTGTGCTTGTGCACACCCGCACCTTCGAGCTGGTACTGTACTCCTTCCCTTCCCCCCACCTTCTTATTCTCCCTTCCTCCCCTTCCCCTCCAGCCCTGATGAAGGATCTTGGCCCGGAACGTCAGCTCTTTATTCCTTGCGGGAAGCGCTGTCTGGCCTCCAGCACTTTGTGTGTGTCACTCTGGTTTCCCAGCACCTGCAGAACTGCCGACGTCTGTAGTGATGAAGAAATTCCTCCTCATCTCTGTTCTAAAGGGACGTCTCTCTGTTCTGGGGCTGTGTCCTCTACTAATGGAAGCATCCTCTCCATGTCCACCCAATCCAGGCCTTTCAGCATCCGGCAGGCTTCAACGAAAGAAGATGCAAGGGGAGAGAGGGAGAGGGGAGGGGAAGGGGGGAGACGAGAGGGGAGGGAGAGGGGAGGGGTGGAGACAGGAGAGGAGGGAGACAGGAGGGGAAGGGTAGAGACAGGAGAGGAGGGAGAGGGATGGATGGAGATGGGAGGGGGGTGGGGAAGGAGGGGAGGGGAGGGGATGGATGGAGATGGGGAGGGAGGGGAGGAGAGGGGAGGGGAAGGGTGGAGACAGGAGAGGAGGGAAGAGGGGAAGGATGGAGACGGGAGGGGAAGGAGGGGGAGGGATGGATGGAGATGGAAGGGGGTGGGGAAGGAGGGAACAGGGAGGGGAGGGGAGGGGATGGATGGAGGCTGAGGAGTTGAGTATATCTCCAGTTATTGGATCCTGGTGTTTTGGCACCCCATGTCTGATCTCCAGCTCCCCACCCTGCAGCTTCCCACGGTCACACAGAGGGCAGAGTGATCAGTGATTACTCGCACAGTTGGAAAAACTCGCTGAGGCACGGCTCGGAGAGGGACGGCATTCGTAAACTTGTGCCGTGTGCCAACTTGAAATTCAACTCTATCCCGAGGCAGTGGAGGGTTTGCCCTGAATCCACCACAGGATATGGAACAGACACCTATCCTGTGCTTGGGGTTCGATTCCCGTTTCTGTCTGTGAGGAGTTTGTACGTTCTCCCCATGACCATGTGGATCTCCGGGTGCTCCTGTTTCCTCCCACAGTTTGAAGACGTACGGATTAGGGTTGGTGAGTTGTGGGTAAGCTATGCTGGCACTGGAAGCATGGCAACACTTGCAGGCTGCCCCCAGCTCATCCTTGCTGATTTGCTTTCACGCAAATGGCGCGTTTCACCGTATGTTTCGACATACGCGTGATAAATAAAACAAATCTTTATCTTTAATCTCTCACGCTCCAGCCAGGGTCCGGGACTGGCGGCCCAGGGTAACGGAGTGATCTGCTGCTCCCTGGTGGGTATTGCTGCTACTGCAGCCTCTGATCACAGGCTGGGGGGTGTCACCGCTCGCTGTTGCAAAGGCTCCAGTATTCAGTGATCTGCCCCGAGAGAGACACAGAACGAGTGACCACTGGGAAAAGAGAGGGAAAAACAGATCGGGGAAACAACTAGGAAGAGAGTGTGAAACACCAGTTGGGGAGAAAGAGAATGAAATAGCATTTAGAGAGAGTGTGAGTGTGAAACAACTTGAGGAGAGAGAGTGTGAGTATGAAATAATAGTTGAGGAGAGAGTAAATGTGATACCACAGCTGGAGAGAGAGAGTGAGTGTAAAGCAGTTGCAGGGAAAGCGTGTGAGAGAGAAACAGAATTTGAGGAGAGTGTGAATGTGAAACAGCAGTTAGAGAGAGAGTGTGAGTGTGAAACAAGTTGAGGAGAGAGATGGTGAACGTGAAACAAAGCTGGAAAAACAAAGAGCAAGTGTGAAACAGTGGATGGGGAAAGAGAGAGAGTGCAACAGTAAAAATCAAACGATGTGAGGAACTCGGTAGGTTGAGCAACATGTGCTGAGGGACACGGGCATTTCAACGTGTGCCAATGGACACGAGCATTTCAACATGTGCCAACAGACATGGGCATTTCAACATGTGCCAACGGACATGGGTATTTCAACGTGTGCTGAGCGACACGGGCATTTCTCTCTGCAGGCACGGCCAGACCCATGAAATTCCTCCAGCACAGATCCCATTGTCCCCAGTGTCCCCGTATCCCAAAGTCTGCAGTCTCCTATATCCCAGCATCCCCAGTCTCCCATATCCCAACGTCTCCAGTCTCTCGTATCCCAGTGTCGAGTCTCCCGTTACCCATAGTCTCCAGTCTCCCATACCCCAATGTCTCCAGTCCCCTGTATCCCAACATCTCCAGACTCCTCTAACTCAACATCCCCAGTCTCCCATACCCCAACACCCCCAGTCCTTTGTATCCCAATGTCCCCAGTCTCCCGTACCCCAACGTCTCCAGTCTCCTGTATCCCAACATCTCCAATCTCCCATATCCCGACATCCCCAGTCTCTTGTATCTCAGTGTGTCCAGACTCAAAGAGCAGTTGGGGAGAGAGAGAAAATGAAAGACCACTGGGGAAGGAAGATCATGACTAGAAACCAAAGGTGGGGCTGTTGTTACTGAGTCCTGATGGAAAATCACAGAAGGTCGATTTATTTCAACATTGCTTTCTTAAATATTTGTACTGGCTTCTTTCTTTGAATTACAAACTGTTTTGCAAGGAAACAATATTTGCCCTGTGACTCAGCATCCTGGGGCACTCAATTACTGAAAATAGAAATTTTGCCAAATAGAGAAGCAATATCAGCTGATCGAATCTCTCGTGATTCTTTTTGGCAGAGTGGTGTCACGTGACTGAATGTCACATGATCACTGTAACAGCTCAGAGCTTTTATGTCTAAACTAGGACTGAGGAGTAAAGCTTTGCATCTGTTTGTTTCTTTCACAACCCCACCTTGCTCAATGTACATTTTAGGAAGATAACTGAAGTGGGAGTAGGCTCTTTGGATCACAGGCTTATCCCTCCATACAGTACGATTGGTATTGCTATTGGTTTATTATTGCAGATGTACCATTAAACACCTTGTCTTGCCTACTATTTATACAGATCAAATCATTACACAGTGCATTGAGCTAGAAAAAGGCAAATCAACAACATGCAACACACATCAAAGTTGCTGGTGAACGCAGCAGGCCAGGCAGCATCTCTAGGAAGAGGTACAGTTGACGTTTCGGGCCGAGACCCTTCGTCAGGACTCAGTCTTCATCAGAAAGGTCTCAGCCTGAAACGTCGACTGCACCTCTTCCTAGAGATGCTGCCTGGCCTGCTGCGTTCACCAGCAACTTTGATGTGTGTTGCTTGAATTTCCAGCATCTGCAGAATTCCTGTTGTTTGCGTTTTTTAAAAATCAACAACAATGCAGATTAGAGTGTAAAAGCTACCAAAAATCAACTTGGCAAGGACCAATAAAAAGGAGTAGGTATATGTACAGTTGCCACTGTGGAGCGGCGAATGTGTGAGCGGGCCAATGTTAGAGTGGGGAGTTCAGGCTTTGGCTCATCAAGCCTTCGGTGAGGAGGGGAGTAGGCCTGTGGGGAGATTTGTTTGGTTATCCATTCCTTTGTTCTTTCATACTGCACATTTAGAGTAGTGGGGATGTCAGACAGGATACTGGAATGCTCCTCTTGTGGGATGTAGGAAGGCAGGTAGACCACCAGTGTCCCTGACGACTACAACTGCAAGAAGGGTATCCAGCTGCAGCTTCTAACACTCCAGGTTAAGGGGTTAGAGCTGGAACTGGATAAACTCTGTATCATTTGCGAGGCTGAGAGTCTTGTCATCTTCAGAAGTTTTCTGATGACTCTGCCATAGTTGGATGCAACAGCAAGGGAGGTGAGGCTGAGTACAGGGATACGGTAGGAAACTTTGTCACATGGTGTGAGCAGAATTATCTGCAGCTTAATGTGAAAAAGACTAAGGAGCTGGTGGTAGACCTGAGGAGAGCTAAGGCACCGGTGACCCCTGTTTCCATCCAGGGGTCAGTGTGGACATGGTGGAGGATTACAAATACCTGGGGATATGAATTGACAATAAACTGGACTGGTCAAAGAACACTGAGGCTGTCTACAAGAAGGGTCAGAGCCATCTCTATTTCCTGAGGAGACTGAGGTCCTTTAACATCTGCCGGACGATGCTGAGGATGTTCTACGAGTCTGTGGTGGCCAGTGCTACCATGTTTGCTGTTGTGTGCTGGGGCAGCAGGCTGAGGGTGGCAGACACCAACAGAATCAACAAACTCATTTGTAAGGCCAGTGATGTTGTGGGAATGGAACTGGACTCTCTGATGGTGATTCTGAAAAGAGGATGCTGTCCCAAGTTGCACGCCATCTTGGACAACGTCTCCCTTCCACTACATAATGTACTGGGTGGGCACAGGAGTACATTCAGCCAGAGACTCATTCCACCGAGATGCAACACAGAGCGTCATAGGAAGTCATTCCTGCCTGTGGCCATCAAACTTTACAACTCCTCCCTTGGAGGGTCAGACACCCTGAGCCAATAGGCTGGTCCTGGACTTATTTCCTGGCATAATTTACATATCACTATTTAACTATTTATGGTTTTATTACTATTTATTATTTATGGTGCAACTGTAACGAAAACCAATTTCCCTCACGATCAATAAAGTATGATTATGACTATAATAGATAGGACATACAGGGAGGTAGTTATGCCCAAGGTGCAGGACACAGGTAACTGGGTGACAATTAGGAGGGGAAAAGAGGATAGACAGCTAATGGAGAGTACCCATGTGGCCATTCCACTCGACAATAGGCTTACCACTTTGCATATTTTTGGGGGTAATGACCTAGCACAGGTAAGCCACAGCAGCCAGGTTTCAGGCACTGAGTCAGAAGGGAAGGGAAGGGAAGAGGCGACCTGTAGTGATATGGGATTTGTTGGTTTGGAGAACAGAAGGGAGGTTCTGAGGATGAGAGTGAGATTTCCAGATGCTTTGCTGCCTCCTGGGTGCCAGGTGCGGCAGCATCTCAGATCGAGTCTACTACGTTCTTCAGCGGGAAGGTGAGCAGCCAGAGGTCATGGGTAGGAAGGGCGATGAGGTCCTGCAAAGTGAGTTCAGGGAGTTGGGTGCTAAGTTAAAGGACAGGACCTCCAGGGCTGTGATCTCAGGATTGCTACCTATGCCACGTGCTAGTGAGGCCAGAACTAGGAAGATCATACATTATATTACATGGCAGGAGGGAGGACTTCAGATTTTTGAATCACTGGGCTTTCTTCCAGGGAAGGTGGGACCTGTACAGAAGGAATGGTTTGCACCTGAACTGGAAGGGGAAGGGCACTTGGACTGATATCCTAGTTGGAAGGTTTGCTAGTGATGCACGGGGGAGGGGGAGGGAGGGAGGTTAACTGGAGTTGCAGTGGGATGGGAGCCAGAGCACCAGATACTGGAGTGGTCGTTGTAAAAGGTCAGCTAAGCCTATATTCAAAGTAAGGAATTGAAAGGTTGAGCTGCGTATATTTTAACGCAAGGAGTATCTTAGGAAAGGTGAATGAGCCATTAGTAACACTTGGAGCAGGAAGGATTGAAGGACGAGGGGTGGTGTTACTAGTCAAGGAAAATGTCATGGCACTGCTCAGTCAGGACAGACTGGAGAGCTCATCTAGTGAGGCTTTATGGGTAGAACTGAGGAATAAGAAAGGTGTGACCACATTAAAGGGATTATATTATAGACCACTGTGTACATACATCTATTGATGCTTCTGGACACATCTTCAGTGATGTTCCTGGAATCATCGGGTGTTTTGGGTCTTTCGACATCATACAACCTCCTCCAGGTGACCCAGCCGGGACTGATCAGACCCCAGCTTGTGTCCAGATGGCTAGCTACTTATGACTCCATGGCTCCCCTCTTTTGAGCCACAGCCATCTTGAAGCCCTCTCTGCCGCATCGGTGGTACTGCGGATGGCTCTCCTCTTCCTCTCTCCCTCGATGCCCAAAATGCTGAAGGCTCTAACTAAGGAACAGGCTACGAATCCCCTACAACCAACCTCCACTGGGAGACACCTGGCTTGTCATGGCTTGCAGCTTCCTATCAACCCCTCCCTTCGCCGTTGCCTCCAGAATTTGGTTAACATCTTCATCAAACTGCTTCCACAGTGAAGTCATGTTAGCTGCAGGCCATTTGATCCACCTCCTGTTAGACTTCATGTTCGAGGGATTAGGTTGCAACACTTGGAGGTTCCAGGCACTATGGGGTGACTCTTGGCCTGGCCCCTCCTTCGTCTACCAGGTTGGACACCTGCACGTTGGGCTGCTCCTGCTCCCGCCAAACACTTCATCCTCGCTTGGTGGATCTTCAAGCCGCGATCGTTCTTGCAGATTTTGCCACATGCACACTGCTTCCTCATCGTCGTTTGTTCATTGCCTGGGTCTGATGTCATTACCTAAACAGCCCATGGGATTTAGAGGAGCAAATCTGTAGAGAGATCGGAGACCTTTGCAAAAAACATTAGGTTGTGATAGGAGGTGATTTTAACTTTCCACATATTAACTGGAACTCCCCATACTGTAAAAGGGCTGGATGGGAAAGAGTTTGTCAAATGTGTCAGGAATGTTTCTTTAATCAGTACATAGAAATCCCAACTAGAGAGAGTGAGATACTAAATCTTCTTTTAGGGAATGAGACAGGACAGGTGACAGAACTTTGTGTAGGAGAACACTTTGGATCTAGTGATCATAATGCCATTAGTTTCAGGTTAATTATTGAAAAGGGTAGATCTGGAGAAAGACCAATTTTGATGGTACCTGAAATGATCTGGCAAGCGTGGACTGGAACAGGTTGTTTTCTGGCAAAGGCATACACAGATAAGTGGGAGGCCTTCAAAAGTGAAATTTGGAAAGTCAGAGTAAAAAGCAAGGATAACGTAATGGAACCTTGGTTTTCGAGAGAGATTGAGTCACTGGTTAAGAAGAAGAAGGAGGTGCATAGCAGGTATAGGCAGGCAGGAACAAATGAGGCACTTGAGGAGTATAAGAAATGCAAGAAGGAAATCAGGGGGGCAAGAAGAATGCATGAGGTTGCCCTCGCAGACAATGTCAAGGGGAACCCCAAGGGCTTCCTGAGATATATTAAGAACAAAAGGATAGCGAGGGACAAAAGGAGTCTGTACGTTCTCCCCGTGACTGCATGGGTTTCCTCCGGGTGCTCCAGTTTCCCCCCATAGTCCAAAGACTTGCCAGTTGATAGGTTAATTGGCCATTGTAAATTGTCCCGTGATTAGGCTCGGATAAAAATGAGGAGGTTACTGGCCTACTCTGTGCTGTATCTCAATAAATAACAAAAATTGGTCCTCTGGGAAGATCAGAGTGGTCATCTATGCACGAAGGCGAAAGAGATGGGGAGACCTTAGATGGATTTTTTGCATTTGTATGTACTCGAGAGATGGACACAGAGCCTGTAGATGTAAGGTAATACAATAAGCTTATGGGCTGAGTCCGGGTCGGTGGGACTAGGTGAGAGTAAGAGTTTGGCACGGACTAGAGGGGCCGAGATGGCCTGTTTCCGTGCTGTAATTGTTATGTGGTTATATGGTTAACAACGAGATCATGGGCCCTATACAGATTACCAGGGAGGAGGTGTTTGCTGTCTTGAGGCAAATTAGGCTGGATAAATCCCCAGGACCTGACAAGGTGTTCCCTCGCACCCCGTGGGAGGTAAGTGCAGAAACTGCAGGGGCCCCAGCAGGGATATTTAAATTATCTTTAGCCACAGATGAGGTACAGGAGGAATGGAGGACCACTATTGTTTAAGAAAGGCTCTAAGAATAGACCAGGAAATGATAGGCCGGTGAGCCTGCCATCAGTTTTGGGAAAGTTATTGCTCCAAGGGACCAGATATATGAGCAAACAACAGGAATTCTGCAGATGCTGGAAACTCAAGCAACACATATCAAAGTTGCTGATGAACGCAGCAGGCCAGGCAGCATCTGTAGGAAGAGGTGCAGTCGACGTTTCAGGCCAAGACCCTTCGTCAGGACTAACTGAAGGAAGAGTGGGTAAGGGATTTGAAAGTTGGAGGGGGAGGGGGAGATCCAAAATGATAGGAGAAGACAGGAGGGGGAGGGATAGAGCCAAGAGCTGGACAGGTGATAGGCAAAAGGGGATACGAGAGGATCATGGGACAGGAAGTCCGGGAAGAAAGACAAGGTGGGGGGGACCCAGAGGATGGGCAAGAGGTATATTCAGAGGGACAGAGGGAGAAAAAGGAGAGTGAGAGAAAGAATGTGTGCATAAAAATAAGTAACAGATGGGGTACGAGGGGGAGGTGGGGCCTAGCGGAAGTTAGAGAAGTCGATGTTCATGCCATCAGGTTGGAGGCTACCCAGACGGAATATAAAGTGTTGTTCCTCCAACCTGAGTGTGGCTTCATCTTTACAGTAGAGGAGGCCGTGGATAGACATGTCAGAATGGGAATGGGATGTGGAATTAAAATGTGTGGCCACTGGGAGATCCTGCTTTCTCTGGCGGACAGAGCGTAGATGTTCAGCAAAGCGGTCTCCCAGTCTGCGTCGGGTCTCGCCAATATATAAAAGGCCACATCGGGAGCACCGGACGCAGTATATCACCCCAGTCGACTCACAGGTGAAGTGTTGCCTCACCTGGAAGGACTGTTTGGGGCCCTGAATGGTGGTAAGGGAGGAGGTGTAAGGGCATGTGTAGCACTTGTTCCGCTTACACGGATAAGTGCCAGGAGGGAGATCAGTGGGGAGGGATGGGGGGGACGAATGGACAAGGGAGTTGTGTAGGGAGCGATCCCTGCGGAATGCAGAGAGAGGCAGGGAGGGAAAGATGTGCTTAGTGGTGGGATCCCGTTGGAGGTTACGGAGAATAATATGTTGGACCCGGAGGCTGGTGGGGTGGTAGGTGAGGACCAGGGGAACCCTATTCCTAGTGGGGTGGCGGGAGGATGGAGTGAGAGCAGATGTACGTGAAATGGGGGAGATGCGTTTAAGAGCAGAGTTGATAGTGGAGGAAGGGAAGCCCCTTTCTTTAAAAAATGAAGACATCTCCCTCGTCCTAGAATGAAAAGCCTCATCCTGAGAGCAGATGCGGTGGAGACGGAGGAATTGCGAGAAGGGGGTGGCGTTTTTGCAAGAGATAGGGTGAGAAGAGGAATAGTCCAGATAGCTGTGAGAGTCAGTAGGCTTATAGTAGACATCAGTGGATAAGCTGTCTCCAGAGACAGAGACAGAAAGATCTAGAAAGGGGAGGGAGGTGTCGGAAATGGACCAGGTAAACTTGAGGGCAGGGTGAAAGTTGGAGGCAAAGTTAATAAAGTCAACGAGTTCTGCATGCGTGCAGGAAGCAACACCAATGCAGTCGTCGATGTAGTGAAGGAAAAGTGGGGGACAGATACCAGAATAGGCACGGAACATAGATTGTTCCACAAACCCAACAAAAAGGCAGGCATAGCTAGGACCCATACGGGTGCCCATAGCTACACCTTTAGTTTGGAGGAAGTGGGAGGAGCCAAAGGAGAAATTATTAAGAGTAAGGACTAATTCCGCTAGAGGGAGCAGAGTGGTGGTAGAGGGGAACTGATTAGGTCTGGAATCCAAAAAGAAGCGTAGAACTTTGAGACCTTCCTGATGGGGGATGGAAGTATATAAGGACTGGACATCCATGGTGAAAATAAAGCGGTGGGGGCCAGGGAACTTAAAATCATCGAAAAGTTTAAGAGCGTGAGAAGTGTCACGAACATATGAGTTCTCATATGAACATATGAGATATATGAGCGTTTGGAAAGACAAGGACTGATTAGGGATAGTCGACATAGTGTTGGATCTTGTGATTTCTGATCTGCAGGGTTTTTTTAAGGAGTCCAGGAATGAGTTGAAACTTGTTGCTTCACGATCATTTACTGAAAGTTTAAAACAGAGAAAGAAGCACAAAGCACAGTTGAACAGAAACTAAAGAATGTAAGAACTAAGAGAACTAGGATGGCGATTTTTGCAGAAACAGACACTTTTATACCGAATTAAGGTAAATTCCTGAGGGCCAATTGGAAGACACAGAGGCATAGCACGTTTAACACTTAGCCAATGAGAAATGAAAGGTGATCAACCATTATGTAACGGTTATATCATTTTACCACCAGTAGGCGGTGTCTAACACCACATATTATGAAAAATACAAGCTATATGTGTAACCCTCTCACCGTAGGCTCGTAATGAGTTAGCTATTACTGTGAATACAAATTAATAGCAACATAACTCTACGATGCATAGGAATAACGATGAGAAGGCCATTATTAGTTATTAAATCGGTCTAAGATGATTTGGATAACCACAAAAACATAAAAGTTTGAATGTTTTTTACTGGGGGAATTTCCAGAGTGTCTACAAGAATGGCTTTTTAGAGCAGCTTGTGGTTGAACCCACTAGGAGATCAGCTATTCTGGATTGTGTGTTGTGCAATGAACCAGAATTAATTAGAGCTTAAGGCAAAAGAACCCTTGGGGTAAGTGATCATAATATGATCGAATTCACCCTAAAATTTGAGAAGTACCTAAAGTCAGATGTATCAGTGTTACAGAGGAAGAAAGGGAATTACAGCGGCATGAGAGAGGAGTTGGCCAGAATTGATTGGAAAAGAACACTGGCAGGGATGATGGCAGAGCAGAAATGGCTGGAAATTGTGCATCAGTCTTCACTATGGAAGACACTAGCAGTATCGTGGAAGTTCCAGGTGTCAGAGGGCATGAAGTGTGTGAAGTTACCATAACTAGAGAGAAGGTTCTTGGGAAACTGAAAGGTCTGAAGGCAGATAAGTCACCTGGATCAGATGGTGTACACCCCAGTGTTCTGAAAGAGGTGGCTGAAGAGATTGTAGAGGCATCAGTAATGATCTTTCAAGAAACACTTGATTCTGGAATGGTTGCGGAAAGACTAGAAAATGTCACTCCACTCTGCAAGAAGGGAGAGAGGCAGATGAACGGAAACTATAGGTCAGTTAGTCAAACCAAAGTAGTTGGGAAGATGTTGGAGTCGATTGTTAAGGTTTCAGAGCACTTGGAGACACATAATAAAGTAAGCCGTAGTCACAGCAGTTTCCTCAAGGAAAAATCTTGCCTGACAAATTTCTTGGAATTCTTTGAAGAAATAACAAGCAGGGTAGACAAAGCAGAATTGGTTGATGTTGTGCTTTTGAACTTTCAGAAGACCTTTGACAGGTGCCAAACACGTGGCTGCTTAACAAGCTACGAGCTTGTGCTGTAACAGAGGAGATTCTAGCATGGATAAAGCAGTGGCTGATTGGCAGGAGGCAAAGAATGGGAATAAAAGGAGCCTTTTCTGATTGGCTGTCAGTGACAAGCATTGTTCCACAGGGGTCTGTGTTGGGACCGATTCTTTTTATGTTATATGCCAATGATTTGGATTACTTTGTTGCAAAGTTTGCAGGCACTATGAAGATAGGTGGAGGGGCAGGTAGTTTTGAGGAAATAAGAGAGGCTACAGAAGGACTTATGAAGACCACGCTAACAGACAGAAAGATGAGCATGTACACTAAAAACAGAACACTGCAGTGCTACATTTATTCTATCCTGACTTATGGAAGTGAATGCTGGACCATTTCTCCAGCAATGGAAAAGAGACTAGAAGCAGCTGAATTATGGTTCTACAGTAGAATGTTAAAAATATCACGGACCACACACTCATCAAATGAAGAAGTTCTCAGAAGAGCCCAAGCCGATACCAACAATAAGAGAAAGACAACTCCGATTCCTAGGACACATCATGCGGAAAGATGAACTAGAAAAACTCATACTCTCTGGAAAGATCGAGGGGAGCAAACCTAGAGGAAGACCTCAGCTTATGTACATCAAAAGCCTAGCCAGGTGGCTACACATCGAGGAAATGGAAGTCATCCAAAAAACGAAGGATAGATCTATATGGAAAACCATGGTAACCAAAGTCCGCATCGGATACGGTACCTAGGCAGACAGACAGACAGAAGGACTTAGACAGATTAGGAGAATGGGCTAAGAAATGGCAGATGTTATACAGGTTTGGGATGTATACAGTCATGCGCTTTAGTAGAAGAAATGAAAGGGTTGACTATTTTCTGAATGGAAAGAAAACTTTAAAAAACTGAGACACAAAGGGACTTGGGAGTCCTTGTGCAGGATTCCTTAAAGGTTAATTTGCAGGTTGAGGCTGTGGTGAGGAAGGCAAACGTAATATTAGCATCCATTTCAAGAAGACTAGAATATAAAAGCAAGGATGTAATGTTGAGACATTATAAAGTACTGGTGAGGCCTCACTTGGAGTATTGTGAGCAGTTTTGGGTCCTTTTTCTTAAAAAGGATGTGCTGAAACTGGAGAGGGTTCAAAGGAGGTTCATGAAAATGATTCCAGGATTGAATGGCTTGTCACATGAAGAGTGCTTGATGGCTCTGGGCCTGCATCCACTGGATTCAGAAGAATGAGGGGTGACCCCATTGAATCCTGTTGAATGGTGAGAGACCTTGAATGTGGAGGGGATGTTTCCTGTGGTTGGAGAGTCAAAGGCCAGAGGACACAGCCTCAGAATAGAGGGGCTTCCTTTTACAACAGTGATGAGGAGGAATTTCTTTAGCCAGAGAGTGGTGAATCTGTGGAATTCTTTAACACAGGTGGACGTGGAGGCCAAGTCTTTATGTATATCTAAGGCAGAAGTGGATATATTCTTGATTGGTCACGGCATGAAGAGATACGGGGAGAAGACAGGACTTTGAACTGAGAAGAAAATTGGATCAGCCATGATGAAATGGTGGCACAGACTCGATGGGCCAAATGGCCAAATTCTGCTCCTCTATCTTATGGAAAGTAAGACAATTATCTGTATGAATACCGACAGGCACCCATGCAAATTTAATGTTGGCCAAGAAAGCAAACATTTAGCTCACACTAGTACAAAGTTAGATTGAAATTGTATTGACAAAATATTTTAAGCTATAACAAACAAATTAACACAGAGGCCCATCACATATCGGTGAGACTATAATTGTTGGAGTTGATGCTGGGTAATCTATCCAGTTTGCTTCACTTTGTTTACTCATAGTATTGAAACTGTTCTGCATTGAAGAACCAGTCCAAGCAAAAAAAAATTAAAAATATCCACACAACATCCAAGGGAAGGCATGAACTGTATCCTCTTGCTCATTTCTCCAATATTGTGTGCCAGCAGGCTAACATTCTCCGTGAGTCCATAGTCTGAATGAGGATTTTCTGATACCTGTTTGTCTTTACAAATTGGATTCTGTGAGCGTTTCATCACGTTGTTCCGCTATGTTTGTAGCCTGCTACTTTTCTCCTTCTTAATTCCGCTCTCTCTTGAGAATGGCTACCCCGTTGACCATTTTTTCTCTGGGGCATGTTATTGGCAAAAAGTTAAGACAAATTCCATTGGCTAATTGAACAAGCTTAACTTATCAATCAACTGAATTTTTATTTTAAACAGCAAAGTTTTTTTCTCTCTCTCCCTCCCTCTCTCTCCCACCCTCCTCCCCTCCCCCTTCTCTCCCCTCCCCTCTCCTAAGTGTCTGGTTCTGTGTTGTAGCATTCTGTGACTGTATCACCATCAGGCTGGAGATACAGAGCCCTGAAGTCCCACTCCACCAGACCAGACATCCCACCTCTCCCGGAAGTTCCGGGAGTCTCCCGCGTATGAATAGTGGCTTCCTGATGCCCGCAAATTATATACGATATCACGGAAATCAATTTTTTTGAGAGCGAGCAAGCGAGAGAAAGCAAGCGAGAGAGAAAGTAAGCAAGAGCGTGAGAGAGAAAGCAAGCCAGAGAGCGCGCAAGCGAGAGAGAGCGCGAGAGCAAGAAAGCGAGAGAGAAAGCAAACGAGAGCGAGACCGTGCCATGGCAGAGTGTTCCAAAAAAAACAAAAATATAAAACGTATGTCACCCCAGGCTACACTAAAGTTTACCCCTGCCTAATAGGGGTCAAAAATAATGACAGTGTTGCTCGCTGCGCTGTTTGCAACAGTGACTTTTCTATAGCCCATGGTGGGTTAAGACTGTTAAAGACATGTTGAGGTGAGTTTAACAGGTGTCATTTGTTCATTAGCATAGCTAACGTTATTTAAACTGGCTAGCTGCTAAGGAGCTACTCTATCGCAGACATCCCACCTCTCCCGGAAGTCTCCCGCAAATTGATGATGCTACCTCCCTGAAATCAGTTTTTTCAGGGTGGGATGTCTGCCAGACTGAGGAACAGCTACTTCCCTTCAACCATCCCGTCCCCATGGCACAACGCCCTACAGTACCAGCGACCTGGGTTGATTCCCGCTGCTGCCTGTAAGGAGTTTGTACGTTCTCCCCGTGACCCCCTGGGTTTCCTCCGACGGTCCAAAGACATTCCGGTTGGTAGATTAAGTGGTCATTGTAAATTGTCCCATGATTAGGCTAGGATTAAATTGGAGATTTCTGGGCGGCGTGGCTCAAAAGGTCAGAAGGGCCTACTCTGTACTGTACGTCAATAAAAAATATAAAGAAACCTTAATAGCAGCTTTGCAGTACAATGGACTTCTGTCTTTTTTTTTATTCTAGTAGTCTTTTCTTGTATAAGTTACGCTTTCCTCCTGTACGCTGTATCTCTAACAGTATGAGCTTGTGATGCAACTGCGTCATACAACAGGTTTTCATAGCACCTGTGCAATATACATGTGAATTTGATAATAAAATCGACTTCTTTGTTAACACTCCTAAAACCCTTATCCCAAACCGGTGCTGCCGGTTTATCTTTATGGTGAAACCTGCGTTTATTTGGATCAAAGCAAAAGGAAGGTTTATTACAAAAAAGATGAGGTCGGTATAAAAATCAAAGTCTCGGTAAGTTTGTCAGTTGAATGTATGCATTAATTTCCACACGTGAAGACTCGGGAGAAATGGGAGGTACTGTACCGAGTTGTAAGTACATTCATAGCAACACAAGTGATCGCGGTCGCGTTTTGAGTCGGGATCGGTTTGTCCCTCGCCGGCCGCCGGACCGCAGCGGCGACAGTCCGCAGTGTGAGGTCGGTAACGAAGTGAGGGCCGGGGAGATCGGGACGGGGAGAGGGGAGAGAGGATGGGCCGGGGAGATCGGGACGGGGAGGGGGGAGGGGGGAGAGGGGAGAGAGGATGGGACGGGGAGATCGGGACGGGGAGAGGAGGGGGGAGAGAGGATGGGATGGGGAGGGGAGTTGGGGATGGGGAAGGGAGGGGGAGAGAGGGGAGTTGGGGACAGGGGAGAGGGGACGGGAGGGATGGGGAGGGGACAGGGAGAGGGGAGGGGACGTGGGATACAGGAGGGGACGTAACTGGACTGGGAGAGGGGTGGGAAGAGGGGAGGGGGTCTGGGGAGAAGAGGGGAGGGGACGAGACTGGGAGGGAGGTGGGGAGGGGGCAGGAAGGGGAGGAGAGGTGGGTGGTGGGGACAGAACTGGACTGGGAGAGAGGTGGGGAGGGGAGGGGAATGAATGGAGAGGAGGGGGAGAATTGGGTCATTCCCAGGATGAACAGGAGCCAGGACTGGAGAGGGTAAGTGTGTGGATGTTGGGTTGGATTTGGAGAAGAGGCTGGTATTGGTGGTGGTGGGAGGGATAGGAATGCTTGAGGGGAGAGCAGTTGTTCTGCAGAGTGACAGAGTGGCCATGCAGGGATGGAGAGACTGGATATGCTAGGTTTATTGTCCTTGGAGCAGAGAAAGCAGAAGAGTGTAGACAGGAATGTTTGAAGGAGGGATTTTAGGGGAAAGAGTGGGTGTGTGTAAGGGTGTGAGCCAGATCATACATGGCTGTTACTGTGAGAGATAGCAGATGGATGTTGAATAGGATCAGTGCTGCTGGGCCCCAGTCTCTATCTTTCCTGCGCAAGGACACTGTTCTGCCAAGTTTGCCTAGTAACTGATGTTTGACGGTTACCTTCTGTAAAAGAAATTGTGCACAGGCATCGGAATCAAGTTTATTATCACCGGCATGTGTCGTGAGATTTCATGAAGAGATATTCATTAAGATCCTACTGTACAGGGTAGATGTAGAGGTGTTTTCACCATAGGGAGATCAAACTCGGGACATAGCAACAACATGAGATGTTGATCTCGTAAAACTAAGGTGCATTGAAATTTCCTCTCTCACAAGGTGCTGATCTCTGGAAATCTCCAGTAATTTCTCCTCTTCCCCTTTTCCCTCTTTCTATTCCCCATAGTGGTTCCCATCTCACTCCTTCTCTTCTCCCCACCTGCCCTTTACCTCCCTCTGGTTCCCCCCTTTTCCATCAGATTCCCTCTTCTTCAGGCCTTTATCTCTTCCACCTATTACCTCCCAGCTTCTTGCTTCGTCCCTCCCCTCTCATTCGGTTTCACTAATCACCTGCCAGCTTGTCCTCCTCCCCCACCACACCCCCATTTCCTTAATCTGGCTTCTTCCTCCTTCCTTTCCAGCCCCGATGAATGATCTCGGCCTGGAACATTGATTGTTTATTCCTCTCTGTGGGCGTTGCCTGACCTGCCGAGTTTCTCCAACGTTTGGTGTGTGTTGACTAATATTACTTGATGGTTTTGAGATGAAGCTTGCAAACTTGGTTTCATTATGGAGTAGGGAGTATTGATGTGTTAGATGAGACAGTTTTTTTTGGTGTCTGTGGGTTTTGTTTCCTCTCATCTTTCATTCCTGTCAAACCTTAATGAAATTAGGTTATAGTTTTCCCAGCTTTATTAAGTTCTCTTCATTTTAAGTTCCAAATGTAACAGATGCGTAGGAGTGGCAGTCAAGGTTCAATGAATGTGTCAGCATTTGGCTGAAACAGACAAAGATCAGCTTCAGGTCTCACGCCACCGGGTTCAGGAACAGTTAATACTCTTCAACCATCAGGCAGTGTGGATAACTTTACTCACCTCAACACAATGGATTTCAAAACCTGTGCTCTCTATCAAATATCAAATATCAAAAAGTGTTATCAAATTTTTTTGTATTTGGCATTTTTTTTGTCTTTTTCACCTTGGTTGTTTGTCAGTGTTTGTAGTTTTTAATTGATACTATACTATTTCTTTTACTGAGAATGCCTGGAAGAAACTTCAAGGTAGTATATGGTGACTTGTACATAGTTGGAAAATAAATTCACTTTGAATTTTGAAGAAAGAGAGGAGCAAAGTTGGTGCTCGACGAGTAATGAGGAGCTGGCTCATTTCCTGGACAGCACTGTCATATTTGTTTGGGGGGGGGCGGGGAATGATTTTCCATGTTTCTTCATGAATATCAGTGAGGTTTGCAGCGTTCGCTGCTGTTTTCCAGTTTGTGTGCTCTCCCCGGCCAAAGGTTTTCTCTTTTATCTGTGTCTTTTCCTCGGCACCTGCACCTTCCTGTGATATTTGCCTCTTTGTCCCCACAAGCTTCGATGTGGAAGCTTTGCTGAGCTGCACCAGATAAGAATTCGTACTTCTTGTCCAGTACCAAGGATTCTCAGTTCCTGCTGTCACGGCAAATATTTGTCACGGTTGCAGCATATTTAATTTTATTTTCTTTGTTTACTTGGTTTGTTTCTCAATAACTGAAGCCAAGGCTTTTTAATTTTTGTACCTTGCTCTTTAACTTGTTTTGAAATTTATCCACATTTGCTGAAGCATCGTATTCTCAGGGAGGACGTGGCCACAGCATTGCAAAGTGCCACAAGACAGGTTACCTAAATGCGGAAGAGTAGGGACACAGGGAGGGAGGGTCATAATCGTGGAGCACCACAGCACAGAAACAGACCCTTTGGCCCATCTAGTCCATGGTGAACTATTACTCTGCCCAGAGCCATTGACCTGCACGTGGACCACAGCCCTCCATACCCCTTCCATCCAAGCTCATTGTTGAGCTAGAAGGAAGGGCCTGTTCCTCCGTGTATCTCGAAATAGAATAAAATTACAAATTTCACATTTCACCCTTAACCTCTAGCTTAAGTCTCACCCAGCTGAATGGTAAAAGCCTGCTTGCATTTACCCTATCTGTGCCCCTTATAACTCCAACAAATCTCCCCTCATTTTCCTGTACTCAAGTGTGTAAACTCCTAATCTATTCCAATTTCCCCTATAACTCAGGTCCTCAAGTCCCAGAAACATCCTTGTAAATCTTCTCTGCTCTCTTTCAGTCTTATTAATATCTTTCCTGTAAGTAGGTGAGCAGAAATGCATATAATACTCCAAATTAGGCCTCACCAACGTTTTGTCTGGAGGGAGACAGCACTGAAACAGGCCTTTCAGCCCATCAAGTCTGTACTGTTTGGGAAGTGTTTGGCCATGCACTTTGGTAGAAGAAATGAAAGGGTTGACTATTTTCTAAATGGAGCCAAAATACAAAAGAAAGAGAATGGAGACTCAGAGGGACTTGGGAGTCCTCGTGCAGGGTAATTTGCAGGTTGAGGTTGCACATGCAATGACAGCATTCATTTCAAGAGGACTGGAACGTACAGTAAAAGCAAGGATGTATAGTTGAGACTTAATAAAGCACAGGTGAAGCCTCAGTTGGTGTATTGTGAGCAGGTTTGAGAACTTTATCTTAGAAAGGATATGCTGAGACTGGAGAAGGTTCAAAGGAGGTTGATGAAAATGATTCCAGGATTGAATGGCTTGTTATGTGAAGAGTGTCTGATGGCTCTGGGCCTGGATTCACTTACAATTCCGAAGAGTGAATGAGGGGTGACCTCATTGAAACCTATCGAATGGTGAAAGGCCTGGATAGAGTGGATGTGGACAGGATGTTTCCTATGGTGGGAGAGTCTAAGACCAGAGGACACGGCCTCAGAATAGGGGGATGTCCTTTTAGAATGGCGATGAGGAATTTCATTAGCCAGATGGTGGTGAATCTGTGGAATTCTCTGCCACAGGCAGCTGTGAAGGCCAAGTCTTCATGTATATTTAAGGCAGAGTTTGATAGATTCTTGATTGGTTAGGGCATGAAGGGATACGGGGAGAAGGCTAAGAGGAAAATTGGATCAGCCATGATAAAATGGCAGAGCAGACTCGATGGGCCAAATGGCCTAATTCTGCTCTTTTATCTTGTGGTCTGGGCTTTTATTACACCTGTCCTAATTTAACCCATTTAATCTTTCAGCCACCCATAGATTATACCACCCATACACACTGAGGGTAACTTATGCCAGCCTGCATGTCTTTGAGGTGTGGGAGGAAGCTGTGATACCCGCACGATCACGGAGAGTGTGAAAAAATTCCGCGCACGCTGCACCTGAGATCAGGGTTGTCCCTGGGTCTCTGGAGACGTGAGGCAGCTCCTCCACTAACTCGCACTGTGCCAGGTACTTCCCTGGAGGAGTTTGTTTGTTAGTACCAGTTAACTCCTTGGATATTGTTAGATAGGTGCTGCTTTTGAGGCAAGACACCTGCCAAGAGGTGGTGCGGGTTCCTGTTGTAAATGAGCAGTAGCCAGTTATACATCTGTGGAGTACCTTTTCTTTATCCGTTAATATTATTGATGTGTGCTGTACTGATATACAGTGTCTACTGTGTTTTTTCACCTTGTTCCCTAAAGAATTTTCTTGCATTTAGCTATAGAGTACTGTGCAAAAGTCTTAGGCACATATACATAGCGAGGATGCCTAAGACATTTGTACAGTACTGTATTTGTCAACGTGGAGCGGAGAGAGAGTTTGTAGATCTGGCGGGAGCAAAGGATGTTGGGAATGGTGAGGGTGGAGTGCCATGGGGGGGGGTGGTATGGGTCAGGTGGCAGAGGAAGAGTGCCAGGGGCAGGGGATGGCGAGGGTATAGAAACACCCAGCCCCGAGATACCAGGCAAGATAATTTCATTGCAAACAATCAGCTTATTGATCATTATAGAATGTCTCTCTGGTGCTTCCCACTCCCTCTCCTCTCCCCTTCACTTTTTCCAACCATGATTCCCCTCTCCCTGTCCCCTTCCCACTGTCGGTCCACAATAGAGATCCATACCAGAATCAGGTTTATCATCACTCACATAGGTCATGGATTTTTTTTGCAATACATAAAATTACTACAGTGCTGTGCAAATGTCTTAGGCACCCTAACTATATATATGTGCCTAAAACTTTTGCACAGTATTGTATACATGTGTACAGTTGATTGACAATAAACTTGAACTAAACTGGTGTCCATAGCCAGACTACAGTGAATATCAATAATTCTGCAGTTGGGGAAGTTACTAGAGGGAATTGTGAGGGGCTAGATCAGTGTTTCCCAACCTTTTTTAGCCCAACACCCCCCTGAAGCACCTTCATACTTGCTAACGCCCCTCTTAGGCACAATATACTTTCCAGTGCCCCCACAGGTAAAAACAAGTCTACCATTTGCTAACATGTGAAAAATGATTCTGCTTTAAATTTTTATTTGTCTTTAAGCCTAGCTTACACAGTACCTGTGCACTGTACAGCAGCTTCAATATCAATGTGATCCTTGAGGCTGATGCATTTTCAGCAGGGGTTGAAATATCAGGTTCAAGTTGTGACAGCAAAAGCTTGAAGTCCACATGCGTAACAATGTCCAAACAGTTTCTGTTTTTATTGAGTATGTGGTTCACTGCACTGAAGCCTCTTTCAACAAGTTAGGAGGATGAAAGATGCAATGAAGAGCAGTTTAGTTCTTCTCCAAAGATCAGGAAACTTTGTATGACAGTGCAGCCACATACCACAAAAGCTGACATCTTTGGAAAGTACTTTTGCTTCTTCTTCATTCTGAATTTCGATAATTTCTTCTTGCAAGTTCTCTTCCTGTTCTTCCACCTTGCCACAAAGTGAGTTAATTTCACAGTTCGGAATTTCCAGCTCATTCAAATCCTTGAATCAATTCTGAAAATCTTTCTTCAGTGACTGCAGGTGTAAGCAGTACTCTTGCAAATCACTGTCTGTGAAATGAAGTACCATACTTTCCATGGAAGGGAAACTATGAGAACGTTCTTCACCCAATGTTTTGCTTATATATTTCTAATTTTCTGATTCAAAGTGGACACTGCTCTTTTTGCCTGGACTGACGAAGGGTCTTGGCCTGAAACGTCGGCTGTGCTTCTTCCTATGGATGCTGAATGGCCTGCTGTGCTCCACCAGCATTTTGTGTGTGTTGCCTGAATTTCCAGCATCTGCAGATTTCCTCATGTTTGTATTTAGAATGTTCATTTTGTCATACAGATCGGCTAGGTATGCCACATCTCCACGTAGAAGTTTAATCTTGTTTCCCAAGCTCTTGTTGACTTTGAGCAAAGATTCAACCAGTGTCAGAAAGGTCAAAGAAACATTTTAAGCAGCAGCCTTTTGACAGCCAATGCGCTTCAGTGTGACAAAGCAAGCATTCAAATTCTTCCTTGTTATCTCAGCATAATTGGCGAAATATTCTGCTATTTGATGGATGAAATTTAGTTTTGTTGATAGTAGATATTACAAGTCATGCTTGAGAAAAGTCACTGGCTGCGAGATGTTGATGATGAATTACACAATGGACTCAAACAGACTTGGAATTTCTTTTTTCATAAATGCTACTAAACTAGCATGGTGACTGGTCAAATATGGTGCTCCATCTGTTGCACAGGAAATCATGTTCCTAATTAGAATACTTGAATCCTCAATGTACATTTTGAGCTTGCTGTAGATTGAATCTACATTGATATTTGTTTTTAACTTTTTACAAAAGAGAATCTCTTCATAAACTTTTCCATTTTTGATAAACCATACATATGCCATTAGCACTGCCTCGTCGTCTTGCACAGTTGACTCATCCAGTCATATCTGAAATTCTGTTTTTATAGCTCTATGCATAGTTGATACTCAATGCCTTCAGTTATTTCATCAATATGATGATCTACAGAGTTATTACTTAGAAGAGTTGATTTTAAAATACTGGTATCCATTTTGAGAACAGTGGTGAGCATGTCTGATACAGCAGACATTATTGATCTTTCACCAATTGTGTGAGATTTTCCACACTTTGCTATCATTTTGAAAATGTTATAAGAAGCAATGAGACGACTATCAAGGCTATTTTTAGCTTTCTTGGCAAATGTCTGGAGTGTGCATTGCTTTTCGAGTGCTTCTTTCATCTTCTGAAACTGAGTAATACCATAAATAGCCTTTTCCAGGAGTCTATTACAGAAATGTTCTTGCAATCTTGATGGTTGCATGGTTTCATTAGACAGTACAGTATTACAAATAAGACACATGGGGTATTGCTGATCTGACAGGAGTGGAATAAAACCATACTGCAGGTATGTAACATTGTATTGATGCACTGTTGTTTCTGTAGTGTCTGTTTCTTTGCAGGATTAGAATTCACGGCTTCACTGTCTTCAGATTCATAGAGATTGTATTGTACGTAATTATCCATTATTAATGAGGCTAAGTTAAAATTAAAAATGAACACAAACTGGGAATGCCTAGCGGATATTGGTGACGGCAATGAATTGACATGGATGGAGTGATGGTAATGGCATGCAATGGAACAGTGAGGCGAAGATGAAGATGATCACAACAGTGAAAATTACGTTGACAAGGATTCAGTTTGGAATCTGAATGTTAGTTGGGATAGAATTGGTGTTCGGCAAGCTACTTTTAGTTAGTGTGATTGACCAATCACGTAAGGTCTCATAATTCCCAAAGATGGTTCTTGTCTGCACATATGAAGCCGAGGTTGCTTTGAACACCTTAAGAAGAATCCTGTAGTTGGCAGGTTCACTGATTGGCTCTATTTCACTGTTTGGTTCCAGCCAGCACTGTATCATTGTGCAACCTGATTTCCGTAGATCTGTAGAGAAAGTTGAGAGGGCATACTTGATTTACTAGCTGACTCATTCTGTTGGGTACCTTGGTTGCTAATTTATGCATTCCCAATAAAGTCTGTTTGGTTGGCAAGGTTGATGAGATGGCTGAATTTCAGCCACGTTGTGACGATGAGTGCTCACCATCTGCAGAGCTATGGCTTTTCCTGTGTTCCAGGTCCTCATCCTTTTGCTTTTTTAAAGTTCCTGCTCTGCTAATGGTCAGTCAGCTCTCGTGCCTCAAGTTAGGGTATGGCTTACCTACCCCCTCCATTTTTTTTTCTATGTATCATGTATCACATTGTATTGCTGCTGTAAAGTTAACAAATTTCACGAGATATACCGGTGATATCAAACCTTATTCTGTTTCTAATTTGCTGATGACACTAAATTAGGGGTCTTATTGAGAATGAGTTGCAAAGAGATCTTGATCAATTGGGCAGAGGAATGACATATGGAGTTCAACCTGGTTAAGTGTGAGGTGATGGAAGCTGGACATTCAGACCAGAGCAAGACCTTTACAGAGAATGGCTTGGCACTAATGCATTGTGGAACGGGGAGACCTGGGAGAACAGCCGCACAAATAGGCAGGGGAGGGGGTGAACAAGATGTTCAGCCTTTCTTCATCATTTAGGGCAATAGGTTTAGTAAGGTGAGGCGAGGCTCCATTTGTCAGGGTTGGTCATGGATGTTGTGTCCCAGTGTCTAGTATGCAAGCCTGGACAGTACAATATAGAGAGCAAACTGTTACCCATGTAGCAAGCTTCCCTTTCCTTCTCCAGGCATCTGATGAACCCAAAGGAACAGCAGAGACCAATACAGTTTGGCACCAGCAGCGTCACAGGAGTTGCCACTCAACATTGAACTCTACGTAGGAATTCCAGCTCCAGATTTTTCCCTTGGGGTTTACTCCTGAAGCCTTCCCCATGAGTGGGTATAGCAGCAAGGCAGTGAAGGTTTAAGTTAAGAGTTTTTTTTCTCCAAGATGAGCTGCCAACCAGGCCTACGAGCCCCATCTGCTCAAAACGACTGGTTTTAAGGCGCCAGTAACCTGCCTTTGTCCCTTCTCCTGTCAGTAGAAACGGTTCTGCAGGGCCTGGTAGCTACGCCACCCGTGAAGGCCAGGTGCTGGACTTGGTTGCCAGAGGCTATCTGAGGTGCACACAGTGGCTTCCCCCCACTACCTTCTCTGGCTATGACAACCTTAAGGAACCAATGGGTTTAAGAGTAGAGACACTATGTTGGAGTAATGTAAGTTGTTGCCGAGGCCACGCTTGGAGCATTGTGTACTCCAATTCACCTTGTATAGGAAAGACATTGTCAGGCTGGAGGGGGTGTAGCGGAGACTTCTAACGATGAGCCACCAAAAGTGGAACTTTTTGGTGGCCAAACATTTTAGTTCCTGTTCTGAGATGTCGGTCCATGGCCTCCGCTTGTGCCAAGATGAAGCTACCCGCAGGGTGCAGGAGCAACTCCTTGTATTCCGTCTGGGTAGCCTCCAACTTGATGGCATGAACATCGATTTCTCCCTGCAGTTTAAAAAAAAATCCCTTCCCCTTCCCTCTTCTTCTATTCCCCACTACGCCTCTTGCCTCTTCTCCCACGGGATCCCCTCCTCCTTCCCTTTCTCCTATGGCCCACTCTTCTCTCCTATCAGATTCCTTCCTCTCCAGCTCTTTACTGTTCTTACCTACCAGACTTCACCTATCACCTTGTAGCTATCCTCCTTCCCCTCCCCACGCCTTCTGGCACCTTCCCCCTTCCTTTCCAGTCCTGATGAAGGGTCTCAGCCTGAAACATTGACTGTTTATTCATTTCCATAGGGACTGCCTGACCAGAGTTCCTCCAGCATTTTGTGTGTTTTGCTCTGGATTTTCAGCATCTGCGAACCTTCTCAAGTTTTATGATTTCTAAGGATGATCCCTGGACTAGAGGGAGAGGTCGGCCGTGCTGAATCTTAATTCCTTTGAATGTAGGAGAATGAGAGGTGACCTCACAGATGTTTATAAAATCGTGAGGGGTCTGCATAAGGTGGATGTTCATAGTCTTTTTCTGCAGAGTTGTGGAGTACAGAATGAGAGGGCACAGATGCAAGATGAGAGGTGAGAGGTTTAAAGGTGACCTGAGAGGTAACTTCTTTACACACAGGGTAGTGAGTACTTGGAGTGAGCTGCCAGATGAAGGGTCATGGTGGGTATAAGTGGACTACTTAAGAGGCATTTGTATAGGTACAGGGAGCGGAGGGTCTTGGAGAGTTACGGGCTGGACATGGGCAACTGGGACTAGCAGGGAGAATGCTGCGGCTAGCATGGACCATTTGGGCTGAAGGGCCTGCTTCTGTGCTGCTGTGTTATTCTATGACTAGAATTTTGTCACTTCCTGAATCGTTAACGCAATTTTGCAACAGAATCTAACACGCAACCTGTCGTCTGTTCAGATTTTATCTAGGCCTTGCTCTGTGTCCGTGGTACCTTTGAGGAGACACCTCGCTGTTGCTCTCTGCAAGCTTGGCGCATCATGGATCGGATTAAGCCTGCGGTAGCTGGTGCCCGAGCCGCGTTTAACCAGGGCAAAACCCGGCCGCTGAAATTCCGCATTCAGCAGCTGAAGGCTCTGGAGACGATGCTGACCGAGAAGCAGGATCGGTTCTCGGAGGCGCTCCACAAGGACTTGCACAAGGTTGGAAACAATGTTCTTCATGCGTGATCGGAGTCCGTCTCAAAGCCCCGCCTCCCCTGTGCCCTTCAGTAGTTCTGAATAGGCTGATCCACCTTCTAATGCATCCCCACTCTCCAGTCTGTTCATGCCCGGGTGGTTGCTGCCTCTACACACTTGTCCCATGAATGCCGAAAGGGAGCTAACTTTGTGATTTGTCAGTTGTAACATGTCTAGTGTCCATGAACTAGGCCATTTGGACCATCGATTCTCCTCCACCATTTGATCACGGCTGATCCTTTTTCCTCTCAACCCATTCTCCTGCCTTCTCCTTGTAATTTTTTACGCCCTGACTAGCCAAAAAAGCTATCCCCATTCCTTACGGAGTACACATTGAACACCAAACCGTCTGACCTTCCAGATTTCCAGAAGGTCTTTGATAAAGTGCTGCATCAAAACTAATGGAGGGGAAAATAAAAGTTCAGGACGGAGGTGGGAACGCGTAGCGCTGGTTTGCAAATTAGCTGGCTAGCCTTGGATGCTGAGAACAGTGTGCATGTGGGCCTCTCTCTGGCTGACGACGCGTCGTAAGGATCGAGGTTGGGGTCTCAGGTTATTACAGTCACTTAAGTACACTTGATAAAGGTATGGTTGCTAAATTTGCCAATGACATAAAATTAAAGTTCAAAGTAAATTTACTAACAAAGTGCGTACTGTATATGTCAGTATATACCACCCTGAGATTAATTCTCTTGCAGGCATTCAGAGTAAACACAAAGAAACAAAATAGAATCAGTGAAAAACTGCCCACGACACACAGGCGGACAAAAGACAATAAAATAGGCAAATACACAGAGAACAAAACAATAGAAATAAATAAATAAGCAATAAATATCGTGAACATGAGTTAGAGTTCTTGAAGGTGAGGTGGGAAGTTAAAGTTTTATGGGGAAAGTAAGATGGGGCGGGAGAGGCCGATAGTGTAGTGGTCGGTGTATCACTGTACAGTGTCAGTTGTAAGAATGGGGTTGGATTCCCACATCTGTCTGTAAGGAATTTGTACGTTCTTCCCGTGACCGTGTGGGTTTCTCCAGGTGCTCCAGTTCCCTCCCACATTCCAAATGCTTGTGAAGTAAAGGCCATGCTCTGCTAGCGCTGAAAGTATAGCAACACTTGTGGATTGTCCCCACCCAGCGCATTTCAATTCAATTCAGATTTAATTGTCGTCTCACCATACATGAATACGACCAAACGATGCAGCATTGCTATGGGGCCAAGGTGCTGATAGTCACACACAAGAACTCATTCACGGAATAAGAGTCCCAATGCCCCCCCCCCCCACCCCCACGACACCGCGGTTTGATACCCAGTCTTCTCGACAAACCCATATCATTAAAATACGACAATGCAGAATATGCATTGATGCCCCAGCCCACCGAGATCATGGGTCGTTCATGTAAGACCACGCGTCTCACTGTAAGCATACGGTTAGGATCAGTGAGTTTTGGACGTGCTGTGTTGGTGCTGGCAGCGCGGTGACACTTGCAGGCAACCGAGTACAATCCTCACTGCGACACACACAAAACGCTGGAGGAACTCAGCAGGCCAGGCAGCACCTAGGGAAAAGAGTAAACAGTCGGTGTTTCCGGCCAAGACTCTTCATGAAGGGTCTCAGCCCGAAACATCGACTGTTTATTCATTTCCATAGATGCTGCCTGGCTTGCTGAGTTCTTCCAGCATTTTGTGTGTGTTGCCTCGATTTCCAGCATCTGAAGATTTTCTCTTGTTTGTGATTGAACAATCCTCACTGATTTGAGTTGATGCAAATGACGCGCTTCACTGTATGTTTCCACGTACATATGACAAACCTAATCTTTAATTAGAATCTTTAAACGTGAGGATCACATAAGGAGGCTACAAAGGGCTATAGAGTTGTTAATTTAAAGGGCAAAGATGTAGTAAATTAAGCATAATGTGGGAAAACGTAAAACTGGTCCCTTTGATTGGAAATAGTTAAAAAAAATATTATCTAAACAATGAGAGATTGCAGAGCTCTTGAATATAGAGGGATCTAAAAGTCCTGGTGCTTGATTTGTGAATGTTTGGTATACAGGTACAGCAAGAAACAGAGGGTTGAGATGGAAATTGAATGCAGGAACCAGCAGACAGTGCTTAGCTTCAGTGCTTAGTGTATTGGTGAGATCATAGGTTTAAGGTGAGAGGGGAGACTTTTTCACTTGAGGAATGGACAATATATAGAATCAGCTGCCAGAAGAAGTGATTAGGCAGGTACATTAACAACACTGAAAAGACAATTGGACAAGTACATGCATAGGAAAGGTTTGGTGGGATATGGGCCAAATGTCGGCAAATGGGGCTCGCTTGGTTTGGCGGAAGCACCTGTTTTTGTGTTGTATGACTCTCTGACAGTGTAGATGTGAAAGGGGAGGTTCCTCTTGTGAGGCAATCGAGCTGTCTCTTTGAGGGTCATTTATTTCAGAGATGAAATGATAGACAAGAATATGGAATTGAAGTTAGTCATATGAGTAATTTAGTGCGTGGCAGGTGAGGCTTCAGGGCCTGAATGGTCTTCACACACTCTTGGTTGATACAAGTCTGAGCTACGCATGGAGACGATATTTCCTGTAGAGGGGGAGTCTAGGACCAGAGGGCACAGCCTCAGAATACAAGGACATCCCGTTAGAACAGAGATGAGGAGGAATTTCTTTAGCCAGGAGGTGGTGAATCTGTGGAATTCATTGCCACAGACAGCTGTGGAGGCCAAGTCACTGGGTATATGTAAAGCGGAGGTTGACAAGCTCTACATTAGTAAGGGTGTCTAAGGTTACAAGGAGAAGGCAAGAGAACGGGGTTGAAAGCGAAAATAAATTGGTGGTGCAGACTTGATGGTCCAGAGGCCTAATTCTGCTCCAATGTCTTGTTGTCCACACCTGCATCAGACTTGGTGTGACCAAGTTTGGCTTCAGAGGAAGTGAGAAGCTATGCAGGGGATTACCGTAATGGACAGATTGGCTGAGTAGTGTTCACCAAGACTGGGTGAGGCTTACAATATGGGCAGCCTGACTCCGAGTGAAAGGGGCACTGGTAACTGACTTCCTTCCTTTGTCAATTGCCAGAACAAGTTTGTGGTGGAAGTTTATGAAATGTTGGGGATACTGAATGAGATCACGTTGGCTATAAACAAGCTTCCTGAGTGGATGGCACCAGAGCATGTGGCAAAGAGCATACTGACATTGATGGACAATGTTTACATCCACCGAGAGCCTCTGGGTGTGGTTCTTATCCTCGGCGCCTGGAACTACCCGTTGGCCCTCGTGCTACAGCCATTAGTTGGGGCCATCGCAGCAGGTACGTCTTAGTTTAATTACTTGCACATATCTGTCAATAATATTGTTGTTGATGGGGAGGGATGCACTTTGTGTTCTGCTGATGTTTTCTTTCACTTTTTTAAACTTCTGTGGAATTCTGCAGTTATTTCAGTCCCTTCTCTGGGAGGTACCACTCTATGTTGGGACCATGGTTCAGTTTGTGGTCCAGGGGTGATGGTCCTGGTCTCTCTGGTTGGAATCGAGTGGGTTGGAGGCCACTCCATGCTTGTCTGGTACCGCTTACCTCTGGGGATGCCGGCTCCCTCACTTACACTGGTCCAGGGTCTGATAACTCTGACCAGGAGCCCGAGTGGAGATCGGGAGTAGGAATCCTGTTTGATCTCGAAGGCCTCGTCTCCCTCCCTCTCTCACTCTAGTCAAATATCTGGCAGAGGTTGAACAGGGGAACATCCTTGTTGGATCAGTACACTGTGGGCATCCAGGTGAGTCCAGGCACAGGAGGTCAATTCCAAATCAGTGATAGAAGCCGATGAAAGTTAAGAAAGAAAACTACTAGATACAGTAGCATAGTGGCTGGCATAATACTTTATAGCAGCGGTCCCCAACCTCCGGGCCGCGAAGTACACAGGGGTGCAGTGGTAGCCGGGACGCACCCAGCCCATCTTTAAGAAAAAAGCCGAAATAAACAAACTAATTAATTAGGTGCCACCCGGCACATAGACGTCAGCCCAGATCAGAGGCGATTGCCGATTGCGTAGAGCAAGTGAAATCGGCAATCACTTCTGATCTGGGCCGACATTTATGTGCTGGGCGGCAGCTAATTAATTAGCCTGTTTATTTTGGCTTTTTTCTTAAAGATGTGCTGGGTACGTCCCAGCTACCACTGCATGCTTCACGGACCAGTATCTGTCTGCGGCCCGGAGGTTGGGGACCACTGCTTTATAGCACCAGTGGTTGTCCAATTCCAGCCACTGTGTGTTGTACATTTTCCTTGTGATCATGAGGGTTTCCTCTCACAGTGCAAAGACGAACCGGTTAGGGGTAGTGAGTTGTGGGCATACTATGTTGGAGCCGGAAGTGTGGCAACACTTGCAGGCTGCCCTCAGCTCATCTGCAGACTGTATTGGTCGTTGAAGCAAGCAACGCATTTCACTGTATGTTTTGATGTACATGTGACAAATAAAGCTGTTCTCTCTTTATAGACAAGTCAGTGGACAGAAATAGATTGGGCTTTATTAAGAATATTTCAGAGGGGGAGTTTGGATGTCACAAGATGAACTTTCAAGGGGCATCACCCATTTCACATTCACCAGTGTTCTTAGGCTTCTGTGGATCTGGGAACTTCCACTAAAAGTGTAATGGTTGGCTTGTACTTCCTTGGTTCAGTTTCTGCATATTTATCATTTGCAATGTTTCAAGATAAATCGGATAAGAGAATGCGCAAAGGGATTCTGTTGAGTGATTGGGGGGGGGAGAAAGGACAGGAAGCTGTGTTTCGAGGGAGGCTCGGTGGGGCTGGGCATGGTGGGAGGGGCTCCTTCCCTGGAGAAGAAACATGTGAGGGAGAGGGGAGGCAACAGAGGTCTTTAGAATGGGGACAGGCCTCTGTTGGTTTTGAAGAGTGTCACCTCTTGTGATGGTGCAAAACTAGGCACAAATATAAGTGTGTCTCTGAAAAATGCAGTGGGGAATTGGGGAGAAACTTGGTGCTGAGAGCGTGGAACTTAAAGGTGTCAGTTCCATTCACTCCACCACTCCCCAAGAAACATTGCGGTGAATGGAAGTGATGTCTTAAGCAGAGGGTGAGGAAGAGCTGGTGGAGGGAGATGAAAGAGGAATGCTGATTATGGTGGGAGAAGGCTTGAATGGTGTGGGAATGCCAACAGTGGCTCTGTCGGGCTGAAAGGCCGGTATTGCTGTAAGCCCAGAATGATAATCAGTGTTGTATCCCCCGTCCCCAGGAAACGCTGCAGTCCTGAAGCCGTCGGAAGTGAGTGGGAATACTGCCCAGTTGCTGGCGGATCTGCTCCCTCAGTACCTGGACAAGGTGAGTGCGGGCACCGCAGAAACCAGGACAGCAGGTCACCCCACCTCCCCTGCACAGCTCACCACACGCCGGGAAGGCAGAGGAACAAGAAATCCCATCCCGATCGTGGCGCATTAGCAAGTTGCCTGTGGAAGGATGGTGGTGGTGGTTGGGATGTGCTGCCACAGAGTTGATGTGGCATGGACCCATTTTGTGCCTCTGTGTAGGCCAGTCAGAATCATTGTGACACAGGAGACCATTCAGCCCATCTGTGGCACTCGCCCTTGTACATTGCGTTTTGTAGGATTACTTTGATATTTCTATTTTATTATGTTTTTTTAGTTGTGTTCTTTATGCTTATTGTGTTTTTTTTTGTGTTGCATCGGATCTGGAGTAACAATCGTTTCATTCTCCTTTACACTTGTATACTGAGGTTCTGTAACCCTGCAGCTGGAATCCCTTGACCCTGGAACCATCCCGGTAACTCTTCCCTGTAGCCTCTCCGGGGGCGGTGACAGATCTCACACGAGGCCAGAATGCCCTGTGGCACAGGGCTCGGTTGATCCACTCTGTCAGACCTACCCCTCGGCTTGACTGGGAATGTTGGGCAAAGATAGGTCGGTGGACTGGTCAGAATCACAGTTGGTCATTCGACGGGCTGAATGGCAACTTCCAAGGGAGCCTTGTAGTTGGCGGGTAATGCGGCTTGAGATAGTTGATGTGAAGCTTCCTTCCTCAAGGACCTGTACCCCGTGATCACCGGAGGGCCAGAAGAGGCCGCTGAGCTGCTGAAGCACCCCTTCGATCACATCCTCTACACAGGCAGTGCCGCCATCGGCCGGATCGTCATGGAAGCCGCTGCCAAGCACCTGACGCCGGTGACCCTGGAGCTCGGCGGGAAGAGCCCATGCTACATCGATAAGGACTGCAATCTGGACGTTTGCTGCAGGTTGGTGTCTGGCTGATACAGTGCAGTTGGAGGTCTTCAGACTTCATCTTGGGAGCACGTGCTCGAAGTGGGGATGAAGGGAGCAAGCATAGAACAGTACAGGTCAGCACAGGCCTTTTGGCCCACAGTGTTGTGCTGAACCAAATCCATTAATAATCGTGGCCAGCTAAACTAATCCCCTCTGCCAGCGCAATGTCCATATCGTTCCTTTTCCCTCACACTTATGAGCCTGTCCAAATGCCCCTTAATGTGTCTGCCTCTACCACCACCCCAGGCAGCACACCTACCGTTCTCTGGGCCTTCAGCATCTCTTTCAAAATTACCCCTCCCACCTTAAATGCATGCCCTCTGGTATTATAAATATTTCAACCCAGAGGAAAAAGATATTACTGGATCCCTAGGAGAGGCAAGTGTAGAAATTGCCGGGGCCCTAGTAGAGATATTTAAAACATCCTTAGCAACAGGAGAGGTGCCAAAGGTTTGGAGGATAGCTAATGTTGTTCCACTGTTTAAGAAAAACTTTGAACGTGAGCCAGGAAATTATAGGTCAGTGAGTCTGACACCAGTTGTGGGAAAGTTATTGGAAAGTATTCTAAGGGACTGGATATATAACTATTTGGATAGACATGGACATGGAACTGGACTCTCTGACGGTGGTGTCTGAAAAGAGGATGCTGTCCAAGTTGCATGCCATCTTGGTCAATGTCTCCCATCCACTACATAATGTACTGGGTGGGCACAGGAGTACATTCAGCCAGAGACTCATTCCACTGAGATGCAGCACAGAGCGTCATAGGAAGTCCTTCCTGCCCGTGGCCATCAAACTTTACAACTCCTCCCTTGGAGGGTCAGACACCCTGAGCCAATAGGCTGATCCTGGATTTATTTCCTGGCATAATTTACATATTACTATTTAACTATTTATGGTTTTATTACTATTTAATTATTTCTGGTGCAACTGTAACAAAAACCAATTTCCCCCGGGATCAATAAAGTATGACTATGATTGAGGATAGTCAGCTTGGTTTCTTGTGCAGTAGGTCATATCTAACCAATCTTACAGAATTTTTTGAGGAAGTTACCAGGAAAGTGGATGAAGGCAAGGCGGTGGATGACATCTACATGGACTTTAGCAAGGCACTTGATAAGGTCCAGCGTGGGAGGCTGGTCAAGAGGGTTTAGTCTCTCAGCGTTCAGGGTGAGGTTGTAAATTAGATTAGATACTGTCTTTGTGGGAGAAGTCAGAGAGTGGTAGTAGACGGTTGTCTCTTTGACTGGAGGCCTGTGACTAATGATGTGCCACAGGGATTAGTGCTGGGTCCGTTGTTGTTTGTCACTTATATCAATGATCTGGATGATAATGTTGTTAATTGGATCAGAGGGTGTCATGGGGAGCCTTGCAGAGGGATCCGCATCAGCTGGAAAAATGGGTTGAAGATGGCAGATGGAATTTAAAGTAGACCAGTGCACTTTGGTAGGACCAACCATAGTCGGTCTTGCACAGAGAACGGTAGAGCACTGAGGAACATTATAGAACAAAGGTATCTGGGTATACGGGGGGGGGTGTAATTCATTGAAAGTGGCATCACAGGTAGATAGGGTCATAAAGAAAGCTTTTTCCACAGTGGCCTTCATAAATCAATATAGTGAGTACAGAAGGTGGGGTGTTATGTTGAAGTTGTATAAGATATTGGTGACATTTAATATGGAGTATTGTGTGCAGTTTTGGTCACCTACCTACAGATGTAAACAAGGTTGAAAGAGTGTAGGGAAAATTTACAAGGATGTTGCCAGGTCTGGAGGATCTGAGTTATAAGGAAAGATTGAATAGGTTAGGACTGTATTATTTGTAATGTAGAAGAGTAACATGAGGGGAAACTTCACTTCGAGGGTTGTGAGAGTGTGGAATGAGCTGCCAGCACAAGTGGTCCAAGCAAGCTCAATTTTATCATTTAAGAGAAGTTTAGACAGGTACGTGTATGGATAGTAGGGCTATCCCGGTGCAGGTCATTGGGAGTAGGCAGTTTAAATGGTTTTGGCATGGACTAGATGGACCAAAGGGCCTGTTTCTGTGCTGTACTGCTCTAAGACTGTGACTCCAGGTACTCTGGTTTCCTCCCATGTTCTAAAGGCACAGAGGCTAGTAAGTTAATTGGTCACCTGTGTGTAATTGAATGGTGCGGGCTCATTGGGCCGGAAGAGTCTGACACCACGCTGTATCTCTGAATAAAATACAATTACTGTAAGTTACAATAAAAAAAGCGCAAAGGAGGAATAGCGTGTTAGCATTCACGCACTGTTCAGAAATCTGATGGTAGGCAGGAAGAAACTGTTCCTAAAATGTTGGATGTTGGTCTAAATAAACCTGTACCTCCTCCCTGATGGTAATAGTGAGAAAAGGGCCTATCCCAGATGGTGAGGCTCCTTAATGATGGATCCTGCCTTCTTGAAGCACTGCCTTTTGAAGATTTCCTCTGTAGTTTGTGAGAATGATCCTGAAAGTGAAAGGGTTAACATATGAGGACTGTTTGATGGCTCTGGGCCTATACTCACCATAATTTAGAAGAATTGAGGGAAGGAGTATCTCACTGAAAGCTATTGAATATTGAAAGGCCTAGATGGACTGGACATGGAGAGATGTTTCCTATCTAGGGCCAGAGGGCAACCTCAGAAGACAAGGACGTTCCTTTAAGAACGGAGATGAGGTGGAACCTCTTTAGCCAGAGGGTGGTGAATATGTGGAATTTATCATCACAGACGGCCATGGAGGCAGAGTTATTGGGTATATTTAAGGTGGAGATTGATAGGTTCTTGATTAGTAAGGGTGTCAAAAGTTATGGGGCAAAGGCAGGAGAATGGGATGGAAAGGGATACTAAATCAGCCATGATGGAATAGCAAAGCAGACTTGATGGACTCAGTAGCCTAATTCTGCTGCTAAGTCTTATGCGGGCGGCTTTTGCCTATGATGGGGCTGACTGACCTGCGGCCTCTTACAACCCTGGTGACGCTTGCTGGCTGCCCAGAGCACATCCCTGGTTGTTAACACAAATGATGCATTTCAGTTTGTGCATATGATAAATAACTGAATATGAATCTCCTACAGCCTCCATACTCTCTTGGTAAGTAGTTAACCATATAACCATATAACAATTACAGCACGGTAACAGGCCATCTCGGCCCTTCTAGTCCGTGCCGAACTCTTACCCTATCCTATTCCCACCGATCTGCACTCAGCCCATAACCCTCCATTCCTTTCCTGTCCATATATCTATCCAATTTAACTTTAAGTGACAACATAGAACCTGCCTCAACCACTTCTGCTGGAAGCTCATTCCACACAGCTACCACTCCCTGAGTAAAGAAGTTCCCCCTCATGTTATCCCTAATCTTTTGTTCTCTAATTCTCAACCCATTCCCTCTTGTTTGAATCTTCCCCACTCTCAATTGAAAAAGCCTATCCATGTCAACTCTATCAATCCCCCTCATAATTTTAAACACCTCTATCAAGTCCCCCCTCAACCTTCTACACTCCAAAGAATAATGACCTAACTTGTTCAACCTTTCTCTGTAACTTAGGAAATGAAACCCAGGCAACATTTTAGTAAACCTCCTCTGTACTCTCTCAATTTTATTGACACCTTTCCTATAATTCGGTGACCAGAACTGTACACAATACTCCAGATTTGGCCTTACCAATGCCTTATACAAATTCAACATTACATCCCAACTCCTATACTCAATGCTCTGATTAATAAAGGCCAGCAAACCAAAAGCTTTCTTCACCACCCTATCCACATGAGATTTGGTTGAGTTGGTCACTTTCATCCTTTGATAAAAGATTGGCTCAGTGTTTGAAGTCTCGACCAATAGGAGTGGGCAGGGTCTAGAGGAAGAGGTGGCTAAACATTCAGTGACATCACCTTTGGTCACTTGTGGATAATTGCTTTTGTTCCTTCTAGGCGTATAGCATGGGGTCGGTACACCAACTGTGGGCAAACCTGCATCGCCCCGGACTACGTCCTGTGTGATAAAAGTATCCAAGATGAGGTGGTGAAGAGGATCAGCTCCACCATTACAGTGAGTGCAAAGTGAGGGGGAACAGAGAGCACAGCAGGATGGCTGGCATCTGAAAGAGGAAAGTCCAACTTGACTGTAGCAGGCGCTTCCTGTGCTACATCTTGTACAAAATGAGTGAGACTCTTGTTAGGATGTGAGCTCAGTGTCCAGGTCCCCACAGCCAAGTGGAGATTACTGCACTGGACAACAACATTTTTCAAAGTTGTTGCTTCCTCAGAATTTTATTTTGTTCGTGATAGACAACTTGAAGCTGAACACAGATACAATTTCAGATTGCTTGTATCACGTAGGAACTTGTAGAAACAAGAAATGAACTTTTATTGAATATAATGTGTTTAATTGCATAACGGTGCTGATGTTTTGCAGTACTGTGATAAGACTGCTAAACGGATCCTGACCCGGATCTGGGCCATACCCTCCAAATATCCGGACCTGCATCTTGGTTTTTTTGCACTACCTTACTTTCCATTTTTCTATTTTCTATTTATGATGTATAATTTAAATTTTTAATATTTACTATTGATTTGTAATCCAGGGAGTGGGAAGCGCAGAATCAAATATCACTGTGATGATTGTACATTCTAGTATCAATTGTTTGGCGACTATAAAGTATAGTTCAACTAAAATGCTTTGTTGATGATTTTCATTTGTACTCAGTGTCTGAGGCTTCTCACTTATATGTCCAACAATAATTAGCCAGCATTGATGGATTCCAGTTGCCCTGATACTGTTTCTCCATGATCGCAATCTCCTGGTGAAACCTTTCACCATGCTCGTCACTGACAGCGCCATGATTTGCGGGGAAGAAGTCTAAATGGGAATTCAGAGAATGAATCTTTAGTGACATGTTGCACTTGATGGTTTTGTATGCTTGAAGCATGTTGTCAACCAAACAGTACGTAGTTTGGTGCTCTGTAGGTGCCAAGAAAATTTTCAACAACGTCCTTGAATACCTACCATGCGATTTTCTCTGGTCCCACTTGAAGTTCTTCTATGTTCCAAATCTGTTGAGCTCTTATGGTACCTCAGCATCCCTGGGGAAGCCACATCTGTATTCATGTCAGCTCTTGGTTCCTGTGAACCATTCGTAACCTGATCAGCTTGTGAGGTGGAAATGTGCCCCTGAATCTGCAGCCCAGTGGCAGTGAGTAAACCTGTCCCTCCAGTCTCCTAAACATTCGTTCATATTTATCATGTGTACATGGATTGAAATTCGTAAGCTGGTGAGGACCCGACGAGGTCCCTGCTTTGGTCTTGTCAGGACCCGACGAGCTGTGGTAAGATGTCTGTACTTTTGAGTTTTGGATGGCCCACCGGGTGATCCTGCCTTTCACAGCAGTCAGAGCAAAGGTGCTCAGTGTTTCAGAAGCAGTGGGACCGGAGTCACGTATAGACCCAGACTGGGTACGGTTGCGTGTTTTAAAATGGAACTGAAATCCTCAAAGAGATGAAAGACTGCATGATGTATTCGAAGTGTGCAGTCTTCCATTTAAGAAACTAGTTTTGGTGATGGGGCAATAGTTTATCATTGTCCCTTCCCAGTCTCTAGCACCATTGATCCTTTGCATTAGACTCTGTTTCCTCATGGCTTGGCCATTGAAGTATCGTTTTAATATTCCTGTTTCCTTTTCTTCTAGGAATTTTACGGATCCAACCCCCAGACATCCCCGGACTACGGACGAATCATCAACCAGCGACATTTTCGGAGAATTATGTCCTTGCTGGAGGGAGTGAATGTGGCGTGCGGCGGTCAGAATGACGAAGAAGATCTCTACATAGGTACTTGTGGCTGTGGGAGGTCGTGTGATTATTGCTTCTACTACACCACACAGACACCGTACCAGAAGGAGCAAAGTACCAGTGTAACGATGTGTGCTGTTGGTTTATCAAGCAAATAGTTACTTGGTTCACACTCTGATTAGCAAGGCACAGCTCAGGTCACTGTCCTGTTGAGGAACTGAACCAGAAATTATTTCTGCTGATTTCCTTCCCTCACCCCGTGACTTTGGCTTTCTCTAGTCCCTGGTGGGAGTTTGTTTCTCTTCCCTGCTCTGCTCTCGAAGAGCCCCTGTCCCTGACTGCCTCTGAGAGTCTCTGGCCTTCCTCTAATCTCCTGAGTTACAACAGTGGGGAGATGAACTCATTTTGTTTGATCTCCAGTTCTTCACTGGCAGTGTAGTTGTCTGTTCAGACTGCCTCTTGGCTGTGGCTGTGACTTGGGCAGGGTCCAGACTAGGTTTGACGTGGAGGGGTGGGAGCTGGAAAAAGGTCTGGGCTGTGGGTCAGGAATGGTGGGGGGTGGGGTGGGGGATGTGCAAAGTTGGAACTTCTGGGAGGACAAAGTGAGGTTTAATATCCATAGATCCCTCAAAATTGCCGCACAAGTTGATAGTGTCGTTAAGGGCCTTGTGGTGTGTTTTGCTGTCATTAGTTGGGAGATGGGGTTCAAGATCTGAGAGGTAACATTGCAGCTCTGTAAAGTCCTAGTTATACCACACTTGGAATATTGTGTTCAGTTCCGGTCCCCTCATTATCGAAAGCTTTAGAGATGACGCAGTGGAGATTTCCCAGGATGTGTCTGGATTAAAGAGCATGTCCTGTGAGGGAAGAATGAGTGAGCTAGGGCTTTTCTCTTTGGAGTGAAGGAGAATGAGAGTTGACTTGATAGAGGTGTACAAGTTAATAAGAGGCATATATATTGTGGACAGCTGGAGACTTTTAGCCAGGGTGGAAATAGCTAATACAAGGAAGCATATTTTTAAAATGACAGGAGGAAAGTATAGGGGGTTATTAGAGGTAAGTTTTTTTTTACATACAGAGTGGTGGCTGTGTGGAACACGCTGCCAGGGTTGGTGGTAGAGGTAGATACATTAGGGACATTTAAGAGACTCTTACAGAGGCACATAGATGATGGGAGGGCTATGTAGGAGAGAAAAGTCGATCTTGAAGGTCAGCACAACTTTGTGGGCTGAAGGGCCTGTACTGTTCTGTGTTTTGTGTGGCTGCTGTACATCCTGCTTCCCCTGCCTGCTGTTGCCTTGGTGACTGCCCGTCGCCATGGTGCTGAGGTCAGGAGTGAACGGAGACCCATTCTAGTCACAGAGGCTGCACTGGAGAGCTGTTCCCTGTGTGGACAGCTGGCAGAGACTAACCCAGTGCAGCTACAGCCTGCTGCTGAGGGCAGGAGATCAACAGAGACCGGGGGCAGGTAGGTCCTGTCACAGCTTTAATCAGCTCAGCTACAGTTATCTTTCTCATGTGTGACCAGAGCCTCTTGTTAACTTGCTCAGCTCCAACAGTTGTGACTGACGTGGATCCTGACTCCAAGATTATGCAGGAGGAGATCTTTGGGCCGGTGCTGCCCATTGTCACGGTCAGTAGTGCGGACGAGGCCATTGCCTTCATCAACAAGCGGGACAAGCCTCTGGCTCTCTATGTCTTCTCCCACAACAAGAAGGTGAGGGTTGCTGTCTCCGCTGATTACCGGTGCTTGTTCTTGCCATTCCGTTGTAGTAAATGTTACCAATAAAAGGTCTCAGCCCAAAATGTCTATTATCCACTTCCCTCCATAGCTGCGTCCTGACCTGCTGATATCCCCCAGCATCTTGTGTATAAGTCCAGATTCCAGTGTCTCATGTCCCTTGTGTTTCTGACCGTATAAAGCACTGGTCAGAACTCAATAGCAGTACCATTTATTTATTTATTCATCCATCCCTCCCTCCTGGCTCTTCAAGCTGTACCGCTTAGCAATCCCCATTTTAACTCTAACCTAATCACGGGACAATTTATAATGACAACCAGTATGTGTTTGGATTGTGGGAGGAATCCGGAGCACCTGGGGGAAACCCACACGGTCACAAGGAGAACGTAGAACTTCCTTACGGGCATCGGTGGGAATTGGTACTGTAAAGTGTTGTGCTGACCACTGCGCTACTGTGCTACACTATGTGTAGTTCTGAACACCGCACTACAGGAAGGATGTTGATAGCGCTCAAGAGGGTGCAGAGGCAATTGACTGGGACGTTGTCTGCGATGCTGCAGTTCAGTTATGAGGAGAGAAGCTGGGTCTGTTCTCCCTGCAGTAAGAGGGAACATGATCAAGGTACATAAGATGAGAGATGTAGAGATGGTGGGCCGCAGCAAGTTTTTCTCTTTATCAGAGTGAAATAAAGCTAGGTGACATTAATTAGAGTAAGGGGTAAGAGACAGTTGGTAGGACAACACAGAGCATGACAAGAACAGAATGCAACAAGCAGTGAAACAACAGCAAAGTAAGCCCCTTTCCAGACACAGACTCAGACCCCTCTATATCTCCAGAACAGGCTTCCAGTCTCGTAAGCTTCAACTTTCGGGCTTCATCTTCGGGACTACAGATTGACTTTTGGGCTCCGATCTTTGATGTATTGGGCTACACTGTCTATTTCTGAATTGTATCATTTTATCACTATTCGGAGATTTCAGCACCATGGGGTGTTGTCTTGTCTGGTTGAGTTGTTAAGCTGAGGCTCCTATCCTCTTGTGGCACTATTTTGTGATTGGGTTTGGCTGTTCTCACTGTATCATGTGGATTAGATAAAGATCAGCTTTACTTGTCACACACATTGAAGCCTACAGGGAAATGCAAATTTTGTATCAAATCAATGAGGATTGTGCTGGGGGCAGCCTGCAAATATCACCTTGCTTCTGGCACCAACATAATGGGCCCAGAACTTACTTACCCTAACCAGTACATCTTTGGAGTGTGGGAGGAAACTGGAGCACCTGGAGGGACCTCACACGGTCATGGGGAGAACGTAACAACTCCTTACAGGCAGTGGGGAGAATTGAACCCCGATCTTACAGCTGGTACTGTAAAGCAATGCGTTAACTGCTATGCTACTGTACTGCCCATAGCAGCTCAGTCAGCGTCTGTGAGGAGAGACATGTTTCAGGTCTGCGATTCCTCTTCAGAACTGGGAAAAGGGTGATGTAGCTTGATGAGGAATCACAGATCAGAATGGACTATTTCTCTCTCCACAGACTCTGCCTGATCCGCTGAGTATTTCTAGCATTTTCTATTTTTACATTAGCTGTTCTGATTAATATCTTCCCTCATTTAATCATTGATCCTGGTCATTAACTCTTGCTGTGCTTCTTACAACAGCCATTACACTTCAGTGCACAATTGACTAGAGGGCAATTTTGAACTCCCAGAGTTGGGATGTGAAGTGAGCCATTGTAAGCAAGTCTTGCCCATTAAAACTTCCCTTAATGTTTACCTTTTAAACGGACTGCAGAACTAGGCAAAAGATTGAGCTGGCACAGACTAGGTAGGCTGACAGACCTGTTTCTGTGCTGTAGTGCTCTGTGACTTTAACTGGAGGCCTTGAGTTAGAGACTAGGTGGGCTGGGGCTGTTTACCCTGGAGTGAGGAGCCTGAGGAGTGACCCTATTGAGGTTTGTACAATCATGAGGGGAGATAATTGGTCTTTTCCCAGGGAGGGGAGTTTAGAACTAAAGAATCCAAATCAGGTTTAATACCACCGCATATGTCATGAGATTTGTTGTCTTTGTGGCAGCAGTACAATGCAATACATAATAGAAAAAAGTATGAATTATAGTGTGTGTGTGTAGTGCAAAAATAGAAATAAAAAAAAGTAGCATAATCTTCATGCCTTCAATATCCATTCAGAAATCAGATGGCAGAGGGGAAGAAACTGTTCCTGAACTGCTGAGTGTGCACCTTCAGGCTCCTGTACCTCTTTCCTGATGGCAGCAATTAGAAGAGGGGATGTCCTGGGTGATGGGGGTCCTTAATGATGGACACTGCCTTTTTGAGGCATCGCCTTTTGAAGACGCCCTGCATACTGTGGAGGCTGGTGCCCATGAAGGAGTGGACTCAGCAGCTTATTTTGATCCTGTGCAGTATCCTCCCCGACCCCCCCCCCCCATACCAAACGATGATGCAGCCAGTTAGAATGCGCTCTACGGTACATCTGTAGAAATTTATGAGTGTCTAAAGAGCATTGGTTTAAAGTTGGATAGATAAATTAAAGGAGTCCCAAGGGACAAGTTTTTCCACACTGAATACGGTGGGTATATGGAGCAGAGGGTATGGTAGAGAACGATACAGTGAGAACTTTCAGAAACAGTTTAAAAGGCTTGGAGAGCTATGGGACAAATGAAGCAACGAGATTAGTGTAGTTATGCAGCCTGGTCGGCATGGATGAGTAGGGCTGAAGGGCCTTTTCCTCTGCTGCATACCTCTATGAATCTGTACTCTTCCAGATTCTGAGCAAAACTGGGTGATGGAGCAGTTCCAGTCACTAGGCAACAACAAAATGCTGGAGGAACTCGGCAAGTCGGGCAGACGAATAAACCATCAAGTGGTTGTCCATTTGAAGCGTAAACAGTGTTTTTCTTTCTCTCTCCAGAGTGGCCCTTTGACCTGCTCTATATTCCTGACACTTTTTTTATTCATATTGCAGATGTCAGAAGTGAGGAATATTTTGCTGTTTTTGGCAGGGGAGCAGTAAATTCTGAAAACCTGTTGACGACTGTTCAGAAAATCGAAATGTTTGTCACCTGGCTCACAGGTGGTGTTTCTGCATTGTCCCAGCACTCTTTGGCCAGAGGGTGGTGAATCTGTGGAATTCATTGCCACTGATGGCTGTGGAGACCAAGTCACCGGGTATATTTAAAGATGAGCTTGACAGGTTCTTGATTAGTAAGGCCATCAAAGTGGAGAAAATAGGAGAATGGGGTTAAGAGGAAAATAAATCAACTATTATTGAAAGGTAGAGCAGACCCAGATGGCCTAATTCTGGTCTTATGTCTTACAATCACTTGGGCCATGATTCCGGTGTTGTTCCCACCTGGGCTCCCTATAACTTACTGGGTTATTATCCATAAAAGAGTGTTAAAAATGCATCGTGTATTATCCAGAAAAATCTGTCAGAAACGTATCGGGTTAATGGGACTAGCACTCAATTATTATTAAAGTCTGACAGGCCACAGTACTGAATCCCTGTGTGCACCAGATTATCCGAGTATTTACTGCATGTTGTGATTAAGTTTGTGTTTCTTGTCTGTGCAGCTGGTAAAGAAGATGATAGCAGAGACATCTAGTGGTGGGATAATGGCCAATGACTGCTTAATCCACTACTCTGTCCCAGCACTGCCATTTGGGGGCGTGGGTGAGTCTGAGATACTTTCTTCCGGTTTCTGTCTGCCCTGCAGAACGGTGACTGAGCGGTCAACATTGGAATTAGGGTTGGCTACTCAGACAAAATTTCTTCTTCCCGTGGGTAGTCAACCTTTGGAGCTCTTCATCTAAGAGGGACATGAAGTGTTTTCAAAGCAAATCGAGGGATATGTGCACGAAATAGGCATCCAGATATAAAAACTTAAATAAGGCTTGAAGTGGAGAAGGGTTTGAAGATTCCTTTGTTGTTTGAGTGAGCATGGAACGTTAATCACAAGACAAGTGGGGCCAATGTTGTGAGACTCTTGTAGGGATAGGAGGAGGCCTTTCATCCTTTCTAAGCTCTACTACTGTCTGTTAAATTAAGGCTGACCTGCACCTGTTCAGGAGGGCCTCTACTTTCTAAGAAGATTGAGGCAAATGAGGCTCCCCTCTCCGCCCCCACCCAACTTGACTGCATCTTACAGAAGCACCATTGAGAGGGTCCTGACAAGCTGCATCTTCATCTGGCGTGGGAGCAGCTGAACCATCATCGGACCAGAAGTTCCTACAAAAGACTGTGAGAACAGCTGAGAGGATCATAGGGATCCATCAGGGACATTTATCAGTGCTGTGTACACAGAGCCCTTAGTGTTACGAAGGATCTCATCCATCCATCCAGTATTCTCTTTCACTTTCTACCGTCAGGCAGGAGACGCTGGCGCGTTAAAAACTAGAGTAGTCAGGTTGGGAAAGTTTCTTCCCTCAGGCCGTTAAGCTTGAACTCCCTGCCGCATCATATTTGAAGTGTCGCTGGTTAATCTGTTCGGTACCTTACAGTGTTTAATTTATGCATGATTCATCTGTAGATTTCATCATTTAACTGTCATCAGTTATTGTGTGTTGTGTACTACTGTGTTTTACACCCTGGTTTGGAGAAACGTTAGCTCATTTCTATATACATTAAGTGGTTATATACATTATGCGCATGTATATAGTTAAATGACAGTAAACTTGACTTGATCTTTGTTGAACAAAATTATTCTTGTTTTTGAAATTTTCAATCAGTGCACAGTAATTTCTGATTCTGTTGTGCGGAAGTACTTCCCGACACAACTTCTAGGACCAACTCTGATTCCCAGCTCTTGCTCTCTTGTTTTGGGCTCCCCACTCTTCCTCCAACCTGATATCATCTCAGGACCAGCTCTGATTCCAGCTTCTGCCCCCTCGTTCTAGACTCCCCACTCACCTCCAGACTATCAATTATGTGTGTGTGTACATCTCCTTTGTTAATGTCCCCTTCTTACCTGAGCGACAGGGTGGAGTAGCACCAACTGTGGTTACATCTTTGCCTCTCCTCAGGGGATGCAGATGGAACAGATAATTCCATTTCCTAGTTCTAGGCTCGGTCTGTGCATTGAGCTGGTTAGAAACCAAATGCAGAGGCTGTTCAGCCCATCTAGGAAGAAACTTCTCTCGGCTTCATTTGCATTGAAGTGTGCCCACAGCCCGTGGACGTACTTTTAAGGACCCTTCATCTTATGTTCTCAATGTTTATTGCTTATTTATGTTATTTCTTTCTTTTTGTATTTGCACAGTTTGTTGTCTTTAGTACATTGGTTGAACAGTCAAGTTGGTGCTGTCTCTCATTGATTCAATTATGGATTTATTGAGTATGCCTGCAAAAGAATGAGTTTCAAGTTGTATATGGTGACTTGTGTATACTTAGATAATAAATTTATTTTGAACCTATTGAGCTGCTATCACATGATCTTTCTGAAGTTCAAAGTCATCATCATCATCAGCGATCACTCGTAGTCGAGTATGATTCTTCTGGTGGTTGATCTGGTCACTTGTGGGTCTAGAGATAACTCAGGAGGCCAATCTGTATTCCTCAAGTCCTGTTGCAGTGTTGGCAGGTGGAGGTCATTGAGGTGGTGTTGGATGTAGCTGGTTGGGCCTCTCCCAGTTTCTCCTTATGTTGAAGCTGCTTGGTCCCAGTGGTACAGTGGATGTATTCTTTGAGTTGTGCAGTCTCCTCGTGCCTGCCAGGCATACGGATGATGTGCTGACCCATCACAAATGTTGAGTCACGATTATGGCTGTGGAGTTAATGTTAGCTTCCTCCAGGATGCTGGAGTTAGTAAACACAAAATAATCTGCAGATGCTGGGGTCAAAGTAACACTCACAACGTGCTGGAGGAACTCAGTAGGTCGGGCAGCATCCATGGAAAAGATTGGTTGACGTTTCGGGCCGGAACCCTTCGTCAGGACTGAAGAGGGAAGGGGCAGAGGCCCTATAAAGAAGGTGGGGGGAGGGTGGGAAGGAGAAGGCTAGTAGGTTCCAGGTGAAAAACCAGTAAGGGGAAAGATAAAGGGGTGGGGGTGGGGGGAAGTTCTTTCCAGGACATCTCAAATGTCCTCTTTCTTTAAGGATCGTGGTTTCCCTTCTGCTGTCATCAATGATGCCCTCACCCGCATCGCCTCCATTTCCCGCACTTCGGCTCTCACCCCGTCCTCCCGCCATCACAACAGGGACAGAGTTCCCCTTGTCCTCACCTACCACCCCACCAGCCTCCGGATACAGCACATTATCCTCCGCAACTTCCGCCACCTTCAACAGGACCCCACCACTAAGCACATCTTTCCCTCTCCACCCTCTCTGCTTTCCGCAGGGATCGGTCCCTCCGCGACTCCCTGGTCCACACGTCCTTCCCCACGGATCTCCCACCTGGCACTTATCCCTGTAAGCGTAAGTGCTACACCTGTCCCTACACCTCCTCTCTTGCCACCATTCAGGGCCCCAAACAGTCCTTCCAGGTGAGGCAACACTTCACTTGTGAGTCTGTTGGGGTCATCTATTGCATCCGGTGCTCCCGGTGTGGCCTCCTCTATATCGGTGAAACCCGACGCAGATTGGGGGACCGCTTCATCGAGCACCTCTGCTCCGTCCGCCACAACAGACAGGATCTCCCAGTAGCCACCCACTTCAAGTCTGCTTCCCATTCCCATTCAGATATGTCCATACATGGCCTCCTCTACTGCCATGATGAAACTAAACTCAGGTTGGAGGAGCAACACCTCATTTACCGTCTAGGTAGTCTCCAGCCCCTTGGTATGAACACAGAATTCTCCAACTTCTGGTAATTCCCTCCCCCTCCCTTCCCCTATCCCTATGTCACGCTGCCCCCTCCCCCAACTGCCTATCACCTCCCTCATGGTTCTGCCTCCTTCTACTACCCATTGTGTTTTCACCTATTCTTTCTTCACCTTTCCTGCCTATCACCTCCCTGCTTCCCCCCCCCCACCCCTTTATCTTTCTCCTTACTGGTTTTTCACCTGAAACCTACCAGCCTTCTCCTTCCCACCCTCCCCCACCTTCTTTATAGGGCCTCTGCCCCTTCCCTCTTCAGTCCTGACGAAGGGCTCCGGCCCGAAACGTCGACTGATCTTTTCCACGGATGCTGCCTGACCTACTGAGTTCCTCCAGCGTGTTGTGAGCGTTGCTGGAGTTAGTATACCTGTTCTTCCAGGTAGCTCTTAGAATCTTCCGAAAGGCATCTTTGTTAAGTTTCTGGGGATTTTATGTGCCTGCTGTATGTTGTCCATGACTCTGCTCCATATAGCAAGGAGGGGAGAACTATAGCTTTATAGACCAGAAGTGTTGGTCTTGATATCCCGATCTTCAAAAAACCCTCTTTCTCAGCCTAGCAAAAGCTCCACTCACATAGTCCATTCTGCAATTTACTTCAATAGACAATAGGTGCAGGAGTAGGCCATTCAGCCCTTCAAGCCAGCACCACCATTCACTATCAACCACAATCAGTACCCTTTTCCTGCCTTCTCCCCATATCCCTTCACTCCTCTATCTTTAACAGCTCTATCTAACTCTTTTTTGAAAGAACCCAGAGAACTGCCCTCCACTGCCTTATGAGGCAGAGCATTCCACAGAACCACAACCCTGTGTGAAAAAGTTTTTCCTTAACTCCGTTCTAAATTGTCTACCCCTTATTCTCAAACTGTGGCCTCTGGTTCTGGACTCCCCCAACATCGGGAACATTTTTCCTGCCTCTAGCTTGTCTAATCCCCTAATAATCTTATATTAGGTCAATTTTGGCTCTTGAAGAAAGAAGGCTGCCAAAATATGGGAAGTGATCAGTGTTCTCCAGAGGGATGTTGTCAACTTGGAAGGTTGGAGATTTAGGAGCTTGATCTGCAGCAGGTTGGTGCAGGACATGGGGTTTCTTGATGTTTAGACCAAGTCCCAGGAGCTTGTATGCTCTGGCAAAAGCATCCATTATGCACTGCAGATTCTCCTCAGGGTGAGCTACGACAGTGTTATTGTCTGCATACTGGAGACCCATGATGGAACTAGCTGACGCCTTGTTCTTTGCCTTGAACCTGTTAAGGTTAAAGAGCCCCCATGTGTCCTGTAGAGAATAGAGACTCCTTGTGGGAGGTCTTGGCCTGTGAGACGAAGAATGGTTGCAATGAAAACAGCAAACAGAGTTGGGGCAATGATGCCGCCCTGTTTGACCCCAGTCCCAACCTTAAAAGATGTGGTTTCAGAGCTGTTGTTGCTAATGACTGTTGCACTCATAGCATTGTATAAGAGCTGCAAGATCTTGAGGAATTCCTCCGAGCACCTGATTTTGGACAGTGGGGGGAACTGGCCCTACCACTGTCAGCTGAATATATAAACCAAGCTTCTGTTCTGGTATAGTGCTTGTAGAGTGCTGTATTGTCAGACGTGCCCTCATACAAAATGCAGGTCCTGGGCCAACGACCCTTCTCCAAATTGACATGACTAAAAACTGATTGACTCATTGATGCTTGTGAGATCTTGCTTTGCACACTATGGGTGTGCACCTCTGTTCCAAAACTCCAAGACTTCTGGCTCCCTTACATCAACTCATTTTGATGATGTGATCAAGCTGTCCTTAGTGGGGGAAGAACAGTTTATTGCCTTTGATAGGCTGGTTCCATATCACAGAGAAAAGTATGGTAAAGGGGGAGGGGTGGATGGTATAGACTGTTACTGATAGGGCAGTTGTCCTAGGAACAGAACTGGACCATTCGGCCCATTGAATCTGCTCTGCCATTCCACAATGGCTCATTCATTCTCCTGCCTTCTCACCATAACCTTTGACACCTTTCTAATCAAGAATCTTCCAACATCCACTTGAAATGTACCCAATGACTTGGCCTCCAGTCTGTCTGTGGCAACCAACTCCACAGATACACCACCCTCTGGCTAAAGAAATTCATACCCATCACTGTTCTCCAGGCTGTGCTCTCCGGTCCTAGACTTTCCCACACCCACTCTACCTAGGCATTTCAGTCACAAGCTGTTCTGCCCATGACAAGTACGTAGATGTTATCTCAGTTAAGTAAAGAAACATGATTAGTTTAAGTGGAATTACTATTCCAGAATTTAAACAAAATAATTCTCAAACTCTGAGTGCCGTTACTAATACCAGCATTATCACATCTCCAGTGATTCACAAGTCACTATGCAGAGTGTCTTTCGAACTGCAGCCTGGTTAGCTGATAAAGAAAGGCTGGCTCTGTTATTGGAGTCAAACTGGAGCCTGTGGTAAAACAAAGGACCCTACGGAAAATCCTGGCAATTCTGGACAATGGTTCTCACCCTCTGCAGGCCACCTTGGCTGAACAGAGGAGCACTTTCAGTAATAGACTAAGACAATGGCACTGCTCCAAAGAGTGCTATATGTCATTCTTGCCCTTGGCCATTGGGCTCTATAATGAGTCTATTGCCAGGGAAGTGATGACCCCCTCCTGTTAGACTGTTTGAGGTAATTTATCTTTTATTCTTTTTACTTCTCTTCTAATATTTATATCTGTGTAATTGTAATACTACTGTGACTCTGTAGTTTCCTTTGGGATCAGTGGAAATCTGTGATTATACTGCCAGGGTCAGCATTGTAGTCACATCTAAAACTGAATGCCTGTAATACTGACTTTTACAGACTTCTCCCCAACACACTATTTTAGAACGGAGCATAGAACACTACAGCACTGTACAGGTGGTGTGGGACCTCGGGCTCCTGTACTTCCTACCTGATAGCAGTAGTGAGAAGAGAGCATGGCCTGGATGGTGACGATCCTTGATGGTAGATACTGCTTTTCTTGTGGCAGCACTCTTTGTAGATGTGCTCAATGTTGGGGAGGGCTTTGCCTGTGATGGACTAGCCTGTATTCACTACTTTTTGTCGGCTTTTCCATCCAAGGGCATTGGTGTTTCCGTACCAGGCCGTGAATTAACCAGTCAGGATATTTCTCCACTGTGGATCTTGAGAAGTTTGTCAAAGTTTTTGGTGACATGGCGAATCTGCACAGACTTCTAACAAGGTAGAGGGGCTGCCCTGCTTTCTTTGTAGAGGCACTTGCGGCTGGGCCCAGAACAAGTTCTCTGAAATGATAACACCGAGGAGTTTAAAGTTACTGATCCTCTCCACCTCTGATCCCCTGACGAGGATCTTCCGTTTCCTCTCCGTGTAGTTGACAGCCCTGGGTGGACATTTTACCTTTACAAAACTTTTTAAAAAGAAAACTGAATTCTGAATGATCTTGGTTTGTGTTCACTTGTGGTCTTTTTATGACCTGGCAGTATCTCCGCCCTCACACAATGTGTACTGTTTGCAGGTAAAAGTGGCTTCGGGTCGTACCATGGCAAGTACAGCTTTGAGGTGTTCAGCCATCGCCGAGCCTGTGTGCTGAGGTCACTGAGCATGGAGAAAATGAACAGTATGCGGTACGCGCCCTCCAGTGACTCGAAACTGGAGTGGATAAGGTTACTGCTGAAGCAGCGTGGAGGTGGCAAGAAATGGTGGTTTATTGGGATTGTAGCATTGGGAGTCCTGCTTTCCATAGTAATGCGGGTGAGTCTGAAGTGATATGTTTGCTAATGAGTTAGAGTCATAGAGCACAGAAACACGTCCTTCAGCCCTTTTAGTCTGTGCTGAACTATTAATCTGCCTGGACCCATTGACCTGTACCTGGACCTTAGCCCCCTCAGCCATGTACTATCCAAATTTCTTTTAAATGTTGAAATTGAATCCTCATCCACCACTTCTGTTGGCAGCTTGTTCCACATGCTCACCACCCTCTAAGTGAAGGTGTTCCTCCTCAAAGTCCACTTAAACATTTCACCCTTGGCCTGTGACCCCTAATTTATAGTGTCACCCAGCTTCAGTGCCAAAAAACCTGCTTGCATTTGCCCTCATAATTTTGTGTACCTTGTTGGAGTCTGATTCAAATTTATTTATGGCACGTACATCGAAACATATAGTGAAAAGTGTGTTAACAACCAACACACCCGAGGATGTGCTGGAGGCAGCTCACTAATGTTACCACACAGTCCGGTGCCAACATAGAATGCCCACAATGCTTGACAGAACAACATAGAACACAATAGAACAGAACATGCCAAGCAACAACAGCGAAACAAGCTTCATTTCTCCCTCCCACTCACATACGCACAAGCACAATCCTCAAACTCCAGGATGGGCTGTTGTCTTCAGCCCTCCAGCGGACCTGTGGATTCACAGACATTTGGACCTTCGGCTTTCCCAGCAGGTTTGCCGAGAACCGGGTGCAGGAAATAGTTGTGATTTATTCGGGGGAATGGGTTGTGTTCAAAGAGCAGAAATAGAAACGACAGCAACTTCTCCCAATAGAAGCAGAGTTAGAGGTGCATAACAAAAAAAAACAGGCCCTCCAGTTCAGTGAGTCTGTATTAAATAGTAATCCTGCCCTGATCCCATTCATTAATCTCGATAAAATCAGTCCCCAAAATAAATGTTGAAATCGAACCAACATTCACCATTTCCACATTCGCGCCACCCTCTGAGTAATGTCGCTCCCCGAGGTTTCCCTTAAATTTTTCACCTTTTACCCTTAACCTATGACCTCTATTCTAGTCTCCAGACCAAGTACAGTGTTGCTGCACAACACAGTACATATAACTCACACCTATAACACAAAGTAACATCACAAATAAATGAACAAATATTCTCGACTGGAGTGTTTTTTCTCTGTTATTATGTATTGCATTGTACTGCTGCTGTAAAATTAACAAATTTCACAACATATACAGGGAGACTTCCAGTGTGGGTGACTGCAGTCTTCCATACAATCTTGCCCAGGCCTGCGCCCTGGAGAGGACACTCCAGCATTGCCTCACCGCGACGGCACAACTGAAGCAAGACTTTCCAGGCGCAGATCCATGGTCTCACAAGACTAACGGATGCCACCATACCGGTGATACTAAACCTGATTCTGAATATATTCCAGAAAATTAACTATGTTGAGTGAGTGACAACATGACTCTGTAAAAGAAATTGTGAGGTCTGATACACAAAACAAAAAGGCATTACTTTAGAAAAATCAGCACCGATTGGGGAAAGAGGATGCTTGAAGGGATCAGTTTGTTGTGTACAAGTCAGTGAGAGCAACCAAGCAAGAGTGATTAGGAAGGCAAATGGTCTTTAACCTTATTGCCATTTTAATTTGCCCAGGCCTTTTGTTCTTGCACTGTCTCCATTGCCCCTTTCTCGGCATCTGACAGCTGCTATAACTCCCTTTGTATCTAACTCTTCCAAGTTCAGGCGAAAGGCCTTTGATCCAAAATGTTAACTCTGCGTCACTCTCTGAACACGCTCAGAATCATGTTCATTATCACTGACGTTCTAAATGTCATGAGATTTTTTTTTGTGGCAGTATTATAGTGCAATACATAAAAATGCACTTTAGTAGGTTCCAGTTAATTGGGACACGTCGGAACCAGTACATTTTGGCCCAATTACTTGGCTGTCCCAATTAGCCGAAGTTTCGTGGAAGTTGTTAAAAAGGTATAAAAAAAAACCACTGTTCAACTGAGTAACAAATTAGGTATCTAATTGAAATACAGAACAAATTAGAACACTATTAATACTACTACAGTACTATAACACTGTATATTGGTTCCTAATAGTTATCGATGGAGGAATTAATGCAGCGTAAGTTGTCGTGTTCTTTTGATAGACTGTAAATGAATCAAATCAGCGCAGTCACCTAGTGCAGATAATGAACTGCATTCATACAATGCTATCGATGATTGCATCCTCCAAGTCTTCATTTTCATTGAAACATTCAGGATGATTATTGATACTTACAAATTCTTCACAGTTCCTAACTTGTTGAAGTAGTGAAATTGTTTTATTTTTACTCCTGGCCATTTCTGTCATCTCCAAGCCTTAATGCTTGCAACCACATTGAGAATACAGTTGTGAATGGTCCTACTGCTTATTTCTCACCGACTATCAATTCTCTTAGGTACAGTGTCGTGCAGTTTTATAAGAAAATCAGCTGGTAGGTTGTTCCAAGCATCTTGGAGAACTTGGCACAGTTCTTCTGCAGACATTAACTGTCTCACTTGCTTCTGTCTTTCCAAGTAATCCCAGACAGCCTCGATGATGTTGAGATCAGGGCTCTGTGGAGGCCATACCATATGAAACCATATAAAACCTAAGACTTTTACACAGTACATATACACACACATTCAGTGGTCTCCCTATTCGGTACAGGAGTGGATCAGAGTGTCGTCGTCTTCTTCTGTAGTCCATCTACTTCAAGATTCAATATGTTCAGAGATGCTCTTCTCACACCGCTGTTGTAATGCATGGTTACTTGAGTTACTGTCACCTTCCTATCAGCTTGAGCATTCTCCTCTGACCTCTCTTATTAACAAGGTGCTTTTGCCCATTCTCTTTAAACTTTAGAAATTATTGTGCATGAAAATCCCAGAGATCAGCAGTTTCTGATGTTCTCAAACCACCTGCCTGATACCAGCGATCGTTCCATAGTCAAAGTTACTTGGATCCCATTTCTTCCCCATTCTGATGTTTGGTCTGAACAACAACGGAACTTCCTTACCGTGTCTGCATTATTTTATGCATCGAGTTGTTACCATATAGCTGTCAGCTTAGATATTTGCATTAACGTGGTGTACCTAATAAAGTGGCCACCGTGTGTGTAGTGCAAAAACAGAGAGGTGGTGTGCATTTGATGACATACCAGATTTCCTTGAAATATAGCCGCTGATGTGCCTTCTTCGTAATTGCGTCAATGTGTTCAGCCCAGGATAGATCTTCAGAGATGTTGACACCCAGGAACTTGAGGCTGCTCATCCTTTGCACTGTTGACCCCTCGACGAGGACTAGCGTATTTTCTCTCTACTTTCCCCTCCTAAATTCTACAATGTTGTCTGACTTGCTGAGAATTTCTCATTGTTATTCATTTCAGATTTGTAGCATCTGCATGATTTTGGATGCTCTGTCTTGCATGGGGAACAGCACTTTCTAACTTTGTATCTCTTTTCTTCCAGCGTTTCTTGACGTGGTATAATTGACCCGATATCATCGCATTAACCTCCCAACCATTGCACATGGAACCATCAGATTTATGGAATCAAGAATCACCAAGCTCATTAAAGAAGCTACTTAACAGCTCAGAACTCTTCAGTTGGAGCTGGTAACAAACAACACCATTTTATCCCATTTTGTGATCAGGGTACCGCAATGAAAGAGAGAACACTAACACTAGGCTTATGAGCTATATGGCTACCCAAGCTGCAATATCGGATTTTTCCAACATGATATCAATGTCACTTTTCTAAGATATGATCACAATTCTAATAATCACTGTTTTGATTTCTGAGTATGATCACCTGCCTGGGTTGCTGCGATTTCACATTCATTGTATGGTCATTCACAACACAAGCTGGGAGCTTCTGTTGGGAAGGCCATTCTTTCAAAATTTTTATTGCTATCTTTTCCAGCACTTTTTACCTCAGTTATGACAAACTAGCATCAAAGATTCCCAGTGCTAATTACACTTTAGTTCAGACTGAGTTTCCAGCATTTTTTTTTTGTGTTTAAAAATAATCTCCTTAGGAGCAGCTCCTATCCACAATACTATCCCAAGTCCCCGATGAAGTTAATCGTCACGGTGAGTTTCTGAAAATGTATTACTTGTAGTAGATCACTGAGATTAGCCTGGCTCTCACAGCAATCCCATTTCCCAGCAAGTTACTAATGACCTTCCTTGTTTCACAGAGGCCTGAATTCTTCTACCAGCTACATTAGGACCAATAAACCCACCTAACAACACTCCTTTGGGATGTGTTAGGAAACCCATGTAGTCACTGGGAGAACATGCAAACTCTGCACAGACAGCACATGAACCTAATGCACATTTGTTTTCACCTTTATGAGGAGGATTTTTAAGATTAAACCTTGGATATTTGGAAAGTAATGTTAATTCACTGAGAAATATTTGTAACTAGCTGCCAAGCAATGATTGATGCAAGTCTGAATGTTTTTAACATTCTTAGATCATGAGACATAGAAGGAGAGCCAGGCCGTTCGGCCTGTCCAGTCTGCCCCGCTGTTAAATGGTGGCTGATGCATTTTCCCTCTCAATCCCAAACTAATTTTAGTCATTTGGAATCCAGTTATTTCGTCAGCACTCTGTATTCTTGTGCATTCTTAATTAGAATCTTGTATTTTTAAAAAATCTTTGTGCTAAACGTGCATGTCTGTATTAATCCTTCTCTAACATCAATTTAACATAGAATACATTTATCCCAATGCTGTCCAACTCCACTGGACAGAGATGGAAATGAGTTTCTGCAGAAACTGGGAAGAGAAACCTGTTTTTAAAAATTAACAAATCTATTGTGGTTTGGCACTAGGAAAGCTGATAGAGTCTAAATTGGAAAGTCCAGTTATACTTTTATCTAGCATCAAGGTTTTGTAGAAAAAAACACAGGGTTATAACCCAGAGAGACCCTTGTGTCATGTTGAACTCTTGCCTGAAAGTGAGAAGTTGACATTTCAGGCTGAGACTAATCATCAGCCCAGGTCTTGGCCCAAAATCTACTGTTCATTTCCATGGATGCTGCCCGACCTGCTGAGTTCCTCCAGCATCTTCTGTTTGTTCTTCTGGATTTCCAACCTCTCTAAGATCCTTGTGTTTATAACCTATGCTTATCATTTGTCTACCATTCTGGGGATTTGATAATAATTGCAATTGCACTGCAAAAGCTGCTTCATTTGCTAGCAAGCACCTTGGGAGACCCTGAAAAGGAAGTAAAAGGTGCTATAGAAATGCAAGCTTTCAGCAAAATATCTGTACGGTTGAATAATGTAACATGCATTTATGTACAAATTTAATAAAACATTTTTGATCATACTGACCTTTAATATGGATGACATGATGTTAACCAGTGGGCCTTGTTAGTGAGGATCACTATCAAAGCCGTGTCATCTCCCCAGCTGTTCCTGCCATAATTTTTTATCTCACTTCCAATAAAACCCCTGAGAGGATGTGGCTAAGAACTAATGGGAAGCTGTTCAACCCATAATCACCCCACTGCGCTCCAAGTCCATGGTTACCCAAGCCTCAGTGGTTTACCTACATAGGTGACACCTGCTGTTACACATACCTGAAGAGAGTGCCCCACCCCACATTACTCCAGTGCCCACCCAGTCACCTTCCCAAGGTCCTGGCTGATCCTGTGACCACGCCTGGTCAATCTGTATGGGGTCCTACAGCACAGAAATGGGTTATATGACTCCACCAATCCCAAGTACTGCTCCATACTAATCCCTTCTAACAACCAGGCTGAAGAAACGAATATGCTCATGATCCCCTGTATCTTTTGCCCCTATTTGAAATCTGTATCTCCTGGCCCTTGAACCACCAAGGAGACACCTTCCCTATGTCCACCCTGTGACAGCCATCAGGATCTTTCTCACCTTTGTCAAATCTTTCAAAATTTTCTTTTGTTCCAAGGAGAACAGCCCAGCACATCACACAAACCAATCTTCCATCCTTGGACTCAGTTTACACTGCATGCTGTCGGAGCAGTACTGCCAGGATAATCAAGGACACGATCCACACAAACCAACACACTTTTCGTCCCTCTTCCCTCCAGGAGAAGGCTCAGGAGCTTGAAGACTCATACGGCCAGATTTGGGAACAGCTTCTTTCCAACTGTGATAAGACTGATGAACGGATCCTGACCCAGATCTGGGCCGTACCCTCCAAATATCTGGACCTGCCTCTCGGTTTTTTTTGCACTACCTTACTTTCCCTTTTCTGTTTTCTATTTATGATTTATAATTTTAATTTTTAATATTTACTATTGATTTGTACTCCAGGGAGCACGAAGAGCAGAATCAAATATCGCTGTGATGATTGTACGCTCTAGTATCAATTGTTTGGGGACTATAAAGTATAACAACCTTCCAGCCGTTAGATCGGCACTATTTACTCCACAGGCCTTCATCCCTTCTGCACCATTACACACTACCCTCTACGAAATGTCCACTTCCTTTTCCAACAGCCATTTTATGTTGTGTTTCTTTTTATAGATGTTCTGTGAAGCAGGTCTTATGAGAAAAGGTTGAGCTAGCTTTGGAGCAAAAGAGGCTGAGAAGTGATTTGATAGAAGTGTACAAGATGATAAGAGGCGTAGATAGAGTCGATAGCCAGAGACTTTTTCCCAGGGCAGAAATGGCGCATACAAAGTAAATGTGTTTAGATATGTAGGTATGGTTCCTTAAGGTTGTTGTAGCTGGGGGGTGGTAGTGGGGATAAGCTCCCACTACCTATTAAATGCTCCCAATGGCATGTGTCTCAGTTAGCCAGAAGTCCAGCTCCTGGTCTTCACGCGTGGCTTAGCCACTAAGCCTGGCGGAACCATTTCTGCTGACAAGAGAAGGGGCAAAGACAGGCTACTGGCGCCTTAAAACCGGTCATTTTGGGCAGATGGGGCTCGTCAGCCATGTTGGCAGCTCATCTAGAAGGAAAACCCTGATCTCAAACTTCTGCTGCCTTGAGGCTATACCATTCATAGCGAAGGCTTCGGGAGTAACCCCAAGGGGAAAAATCCGGAGCTGGAGCCCCTAAGGCAGTCACTGATTGGCAACTCCTGCAAAGCCACTTGGTGCAATTCTGTATCAGTCTGATGTTCCTTTGGATTCGTCAGCCGCATGGGAAAGAGGAACCTGCTGCATGGGCAACAGCTTGCTCTCCATATCACACTCCCAAGGCCTGTGTATCACACAGACAGCTGGGATGTAACATCCACGGTCGACCTGGACCCGCAGAGGACCTCAAAGGTATGTATGTGGAACGGGCTGTCAGGTGGTGGTAGAGGCAGATGCACTGGGGACATTTAGATATGGAAGTGTAAGATAGAAAATGGAGGGCTAGGTGGGAGGGAAGGATTAGATTAATGTTAGAGGGGACCAGAAGGCCTGTATTTCGTTCTATAATTATCCTCTTAGGTTGTCGCATTTTCAAGTGCAACAAGAGTACAAAGGGTTAATTGAGAGGCAAGAAGTTTGGAGGGATTTCTTTCACATCGAGGGTGACTAGAATCTGGAAGGAGCTTGTGGAGGCAAATACTCTCACAAGAAGCATCTAGATACGTACTGAATGGCCAAGGCTTAGAAGCCTATGGGCTTAATAAAGGGAAATGGGATTGCAGTAGGTAGGCACAAGGGGTGACATGAAAATGATGGGCTGAAAGGCCTGCTTGCATTATGAATCTATGGTGTACTTTTCCCAGGCAGCTGAGGGCCTAGTGACCCAGCCTCTGCATGACAGATTACTGTCTGCCCCATCAAATTAGTCTTGACCTTGCCCTAGGCCACCCAGCACATGATCCTGGGCGATCTGCAGTTGAACAATAAAACTATTTGTTTCACAAAACCAAACAACCCGAGGTATTATTTGGTTGCTGGCTTCAGCAAAATCAGCTTATTTCACGCATAGCTCCCCTGACAGTGAGCTACAGTTGTCTGAGGTTGCTCAGGACCATAGATATAGGAGCAGAATTGGGCTATTTGGCCTTTCGAGTCTGTTCCACCATTACCTCATGGATGATACATTTCCATCTCAGCCCCAATCTCTCGCCTTCTCCCTGTAACCCTTCATGCCCTGACTACCAACCGCTGCCTTAAATATACCCATTGACTTGGCCTCCATAGTAGTCTGTGGCAATGAATTCCACAAATTCTCCACTTGAGAATCCACGTTAGGTCTCGAAATCAGGGATTAGTTAGATGTGAAAATCTGAGTTGTTTTAAACTGGTTTGCAGAGCTTGTTTGTTCAATAACTCCCTTAGACAGCATTTCTATTGAGGCAGTTCGTCTACAACTGAAATGTAGAGAGTGCTGGAAGTGATGGGCTGCCTCACAGTCTCTGGACACTCCCCACCCCCAGTCCCACCTCACTGAGTGCCTAATCATCCTCTCTTGAAGAACCTTGTTCAGTAATTTCTCCTGTGCTTCCTGTAGTTCAGCCTCCATCATGGGCACCGTAGTATCCAGGACACCTTCAAGGAGTGAGGTCTCAAAACGGGGGTGTCCAACATTAAGGACCCCCATCACCCAGGGCATGCCCTCTTCTTATTGTTACCATCAGGTAGGAGGTACAGAAGCCTGAAGGCAGGCACTCAACGATTCAGGAACAGCTCCTTCCCCTCTGCCATCCGATTCCTAAATGAACTCATGAACACTACCTCACTACTTTATTAATTTCTATTTTTTGCATTATTTATTTAAATCGTTTATATATCTGTACTTATAGTATCTATATTATACTAAATGTATAATTCACATTTTTCTCTATTATTATGTATTGCCCTGAACTGCTGGCACAGAACAACCAAATTTCATGACATCTGCCAGCAATATTAAACCTGATCCTGATTCTGAACTAAGCAATGCCTCAATTTGGAAATTGTTTCCTCATGGAAGTAGCTGGGGGAGAAAATCTCTACACAATCACACTACAGTAGCAGTTAATTAATTAATGAATACGAAACAAAGACCTGGTTGTTGTTCACCAAACTTTGTCCTAACGAGTGATAACTCAGCAGCAGGAAACGGTAACGTGGACGAGCCTATGTGACTTGCAACGTGGAGGCACTGGGTGCTGAAACTCCGCCGAGTGAACCCCTCCTGCCTGCAGTAGGCACATGGTTGATAGAAAAATGTAGGGCAGTGTAGAAGGGGTTAGATTGATCTTGGAGTAGATTAAAAGGTCGGCACGACATCATGAGCCTGTACTGTCCTGTTTCAAGTTCAAGTTTATCGTCATGTGGCTACATATTTACAAGACTTCAGTGGTGGCGGGGTGTTCGTTAGTCTCACAGCCTGGGGGAAGAAGCTGTTACCCAGTCTGGCGATCCCAGTCCTGATCTTGCTGTACCTCCTTCCTGACGGGAGTGAGTCGAAGAGATTGTGGGATAAGTGGAAGGGGTCCTCAACAATGCTTCTGGTAACTGTCACGAACAGGGGGGAAAGGGGGGCCCTGTGATCCTCTCTAAGAGTAGATCATTTAGCCCCTCAGGAATTCACCAGCAACAGTGAGATTGGTTGCTGACCCTTTATATCCTACCCGCCTTTCCGGCCATTTCCCCGGTTTCTTGGTGCAAACATGCATCAGCTTCATCCGTGAATGTTCTGATGCCTGAGCATCCTTTGAGGCGGAGAACTCCAAAGATTGAGCAATGCCTCACCATCTCTTTATCCTGGCATTCTGTTCCATTGTCTGGCATGGAGCAGTAGTCTCCCCCTCTCCCTCTCCCTGTCCACTCTCCCTCTCCCCACCCCTCTCCCCTCCCCTCTCCCCACCCCCCTCCCCTATCCCATCCCTCTCCCTTCCCTCTCCCCATCCCTCCCCCTCTCCCCACCCCTCCCCTTCCCCTTCCGCTCCCCATCCCTCCCCCTGCCCTACCCCATCCCTCTCCCTCCCCTATCCCCACCCTCCCCCTCCACTCCCCTATCTCCACCCCTCCCCTTCCCCTCTCCTCATCCCTTCCCCTCCCCCTCCCCTATCCCTCCCCCTCCCCCTCTCCCCACCCCTCTCCCTCTCCCCACCCCCTCCCCTGCCCTATCCCTATCCTCTCTCCCTCTCCCCACCCCTCACCCTCCCCTCTCCCCTCACCCTCCCCTCTCCCCTCCCCCTCCCCTATCCCCATCCCTCACCCTCCCCTCTCCCCTCCCCTCACCCTCCCCTCTCCCGTCCCCTCCCCTCACCCTCCCCTCTCCCCTCCCCCTGCCCTATCCCTATCCCTCCCCCTCTCCCTCTCCCCACCCCCTCCCCCTGCCCTATCCCTATCCCTATCCCTCCCCCTCTCCCTCTCCCCACCCCCTCCCCCTGCCCTATCCCTATCCCTATCCCTCCCCCTCTCCCCACCCCCTCCCCCTGCCCTATCCCTATCCCTATCCCTATCCCCTCCCCCTCTCCCTCTCCCCACCCCCTCCCCCTGCCCTATCCCTATCCCTATCCTCTCCCCCTCCCCACCCCTTCCCCTATCCCCTCCCCTCTCCCCACCCCCTCCCCCTCCCCCTCCCCCTGCCCTATCCCTATCCCCACCCCTTCCCCTATCCCCTCCCCCTCCCCTCTCCCCACCCCTTCCACTTCAAGAGCTCTCTGGTCAGAGTCATTGAACGGCGCTGCGCAGAAATAGGCCCTTGGACACATCCCATCCTTTCCAAACCGTTATTCTGCCTGGTCCATCCGACCTGCACCTGGACCGTACGCGTCCCATCCATGTACTTACCCAAACCTCCTTTAATATTGAATTCGAGCCCACGTCTCCCACTCCTGCTGGCAGCTCGTTCCACTCTCACCACTCCCTGAGTGAAGTTCCCCTCAGGTGCCTGTTACGCGTTTCACCTTTCACCCTTAACCCTTAACCTATGACTCTGGTTCTAGCCTCACCCAAACCCAGTGGGAAAAGCCTGCTTGTATTTACCCTATCAATAATAACTTTTACCCTATCAATAATAACTTTTACCCTCCTTTAAACTCTCCCCTCATTCTCCTCATCCCCAGGGAATAAAGTCTGAAGCTGTTTATCCTTTCCCTGTCACTCAGGTCAAGTCAAAGTAAACTGTTATGCAAGTACATATACAGTACTGTAAGTCACCATGTGCTACCCCGAGATTCATTTTCTTGCAGGCATTTAGAGGATAGAGAAATATAATAAAATTTATGAAAAGTATACATGAAGGCTGACAAACAACCAATGTGCAAAAGAAGATGACTTAAATCCTTGTAAATTTTCCCTGTACTCTTTGAATTTTATTGCTATCTTTCCTGTAGGTAGGTGACCGGATCTGTACACAATACAGTTCTCCACATTAAGCTTGCATCAAGGTTTTAAACGTTGTGATTTTCGTGCACTTTTTTCCTCTAAATTAGAGTTCACTGTCCCGGTCCATTGAATTTCCCTCCGTGAAGCCACTCTTTGTTATGTTTAACTCCAAGCATTTCGGAATAGATTATATTTGATTGAATTAACTGGATTGCGAGCTGCGAGCGAGCCTCTCTATACACGGGTGGTCACCGCCTGCCTGTCCCTCGCTCAAGGCGCTGTATGCACGGTCGGGTCCGTGGCTCCCTCTCGGATCCCAGGAGCCCAAAAGTAAGTGTGGACTCCCTTCTAGGAAATTCAGGTCTTCAGTCTCATCTCTCTGTGCTCTGTTTTTGTGTTCTCCTCCCCCTCCCTCATTCCATTTCTACTCCTCCCAACAAAGACTTCTCTCCCCAGAGCTGACAGAACGGAGTTGAGGAGTTTTCCTCCAGCTGGGGATGGGCGACCAAGAGCAGCTGACGGGAGCCGAGAGCGCTGCCTGGACCAGGGCCTGTTGCGTCCCAGCTGTGATTCGGGAGGAGGTCCGGCAGTTGTTCCTCCTGGCTGGGCCTCTGGTGAGTGGGACACATGTTTGTGGGTGGTTCTCCCTACGGCCAAGGGGAAGCCCCGCATGTCCTGGTTGTCCTGAGAAGGGGGGTCACATATAGCCACGATCCAACCAAATAAAAGTATAGGTTCTCCTGGATTCGAACGCCCGACTTACGAACACGCTGTACATATAAACTGGCGTTTAAGTTAATAAGACATAGGAACAGGGATAGGCCTTTCGGGCCATCGAGTCTGTCCCGCCATTCCATTCATGGCCAATTTATTTTTCTTCTTAACTTCATTCTCCAGCCTTCTCCCTGTAACTATTGACACCCTGACTAATCAAGACGCATGTTTGCACACCAAGAATCTAGGGAATTGGCCAGAGGATCCAGAGTTTGGGAATAAGATGACTGGCCAAAAGAGGGAAGGAGGGAAGAGGAGATGAGGTAGAGGGAATGAGGCTTCCCTGGTGGTTTAGGTGGCTGGAAAATGTGGCTGAATGATCGAAAGTGAATAGGGATCAGGGTGAGTGGTGGAGGGATTCGGAGGGTTCAGTGGCTGGTGGGTCAGTAGATAGGGGTGTGAGTGTTAAGTGGATGTGGGGTGTGAGAAGTCAGTAGATGGAGTGGGGAGTGAGTGTTGAGTGAAGTGAGGGGTTCAGTAGATGGAGTGGGGAGTGAGTATTGAGTGAAGTGAGGGGTTCAGTAGATAGAGTGGGGAGTGAGTGTTGAGTGAAGTGAGGGGTCAGATGGAGTGGGTAGTGAGTTTTGAGTGAAGTGGGGGGTTCAGTAGATAGAGTGGGGAGTGAGTGTTGAGTGAAGTGAGGGGGTCAGTAGATGGGGTGAGTGGACTGAGGGGTCAGTAGTTGGAGTGGGTAGTGAGTGTTGAGTGAAGTGAGGGGTCAGTAGATGGAGTGAGTGAGTGGACTGAGGGGTCAGTAAATGGAGTGAGGGTTGATGAAGTCAGTGAGTGAAGAGGGAGTGAGGTTTGAGTGGATGAGGGGGAAGAGTGGCATCAGTGAATGGAGGAGAAGGGAAGTTTCAATGGGTTGAGGGGTGGAGGGTCAGTAGATGAAGCAGAGGCAGAAGGGATGGTCCAGAAGGATGGACTGTTTGCTGGCTGATGATGTGGTTGTTGAATGCTGGTGAAACCATTGCCTCGGTGGTTTGAGGGGAGATGTGGATGGGGCCACCTCCAGCTGGGTGCTGTGGTGTTGGGTTTACCTGGGTGCAGGACCTCCATGTTCAGTTGACCAGTTGATGACCCGGTCTACTCACTTCTCTGTATGTCCTCCCACAGGTGTTGACCCAGGTGATGAACTACACCTTGAACTTCATCAGCTCTGCGTTCAGTGGACATCTTGGCAAGTGTGAACTGGGGGCCATCTCCCTTGCTGCTTCGGTAGGTACCTGCCCCACTCTGTCACCCACACTGGGCAAGGGAAGGACTGGGTGGATTCCTGCTGAAGACCACAAGGCACAGCAGTGGAATTAGGCTGTTCAGCGCTCCGAGTCTGCTCCGCCAGTTGAACATGGCTGATTTATTATCCCTCTTAACACCCCTTTACCTGGCACCTTACTAATCCAGAACCTATCAACCTCTGCGTTAAATATACCCAGTGACGGCCTCCATAGCAGTCTGTGGCATGAATTACACAGATTCAGCACCCTCTGGCTAAAGAAATTCTTTTTCATCTTTGGTCTAAAGGGATGTCCTTCTAATCTTTGGTTCTAGACTCTCACACTATTGGAAACACCTGCCGCATGTCTACTCTATATAAACCTTTCAATATTAAGAAGCAATATACACAGTACATTGGTTACTTTGTGATCGATGATTGACATTGACCTTTCACCTTGCGGAGACCCTCTCTGTGTGATGCTCCCCCACTGCGCGACACTCCGTTGGTACTGGGCTGAGTTACCTGCTTCAGACTGCTGACTGGGACTTAGAACCAGTGGGATTTGTAGAGGGCAAGAGACATAGCATGAAATATGTGATAGGGTGGGGGTGGTGACCTTGTAGCACCTGCAGTTGTTTCTTGGTGGAAGGAAGGTCTAAGACTATCTGAAATCTCCTTCAGTGAGACTCCTGCTTTGGTCTGAATGGCAAGGGTTCAGTGAATTGATCAGGCAAGCAGTGAGCACTCTACCGTGGAAGCCTCCTGAGGCATGAGAGAACTGTGGATTGTTCTGTCTCCATCTCTCTATTTTTTAAATTACCATCTATCTCTCTATCTCGATCTTTATCTCTTTATTGCCATCTCTCTTTCTCTGTCTCACTCTTTATCTCTCTGTATATCTCACTCTTTCCTTTTTCTTTCTATCTGGAGATACAGCTCGGTGACAGACCCTTCAGACCCATTCCACCCACATGACCAATTAACCTACCAGCCAGTACATCTTTGGGATGTGGGAGGAAACCAGAGCACCCAGAGGAAATGCATGTGGTCCCAGAGAGAACGTACAAACCTCTTACAGGCAGCAGGAGAACTGGAGCTGTAAAACGCTACACCACCGTTCGCCCCTTGATTACAATGACCATCTTCAGTGAACGTTTTCTCTCTCCTTCTCCCCCCCCCCCCATCCTTTGTAAAACGGCGACCAAGATGATCGGAGTGACGGGAGTGGCAGTGGGAACAGGTCTCTCCATGGCGTGTGACACCCTGATACCTCAGGTAAAACTCTGCCATCGGGGCAGCACCGGCTCCTATCTTCATGTAGCGTCGCTCACAGGCTAGGACCAGGGTCAGTAGGACAGATTGGTCACAGTAATGCCTTTACAGAGGCGAGAGAGGTTGGGAGGTTTGGGGAAGGGGAAAGATCCGAAGTTGTAGATCTCATATTCATGCCAACTGGGGCTCAGTGTACTGGGCAGAGGCTTCATCTGAATTTGAACCCACATTCCATGGACTGGAGGGATTTGGCAGAACTATACTGTACCCACATGGGCCCCTTGGCCCAACTGGTAGTTGCCAACCAAGGACTCCCACTGGACGTTCATCAGCTCTCACCCGTGGCTCCGAGTAGCCACACCTGGGTACACTGCTTTGACAGGCAGGCTCAACCAGTGGGCTTCACACCCCCGTGAGATAGGGACACCCTAACATGTGAAGCCAGCTCCTGCAGGTTTGGCAGATGAGGTTCAGTGGCCAGAAGGGTCATTCTGCAATGCTTCAGGGAGAGCCAGGGGCATGACAAGGCACAGAAGAAGTCATGGTCATCCACTGCCACCAAGGAAGACCCCAGATGTGACAACTACTCGTCCCACCGGACCCCAGACTTCCAAGATTGAGAGAGTGGAACTGCCCCAGTGCAAACTGCTTTTCCAATTTATGAAAATCTGCACAGATTTCAAAAATTATTATTGGATACGACAGACAACCAGTCCTCAGCTGCTTCCCCTGCCAGCTCATTCCATATATCGACTCTCACTCTGGGAGAAGTTGTTGCCCCTCAGATTTCTATTAAATCTCTCCCCTCTCACCTTTAACCTCAGCTTCCTAGTTCTTGATTACACAACCCTGGGAAAAAGACTGTGTATATTCACCCTATCTATGCCCCTCACAACCTCTGTAAGATAAAGAGAGAGAAATACAGCAGGTGGGTGTGGAAGGAACCTGCAGTCGACTCTTTGCATTGAAAAACGAGTGGGAGATGGGCAAGGTGGGTAAAAGTAGCCACCTCTTCATCATCGTGAGGGTTCAGAACCCTCACAAACCCTCAGAACCCTCAGAACTCAGTACATCAGTCACTGAAAGCAAGCACACAAGTACAGCAGGCAGTGAAGAAAGCTAATGGCATGCTGGCCTTCATAACAAGGGGAATTGAGTATAAGAGCAAAGAGGTCCTTCTGCAGTTGTACAGGGCCCTGGTGAGACCACACCTGGAGTACTGTGTACAGTTTTGGTCTCCAAATTTGAGGAAGGACGTTCTTGCTATTGAGGGAGTGCAGCGTAGGTTCACAGGTTAATTCCCGGGATGGCGGGACTGTCATATGTCGAAAGATTGGAGCGACTGGGCTTGTATACTCTGGAATTTAGAAGGCTGAGAGGGGATCTTATTGAAAAATATAAGATTATTAAGGGATTGGACCCACTGGAGGCAGGAAGCATGTTCCCGCTGATGGGTGAGTCCAGAACCAGAGGCCACAGTTTAAGAATAAGGGGTAGGCCATTTAGAACGGAGTTGAGGAAAAACTTTTTCACCCAGAGAGTGGTGGATATATGGAATGCTCTGCCCCAGAAGGCTGTGGAGGCCAAGTCTCTGGATGCTTTCAAGAAAGAGATGGATAGAGCTCTTAAAGATAGCGGAATCAAAGGTTATGGGGATAAGGCAGGAACTAGGTACTGATTGTGGATGATCAGCCATGATCACAGTGAATGGCGGTACTGGCTCGAAGGGCTGAATGGCCTACTCCTGCATCTATTGTCTATAACCCTTTTCATCATCGTGAGGGTTAGGGGACGGGGTTGTTGTGTGAAGAGAAATTGAGTTGAACAGGCCTAAATGGTCTAGGATTTGGAAGGATGATGATATTGAAGCAGTTACATTTCTCAAGATCAAAGTTCAGAAGTTCAAAACTTTAAACTTTTGAACTTTGGTATTTAAAGCGGTGGTTGGTAGGTTCTTGATTAGTAAGGGTGTCAAAAGTTAGGGGGAGAAGGCAGAAGGATGGGGTTGAGAGGGGTAATGTATCAGCCATGATCGAATGGCACAGCAGACTCAATGGGCTAAATGTCCTATTACTGCTCCTATGTCTTATGATCTTATGGTCACTGAAATCTGGGCTGAGAACTTCCTTCTGGACTTCTCCCTGCAGAAAAGTCAGATGCTTGGCCAGTGAATAGATTCAGGCCTGAGATGGATGGGCCGTTGGTTATTTTGGGAAGCAGAGTCAGTGGAAATGAGATAGAGACTGAAGACAGAAGATCTTCTGCTGTCTCCTGGATCAAAGTGGCCAGCTCCTGCTCCCATACATTTGTTAGAAGCACCTCCCGATGGTCTTTGATGCCGACTAAGTCAATCTCTATCTTGTTTCAGATGTATGGCAGCAAAAAGCTGAAGCGAATTGGAGTTGTCATCCAGAAGGCCATCCTGATTCTCATGATCTTCCTCTGCCCCTGCTGGGCCCTCTTTATCAACACAGAGAAGATCCTATTGGCTGCTAAGCAGGACCCCGAGGTGGCCAGGTCAGATGTACTCCGTGCTCACCCACCAAAACACAACAGGCAAACACATATTGCAAAAACATTTTATTGGTAATTGGCTTTTCATGAATTACTAAATAATTAATCACAAAAGATGTAGAGTTAGGGTTTGTGAGGTATGAACATTCCATGTGGGTGCCAGAAGTGAGGTGACACTTGTGGGCTGCCCAGCACAATCCTCACTGATTTGATTTGACGCAAGTGCACCTCACTGTATGTTTCAATGTTTTAATATACATGTGGCAAATAAAGCTAATCTTTAAAAAACCTTTGGTTGTAGCTCACTGCCACCTCTGATTCAGATGTGTAGAATCTTTCGCATCCACCTGCAGTTTGCTCCCCGTCAAGTTCTGTGTCTAATCCCTTACGACAATATTACCAGTTAACCCTTCTCCTTGTGTTCTCAGTATTGCAAAATGTCAGCAGTGGGTCCAATCAAAATCAGGTTTACTGTCACATGTACAACTACATCAAAGTTCAAAGTAAATTTATTATCAAAGTACATATATGTCGCCATATACTACCCTGAGATTCATTTTCCTGCAGGCATACTCAATAAATCCATAATAGAATCAATGAAAACTTTGGCGTTTAACCAGTGTGCAAAAGACCACAAATTATGCAAATGTAAAAAGAAAAAAATGATAAATAATAGTAATAAATAAGCACTAAAGATCAAGAACATGAGATAGAGTCTCTGAAAGTGAGTCCATTGGTTGTGGGAGCATCTCAATGATGGGGCAAGTGAAGTTGCCCCATTTAGTTCAGGAGCCTGATGGTTAAGGGGTAATAGCTATTCCTGAACCTGGTCATGTGAGTCCTGACGGCAGCAGTGAGAAGAGAACGTGTCCTGGATGGTGGGGGTCCCTGATGATGGATGCTGCTTTCCTGAGACAATGCTCTGTGTAGATGGTGGTGATGGACTGTGGAAATATCAGGTATACATAGATGCAGTGAAAAATTTACTTGCAGCAGCATCAAAGGATCTGAGTGCCACTGAAAAGTCACATTTATTGCCCATCCCTGACTGCCCTGGTGAAGGTGGTGGTGAACTGCCTTCTTGTACTGCCACAGTCCTCTCTGGTGAACTTTTAGGTGCACCCACAGTGCTGTTGGAGGTGAACTTCCAGGATTTAGTAGCAGTGTGGTGGAACAGAGGGATCTTGGGATTCATGCCCGTAGATCCTCAAAGTTGGTGTAAAAGTTGACAGGATTATTAAGAAGGCATATAATGCATTGGCCTATCAATTTCTCAAAGCTGGTGTGCAAATTGATAGAGTTGTTAAGAAGATGTATGGTGTTTTGGCTTTCATTAGCCGAGGAATTCAGTGACTAATGAATCACAAGGTAATGTTGCAACTCTGTTAAGCTCTGGTTAGACCACACTTGGAGTATTCAATTCAATTCAATTCAAGTTTAGTTGTCATTCAACTATACACAAATGCTCACGAATACAGCCAAATGAAGCAGCGTTAGTCTGGGGCCAAGGTACAAAACACAGTACCAACAATCACACACAGCACAAAGCACACATAGCACATATAAGATAGCAAGCACATGTAGTAGTTCTGGTCACCTCATTATAGGAAGGATATGGAAACTTTAGAGATGGTGCAGAGTAGATTTACCAGGAAGCTGCCTTGATTAGAGAGTATGTCATGAGGAAAGGTTGAACGAGCTGGGGCTTTGCTTTTTGGAGTGAAGGAGAATGGGAGGTGACTTAATAGAGATGTACAAGATGATAAAAGGCATAGATAGAGTGGATAGCCAGAGACTTTTCCCAGGGTGGAAATGGCTAATAGGAGGGGACATAATTTTAAGGTGATTGGAGGAAAGTATAGGGGAGAATTCAAGAGATAAGTTTTTTTACACAGTGTGGTGAGTGTGTTGAATGCCCTGCCAAGAGAGGTGGTAGAGGCAGATACGTTAAGGGCATTTAAGAAACTCTTAGATAGGTACATGGATGTTAGAAAAATGGAGGGTTATGTAGGAGGGAAAGGTTAGATTGATCTTAGAGTAGGTTATGATGTTGGTACAACATCTTGGGCTGAACAGCCTGTACTGTGCTGTAGTCTTCTACATTTTATGTTCTATGATTTCGCAAAAGACTCGAGGTTGATTTCCAAGTTAGGATGGTGTGAGGCTTGGAGGGGAACCTGGCAATGGCGGGTTCCCTGTGTGCAGATGCACCATTGCAAGGGAATATTCTCAGTGACCAGGATAGCTTGGGCACCTATATTGATGCACAATGTTCTCTTCTAGGTTATGCCAGCTTTATGTGAAGATATTTATCCCTGCTCTCCCTGTGAGTATTTATTCTACTCATCCCTACGTTACAGGGTTAATGCTATACTCTCATCAGGAATTATCCTGAAGGATAAACCTACAGATGCTGGCGGTCTGAAATACAAACACAAAAAGCTGGAAACACCCGGAAGGTCAGGCAGCTTCTGCGGAGAGAGAACAGGATCAATATTTCTATTTGTTGGCCTCCTGCAACAATGACCTTGCTTGCCTTATTGTGTGCATTTCTGGTTTTCCCATGACAGAGAGGATGTGGAAACTTTGGAGAGGGTGCAGAAGAGGCTCACCAAGGATTAGAGGGCAGGTGATATAAGGAAAGGCTGGACACACTTTGGTTGTTTTCTCAGAAGTGTTAGAGGCTGAGAGGAGAGCTGACAGAAGTTTATAAACATTATGAGAGACATAGAGGCCAAGTTTAAAGTGAGAGGGGAATATTTCAAAGGAGACACACAAAGTTCTGGAGGAACTCAGCAGGTCAGGCAGCATCTAAACATTTCAGGCCAAGATCCTTCATCAGGACTGAAAAGGAAAATGAATCTCAGGCTTGTATATATGGTAACATATACAGTACATACTTTAATAATAAACTTACTTCAAACTTTGCTGAAGGATCTCAACCCGAAATGCCGACTGTTTATTCCCATCAATAGAAGCTGCTAGACCTGCTGAATTCCTCCAGCATTTTGTGTGTGTGTGTTCAAGAATCTCTTGTGTTCAAGGGAGGTGGGAGGCATAATTTTTTTTACATGGAGAGAGGTGGATGTCTGGAATGTGCTGGCTGAGGCAGGTCCAACAGTGTTTAAGTGGCTGTTAGAAAGGTACGTGGACGTGCAGAGAATTGAAGGGTATGTAAAGGGAGAAGTGATTACTGGGATAAGGCATCATGTTCATTTGTCCGGCACAGTATTGTGAGCTGAATAACACTGCTGTACCATTTAGTGTTGCAGTTAGGGTAGACAGAATCTTTATCTCCAGGGTAGAAATATCAGATGTTGGAGGACACGAATTGAACGTGAAGTGGAGGAAGGAAGTTTTCAAGGGATGTGTGGGGAAGTTTTTTTTCCCACACAAGGAGTGGTGGGTGCCTGGAACAGGCCGCTGATGGGAGTGGTGGAAGCAGATTTGATAGTGGAGGCTAAGAGTCTGTAAGTCTGTTCAAAACCCAGCTGGTTCACCAAACTCCTTCAGGGAGGGAATCTGCTGACCGTACACAGTCTACCCCATATGTGTCTCCAGGTTTACTCATTTATTTATTGAGATGTAGGGCAGAATAGGCCCTTCAGGCACAGTGACCTCCAATTTAATCCAAGCCTAATCACGAGACAATTTACAATGACCGATTAACCTACCAACTGTATGTCTTTGGACTGTGGGAGGAAACTGGAGCACCTGGAGGCAACCTACATGGTCACGGGGAGAACTTCTGAACAGCAGTGGGAATTGAATCTGGGTCGCTGGTACGGTAAAGCATTGCGCTAACCACTATGCTACCCCCAACACTAGACTGGTTGCCCGCTCAGCCTGGGTATTAGGGATGGAAGGGAAACACTGAGTGATTCTGGAGATTAGTGAAGGAATAAAAAGCAGATCAAAGCCTAAACTGAATTCAGGAGTCTGCAGATAGAAGCCCGAAGGTCATCTGCGAGTCCCACCCAGGACTGGAGGTTGAGTCTGAGGCTAAGGAGAGGAGGTTGGAAGCTTGATATCTCTGTGGCCAAGGAGGGGAGTTTGAAGGCCCAATGTCTGAGAGACTGAGGCCAAGGAGGGGAGGTTGGAGGGCTAATGTCTGAGAGTCACAGAGTCCAGTGCCAACAGAATTATTGGTTGTTAATGCAAACGATGCATTTCAGAGTGTGTTTCAATGTACGTGTGATAGATAAATCTGGGGCAGCACAGTGGCGTAGAGTGGTTAGCACAACGCTTTACTGTACAGGCAACCCAGGTTCAATTCCCCCAGCAGCCTGTAAGGAGTTTGTATATTCTCCCTGTGACCGCACGGGGTCCATCCCACAGTACAAAGACATACTGGTTGGTAGGTTAACTGGTCATTGTAAATTCTCCCGTGATGAGGCTAGGATTAAATTGGGGGATTGCTAGACAGCGTGGCTCAAAGGGCCAGAGGGGCGTATTCCGCGCTGTATCTCAATAAATAAATCAATATGAAATGTGAACTACGGCAGCGAGAGTGATTAACCTCTGGAACGTAAAGCTAGTCTTTTCAATGAGGACCTCCTACAATCTACAGAAGTCCCTTACCAGCGTCCTTTGGTAGAGGAAATATACTGTCTTTAGTATTACCACTTACCTCCCTGATCACCGACTGTATCCTTACATTAGCTCTTAGTAATTCATGTATGAGGCAGGTCTCAGTGAACACAAACACCTGACAATATTTCACAACCTGCTGAAGGGTCTCGGCCCGAAACATCGACTGTACTGTTTTCCATAGATGCTGCCTGGCCTGCTGAGTTCCTCCAGCATTTTGTGTGTGTTGTTAATACTTCACGTGTCTTCCTGCCTAAAACCCCCCGAAGCCTCTCTGTGTCCCTTTTGCCACTTACACTGCTCAGCGTCACCGGCAAATCGGATACTGAGGCACTGAGATTTTCCAGTGAATAGACAGTGGGTTGGGAGTGTTACTGTCGCTGCTGTTTTTGATGTGTGCCGGGGGGATGGAGTGTTTGCCTGCCCTGAGGTTTAACCACTGTGTCCCTGTTGCACAGGCTGTATTCCTGTATCAGATCCAGATCCGCTGTCTCCAGAACCAGGTATGCCTAACAACGCTGCTTTTAAACTGTGGGGATGTTCTGGGTCTGAAAGGCCTAGATAGAGTGGATGCGGAGAAATGTTTCCTATAGTGGGAAAGTCTAGGAACAGAAGGCATGACCTTACAATACCAATAGATCAGAGATGAGGAATTTCTTTAGCCAGAGGGAGGTGAATCTATGGAATTCATTGCCACAGACGGCCGTGGAGGCCAAGTCATTGGGTCTATTTAGAGGTTGATAGGTTCTTGATTAGTAGGGGCATCAAAGGTTACGGAAGAAGGAAGAAGAATGGGATTAAGAGGGATAATAAATCAGCCATGATCAAATGGTGGAGCAGACTCAATGGGCTAAATGGCCTAATTCTCCTTCTGTGTCTTCTGGGCTCATGTCCAAAGACTTACCAGTTGGTAGGCTAATTGGTCATTGTAAATTGTCCCATGATAAGGCTAGAGTTAAGTTGGGAGCTGCTTGGGGTGGCATGGCTCAAAGGGCAGGCAGGGCCTATTCTGCCCTGTATCTTGACCAATAAAATCAAAAAAAGAGTGCAGAAATAATGTGTAACAGCTACAGAGAAAGTGCAGTGCAGATAGACAATAAGATGCAAGATCACAATAAAGTTATCAGACTGCTGAATGGACTTTCTGTTTGGTTTGGCCTCACAACCTATATTTTATTGTTTTACCTTATTCTATCTCAATGCACTGTGTAATGATCTGATCTGTATGAAGAGTTTGCAGGACAAGCTTTTCACTGTAATAATAATAAACCAATATGGTCCATTCAATAGTTTTACAACAGTGGGGTAGGAGCTGTCTGTGAGCCTGGTGGTGCATGCTTCCAGTCACTTGTATCTCCTGCCTGATGGGAGAGGGGAGAAGAGAGAATGTCTGGGATGGGTGGGGTCTTTGATTATGCTGGCTGCTTTACAAAGGGGGTGAGAAGTGTAGACAAAACTTTTGTGAGATCTGATACATGGATTGGAGGTTCTCAGGTACTGCAGTCTGAGTTGTCATGGGCTAGACGTTCTTGGGAGTCACTGGAGGGTGTTGAATTCCTTCAAGGAGGCTTTGAAGTGCTGAATCCTCTGCTCTGTCCCTCTGGTAGCATCTTCCCAGGACAGAGTTTCAGGCAGTTGGTGCTCGATGTGGATTGTGCAACACAGCTGGCTAAGGATAGCTAGCAAGAAGGCCTTGAATAACAAACAGCCTGCCAGAGAAACTCACCAGGTCGAGCAGCGTCTGCAGAGGGGTTGGTGGGATGGAAAGGAGTTGTCAACATTTCGGGTCGAAACGCTGCATGGACTTAGACTGGGGAGGGGAGATGACTGGTCTAAAGTGGAGAAGGGAAGTGGGGAGGTGGGGGCAGAGTGGATTGGTAGTCTTCGGAGGATGTGGGCCACAGAGGGGAAGAGGGGAGGCCTGGACTGTCAGCCTGAGAGGCACTGAAAGGGCTGCTGGACATGCTGGTCAAATCCTGCTGCTCTCTGATGGGCACGTGTTTCTCTGCTCACTCTCTCCAGGGAATCATTATGCCCCAGGTACTCATTGGGCTGGTGACCAACGTCCTCAGCGTGATAATGAACTACATCTTCCTGATGGTACTGAAACTGGGCGTGCTGTGAGTATTGGCCGTGTCGCCTGTCAAAGATGAGTTTATTATCTTACTTACTGAGGTGGGGAGGGCTTTACCCGTGATGGACTATGGTGGCATCATGTATGCACAGGTAGAATGAAAAATCTTCTTGCAGTGGCATCAAAGGCATATAAACTCAGATGCACAACATTCACAAGAAAAACATAAATTACACATAAACTACATAATTTTTACAACAATCATTTTAATGCAGCGATCAGAATAGTCGTAGTGTTATACGGATGTAGTGATTGGGGTTGTGCCGATTGGTTCAAGAACTATATGGCTGAAGGGAAGTAGCTGTTATACAACCTGGTAATGTGGGATTGCAGGTTTCTGTACCTCCTACCTGAAGGTCCTCCAAGAGGACCACAACCTTGTCGTAGGGTTTGGAGGCTTGCGTGCCTCAAAGACTCGGAGAGCTGTGTTGGCTGGAGTCAGGGGCCTTGTGCTTTGGCTCTTGGTAGGGTCACCCATACCAAACAGGTCAAGGGGTTAACAACTCTGACTGGTAAAATAAAATTGTTACGGAAACAGCACCGAAGATTCCTTCTACATCTGAGTGCAACAGTATTCCTGAGTCTCCACCTGGGACTTGCATGAGTGACAGTAGTGAAAACCGAGACGAAGCTACTGGCATGATGAAGGAAGCCCTGAACACTGCCAAGACCAAGACCAAAGTTGGTTTTCACGGCCAAGCACAGACAGAGATGGGGGACCTTCATTGCTGCCCTCAACCCCATTGCAACCCTTTTCCTCTGCCTGAAGATGGCATGGTAGGGATCTTTGACAATGGATGATGCCTCTTTGAGGCAGTGCTTCGTATACATACTACTGATGGTCAGGAGAGATGTGTCCATGACGTACTAGATGAATCCACCACTATCTGCAGCTTTGTATGTTCCTGTGCATTTGACCTTCTGTACTAGACAATGACACAACCAGTCAGGACACTTGCAACAGTACTTCTATAGAAATTTGTTAGAGCTTTTGGTGACTAAACAACGTTTAATAAATGATGAATATTAAAGTGGGAATATTGATTTTTAATAAATCCAGTCTGATCATCAGAAATGATAGATGGTAAAATATTTTCAATCCTACGAGCCAGAACTTTGGATAGGATTTTAGTTTCAACATTAAGTAAGGAGATTGGTCTATACGAAGAGCATTTGGTTGGGTTCTTACTCTTTTTAAGAATAAGTGAAATAGAAGCTTCATAAAAAGATTGTGGCAACCTACCCAACTTAAAGGAGTCCGAAAAAACTACACATAAATGAGGTATAAGCAGTGAGGAACAAGCCGTATAAAATTCTGCAGAAAATCCACCAAGACCCAGAGCCTTCCCCAAGTACAAGGAATATACAGCCTCGGCAATTTCCTCATAAGAAATAGGCTGATCCAACTGTTTTCAGTTATCAACAGAAAGTGTAGGAATGTTTAATTGGTCTAAAAAAATTATTCATTACGGCATTATCTTTAGGAGGGTCAGAACTGTAAAGTTTAGAATAAAATTCTTTAAAAATATCATTTATTTCTCCATGGTCCATTGTCCTACCACCGTTGGCTTTACAAATTTCTTTAATTTGCCGTTTAGCTATAAAGGCTTTTAACTGGTTAGCCAATAATTTATGTCTTTTGTCTCCTGGATATAAAATTGACTTTTATCTTTTGTAAGTTGAGTTTCAATTGGCTATGTTAAAAGAAGATCATATTTAGTTTGAATTCAACACATCTTTTTTATAAAGCAGGATCTGGAGCCAAGGCATATTTTTGGTCTAATTGTTTTAACTGATTAGCTAACTCGATTCTCTATTAGCTTTTTTCTTGACACTTGCAGTATAGGAAATAATTTGACCTCTAATAAAAGCCTTAAAGCCATCCCATCTAATAAGACTAGAAGGCTCTTCCGAAGTATTCTCTTCAAAAAAAAAAGAATAATTTGTCTCTCCAGAAATTTTAAGAAATCTTTACCAGATAACAAAGTTAAATTAAAATGCCAAGATCTGTTTGTTTGAGGAAGACCAGGGAGATTTAAAGATAAAAGCACTGGAGCATGATCTGAAACAGCAATTTCTTTATGTTCACAGGATCAAACTGAAGGAATCATTTGACTATCAATAAAAAAGTAATCAATCCTGGAATACATATGATGGACATGAGAAAAAAAAATGAATACTCCCTATCTAGTGAATGTAAAAAACGCCATATATCAACAATACCACATTTCATTAAAAAAGATTGAATAAACAAAGCTGATTTATTAGGTGTCACTGTTTTAAAGGATAACCTACCTACAACTGGATCTAACCAGCAATTAAAGTCTCCTCCCATCACCAATGAGTAAAGGCTCAAATCTGGCAGTAACAATAAAAAACACTCAAAAAATCCTGGATCATCTGTATTCGGAGCATACAGATTAGCAAATATCATTAATTTATTATCAAATTTCCCTGACGCTATGACAAAACGCCCATTAGTATCAGACACTACTTTATGTTGGACAAAGGGAACTGTATTATCCATAAAGATCGAAACTCCCCTAGACTTAGCCTGGAATGAGGAGTAAAAATGTTGTCCATTCCATCTACTGAAAAGATGTAAGTTGTCACATTTACGTACGTGTGTTTCTTGTAAAAAAAAATAATTGGTGCCTTATGTTTTTTAATATAGGCAAAAATCTTATTCCACTTCATAGGGTGATTTAATCCTTTCATGTTAAGACTGAGTAAGTTAATATTATAACCCATTATTAATACTATTTAATAAAGACATTAAAGTAATAACCAGTAAAATAAATATTAAAACCAAACAATAAGCCTTGAAATAGGGTAACCAAGCAGCAGATTTGGCTAACGTCCCACAACAGCTCACAGAAAAAGACACCTCCCCCCTCCCCCCCCCACCAAATTCAGAAGGCCAGCCAAAAGAAGGCTGGCAGCTATAGCTAATTACATCACCCTCCCAAAACAACCTGCTGGATTTGACTCCTAATTAATTCGAAGGTCAACTGTGTTCCAGGCTAGACTAAACAACGGCCAAAAAACAACTTAACCCTCGTAACAAGAACACAAATAGATTAATGTTTCAAAACAATAGAACGAAAAATACCCAAACAAGCCATATTGATTAAAAAAACCTCAAAAAAGTGTATAAAATAATAAAAAAAACTTATCAAAATTCATAACATATATTCACACTCGGTATTAACTCATTAAAATCTTATTCTCTAAGTGAAGTAATTTAAATCACGAGGAAGTTTAGCTGCGAAGGTTCACCAAAAGTAAGAGAAACAATTACTCATTTAGCAAGATACTAAACAGTCAACTCATTGTTTTTAAGAACTCCCGGGCTTCTTCACTTGAGCGAAACCATTCTTTAGAACCATCTTGCAGAGTGATTCTAAGACGAGCAGGATAATGAAGAGATGGCTTTAAACCTTTGTTAAAAAGCTCCGACATAACCTTTTTGAATTTAACACGCTCATTCATGACCTCAGGTGAAAAATCTTCGACAAACCTAATCTTCTGATCCTTGTAATCGATCATTCCTCTTTGACGAGATTCACGAATTAAACGTTCCTTTGTTTGAAATTCATGAAAACGAATTATAACCGATCTGGGTTTGGCTCCCGGAGGTGGTCTGGACACGGGCGATCAATGAGCTCGGTCGATCATAGGTGCAAACGGTAAGATTTTAGGAAATAGTTGTACCAAAAGGTTTGCAAAGAATTCAGTAGGCTGATCACCTTCTGTTAACTCTTCAAGACCCAGAATTTGTACGTTATTCCTTCTACTTCTGTTTTCTAAATCGATAATCTTCTGTCTTAATTAGATTCAGATTGCTTTTCACAGAGCTTTTGTAGATCATCCATTCTTACATCCAAAATCGTCAGAGTTTCTTCATTTTCTTCAATTCGTTTATTGTGCTCAGTTAAAGTTTTTTGAATAGAATCCAATTTTGCGTCCATTAGTTTAACTTCAGATCTAAGTTGCTGGAACTCATCGGAGGATTCTTTTCTGTGTTTTTGAGGCAAATCTATTATAGAATCCAAGGATGCAGGAGCATCTTCTTCTTTTTTAGTACTTTTGGCACCCCTTGTACTCATAGTACTCATAATAAAAATATCACGTTTAAGAGTGAGGTTTCAAAGCAGAGGTACTATAAGGTAAAATATTAACAAAATGCAGAATAAGGTGATACAATTACAGAGGCAGTGCAGCGCAGGCAGACAATAAGCTGCAAGGTCACAACGAGATAGATTGTGAGGTAAAGAGTCCATCTTATCGTACCAGGGGATTGTTCAATATTCTGTAACAGCAGGGTAGAAGCTGTCCTTCGGCCTGGTGGTGCGTGCTTTCAGGTTCATGTATCGTCAACCTGATGGGAAAGGGGAGGAGAGATAATATCCAGGTTGGGTGGGATATTTGATTAGTTGGCTGCTTTCCCAAGGCAGTGAGAAGTGTAGACAGAGTCCATAGAGGGGAGATAGTTTCTGTGATGTGCTAAGCTGTGTTCACATCTCTCTCTGCAGTTTTTTTTTGGTATTTATTTAATTTCTTTCTTTCCTTCTTTCCTCCTTTGTTCCTTTCCTTCTTCCCTTCTTTCCTTCTTTTCTTTCCTTCTTTCCTTCTTTTCTTTCCCTGATAAATTCCATGATTTCAATCCTGACCTCACATTTTTTGGGCATTGACCTGTGAACTCTGAAATTGCACGTTTCTGTTACCCACGTGACTGTTCCTGACGAGCAGTGTGGACACGGTAGCTGATGGGTGACTCTGTGACTAATCTGCCCACTCCTTTCATTACAGGGGCTCAGCTTGCGCCAACCTCATTGCCCAATACTGCCAGATCGCCTTTCTGCTTGCCTACATCAGATGGAGGAAGTTGTATCTCCACATCTGGGGAGGTAACTCAGCCTCTCCAGAAACTCTCCCCACAGACTGACAGTGAGGGCTTCAGCAGAGGGTGGTGCCTGTCCTCCTTTGACCCTAGAAGGCTAACAGGAAATTGGATGGTCAAAATCAGGGGAGGGTTAACTAGACTGTGCACTTTCAAGGGCAAATGATTAATTATAAGTAGGAAACCATCCTCTGGGACAAGAGTCACAGAACGGGGCTGCTTAGAGTAAGCCAACACAGCTCAAAGGGCCAAGAGGCTTCCTCCTCTGCTCTAGTGGCTCTGTAAGAGGGAATGATCTGAAGTTGAAAGAGCCAGGCAGAAAACATCAGATTGTTACTGTATCCTGTCCGAGTCACTACCATCCGTCCTTAATAAAGTCTCAGATGTACAAGACTCCAGAGCCACAGCAATGTAGTCAAAGTGATGGATGTGGGTTCAATTGCAACAATTAAGAGAAGTTTTGATAGGTACATGGATGGGAGGGATGATAGGGTGAAGAGTGTGTTTGATAGGGTGAAGAGTGTGCTTGATAGGGTGAAGAGTGTGCTTGATAGGGTGAAGAGTGTGTTTGATAGGGTGAGGAGTGTGATAGGATGAAGAGTGAGTTTGATAGGGTGAAGAGTGTGATAGGGTGAGGAGTGTGTTTGATAGGGTGTGGAGTGTGTTTGATAGGGTGAGGAGTGTGATAGGATGAAGAGTGTGTTTGATAGGATGAAGTGTATTTTTGATAGGGTGAAGTGTGTGTTTGATAGGGTGAAGAGTGTGTTTGATAGGGTGAAGAGTGTGATAGGATGGAGAGTGTGTTTGATAGGGTGAAGTGTGTGTTTGATAGGGTGAGGAGTGTGTTTGATAGGGTGAGGAGTGTGTTTGATAGGATGAAGAGAGTGTTTGATAGGATGAAGAGTGTGATATGATGAGGAGTGTGTTGGATAGGATGAAGAGTGTTTTTGATAAGGTGAAGAGCGTGTTGGATAGGATGAAGAGTGTGTTTGATAGGATGAAGAGTGAGTTTGATAGGATGAAGATTGTGTTGGATAGGATGAAGAGTATTTTTGATAGGGTGAAGAGTGTGTTTGATATGATGAAGGGTGTGTTTGATAGGGTGAGACCAGGGTTGCCAAAGGGATAAGCTGCTGAAGATGTTGTGAGGGAATTTGAGTGAGATAGTGAGAGAGATATAGAGTTAGAGAGGGAGGTTGAGTGAAAAGGAGACAAAGAGTAGATAGACAGATGGATAGACTGATAGATAACTATACAGATAGATAGGCAGACAGATGCATAGATAAACAGACAGATAAATAGATAGACTGATAGAGAGATAGATAAGATGGACAGACAGATAGCTAGATGGATAGACAGATAGACAAACAGTCTGACAGATGAATAGATAGAAGATATGAACAAAAGAATGTAAAAGCAGTGAAATGCAGAAATGTAGAGACTTTCTGTCTCAACAAGTCCAGTGAACAAAGGGGAGAGAGAAGAGCTGAAGAAATATTGCAACAGTTTTGTTTACAAACACGGAAAGTGAGTACCCAAAGCTCCAGAAAGCTGTAACTTGCCCAGCCAGACCGTGTACTACCATTTCTTGGGGTTGTGTAGGGTGTTGCTATAACAATGCAGGAAGCCACAGGCTTGTAAGTCAGAGTAGCTGGGTGGAGGGGGGAAATAGAGAATTACACTGAGAGGCGTAGGGTTGCTCCACAAGGCTGAACACAAAGGTTTTGCAAAACAGTCACCCTTGTCCCTGTATGGCCTCTACAGTGTGATGAACTGTTATCTGACCTCAGAAAGACATGTTATGTTACTGTGGCTGACCGACAGTAAAGATTAACCTCGCCTGTGAAGCCCTCCTTTCGGGGACATAACTGGGATCTGGGGAGATGGGATAGAAGGGATTGATCTTCTGAAGACTTGATAGGCCGAATGCCTTCCTCCTGTGGCTTACTGTGGTTACGGGGCTGAGGAGTGATGAAGCATAGAGCAGGTCAAGAACTTCCTGGGACGAAGGCCTTTATGGGTCAGGGTGAAGGGTGAACAGGACCAGGCAAGTGTTAGGGCATGTGGTAGCAGAGGCTCAGGGGAAGGGAGGTGGAGGGGGAGCAGGGATGCATGACAACACCCAGGATTGGAAATGACAGGAGCATGGACGAGCCTACTCCGCCATTCCAGCCCAGCTGATTTATTATACCCCCTCGATCCCATTCTTCTGTCTTCTCCGTGAAACCTCTGACACCCTTAGTAATCAAGAACCTTTCAACCTCCACTTTAAACATACCCAATGATGGGCAGTTAAATGGTGGCTCAGCCTGCAAGAAATGGGTGTATGCGTGCACATGTGTGTGCATATGTGTGTTTGCGTATATTCCTGCTTGCATGCATTTGTGTGTGCATGCATGTGTGCATGTATGTTTGTGTGTGAGCATGCACAAATATGCGTGCATGTATATTTGAGTGTGCATGAGAGTAGGCTTGTGTGCATGTTTGTGTTTATGTGTGATTGTGTATATATGTATTTGTGTGTGTGTGTGTGTGTGTGTGTGTGTGTGTGTATGTATACACACTTCATGACCCAGTACAATGTCTTGCTTGTGTCCATAGGGTGGACAGTGGACTGCTTACAGGAGTGGGGCCCTTTCCTGCAACTGGCCATCCCCAGCATGGTCATGTTTTGCATTGAGCTCTGGGCTTATGAGATCGGGTCGTTCCTGGCAGGTAACCAACTCCAGGCCTGGGGGAGCGGTGCTCCAGTGCCTGATTCTCAATGTCCGCTGCAGAATTCCAGGGACTGTCAGATGCCAGAAGTCCTAACAGTGAGTGCCTCTCTCCCCCTTCTCTCCCAGGGCTGATTGACCAGGTTCAGCTTGGGGCACAAGCTGTTATTTTGCAGTTCTTAACGATCTTGTACATGGTAAGTATGCACCACATAGTTACCCCATCCCCCTCTCTCCCTCCAATGCTGGAAGTTCAGCCCTTCCCCCTCCCTCCCTCCATTCATCGTTCAGCCCCATCTACCCCCTCGCATTAGGAGGGGGGTTAAGAATTTACTTCTTGGAGAGTAGGAGACTGAGGGGAGATTTGAGAGGGGTATAAACAATGATGAGGGGTATAGATAGGGTGAATGCCTGCTGGATTTTTTCCACTGAGGTTAGCTGAGACTAGAACTAGAGGTTATGGGTTAAGGGTGAAAGGTGAAATATTTAAGGGGAGACTCCTTCACTCAGAGGATGGTGCAAGTGTGGAACAAGCTGCCAGCAGAAGTGGTGGATGCAGGTTTGATTTACATTTAGGGGAAGTTTGGACAGTACATGGATGGTTGTGTATGGAGGGCTATGATCTGGGTGCCGGCTGATGGGACTGGCTGCTGGAGGACACAGAGCTTTAGCTGTTCCTGTTTAAGATGAGTTGTCCTCCCGCCTTTCAGATTCACGTTGGCATTGGGATGGCAGCTGGGGTGCGTGTCGGGGTGGCATTGGGGGCAGGGCTCCCACAGCAAGCAAAGGTCTCCGCAATGACTGCTTTGGTTTGCACAGGTGAGTGGTGTGAAACTCCGACCTGGTGGCTCTGTGTGTGTGCGCGTGTGTGTGTGTATGCACACGTGTGTGAGAGAGATCACATGCATGTGCATGCACGCACACACACATCCATCGTTAAGGACCCCCATCACACAGGACAAGCCTTCTTTCCTCTCCTCAAGGAGGAAGTACAGGAGCCTGACGACTCACAATCCACACGTTAGGAACAGTATCTTCCCCTCTGCCATCAGATTTCTGAAAAGCAATGAACCCACGAACACTTCCTCAGTATTTATTACACTTTTTTGCACATTTAATTTATATATAAATATGCGTATTATTTATAGTATATTTGATGTATTGCACTGTGTGTTGCTGCAAAACAACACACTTCATGACATACTGTATGCAAGTGATAATAAACCTGATTCTGATTGTTGTGTGCAGGTGTAACCAGCCATACCTGACCCAGACGCATATTCTGACCATTTCATTACCTGCCTCCGCGATTCATAATTGTGTTCCTTACTCTGGCTCTCTGCACTACGTTCTCGCCTTACGCCAGATCCTTTCATCCCCATAATATCCAAACCTTCGTGTTCATTAACTGACCCCAGGCTGGGGTCCTTCAGAAGCCAGGCTGGCTGAGGGGCAACATGTTCACATTCCTGAGGGTCAAAGGTCTCCAGATGTGTTTTTTTACACAGAAAAATCTGATAGTTTCTTGTTTCAGATTTATTTGCTTGAATTTAAATTCCTCAGTTGTCATGGTGAGATTCGAACACATCTTCAGGTTAAAGCTCCAGAACTCTGTGGACTTAACCACAGCACTATTACACCCTCAGTAGCCACTTTATCAGGTACAGGAGTATACCTGGTACCATGGCTACAGGAGTGGAACCCAGTGTGATCTTCTGCTGCTGTAGCCCATCCACATTAAGGTTCAATGTGTTGTGCATTCAGAGATGCTCTTCTGCATACTACCGTTGTAACGTGTGGTTATTTGAGATACTGTCACCTTCTTGTCAGCTTGAACCAGTCTGGCCATTCTCCTCTGACCTCTCTCATTTACAAGGTGTTTTCACCTACAGAGCTGCATCTCAGTAGATTTTTTTGTTCATTGCACCATTCTCTGTAAACTCTACAAACTGTTGTGTATGAAAATCACCGGAGATCAGCAGTTTCTGAGATACGCAAACCACCCTGTCTGGCACCAACATTCCACAACGAAAGTCATTTAGATCACATTTCTTCCCCATTCTGATGTTTAGTCTGAACAACAACTGAACCTCTTGACCACATCTGCATGGTTTTATGCACTGAATTGCTGCCACATGATTGGCTGGTTAGATATTTGCATTAACAAGCAGGTGTACAGGTGTACCTAATAAAGTGTCCACTGAGTGTACAATGATGCTGTGGCTAAGTACACAGAGATTTGGATCAACACACATCAAAGTTGCTGGTGAACGCAGCAGGCCAGGCAGCATCTATAGGAAGAGGTACGGTCGACGTTTCGGGCCGAGACCCTTCGTCAGGACTAACTGAAGGAAGAGTTAGTAAGAGATTTGAAAGCGGGAGGGGGAGGGGGAGATCCAAAATGATAGGAGAAGACAGGAGGGGGAGGGATGGAGCCAAGAGCTGGACAGTTGATTGGCAAAAGGGATATGAGAGGGTCATGGGACAGGAGGCCCAGGGAGAAGGAAAAGGTGGGGGGTGGGGAAGCCCAGAGGATGGGCAATAACGAATGGGGTACGAGGGTCCCCCATCATTTTGGATCTCCCCCTCCCCCTCCCATTTTCAAATCTCTTACTAGCTCTTCCTTCAGTTAGTCCTGACGGAGGGTCTCAGCCTGAAACGTCGACTGTACCTCTTCCTAGAGATGCCATCTGGCCTGCTGCGTTCACCAGCAACTTTTATGTGTGTTGCTTGAAATTCCAGCATCTGCAAATTTCCTCGTGTTTGAGAGATTTGGATCATTGTATTTCTATCAGTCCATCTCTCTTTTCATTTGTTTCTCCCACTATCACCTCATCCCCCTTCCACCCCACTTCTCTCACTTCCTTTCTCCCTATAGAGGTGCGACATCACCTCGTGGCTCTTGAACTCAATGCCATGCCAACACACCACACACCTTCTTAACCACCCTATCAACGTTGAGGAATCTCTGGGCAGAGGATCCCTCTGTTCCTCCACACTGCTAAGAATAAAAATGCTTGAGAATCTGTTTATTTCCTTTAATTCTCTGTGTGCTCTTTGAACAGGGTGTGTGGCTCTAATTCTCATGGCCCTCCTGCTGTTGCTGAAGGACGTTATACCCAAAATCTTCACTAATGATCGGTACGTACAGCTTACCAAGAGGAAGGAGGGACAGGTGTGATGGAGAGTGTCCTGGGGCCACCCAGAGCCTTTCATGGTGTACAAAATGTCCTGGGAGTGCTGTAACTGTTGTAATATACACAGATGTTTGTGCTGATAATTCTTGTGTTAAGTTCCAGATCAAGTTTATACCATTCAACCATATACATGTATACAGCTAAATGAAACAATGCTCCTCTGAACTAAGGTGCAAAACACAGCGTGTATATCATTTGCAGCACATAAAATAATATTAACTCAAATATATTAACAGATTAAAAAAAGTAATCTGTAGATATACAAGTTAACAAAGTGCATACACAACATATAGTTAAATATACAACGGTATTACTGTTACTGGCGCTGTCATAACTAATATGTGCTGGGGCCTGTTTCAGCAGGCCTGCACAGACATGCATCTCTCAGTCTCCTCCCAGCTAATAGGAGTCACCTGCCGCTCATTTCTAACACACACAAAATGCTGGAGGAACTCAGCAGGCCAGGCACCATCTATGGAAAAAGGTATAGCCGACATTCCGGGCCGAAGCCCTTTGGCAGGTGCTCAGATTTCCAGTATCTGCAGATTTTCTCTTCTACTCTTTTCCACAGATGCTGCCTGGCCTGCTGAGTTCCTCCAGCGTTTTGTGTGTGTTGCTCGGATTTCCAGCGTCTGCAGATTTTCTCTTTGTTTGTGATTTGTCTCATTTCTAACTCATCACTTGCTGTCTATTTAAACCCAGCTCTTATCCACAGTCCTTTTCACCCAGTGAACCATCCGGACCCAACCAGTTGTTCCTAGCCTTTAGTCGCCTGTTGCATGTAGCATCTGTTCCCTCGAGTTTTGTGGCCCCTCGTGACTTGTTATTTTGCATCTGTTTTTTTTGTTGTAATTTTGTCCTATGAAATCATCGTTGAAAATTATGCTTTTTGTTATGTTTGTACTGACCGAAATAAATTTCATTCATTCATTCATTCATCTATGTATTATTAAAGTTATCTCACACCGCTGAATCATCTCTGCTGCTCTGCTTTTGGGTCAGGCTTCCTCTACATTCCCTGATATGTTTCACCATGAACACAGCATCAAGCTGAACACCTTCTTGATCCCCTTAACCAGATCCAGAATGCTGACGTTACACGTCCTGGTGCAGAGTGATTTGTTTCTGTCAGCTCCCCTCTCATTCTTCCAAACTCTAGAGAGTACAGGAAACAACAGAGACTGCAGATACCGGAGTCTCAAAATGCCGGAGACACTCAGTGGGTCAGGTGGCATCTGTGAAGGAAAGTGGCAAGTTGACATTTCATGTCATGACTCTTCATCAGGTCTCCCTCAAATATCCATCATCCAGATCCCAACATCCCAAAATCCCATCACCTCAACGTCCTCTGCTCCTGTCAGATTGACTAGCTTGCTCTCCACTCCACATTGACAAATGCAGTACCATGGAAACATCTTAGGCACCCTAGCTACATATATACATAATATACATAAAAGAATGTATATATTTTTATGTACACTCTTTTAGGAGCCATGTATCTATTTTCTGTTTGCATTGTATTTTGTGTTGTGCATTCATTATGGGTTTCAATAATTTGATACATGGGTTGGGGCACGGTAGAAGCAAATGAGTATAGTTATGTATTTATGCTTTGTCCTAGTTAGTTAGTTTAGTTGATGGGGTGCGAGCCGGGGATGATTTTTTTTTTTGTTGATTGCTAATTACTCTAATTCCGGTATATTGTTAATTTAGTTTTGTAAGATTTTCATCGCTACAAGATCATTCGTCTTTGCTGGTTTCGTAATAACTTTTTTCAGCTTGGAACTCAGTCATTCGTCAATGCGTCATACAGTGTCAATTCCCTCAATGAAAATCAGCCGCTTTGCTTTGTTTTCAAGTAGCTGCTACAGTGCCTAAGACTTTTGCACCATGCGATAAAGAGTTAAAAAAATTCCAACAAATTTGACATTAAGTTTTCTTCTCCTAACCCACGTTGACTCTGCCCACTCCGGCTATTATTCCTTAAGTGTCCGGTTGCTTACAACATAATAGATTTCCTTGTTATTCATTGGAGGGGGCGAGGGAGGAAGAATGGGAGTCATGGGGGGGGGAGCAAGTCTGCCTTCATGTTGAAGGCTGTTGGTAGTGGGCAGGAGTGGAAATGCAGGGCTAAGGAGAACGTTAAACAGATTTTATTGTTGCTGCAGGAAGTTATCATAGTCATAGTCATACTTTATTGATCCCAGGGGGGAAATTGGTTTTCGTTACAGTTGCTCCATAAATAATAAATAGTAATAGAACCATAAATAGTTAAATAGTAATATGTAAATTATGCCAGTAAATTATGAAATAAGTCCAGGACCAGCCTATTGGCTCAGGATGTCTGACCCTCCAAGGGAGGAGTTGTAAAGTTTGATGGGCACAGGCAGGAATGACTTCCTATGACGCTCTGTGCTGCATCTCGGTGGAATGAGTCTCTGGCTGAATGTACCCCTGTGCCCAACCAGTACATTATGTAGTGGATGGGAAACATTGGCCAAGATGGCATGCAACTTGGACAGCATCCTCTTTTCAGACACCACCATCAGAGAGTCCAGTTCCATCCCCACAACATCACTGGCCTTACGAATGAGTTTGTTGATTCTGTTGGTGTCTGCCACCCTCAGCCTGCTGCCCCAGCACACAACAACAAACATGATAGTACTGGCCACCACAGACTCGTAGAACATCCTCAGCATCGTCTGGCAGGTGTTAAAGGACCTCAATCTCCTCAGGAAATAGAGATGGCTCTGACCCTTCTTCATCCTCAGTGTTCTTTGACCAGTCCAGTTTATTGTCAATTCGTATCCCCACGTATTTGTAATCCTCCACCATGTCCACAGTGTTATTGAAAGTGCCTGAAGCTAAAACCTATGGACTTACTTTCTCAATATTTATTGTTTATTTATTTATTATTATTGTTTCTTTCTTTTTGTATTGCACAGTTTGTTGACTTTTGCACAGTGATTGAATGCCCGAGTTGGTGCGGTCTTTCATTGATTCTATTATGGTTATTCTATCATGGATTTATTAAGTATGGCCGCAAAAAAAAAAGAATCTCAGGGTTGGATCTGGTGACGTGTGTGAACTCTGAACTTTGAACTTTAAAACTTTATCCTTAACAGGCAAATTATTGATCTGGTTTCGAGCATAATACCGATCCTAGCTCCTTTCCACCTGTGCGATGCCATAGGCACGGTAAGTCACTCACATGCCTTATGTTGCGGAGTATTTACCACAGGGGTAAAGTCTGTTCTGGGCTGAGTGAGATGGGAGGTGACCATGCCCGATCCCAGGACAAGTGCTCCCCTCACTGGCTAGAATACAAAAGAGTCCAGTAACAGAGCACACCCCAAGTCCCGGCTTTTTGTGTTTGCCCAAGACTCCTGAAACTTTCCAGTAGTGACTAGAGAGAGATGTTGGCGGTGTGGTGTAGGACTGCCAGCACTGGGTGAATTGGTTTATGATTGTCACGTGTGCTGAGGTACAGTGAAAAACTGTTTTGTGTTCCATCCAGATAGATAATTTCATTGCACTAGTACACTGAGACAGCACGAGGGATAATTATAACAGAATGCAGAATTACAGTTACCCAGAAAGTGCAGTGCAGGTAGACGATAAGGTGCAAGACTTCTTGCATCTCCTTGGACGGCAAGTTTCATGGCATTTTGCCACATTCACGGCTCTACCCCAACATACACTTCCTTGGAACACATTGGGCGGCACAGTAGCGTAATGCTACCGCTCACCAACTACCCAGGTTCTATTCCCACCGCCGTCCGCGTGCATTTCCTCCCACATTCCAAAGACGCACGGGTTAGTAGGCTAATTGGTCACGTGGTTGTAACTGGGGTCGGGGGTCGTTGTATCTCTGAATAAACAAATAAAATGCAAAATATTTCATGCTTATACAGTTCTAAGAGGACCAAAGTTCAACCTTTGAAAACTACTATTCTAAATCTAAACAACAGGAATTCTGCAGATGCTGGAAATTCAAGCAACACACATCAAAGTTGCTGGTGAACGCAGCAGGCCAAGCAGCATCTGTAGGAAGAGGTGCAGTCGACGTTTCAGGCCCAGACCCTTCGTCAGGACTAACTGCATTCACCAGCAACTTTGATGTGTGATTCTAAATCTAAATATTGTTATGGCTCACTGGTGAAAACAGTCCTCTGGGATATGAGTGCACTGATGTGGGTGGTGAATCTGTAGAATGCATTGCCACAGATGGCTGTGGAGGCCAAGTCTTTGTGTAGTGGAGGTTGATAGCTTCTTTATTAGTAAGGGTGTCAAAGGTTACAGGGAGGAAGCAGGAGAATGGTGTTGAGAGGGACAGTAAATCAGCCTTGATCAATTTCACCCTGAATATTAAGGTCAAAACTTTTGCCTTCCCGCAGGGAGTTGCCAGTGGGATCATCCGAGGAATTGGAATGCAGAAGATCGGAGCTATTGCTAATCTAGTGGTGTACTATGTCATTGGGATCCCTGTTGGAATTTCATTGATGTTTGCTGCAAAGCTCGGAATTCTCGGTGAGGAGTTGAACTTAAATGCCCCATGTTCCCAGAACCCTTTATAAAATCAACCAGGGGAGTGGGGGTTGTGCCATGGTTACGCGATGTTCCACGGCTAGATGTAGTCAGGCATACACTCTCCTGAGAAACAAACTGAGCTGTGAGCTGTATGTAGGTGGGTTGGCCTATTGCTCCGCGTGGTTTAGCTGTGGCACCTTTGGAAAATGGTGTTGGAGCCTGGGGAATCCAGGAGATGCCAATGTTAATTAAAATCGGACTCAGATTCATTTACCTATCAAATGTACATGAAAATATACAGGGAAATGCATCGTTTGTATTCACAAGCAACACAACCTAACGATGTGCTGGGGCAACCCGCAAGAGTCATCAAGCATTCCAGTGCCAACATAACATACCCACAAGGAACAACGAAAGATAAACAACAACAAAACAATAATAGCAAAACAAGCCTCTTCCCCACCCCCTCTGACACACACACAAACAGTCCTCCGGCCCAAGGACAGGCCACGCCCAGGCCTCCAGCCTCCAGTGGACTCATGCGCGTGCAGACTTCGGATCTTCCACTTCCCCTGTGGACTCACGGACCCGCAGACCTCGGACTTTGGACGCCAGACCTTGACTTCCAGACTCGGTATCAACCCTAGGACCCTTCACTGATGGGACCCTGAACTCCACTGATGCTGGCATTCTGAACTCTAGGTCTCAAACTCCAGACTGGCTAACTCGCTGACCTAGGGGGCCACTGGCCCTCGTGCCTTCTGCCAGCATGGACCTCCAATCCCAGTACCTGCTGAGCTGGGGTCCACCAGCCCTTGCCCTCGCTGCTTTTTGCCCACAGCCCTTGCTGGCCCGATATCCATCCACAGATGTTCTAAGTCGCACATCACATCAATAGCCTTCAAACGTGGTATGCAGAGTGGAGGCATAGTCTGAAATTTGACTCCCCCACATCCCTGACTCTAAATCCTAACCTGACCCATAACTCCCTGTGCTGTCCCCAAAGCCATTCTTACAAACCAAAAAAAATACATCCACGTCTGAGCTGAGACCTCGATGCTTGGCACCATCTTGACCAGAAGTCCATCTTAGAAAACCCATCATACTATCCCATCGCCTTGTCCTGAAAGCAGAATGGAATAGTTAGCACTTTCTTGAATGAGTTCACATTCAACAGCAACTTGGCAAGCAGCTCAGCATGTTAACATAGAACATAGAATAGTACAGCACAGTACAGGCCCTTCGGCCCACAATATTGTGCCGACCCTCAAACACTGCTTCCCATATAAGCCCCCACCTTAAATTCCTCCATATACCTGTCTAGTGGTCTGTTAAATTTCACTAGTGTATCTGCCTCCACCACTGACTCAGGCAGTGCATTCCACGCACCAACCACTCTGAGTAAAAAACCTTCCTCTAATATCCCCCTTGAACTTCCCACCCCTTACCTTAAAGCCATGTCCCCTTGTATTGAGCAGTGGTGCCCTGGGGAAGAGGCGCTACCTATCCACTCTATCTATTCCTCTTATTATCTTGTACACCTCTATCATGTATCCTCTCATCCTCCTTCTCTCCAAAGAGTAAAGCCCTAGCTCCCTTAATCTCTGATCATAATGCATACTCTCTAAACCAGGCAGCATCCTGGTAAATCTCCTCTGTACCCTTTCCAATGCTTCCACATCTGTTCTATAGTGAGGCGACCAGAACTGGACACAGTACTCCAAGCAACACACATCAAAGTTGCTGGTGAATGCAACAACACAGGCAGCATCTCTAGGAAGAGGTACAGTTGACGTTTCGGGCCGAGACCCTTCGTCAGGTCTTCCTAGGGATGCTGCCTGGCCTGCTGTGTTCACCAGCAACTTTGATGTGTGTTGCTTGAATTTCCAGCATCTGCAGAATTCCTCGTGTTTACAGTACAGTACTCCAAGTGTGGCCTAACCAGAGTTAATGTCCAGTCCACCACTGTAAGCATTCACTCTTTCTCCAGTGATGCTATAGGTTCCATCAGGTGCTCTGTAGTCACTTACCATCCCCTTAGCCAGTGAACTACCATTTCTAGAAGGACAAGGCTAGCACCTCCTTGTTTTCATCACTGACTTGGAAATTATTGGCTATTCCTGGGCTACATGCTTCTGTCCGAGGTGGGTCCTGCTCTGACAAGTCAACTCTTTTTCTTTCTCACTGATGCTGTCTGACCCACTGAGTTTCCCCCAACATTTTGTGTGTGTTAATTTGGACTTCCAGCATCTGCAGAATCTCGTGTGTTTATGATTTCCAAGCAATGTTGTCTTTGTATCAGATTCTTGATTATGCACCCTCAGCCAACACTCATCCCTTCCCTGAAGTTAATTGCCCATGGAGCTTCACGGCTGTCATCAGCTGCACATGGCAGGGCACTAATGGGTCACCCGATCACTCCTAACCCACATCTGGGATCCACCTCCTTGCAGTATTAGAGCACTGCAGCATAGAAATAAGCCCTTCAGCCCATCTAGTCCAGGCTAGCCTGGTCTTCTGCCTAGTCCCACCTACCTACACTCAACCATATCCTCTCATCCATGTACCAATCCAGACTTCTCTTAAATATGACAATTGAACCTATCATTTCCACTGGCAATTCATTCCACACTCACACCATCCTCTGAGTGAAGAAGTTTCCCTCAAATTCCACTTAAATGTATCACCTTTCCCCCTGAACCTATGAACTAGTGTCACCCAACGTGAGGGGGAAAAATCTGCAGGTATTCACCCAAATTCTACTCCTCATAATTTTGTATACCTCTATAGGATCTCTCTTCATTCTTCCTGTGCTCCAGGGAATAAACTCATAACCTATTCATGTGTCAGCAACATCCTTGTACATTCTCTCTGCATTCTTTTGAGCTTATTGATATCTTCCCTGTAGGTTGTCTACCTTTTCCAGTAAACGTGCTTGCCAACTGAGCTCTTCCTGTTTCTTCCAGGCCTTTGGGTGGGATTGGCCATCAGTACCTTTCTGCTGTCTGTTTTCGCCTTGACGGTCATCTTCAGGATGGATTGGACTACAGCGGCAGAAGAGGCAAGAGCTGGTTTACTGGTGTGTCAGTAGTTCCTGTACTTGGTGACTGCGTGACGTAGAGGGGGAAGGAAGGGAGTCGGCACGGCTCGTCCTGTTGAGTTGGCGTTGAGCATGTTGTGGGAGAATCAGTGGTAGTTCTACTGAAGCTCTGCCCACACTACCCTGAGCTTGTACACAGGAGGGAGAGGCATTTCCTGTCTGAGGGTTGATGCACTACATAACCAATGAGACAATTATGCGGCAGCTTCAATGTTGCAGCTTTAAGGATACTTCTAGGGAGGGGTGCCAAGACAGGAACAGGCTCCAAGCAAAGACAAAGGGCAAAGACCAATATTGTGAACTGTGAGATATCTTTTAGAGAGGGAATTCTGCAAAACAGGATTAATTACAGAATTTAGGGACCTGAATCCGCAACCAATAGACTCACTTCTACAACTTACATTCCCAGTATTAGTTATTTACTTTTTAAAATTATTTGCACGATTTTTCTTCTTTCGCACATCAGTTGTTTATCAGTCTTTGTTTCTGTATTCATTCAGTCATTCCTTATGTGCTGTGTCGTATGACGTGGGCGATCATGGTCTTTCCATGACCATGATTGTTCTTGGCAAATTTTTCTACAGAAGTGGTTTGCCATTGCCTGCTTCCGGGCAGTGACTTTACACTGTCTCAGGTACCCTAGCTATATATATATATATATATATATATATATATATGTGTGTGTGTTAGACTTTTGCACGGTACTGTACCTCATTGTGGCTCTCGCACTTTATTTGTCTACTCACATTACACTCTCTCTGTGACGGTAACACTATATTCTGCAATATGTTTTCTGTGTACTACCTCAATGTAATTAAGGATGGTGTGATCTGTCTGGATTGGCATGCACAACTAAAGCTTTTCATTGTTCATCAGTCATCATTATGTGCCATGTCATATGACGTGGGCGATGATGGTCTTTATGACAATGATTGTTCTTGGCAAACGTTTCTATAGAAGTGGTTTGCCATCGCCTTCTTCAGGGCAGTGTCTTTACAGGATGGATGATGCCAGTCATTATCAATACCCTTCAGGTGTCAGTGGTCACATAACCAGGACTTGTGATATACACCAGATGCTCATACGACCATTCACCACCTGCTCCCTTGGCCTCATGTGGCTCCGATCAGGGGGGCTAAGCAGGCGCTACACCTTTCCCATTGGGTGACCTACAGGCTAGCGGAGGGAGGGAGCACCTTACACCTCCTTTGGTGGAGATGTATCTCCACCCATGTTTATGCATAAGGCATTTGCTAGTCTTGCGAGACCATGGATCTGTGCCTGGAAAGTCTTCACTCTCCAGGGCGCAGGCCTGGGCAAGGTTGTATGGAAGACCAGCAGTTGCCCATGCTGCAAGTCTCCCCTCTCCACGATACCGATGTTGTCCAAGGGAAGGGCAAGGGCCGATACAACTTGGCACCAGTGTCGTCACACAGCACTGTGTGGTTAAGTGCCTTGCTCAAGGACACAACACGCTGCCTCATCTGAGGCTCGAACTCACGACCTTGAGGTCGCTAGTCCAATGCCTTAACCACTTGGCCACCTGCCCACATATGTCAAAGTTGCTGGTGAACGCAGCAGGCCAGGCAGCATCTGTAGGAAGAGGTGCAGTCGACGTTTCAGGCCGAGACCCTTCGTCAGGACTAACTGAAGGAAGAGTGAGTAAGGGATTTGAAAGTTGGAGGGGGAGGGGGAGATCCAAAATGATAGGAGAAGACAGGAGGGGGAGGGATAGAGCCAAGAGCTGGACAGGTGATAGGCAAAAGGGGATACGAGAGGATCATGGGACAGGAGGTCCGGGGAGAAAGACAAGGGGGGGGACCCAGAGGATGGGCAAGAGGTATATTCAGAGAGACAGAGGGAGAAAAAGGAGAGTGAGAGAAAGAATGTGTGCATAAAAATGAGTAACAGATGGGGTACGAGGGGGAGGTGGGGCCTTAGCAGAAGTTAGAGAAGTCGATGTTCATGCCATCAGGTTGGAGGCTACCCAGACGGAATATAAGGTGTTGTTCCTCCAACCTGAGTGTGGCTTCATCTTTACAGTAGAGGAGGCCATGGATGGACATGTCAGAATGGGAATGGGATGTGGAATTAAAATGTGTGGCCACTGGGAGATCCTGCTTTCTCTGGCGGACAGAGCGTAGATGTTCAGCAAAGCGGTCTCCCAGTCTGCGTCGGGTCTCGCCAATATATAAAAGGCCACATCGGGAGCACCGGACGCAGTATATCACCCCAGTCGACTCACAGGTGAAGTGTTGCCTCACCTGGAAGGACTGTTTGGGGCCCTGAATGGTGGTAAGGGAGGAAGTGTAAGGGCATGTGTAGCACTTGTTCCGCTTACACGGATAAGTGCCAGGAGGGAGATCAGTGGGGAGGGATGGGGGGGACGAATGGACAAGGGGGTTGTGTAGGGAGCGATCCCTGCGGAATGCAGGGGGGGGGGAAGGAAAGATGTGCTTAGTGGTGAGATCCCATTGGAGGTGGCGGAAGTTACGGACAATAATATGTTGGACCCGGAGGTTGGTGGGGTGGTAGGTGAGGACCAGGGGAACCCTATTCCTAGTGGGGTGGTGAGAGGATGGAGTGAGAGCAGATGTACGTGAAATGGAGAAGATGCGTTTAAGAGCAGAGTTGATAGTGGAGGATAGTGGAGGCTAAGGCCCCACCTCCCCCTCGTACCCCATCTGTTACTCATTTTTATGCACACATTCTTTCTCTCACTCTCCTTTTTCTCCCTCTGTCCCTCTGAATATACCTCTTGCCCATCCTCTGGGTCCCCCCCCCCCATGTCTTTCTTCCCGGACCTCCTGTCCCATGATCCTCTCGTATCCCCTTTTGCCAATCACCTGTCCAGCTCTTGGCTCTATCCCTCCCCCTCCTGTCTTCTCCTATCATTTTGGATCTCCCCCTCCCCCTCCAACTTTCAAATCCCTTACTCACTCTTCCTTCAGTTAGTCCTGACGAAGGGTCTCGGCCTGAAACATCGACTGCACCTCTTCCTAGAGATGCTGCCTGGCCTGCTGCATTCACCAGCAACTTTTATGTGTGTTGCTTGAATTTCCAGCATCTGCAGAATTCCTGTTGTTTGCCCACATATGCATAGTTTATCCATAAATTCTATTGAATCACTTTATTTTCCTGTAAATGCCTGCAAGAAAATGAATCTCAGGGTAGTATATGGTGACATTTACATAGTTTGTTAATAAAGTTACTTTGGCTTTGACTTTGAAGGCAAGGCTACTACAGTGGAGCAATGAAACGTGGGAATATTTAATCAGCTGAAGCAGGAGGGTCCAGCGATTTCAGGAGAATTGTAGTGTAATAAATCATCACAGGAGTAATTCATTGGTTCAGTGCGATCTCAGGCCCCTTTAGGAGTTAGGTGATAGGAAAGAACATGGTCAGGGAGATAGAGGCAGTTTAAAGAGCATTTGGAGAGAGGGTGAGGGAAGAGATCAGGTTTACATCGGGAACTCCAAAGCATGAGAATCAGAGTCAGGTTTAGTATCACTGACATATGACAAATAAATTATTAATAATATTAATTATGAATATATAATTTAATTAGTTCACAAAGAGAACAAAAAATAGGAAGGTGAGTTCTCAATGGTGGGTTCATTGTCCATTCAGAATTCTGATGGTGGAGGAGAAGAAGCTGTCCCTAAAATCTTGAGAGTTTGTCTTCAAGCTCCTGTGCCTCCCCCCGATGGCCGGGGAAGCTCGCGGAAGAGGGATTAAGAGTCGTGCATGAGGCTGGAACTGGGGGAGTGCAGGGTTCTCAGGGTGGGGTTTAGTACTCCCCCACCCTGGGGTCTAACAGCTGTGCGCGTTTGCATTTCAAGGCTACACAGTTGACTCTAGAGACCGTACTGGGATAGACCTGGCCTTATCCTGTGGTTAGCTGCCTGACACCTAGACCAATGTGACCCTGGTACCTGTTCGATAGGAAGGGCGACTGTGTGTGGGGCAGAGGCCAGGGATGTCAGCAGATGCAGGGCCAGGAGCGGTTGTGAGGGTGTTGGCTGTACCAAGCAGCATGGGATGTAGTTGTGGGTGGGACTATGGTGTAGGGGGGCAAGGGCTGGGTCAGAGTGCAGGAGGGTGGGTTTGCTATAGAAAGAGGGTACTGTATAGATGGGAAGGGCCTAGTGTGTATGGGTGTGGGACCAGGGTGCTGGAGGACAGGAATAGGGCAGGAATTTATGAGGTTGTGTCATTGTAGATCAGAGAGGGGCCTGGGTGTGGCCAGGGTGGAACAAGGTGAAGGAGGGTGGAGCTTGGTGTGGACAAGGGTGGGTGTCAAGACGTTAGAGGACAGGGTATAGGAGGGTGTGGCCAGATTATGGACAAAACTGGAGCTGGGGCCTAGGGTGGGGCGGTTGTCTGAGAGGGCGTTCCTGAGTGTAGGACGATGGGGCAAGGGTGTGGACAGGGGCACAACGTTGTCTTTGAGGGTGGGGGTGGAGCTAGAGGTGCGACTGGGGTTGTTGGACGGGGCAGAAGCAGGTGTGGGAGGGTCGGCTGGGAAGCTTGCTGGGGATCTAGGTGAGGCCGGTTAACCTGGAGGGGCAGCGAGTGTTGGCCTGTTGATAAGCTAATAACACATGTTTGGGTGATCCCTCCCTCCTTGCGCTGGAGACAACGTGGCTGTGCTCAGCGAGCTGCTGACAGATTACTTGACTCTTCTCTGGTTGCCCTTCTGTCAGGCTCAAGAGCGAACGGGACTGCGGGCGAGGTTGGGACCCGACATGGCAGCTGAACTACACACCACTGCAGACAGTGGTGTCACAGGTAAACTGTCCACTTACATCAGTCCACTCGTGAAAACCAATCTCCCCTCCACCAACTCTGTCGCAGCTTCACAGTGCCTCAGGAAAACAGCGAGCATAATCAAGGACCCTTCCCATCCTGGCCATTCTCTCTTCTCCCTTCTCTGATCAGGCAGAAGATATACAGGTCTGAGGGTAGTTACCTCCACAGCTTCTGTGCCACTGTTACCAGACTCTCAAACAGTTCTCTTGTACACTAAAGATGAACTCTTCATCTCCCTTACCTACCTGCACTGCATTTTCTCTGTAAGTACAACACTACATTCTGCATCATACCCAAAATACAGCATCTAAGCAGGGAAACAAACAAAGCCTTGCTGAAGGGTCTCAGTTCGAAATATCAACAGTTGATCCCCTCCATAGATGCTGCCTGACCTGCTGAGTTCCTCCAGCACTGTGTGTGTGTTGCTCAAGCTTTCCAGCATCTGCAGAATCTCTTCTGTTTGTGTTTGTCTGCACTCTGCTTTATTTTTTACTACCTCTGTGTACTGTGCAAAAGTCTGGGGCACCCTAGATTTTTTTTATATGGTTCCAGATGGTGGGGCCTCCACAGAGCCCTGCTCTCAACATCATCGAGGCTGTCTGGGATTACCTTGACAGACAGGAGCAAGCGAGACAGCCAGAGTCTGCAGAAGAACTGTGGCAAGTTCTCCAAGATGCTTGGAACAACCCACCAGCCGATTTTCTTATAAAACTGCTCAACAGTGTACCTAAGAGAATTGACGCAGTTTAAAGGCAAAAGGTGGTCACACCAAATATTGATCTGATTTAGTTTTTTTTAATGTTTACTTTTCTTCATATACTTTTTTGATATATAGAAACTTTTCATTTTATTATTTTTGAAAGCATCTTCACTTTACAGAATTTCTTTTAAGTGTGCCTAAGTCTTTTGTATAGTTCTATATTCCTGCCTCTATCTGTAAAGAGTTTGTATGTTCTCCCCGTGACTACGGGGGTTTCCTCTGGGTGCTCTGGTTTCCTCCCACAGTCTAAAGGCATGCCGGTTGGCAGGTCAGTTGCTCATTGTAAGTTGCCCCATGATTAGGCTCGGGGTTGCTAGGCGGCACAGCTCGAAGGGCCAGAAAAGCCTATTCTGCACTGTGTCTCAATTAATAGATAAATAAATGTAAGGCATGATCTGTCTGGGTAGCAAGAAAATTAAAAGCTTTTCTCTGTACCTCAGTACATGTGACAATAATAAACCAACGGGGGAACGTCGACTCAGACTATGAGAGGCCTGCGTCGGGCATTTTCATGCCTTACAAGGCGCAGTTTGGACGTCTGTGTGGGGCACCACTCCTCGCACAGACTAGAGCAATGTGTGGTTAAGTGCCTTGCTCAAGGACACAAACACACTGCCACAGCTGAGGCTCGAACTAGTGACCTTCAAATCACTAGACGAACGCCTTATCCACTTGGCCATGTACCCAACACAATAAACCAACACTATTAGCATATTTGTTTATCTTTTGTAATGGGATGATAGTGGCTTTCTTTAAAAAAAAAGGTAGGAAGCTCTGATTGAAGCAGGGTGAGGTTAACAACATCTACAAATACACCTGCCAGCCATTTTGTGCAGGTTCCAAGGACACAGCTGGGCCAGGTGCTTTCTGTGGGTTCACTCTCTGACAGACTGATCTTAAATCTCCAATGAAATAAATCCCAATTTTATTTATTTTTAAAAATCTAGTCTTGGTAATACTGACAATGGATAATCATAGCACTCAGCTTGTTGATATTGTCCTTCGGGGAGGACGCTTGCTGTCTTTACCTTGGTGTTGAACTTGGCCTCTGGCTCCAAATTCATTGACTCTTATAAACCCACTAACCCATCCTCTTAAGGCACGTTCACTGATCCAGGCCACATCCGGGTAAATCTCCTCTGCACCTTCTCTAAAGCTTCCACATCCTTCCTATAATGAGGTGTCTAGAATTGAACACAATATTACAAGTGTGGTTCTTAAGGTTGTTATGAGACCATAAGACATAGGAGCAGAATTAGCCAGGGGTGGTAATGAGGAAATGCTCCCAGTGGTGTATGTTTCAAATAGCCTTTGACAAACAAGTCCAGCTCCTGGCCTTCATATGTGGCTTAGCTACTAAACCGGGCAGAACCATTTCTACAGACAGGAGAAGGAGCAAAGGCAGGTTACTGGCACCTTAAAATCAGTCGCTTCAGGCAGATGGGGCTCATTAGCTCACCCAAGAGAAGGAAAAATCTGAAACAAACCTCCGCTCCCTTGCAGCTATATCCACTCACAGGGGAAGGCTTCAGGAGTAAACCCCGAGGGAAAAATCTGGAGCTGGAGTCCCTAAGGCAGTCCCATGTTCAGTTCAACGCTGCGACATGCCCAGCGCCTGCTGTCCCTTAGGGTTCATCATTTGCGAGGAGGGGGGCGCGAGGCTGCTGCATGGGCAACAGCTTGCTCTCCATATTGTACTGCCCAGGCTTGTGTGGGATGCAATACCCATGGTCAACGCTGAATAAAAGAGGTCTCGCTGGAGTTTTATAGAGCTGCAGTGTGTTGTGGAATTTGTGGTTTTGTGGCAGTAGTATAGTGCAAGACATAAACAATTACTGTAAGTTTCAATAAATAATGCAAACGAGGAATAGTGAGGCAGTGTTCATAGATTCATGGATCATTCTGAAATCTGATGCCAGAGGGGCCAGAGGGGCAGGAGGGACTGTGGGTTTGAATGCTGTTCTGGAGTAGCCTTGGTTAGTGACTGCACTGCTCTGATGAAGGATTTGCTGCAGTCCTGGTGAAAACAGGACAGAAACCCAAAACATCGACTGCTTCTTCCTCTGCACAGATACTGCCCGACCTGCTGAGTTCCTCCACGCTTTGCGTGTGTTGTGCTGCTCTCCTGCCGGTATACACGGCAGTCAATGTCTGCTGCTGGAGGGTGTGAATTTTTAAGGTGGGTGCAGGTGGGGTATCAGTCAAACAGGATGCTCTGTCCGGGATGGCATCAAGTTTCTTGAATGTTATTAGAGTCACAGAAAAGTATAGCACAGAAGCGGGCCCTCCGGCCCATCTAGTGTGTGCCAAATTATTTAAACTGCCTACTCCCATCGACCTGCACTGGGATCATAGCCCTCCATACCCCTACCATCCATGTACCTAACTTCTCTTAAACATCGAAATCGAGCTTGCATGCACCACTTGTGCTGGCAGTTCATTCCATACTCTCACAACCCCCTGAGTGTACAAGTTTCCACTCATTTTTCCTTTAACCTTTCACCTTCCACCCATGACCTCCAGTTGTAGTCCCACCCAAGTGGAAAAAGCCTGCTTGCATTTACCCTCTCTATAACCCCCATAGTTTTGCATACCTCTGTCAAATCTCCCCTCGATCTTGCGCTTTTCAAGGGAAAAAGTCCTAACCTATTCAACCTTTCCTTATAACTCAGGCCCTCCACACTCGGCAACATCCTTGTAAGTTTTCCCTGGACTGTTTCAACCTTATTTACATCTTTCTGTCGGTAGGTGACCAAAACTGAACCCAGTACTCCAAATCAGGCCTCAGTAACGTCTTATACAACTTCAACGTAACGTCCCATCTCCTGAGTGTTGTTGGAACTCAGCTCGTATGTTGTACCCCTGACTTGTGCTCTGTCGATGGTGGAGGGGAGTCACTGCAGGATACTTATCCTCCCTCCTGCTTTTGTTGCTGTGGTGTTTATGTCGTCAGTCTAGTATGCTGTTAAGGTCCAGGACTAACAAAACTATTTGTTCCTCATGGAAGGTGACACCTCAGGGTTATTGCAGAGTTCCGAAGAGACAGCTCAGCCAGTGGGCAGCCCTCTGGTGGTGGGGGGAAGCCTATCGGAGGACATCTTGTCGCCTGCTCAGCTGATCGTCCGCCGGGGACTCCTCGTACTCGGTGCACTGGTGACCCTGGCAGTCGGGATTGCTGTACACTTCACTGAGCTGTAGGAATCTCACCGATGTATCAGACAAAAAGACATAGCTCGCGGTACAGCTGCTGCTTATACGGGCTCCATTCCCTGAAACCAAGCCTAGTTTGAAATGAAGAGAAGAACCATGAACGTTTGAGTCCACTTTATATTTTGCCCTATTTCAGAAGGCTGCCGTGCTTCAAGGTGTTTTTCTAGTGTACAAAGCTGCAGTGTCCTTACTGCGAAGGAACAGCTGCCTGCTAATCAGTGCTGAATACTGTGAGCTGGTTACTCTCCAGATCTCCGACAGAAATTGTTCTACGTTGAGTTCTTGGAAACCATCGAACCTGATTGCAAGCCTTTGTGGAAGTTGTGGCAAGGCGGGGGTTAACGCAACGTCCAGGAAAGGATTGTTTTCAGACAGTGTGCAGTCAATCAGGTGAGGGAGGTCTTTGACTGACCCGTACGTCTTTGAAATGTGGGAAGAAACCAGAGCACCCGGAGGAAACTCACATCGTGCTTCCACTACAACATGAGGAAATGCTGGAGAATTGAAAAAAACCATCTCACCTGTGTATGTAGTTCATAGCTTGGAAAGAGATTTGAATCGGTAATTATACCACAAGATTGGTAAATGTTAATGTCTTCTCATGTGGCTGAGGTAATATAAATCAGCCCACTTATTAACCTTGGCGAAACCCTCAATAAAAACGTCCACAGCATGGGTTTATTGTACAAAGGCTTCATGGATAAATGCTAAATAAGAATATACTATATGTACTAATTTATCTAAATAGTATAAAACAACAGATTTATATTTCCAAACTGTTATTTCACCATTACAATTAAATTATTAAGTAAAACAAAGTAGAATTCTACTGAGATAGTATTCTATATCTCTAGTGAACATTCTTTGAAGGGTGGTCAAGTCTTTGTACTGTTCACTACTGAAAAACATTGACAGTGGGGTGGTTGATTAGAAGAAAAACATTTTCAAGCCAAAACATTAACAGCTTTCACAATGAGCAGCAAGCATTGCTGGAAATAATGTTTTCTATAATATTAACCAGTGGCTAGGAATTTCAATTCCATTCATATAGATTAGTTCAAAGCAACTACAAATCAATTGCAAACTCTCTACTGTAAATTAGTTATGGATCTTGTTTAGTACCAATTTCCACTCTCTTTCTAAACTAGGGGTTCCCAAACTTGTTTATGCCATTAAGCAAAGGGTCTGTGAACCCCGGTTTGGAAATCCCTGTTCACACGGGGCTTGGAATAGATCAGCCATGATCATATTGAATGGTGGGACTGGCTTGAGGGGTCAGGTTGCCCTGCTCCTGCTCCTCTGTTCTTATGCTCATCAATTAAACCAGATGTTGGTAGTTAGGAGAAATGCACCTCAGATTCCATCTTGGTGGTCTCCAAGCGAACATTTTCCTAGATGGTCCAGATTCTGCTGCAAGCTTTGATAGTCACCTCACCATCCACTATACCTCCAGTTTTGGTGTCACCTGCAAATTTGCTCATCCAGTTCACCACATTGTCATCTCACAGGTCATGTCTATCCCAGAGTTTCTTGAGCACATTATGAGGAACGTTGAAGGAAAGGTGTGGACATCATCTGCATGGACTTTAGCAAGTCCTGCCTAGGAGGCTGGTCCAGGTAGTAAACTGGATGAGACATTGGCTTTGTGGGAGAAGACAGAGAGTGGTAGTAGATGGTTGCCTCTCAGACCGGAGGCCTGTGACTAATGGTGTGCCTCAAGGTTCGGTGCTGAGTCCGCTTTTGTTTGTCATCTATATCAATAATCTGGATGAGTTGTAGTTTGTGTTTGCTTGATGTGAAAGTGCTAGATTCGGACATTTTTGGTAAGTGATCAAAAGTACACGATTTTTCAATTTTCACTCTTAAGTATTCATAGCATGCATATTTCAAATAAAAACATTAGAAGTGCCCTGCAGTTTTCAGGGGTGTAAAACTTTTCTGCTCTGAGCATTGGTTGGTCCATGCAGCTGTTTTTTTAAAAAAAGAGGCAATGTAGTTTCCAAGGCTCCATTCAATTAAGATAAAAGGGCAGTTAAAAAAAAAAATTTATGCCTTATAATGGGAATCCAAGTACCAGGTCTTGTCCATGATTAGGAAGGTGTGCCTTTCATGCCTTCACCCTTTCCAATCACATGACCTCCTTTGTGCCCTGGGGATTGGCAGGTGGCATGTCACCTATATTGGGAACATCCTACTGAACTGCAAAGCATCTTCTAGAATCAGATGGGCTTCCTCTGCCCCAGAGGATTCAAAGTGCTACCAACCATTTCAAAGCCATCTAACTTTATTGTCTACTGCTCCCAAATCAGTCAAAATTCCTGTCTCACCTCACCTCTCAAAGAGCAAGCTCAAAAGAGCTCCATCTCAGCTGCAGAATAAAATGTGCCACACTGTATAATCCTCAACGCAACATATTAGCTGCTGGTTAGCGGGTAAGGAATGCATCATATAGTATGTGGCAAAAGTGTTCATTTAGCAGTAGAATTTCACCTCTCTCTGATAGTACAGAACTAAAGTAGGGTGCAGCAGGGTTCAAGATCCTTAATATATCTAATATAAACAAAATATAGATGTCTTTGGCATCTACAAGTCCTTCACTCAATATCAGGTACAGCCAATCTAAAGAAAGTGAGGGTAACTTCAGTTTATTCAAGTTGCAGACAGAGTCATAGAGACACACATAGCTCGGAAACAGGCCGTTCAGCCCACCGTGAACATGCCTACCGAGGGAACCCATCCCTACTAATCCCATCTTCCAGCACTTTGCCCATAGCCTTCCATGCCGAGGCAACTTAGGTGCTTGACAGCAAATTACTCTGCTCAAGATGGCAAGAAACGGCAGAGAGGTGCAGTCTATGTTGAAAAACAGCCTCCCTCCCCCCCGTGGCCATCTGCACCTTGTGCTGCCTCAGGAAAGCAGCCAACGTAACCAACAACCCCTCCCACCCCAGTCATTCCCTCTTTTTCCCACCTTCCCTTGTGCAGAAGATACAAAAGCTTGAAAACACACACCACCAGGCTCAGGAACTGTTTATCCCCACTGTTATCAGACGCCTGAACGGTCCATCGATAATGATCAGCTTTTGCTCTCTCCATCTACGTCATCATGTCTCTCGTCTCCCTGCCCTGCAATTGCTCTGTAATTGCATTCTGATATTGTTTTTCCCATTGTAATACATGAATATATGGAATGATCTGTCAGGGTGACACGCAAACAAAAGGTTTTCACTGCATCTCAGTACATATGACAACATTAAACTAATCACCGATTACCAGAAGCTTGATTGCTCCTTTGGCTAGGGATTTGAAGATCTTTGGATTGTGCATCAAGTCCCTGTGTACTGAAAGAGATGCTCTACTCCAGAAGAGTTTGAAACAGCTGGAAACTCGCACAGCACTCCTCCACCTCAGCATCCCCGCTTCCCTCTGGCAGGTTCACTGAGGGATTACGTGCCCTTGGCCACTGTTATCTGTATCACCACCCCGATGATCAGGATTACAGGTCCCGAGATGAAGGCCAGTCCCCGGCGAAGGATGAGTTGTTTCGTGGACAGGATTTCACCCACAATGGTAACTCCAGTTTCCAGTGCAGAGGTTTCTTCCCTGAGCTGCTCAGTGTCAACATTGTTCTCCACTTGATTAAGGTTGGACAGCACAATGACAGACGCATTCTCTGTCCATGCCTCTATAAAGGAAAGCCAGATTGAAACTCTTTATAAACTCATACAGAGAAACAGCATGGAAACAGTCCCTTTGGCTCACCAAGTCTGCACGAACCACCAAAGACATAGGAACAATATTAGGCCATTGAGGTCTGCTCCATTGTGGTTGAGTTATTATCCCTGTCAACCCCATTCCCCTGCCTTCTCCCCGTAATGTTTGCCGCCCTGACTAATCAAGAACCTTTCAACATCCGCCTTAAATATACCCAATGACCTGGCCTCCACAGTCACCAGTGGCAATAATGTCCAAAAATACCATGAGGGAACTTGACCATCTCTAAGCAACCCACTGGCCTATCTAATTGGGTCACACATGTCTGGGGGTGGGGGGGGGGGAGGTAAACTCGATGAAATGTGACCTAAGGGGAAATCATTTGGACGTGTCCAGAGGAGATTATACAAACAGACCTGACTGAATGTGGATTTGTTACATACAATATCTACTCCCTCTCCATGTTGCCTAACTTGTAACACTAATTATTTTCATTTTTACACTATTCCCATTTTTATTCTCCCCAGCAATTCTTGTGGAAAGAGATCCCATCCAGAGTGTTAGTAGGCAACTTTAACTTCCCAATAATACACAGTAAATGCTGAAGGAACTTAGCAGGTCAGGCAGCATCTATAGAAATGAACAAACAGTTGACATTTCAGGCCAAGACCGTTCTTCAGGACTAGAAAAGAAGGGGGAAGATTTTAGAATAAAAAGGTGATAGATAAAGCCACGTGGGTAGGAAAGGTAAAGGGCTGGAGAAGAAGAAATCTGATAGGAGAGAAGAGCGGACCATAGGAGTAAGGGAAGGAGAATGGGCACCAGGGGGAGGTGATTATCAGGTGAGAAGAGGAACGAGACCGGGATGGGAAACAGGGGAGGAAAAACATTTTCCTGGAGGGGAAATTGATGTTCATGCCATCAGGTTGGAGGCTCCCCAGATGGAATATTAGGTGTTGCTCCTCCACCCTGAGGGTGGCCTCAACTTGGCACAAGAGGAGGTCATGGACCGACAGGCTGGAACAGGAAAAGGAATCAGAATTAAGATGTCTGGTCATCGGGAATTCTGCTTTTGGCAGATGCTCAAAGCGGTGCTCCAATTTTCAAAGGGTTTCACCAAAGTAGAGAAAGCCACATCAGGAGCACTGGACACAATAGATGACCCCGACAGATTCTCAGGTTAAGAGTTGTCTCACCTGTACGGTCTATCTGGGGCCCTGAACAGAGGTGAGGGAGGAGGTGAATGGGCAGGTGTAGCACCTTGGCCACTTGCAGGGATCGGTGCAGGGAGGGAGATCAGTTGGAGGGAAGAATGGAGGGAGCAATCCCTGCGTAAAACAGAGAGTGGGGGCAAGGGGAGGTAAGGATGTGTTTGGTGGTAGGATCCCTTTGGAGATGGCGGAAGTTGTGGAGAGTGATGTGTTGGATGTGGAGGCTCATGCAATGGCAGGTAAGGACTAGAGGAACTCTATCCCTGTTAAGGTGGCAGGAAGATGGGTGAGTGCGGGTGTCCGGGAAATGGAGAAGGTGTGGTCAAAGTCAGCAACGTCCCCAGGCAACTTTAACTGCCCTATTGTTGATCACTGCATTACCAGCATTTAGCCCTGAAACCCGTTTTTGCCCCAGCGAAGGTGAGGTGAGCTGCCTTCTGATACCATTGTGTCCTGTCCGGTGAAGGTGGCCTGATAGTTCTGCTGGGAAGGGTGGTTCATGATTTATACCTAGTTATGATGATATATCTCCAGGTGAGTTGGGTGAACCCAAGGTGCGTAGGAAGCTCCACCTGCAGAGATCAGTGAATCTCTGTAATTCCCTACCCAGAGCATCACTGGCAGTGATAGAACATAGTGCACGGTACAGGCACTTCAGCCCATAATGATGTGCCAAATTATTAACCTAGTCCAAAATCAATCCAACCCTTCCCTCCTCCATAACCCTCCATTCTCCTTTCATCCTCTGCCTTTTGAAGTGTCTCTTAAATGCCCCTAAAGTATCAGCCTCTACCACCACCCTGGCACCACTCTGTGTAAAAAACGTACCTCTGACAACCCCCTATTCTTACCTCCAATCATCCTAAAATAATGCCCCTTCATATTAGCCATTTCCATCCTCGAAAAATGTCCCTGGCTGTCCACTCAATGTATGCCTCTTATCACTTGTATGCCTCAATTAAGTGACCTTTCCTGCTCCTCCGCTCCCTAGCTAGCTCAACCTTTTCTCATAAGATGTGCTCAGTAATCCAGGTAGCATGCTGGTAAATCTCCTCTGGGCCTTCTCTAGAGCTTCCACATCCTTCCTATAACACGATACTCCAAATGCAGCCTAAACAGGGTTTTATAGAGATGCAACATTACCTTGTTGCTCTGGAACTCAGTTTCCTGACTAATGAAGGCTAACACACCATACACCTTCTTAACCACCCTATCAAATTGCACGGCAACTTTGAGAGGTCTATGGATGAGGACTTCAAGATCCCTCTGTTCCTTCACATAAGAGTCCTGCCGTTAATTTTGTACTCAGTCTTCATGTTCAACCTTCCAAAATCTATCACTTCACACTTTTCTGGATTGAAGGTAGATACATTTTAGAAAGATCATCAATTCAAAGACTATGGAGAGCTGGCACAGAAGTAAAGATGCAGATCAGAATGGAACATATTGAGTCCTGTCGAAGGATCTCGGCCCGAAACGACGACTGTACCTCTTCCTAGAGATGCTGCCTGGCCTGCTGCGTTCACCAGCAATATTTATGTGTGGAACATATTGAGTGACAGGGGAGATCTGATGGGCTGCAGGGCACTCCACTCCTATTTGTTGAGTAAGAGATACAACAATCTACCCTGCTATTTTTTTGCATTGCCTCTTACCAGAAAATTGTTAGGGGTGGCACGGTAGTGTAGTGGTTAGCATAACACTATTAAAGTCCCAATGACCTCGGTTCAATTCCCGTCACTGTCTGTAAGCAGTTTGTAACGTCTCCCCGTGACTGCGTGGGTTTCCTCCTACATTCCAAAGAATGTGCAGAGGAAACACTTATCGGACGAATGTTTGGAAGAAAGGTTGGGGTTAGTGAGTTGTGAGCAATCTGTGCTGGCGTCTAAGCTTGGCGATACTTGTGGGCTGCCCCCAGCACAATCCTTGGACCGTGTTGGTCATTGATGCAAATCGACACATTTCACTGTGTGTTTCAACGTTTCAATTTCAGGTGACAAATAGAACTAATCTTTATGGGCTCAGGAAATCACTTTTCAGAGGGTAAATGATTAAATTCATGGTACCTGTTGGATTTTCGTTTGCCTGGCTGTTACTGGAGCTGTAGGTAGTGTCCACATTTACCTTCATACCGGCGTTGATCATTGCCTTCAAGGGGAACAGAAAAGCTTCATTAGAAGAGAAGAACAAGGTTTCTGTGCAAAGGAAAGATCCATCTGCCGTCAGATAATGCAGGTGTTATATTGCTCATAGAGTTGAAGGCAAACGGTTCAAAGTAAGCTTATTATGAAAGTATACATACGTATAGCAGCCTATAATATCCTGAGATTAATTTTCATGCAGGCATTCAACGCAGAAAAAAGAAATACAGTAGAATCAATGAAAAACTAAACACAAAGCAATCAATGTGGAAAAGAGGATAAACCAAATAATAATAATAAATAAATACAGAGAACATGACTTATAGAGTGGACACTCTGGAGGGGGTGCAGAAGAGGTTCACCAGGGTGGTGCCTGGATTGGAGGGTATGAGCTGTAAGGAGAAGCTGGACAAACTTGGACTTCCTTCTCTGGTGCATCAGAAGCAGAGTGATGACTGGAGATAAGTTTATAAAGTAGACAGCGCAGAGAGTAAGAATCTTTTTCCCAGGATAGCAATATTAAATACTAGCGGGCATGCATTTTGAGGCCAGGGGGAAAGATTTATTTTAAACACAGAGTAGTGGGTGTCTGGAGCTCGCCCTCTGAGGTGACAGTGGAAGCAGACAGTATATTGGAGATTAAGAGGCTTTTAGACAGACACATGAGTAGGTAGTGATTGGAGAGATATGGATCACGTGCAGGTGAAAGGGATTAGTTTAATTTTCAACACAAGAGATTCTGCAAATCCAGGATAAGAGATCCTGGAGATCCAGAATAATGCACACAAAGTGCTGGAGGAACTCAGCAGGTCAGGCAGCATCTACGGAGAGGAATAAACAGTCGAGGTTCTGGGCTGAGATCTTTCATCACGTCTTCATCAGGTCTTGGCCCAAAGCATCGAATCTTTATTCCTCTGTGTAGATGCTGCCCAACTTGCTGGCTTCCTCCAGTATTTTCTGTATGTTATTTTAGTTTAGTGTGGGCACGTGGCCAAATGGTTAAGGCATTGGACTAGCTACCTGAAGGTCGTGAGTTCGAGCCCCAGCCAAGGGAACGTGTTGTGTCCTTGAACAAGGCACTTAATCACACATTGCTCTGCAATGACTCTGGTGCCAAGCTAAATGGTTCCTAATGCCCTTCCCTTGAACATTGGTGTCGTGGAGAGGGGAGACTTGCAGCATGGGCAACTGCTGGTCTTCCATACAACCTTGCCCAGGCCTGCGCCCTGGAGAGTGAAGACTTCCCAGGCGCAGATCCATGGCCTCGCAAGACTAACGAATGTCTAAAAATTTTAGTTTAATTTGGCATCATGTACAGCACAGATGCCATGGGCCAAATGGCCTGTGCCTGTGCTGTACTGTTCTATGTAACAACAGTTTAAGCAGTCTAGAGAAAGCTCATTGCTGTGATTTAGCGCATGAAGTTTTGAACCAGGTAAGTTTGCAGGGGAGGGGACAAGTGGGATGGGGTGGCCAGGTATTGCCCCCCCCCCAGCTCCCCTCCATTCGGGGTGTAGTAGCAGGAGCATTGCATCAGGACAGACAACGAGAACAGAGAGAGCCATGCACAGAGCTGTCAAGGGTGCAGCGGCCAATCTCGGGGAGGGGTGGCTACCTGTTCAGAGGCCTTCCTCCAGTTCATTTTGTAGATCACGACCAGGAAGAAAGCAGCTTGCACCACCACACAGACAAAGAACCCAGACCAAAGACCTGCAAAGCCAGAACAGTGCAGTGAACACAGAGGCCCGTCTGCTGGGTTGGGAACTCCCTGTGATCAACAGTCCAGCTCCAGACTGGCCCTGCCACCACGGCGACATTATGTGGGAACTAACTTGTACCCATGATACAAGACCTCCCTCCTCTGCAAGCCAGGGAAGTGATGCAGGCTGCCACGTGCAGAACTACAGGCTGGTGGGATCAGGCAGAGTAACAGGCTGGCATGGACTGAATGGGCCAAAGGGCCTGTGTCCGGCTCTATTACTCTAAAGTCTCACCACCAGCCACTCCAGGGATACCCTAACCATCTGCTTAAGCAGAAAGGGATTTGCATCCCTTCCAGCACATGCCAACGTGGTTTCCTCTCATGTCTGTAGGGCAGTGCCTGTTGTAGTGGAGATGCTCAGGTAAACACTTTGTGCGCAGCAAGATCCCAGAGAAGCCGGTGGCCGGATGAGATATGTTGAGTGATCGGTGTTGGCTGTGCCATAGGGGAACAGCTCCCTCGTTCTTGGGAACGGATTAGTTTAGACCCCCTGACTTCAGCCCCTCTAACAGCGCGACACTCCCTCGCACTGCCTTGCACATCAATTTCGACTTCTGAACTCGGAGCTCCCGGGCTGAGAACCTTACCCAGTGAGTAACGTGCACTCCCTCCGGATGGTGTGAATCATCATGTGAATAAGGTCGAAAGAGTACAGAGAAAATTTACAAGGACATTACCGGGACTGGGGGACCTGAGTTATAAGGAAAGAATGAATAGGTTAGGACATAATCAAAGGTTATGGGGATAAGGCAGGAACTGGAAACTGATTGTGGATGATCAGCCATGATCACAGTGAATGGTGGTGCTGGCTCGAAGGGCCGAATGGCCTACTCCTGCACCTATTGTCTATTGTTTATTGTCTATTGACTTCATTTCATGAAATGTAGAGGAATGAGGGGAGCTTTGATGGAGGCAAACAAAATTATGTGGGATATAGGTGGGTAAATACAGACAGGCTTTTTCCACTGAGGTTGGGTGGGATTACAACTAGAGGTTATGGGTTGAAGGTGAAAGGTGAAAAGCTTAAGGGGAACATGAGGGGGAAACTTCTTCTCTCACAGGGTCATGAGAGTGTGGAACAAGCTGCCAGTGCAAGTGGTGCATGCGAGCTTGATTTCAACACTTAAGAGATGTTCAGATAGGTACATGGATGGTAGAGGCATGGCGGGCTATGGTCCTGGTGCAGGTCAGCATGGACTAGATGGGCTGAAGGGCCTGTTTCTCTGCTGTATGACTCTATATGTTTAGGAGGCACTTGTAGACCACATGCAGGCAGATGGGATGAGTTAGACTGTGTGATGGTCAGCACAAATACAGTGGGCCTAATGATTTCTTCCTTTGCCCTACTGTTCTATGTTCTATGACTCTACAACGGATACAGGTGTTAGATTAGTTCCTACCCATGACACCGAGATGTGCAGCAAGCATTAGTGTGATCCCAAGGGGAAAGCCGATGGAATAGAAGCCCACCAAGTTGCCGATGGCTCCAATCTTCTGCTTTCCCGCTCCCCTCAGTACTCCACCGCTCACAGTCTGCAGGCAGAACAGGCACAGTACCGGGTCATTGCCTCTCAAAGGTGTTCCCACCCAGGAATATTTCACCCTCCCCCTTCCCTCTTCTTCAATTCCCCACTCCGGTTCCCCTCTTTTCACCTGCCTATCACCTTCCTCTGGTGCCCCATCTCCTTCCCTTTCTCCCACGCTCCTCTTCTATCAGGTTCTTTCTTCTCTACCCCTTTATCTTCTCCACCTATGACCTCCTGGTTTCTTACTTCATTCCTCCTCCTCCACCCACTTGGCCTCACCTATCACCTTCGAGCTCGTGCTCCCTCCCGTCCCCCATCTTCTTCTGCCTTCCTTTCTGGTCCTGATGAAAGGTCTTGTCCTGAGACTAGGTCTTCTCCATAGATGCTGCCTGACCTGTTGAGTTCCTCCAGCACAGACAGCTCAGTTACAAAGACCAAGGCACTGCACTGACTTACATCAAAGAAAGGCTCGCATGTCCGAAGAGGAAGGCAGCACAGCGAGTCACGGCAGCTGGACAGAGGCTGACACTGCTCAACCCAAAAAGCTTCTTCACTTCAGATCAGACTGCTCCAATACAATGCAAACCCGATTCAACTCCTTTCTTTCTGAGCACTTACAGTTAGCAGTCATTTTAACTACCAGGGCATTCTCTTTTTGTAGCAAGCAGCTCATTTACTGCGGACGTGGGCCGCTTGCTGCGGATTCCTGTTGTTTTCATTTATTACTGTAGACCTTTTGTCAGTCATTAGAGAAAAAACACATGCCAGGGTTAGAGTTAACCCAGACTCTTTATTGGAGCCAGTGAATGGGTCATAGAAACATCCCCTCCCTTCTTGATAAGAGCACAGGATGATACAATAGTCATCTCATTCATGAAAGAAGATGTGAAGAGCTGACAGGTATTACTTTCATTGGCTGATGCAAGGGTTAATGGGACAGAAGTGTGTCCACCGTTGCAGGAATTAAATTCGTACTGTTGCAAATCACAGCTCCAGTGAAATTATGACAGACACGTTCTGGCAGGGAGGAGCAATTCATTCTCCTACTGTATTTCCAGTTCAACACAAACTATTGTGCTCTCCCCCCGCCCCCGCACTGTTACTTTCTATAAATTTGTTCCTTCCATTTCTCAAACAGCTGTGCTGAAATACTCACGGCAATGGCTTCAAACCAGTGGAAAGTGGCAATTATTGGGTCCACATTGGCAACCAACTGAACGATCTCTCTGCAGAAAAGAGAGGGGAAAGTGTCAGAGGATGTCTGGACAGGCTAGAGACATTCACTCAAATGTGAAGTTTGAAAACTTGCTCTCACTAACTTGTCAGCGGTTAACACATAACCCAGCACACTTCGAGCTGCTCCAAGAATAGTGGAAATCAGCAGAGAACAGCACCCTGATGGAATCGACACAAAACAGATTGTTACTGAGCATTTTGGCAGTATTCTTCTTGCGATTTTGAGTTAGCAAAGTTCTACTTTACTGAAGTGTTGTTACTGTTTAAAGTTTGAAGCTACCAATTATATGTACAATGTGATCCTATGCTCAGTGACCACTTTTTTTTAGGTTCATTACTGCAAATATTTAAGCAGTCAATCATGTGGCAGCTACTCAACGCTGGAAATTCAAGCAACACACACAAAATGCTGATGGAACGCAGCAGGCCAGACAGCATCCATGGGAGGTGGTACAGTCGAAGTTTTGGGCCGACACCCTTCGTTAGGACTAACTGAAAGAAGAGATAGTAAGAGATTTGAAAGTGGGAGGGGGAAGGGGAGATCCGAAATGATAGAAGATGACAGGAGGGGGAGGGGTGGATCTAAGAGCTGGGAAGGTGATTGGCAAAAGGGATACAAGGCTGGAGAAGGGAGAGGATCATGGGGCGGGAGGCCTAGGGAGAAAGAAAGGGGGAGGGGAGCACCAGAGGAAGATGGAGAGCAGGCAAGGAGTTATTGTGAGAGGGACAGAGAAAGGAAAAAAAAGGAAAAAATAATTAATTAAGGCACCTTCCTCCTTCCCTCTCAGTCCAGCAGAAGGGTCTCGGCCCGAAACGTCAACTGTTCACTCTTTTCCATGGATGCTACTTGAGTTCCTCAGGACTTTGTGTGCACCGCTCTGGACTTCAAGCGTCTGCAGATCTTCTCGTGCTTGTGAGTAACCACCGTGCAGCTCTGACGCAACGCAGCCTGAGGGCTCACCTATGAAGCACAGGGCGACTGTGGCCGAGTTCTGGGCCTTCTCTGCATCCCTCGCTCCCAGGGCGTTACCCACAAGGACGCTGGCAGCCACGCTGCTCCCTAGGGGGATCTGTAGGGCAAGAAGCAACGACAACACTTCCACCCGTTTGTCTTTCGCTTATTAATTTTGCTGCCCACTGCAGAGTGAAGGCTTGCATTTATATAGCGCCCTTCACAAGCTCGGGAGGTGCCGAAGCAGCATGCTGCTGTTATAACGAAGGAAAGCATGAGCAAGATCAGGTAACCTGCTGATTATGAATGGATTTACGGCGACAAGCTCTTGAACGCATGCCATCCCGGGCAGATCATTCCACACACGATTGCATTGAGCTTATATGAAAGGTAGACAGAATGCAGATACAGTTACAGTTACAGAGAAAGTGCAGTGCAGCCAGACCAGTACAGTGCAGGGGCCATGACCCGGTAGATGGGCACGATCCTCCAACAGGACCACAACCTTGCCGTGGTTTGAAGCCTTGCATGCCTCAGGGACGCAGAGAGCTATGTCGGCTGGAGTCAGGGCTTTACGCTTTGGCTCTTGGCAGGGTCACCCAGGCCAAACAGGTCAAAGGGTAGAGGCCAGACTAAGAGTGGTCCTTCAGGTCCAGGGGTTTAGCTCAGGGCTAACAACCCTGACTGGTAAAGTAAAATTGTTACAGAAACAGCAACGAAGAATCCTGCATCTGAGAGGGATGGCGTTACTGAATGAAGAATCCTTCTATATCTGTGTATGGACAAACAGAGATGGAGGACCTTCATTGCTGCCCTAAGCATGCCTGCGGTGTAATAAGCAGTAAGGAAGATAGGCACAATCGCATAATGCTATTACCAGTGTAGGATGGAAAGGTTAGAGTGATCGTGGAGTAGGTTAAAATGCCGACACAGCATCATGGGCTGAAGGGCCTGTACTGTGCTGTAGTGTTCCGTGTTCAATGTTCATCTCCGGAATGGGCCTCCCGTACACTGAAGGATGAACTCCTGATCTCCCAATCAACCTCGCCATGAACCACGCATTTTATTTATACCTTGCACTCCCAACGGTCTCAGATCGGAGTACATCACAGGTCCACCTTCCTTTTAAAACCCTGCTTGAGCTCTCGGGTCTTCTACCGCTGCTCTCTTAAATTTAAACAATCGCCCTCAGCTCAGCTTTTCTGAACTATGCTCCTAAACTGTGGAATTCAATACCTACAACTATAAGGGATGCAGACTCAGATTACACTTTTAAATGCTGGCTCAAACCTATTAATTTAACGTTGATTTTAACTATGTTTGCACTTTATCCCATTATAAAGCACTTGTAACTACATTGTCTGTATGGAAAGTGCTCTATAAATAAGTTATTATTTGTTTCCCTGTACAGCACCTTCTCTTTAGATGTAACACTATATTCTGCCTTCTGTCTTCATTTTTGTACCTCGATGTATGGGTGGGCAGGGGGCTACTGCACAGGATCGAAATAAGCTGCAGAAATCTTAGTCAGCTCCATCATGGACACTAGCCTCCATTGTATCCAAGACATCTTCAAGGAGTGGTGCCTCAGAGAGGCAGTGTACATCATTAAGGACCATCACCATCCGCGACATGCCCTCTTCTCATTGCTACCATCAGGAAGGAGGTACAGGATCTCGAAGGCACACACTCAGCTTCCTCTCTGCCATTCGATTTCTGAGTGGACAGTGAACCCATGAACACTACCTCACAACTTTCTTATTTCAGTTTTTTTTTGCACGATTTATTTTATTTAACTTATATAGATTCATACTGTAATTCACAGGTTTTCCCTCTATTATTGCAATGTACTGCTGCCGCAAAGTTAAAAACAGTCACGACATAAGCCGATGATATTAAACCTGATTCTGATTATCTATTGAACGATCAGTGTGGATGGTACGTGAAAATTTTTTCTCTGTATCTCAGTATATGTGTCTTCAAACCAATACTATACGATACTGACAGCTGGTTTTAAAGGCAGGGGATTACAGTCTCAAGTACCATGCTCTGAAAGCTGCAGCTGTTTTAGATGAAAATAAGAATGCTTTGTCTGTGTATCTACAGACACATACGGGACGATGCCAGCCTTACCATGTATGCTGCCGTTAGCACCTGGTAAATAACGGACTGTGCTCCGAGTTCGGCTTCACTAACCAGTCCTGTGAATGGGAAATAACACAGTCAGGCTCTGCTGGGGTTTAATACTCAGGGCGTAATGCTGTCCGCTCTGAAGTCAGCAAGGTGTCTTGAAACTGTTTTCCCCTGGGTACAGTTCTCGTTATCGCCTGCAGAGGAGCCAGTGATCTATGTCTGGGTCTCTTCTGATACAGTTCGGGCATCCTACTGGGGGGGAGGTCTCCCTCTCTCTGACATCCTCAGAACAAATTCTTGTTAAGCATTAGAAGTTACAGAACTACAGTGGTCAAACTCCCCCAAAACTTGCCCTGGCAGATGGCTAAGCCCCTCCCATGCTTTACTTGATGAGTGATTAGCCCCACCCCAAACACAGTCTGACAGCTGTTTGGCCCCGACCCCACCCACCCTGACCCCTGGTTAAGTCCCGGCCTCATGACCTGCTGCTGTCAAAAGAGTCAGAGGTTGAATGCCAAACATCTATTAAATTCAATCTTGATAATACCTTCTTTATGAAGTAAAAAAAGACACAAAAAGATTAGAAGATGTTTTAAAAGAACTTAAAGTAGATACATTAATTAAAATGTATCAATGTAACGGTAAAAAGTTTTTACCCTTCGCCCCTGGAACTGTTTTTCTCCATTCCGATACACTGACTCACTGGACTTTCCAGTGAGGGACCCGGTGTGGGTTCAATGGGCAGATTTCCGAGCAATAGGTTCTGTGAAAACACTGGGTTTCTGAGCTCTCGCACTAGATCCCGCTGGGGGTCCAGCATGGAATGCAACTGGAGAACCAACTGCAGGAACGTTTGGAACTTGTGTTGTCCCCCGAGAGTCCTGAACACTGTTCCAGGGGAACCTCTGGCGTCTCTGACCAGCACACCCGAACCAACATGGGAGTAACGAATATACTCCTGATACATAGAAAATATTGGCTCACAAGCCCAGCATTTCTGACCCATGGTACAGGTCGATTGATCTCCAGACCCTCAGAGTAGAGACTGGCTAGCTAAGGGCACAAAGAAATGAAAATAATGGCAGATACAAATGCCCAACTCGTAAACTGTCTGTGAGTTACTGCATATCCTACCCTCCAACCCGGCAATACTGTGTACTATCATGCTGGCAAATATTTTCATTTTCTTCATTCCTTTTGTTGATGAAAATTGCATCTCTGCTTGGTCTTGTGAAGATGGTGGTGGGCCATCTTCTTGAACAGCTGGAGTCCCCCTGGTGAAGGTATTGATGGGATGGGAGGTTCAAGATTTAGGCCCAGCAACAATGAACAAGTAGCAGTATATTTCCAAGTCAGGGTTTGCATGACACGGTGGGGAACCAAAGTCAGAGTCAAAGGTGGGTGAGTAACTGCACTTCACGTTGATAGGGGACACACTCTCGTCCTGGTCAGCAGTAGTGAAGGGCATGAGTGTTTATGATGGTTAGATGGCAACCAAATATATGAAAAAAAATGATGCTGATGCTGAAATCTTAAACAATAATCAAAACCCTAGAGACGGGTTATCAACCGTTTTATGCCAATGGCCAATACCATTAGACAAGGGGTCCGTGGACCCTAGGCTGGGAGCCCCTGTGAGCCTAGAAGAACTCAGCAGGTCAGGCAGCACCTATGGAAGCAAACAATGCAGGCAGACATTTCAGACTCAACCAGCTTCATCATGGGCACTACCCTCCCCATCACCGAGGACACTACACCCCACCCCCCCACCGTGTTCACTACACCCCCCCACCGAGGACACTACCCCCCCCCAACCACTGAGGACACTACTCTCCCCACCGAGGACACTACACCCCACCCCCCCACCGTGTTCACTACACGCCCCCACCGAGGACACTACACCCCACCCCACCGAGGACACTACCCACCCCACCACCGAGGACACTACACCCCACCCCCCCCACCGTGTTCACTACACCCCACCACCGAGGACACTACACCCCCCCCCCACCGAGGACACTACCCTCCCCACCACTGAGGACTCCTTCAGACTATAGTGCATCAAGAATGCAGCATCCATCATTAAGGACCCTCACCATCCAGAACCTGCCTTCTTCTCATTACTACCATCAGTGAGAAGGAACAGGAGCTTGAAAGCCAACACTCAACGCTTTAGGAACAGTTTCTTCCCCTCCGCCATCGATTGCTCAACACTCCCTCATTGTTCTCCCTGTGCACTCTTTATTAATTATGTTGTAACATGGTAATTTTGTTGTCTTACACTGGACTGCTGCCATGAAACAACAAATCTGACGGCAAGAGTCAGTGATAATAACTGGATTCTGATTCTGAAATTGGCCAGGGCCCCTACACTGGTAAATGAGACCAGCTGGAGTCTCAACAACTGGGACAGGAGAAATTACAGACTCTGTGTACAACTTATCTCTGCAGAATTCTAAACGTAGACATCAGTGTGTGGAAAGGAGCTGGAATCTGAAACCATTGGAGGGCTTTCTGGATATTTATAGAGAGACCAAACACAGCTGATTGGTTAACAAGCCTTCAGATGAGAGGTGGGGTGGGAGGAGCTGAAAAGGAGAGTGGATGTTCAGAGCCAGTTGCTGCAGCCTGGAATGTGTTCCTGCACGGACCAATGTTCCCACGGAAAAGTTCAAAAGGTAACTGGACAAAGAGTCCATAAGACTAGGAGCACAATCTGGTCAGTTGGCTCATCGAGGAGCAATAATAACTAGATGGGGCAATCACTGACAAACACAATAACAAAATGCTGGAGGCATTCAGCGTCTATGGAGAGAGTAGCAGAGTCCAAGCTGAAACATTAACACCGTTTCTTTTTCCACAGAAGCCGACAGACCCACAAGAGTCTTTCCCAAATTTTCTATGCTTATTTCGGATTTTCAGCATCTGCAGAATTGTTGACATTCACTTTTCAGCTCAGGAACAGGCCATTCGGCCCACAGTGTTGTGGCAAACCAAAAACACTCAAACACTAATCCCTCCATCTTCCTTACCTCCATGCATCTATCCAAACATCCCTTAAAAGCCTCTGATGTACCTGGCTCTGGTTATGGGCACTGGTCTGAAATGTTTAAGTTTAGTTTTATTGTCATTCAACCGACACATACGAGGGGTAACTGATGAGTTTGTGGCCTAAGGTAGAAGGAGTCAATTTTAGAAAACCTAGACATTTATTTTTCAACATGGTCCCCTCCTACATGTACACACTTAGTCCAGCGGTCATGGAGCATACAGATCCCTTCCTTGTAGAAGTCGGCGCCTTGGACCTCCAGAAAGCGGTCCATAGCAGGGGTGATTGATAAGTTTGTGGCCTAAGGTAGGGGATGAGTTATTAACTTTCTGCATAATCACACAAAGAGTTGAACTGCACATGCATGTAACGAGAGCTGTATAACTCCACGACCGCTGGACTAAGTGTGTAAATGTAGGAGGGGACAATGTTGAAAAATAAACGTACTAGGTTTTCTAAAATTGACTCCTTCTACTTTAGGCCACAAACTTATCAATTGCCCCTTGTATATACTGCTAAACGAAACGACATTGCTCTAGGCCTAAGCTGCAAAACACAGCCCATAAATCACATATTTAACCTACAGTAAAATAATATTAACAATATTAACAGATAATAGAAATATTCTGTAGGTGTACAAATTGATAAAAAGTGGATATACAACATATACCACAGTATAATGCTACTGGCGCTGTCATAAGTAATGTGTACTGGGTGGGCAGGGTGTTGAGATATCTCGCAGCCTGGGGAAAGAAGCTTTACCCAGCCTCACAGTCCTTGTTCTTATACTGGGGTACTTTCTGCCTGACGGTCGGAGGTCAAAGAGATTGTGGGATGGATAGGAGGGGTCCAGGACAATGCTGAGGGCTCTGCAGGTACAGCTCTTCTGGAGTATGTCCTGGATATGAAGGAGAGAGACCCCAGTGATTCTCTCCTGACTCCTGTTCCAACCTGCTCTGACTCCCACGTCCCTGGTGTGAGGGAGAGAGACCCCAGTGATACTCTCCTGACCCCTGATACAACCTGCTCTGACTCTGAGATTTATGGGCCAAACAATCTTTGATCACCTTTTGCTTCAATTCAATTTGAGATTCAACTATTTCCCTCTTCCTGTATTGATCAACTTCAGCTGCTCTGGGAGATGTCTTCAGTCTGAGACCTTACCCTTGATGTTATGGCACGAGATTTCAACGAACAGCTGCATAAATTTATGATGTGCCAGAGGGGAGGGGTCTGCCTTTCCTCTCAAGTTACCTCTGGAAGGTTTCCAGACCATCAGTCTCCACAGCCATTAGGCTTTCCTGGACCTGTGTTTACATCTTCAGATGCTGCTTGATTTGGGGATTTATCTTAAATCTACTTCAGCCCATTGGGACTCTGCCTTTTCCAAAAGCTCTCTTCTGGAAAGCGTTGTAGGACTATTAAAACAAAAGCTTCACACCATATTAAAAGTTTCTTCCCCCAGGCAGTTAATCTGATCAACATTCGAGTTGGCCTCAAGTGCCCTTCTATTTATTATCTCTGTCACTGTACTGTAAACACTTTAAATCATTTGTATAATGCTGTTTATATTGTAAACACATGCTTTTATTAATGTATTTATTCCACATCTGTACTTTAACCTCTAACTTTATTTTTTACATAATTGTTTACTCTGTATAATTGTTGAATGTTGCTGTTTTTGTTGCATGTCGCAGCGACACACCACACAGTACGTGTAAACTACTGTAGATGGCAAATAAAGTTGATCCTACATCCTGACCCTACGAGTGATAACTCCTGTTAACCAGACAGAAGGTGGGAACAGTGTTCAAGATTCAAGATTTATTATTGCAATTTAAAGTATGTTTTATGTATTGCTCTGTCCTGCTACCGCAAAACAAAAAATTTCACGCCATCTTGTAAGTTTCTTACCCCAGTTAATCTGGTCAGCCATTCTAGTTAGCCCCCCATCCCCCTCTATCTACTACCTCAGTCACTGCACCGTAAAGACTTTAAACCACCCTTCATTATGCTGTTTACATTGTCAATGCATGCTGGTATTTATGTATTTATGTACATTTTATTCCAGATCTGTACTCCAGCCTCCAAGTGTTTTTAATATAATTCTTCATAATTTAAAAAAGTTCTTTGTTCCACGTCACACCAACATACCACGGCAAATCCCTAACACATGTGAATGTTTATAGTGAATAAAGTTATCTTTGACAATGGTGTAGGGACATAATATGGGTCAGGGAGGGGAGGGGGCTCATTCAACACTCATTGACGTCAGTTCACACATAGAACGTGGAAAAGGCCCTTCAGCCCATTATGTATGTACCAAACACAATGCCAAATTCAACCAATTCTCTTCTGGCTGTACATGATTCATAACCCTCCATTCCCTGCAATATTTCCAATACATGCAAATGTACAGGCAAATAATGTTGGTCCTTGATTTTTTATTGGCATTTTTGTCCTGAATAAACGGCTTTCTACACCTCTTCATCTCACCACCCGCACCCCCCGTCTACCACCACCTTCCCCTCTCCTGCATCCATGCTATTTACCTGAGTGACCTCCTAAGCAAGTCATTCCCACATCCACCCACTCTCCGTAAATCCTTCCTACAACCAGCTGACCAGAACTCCCAAGTGAGGTCTCACCACTGAGGTAGCACTCCCTATCAAGGGGGGAACTGGCTGCTCCCAGCAGCAACTGATGACAGGTCAACCTGAGTCGATCAGCTTTAAACCTGTAGACCAGTTTTCAACCTGAGCTACACAGCTTCCTGGCATTGAGGCTTGGGAAGAAGTTGAATCCATTGAGCTAGTCAGGGATTGCATGTGTGGACATCAGGGAGGAGGTACAGGTACCTGAAAACCCACACTCAACATCTTAGAAATATCTTCTTACCCCTGCCATCAGATTTCTAAATGGTCCATGAATGCAACCTTGCTATTTTGCACTATTCATTTTTTTAAAATATTCACTCAATGGCGACTTTATTACAGGAGGTACCAAATGAAGTGGCCACTGAGTGCATGTTCGTGGTCTTCTGCTACTGTAGCCCATCCACTCCAAGGTTCAGTGTGTTGTGTGTTCAGAGGGGCTCCTCTGCACACTGGTGTTGTGACACGTGGTTATTTGAGTTACTGTCGCCTTCCTGTCGGCTTGAACCAGTCTGACCATTCTCCTCTGACCTCTCTCTCACCTCTGGATGTGTTTTGTTCTGCCCGCCATTCTCTGTAAACTCTAGAGACTTGTGCGTGAAAATCCCGGGAGATCAGCAGTTTCGGGGATACTCAAACCACCTCATCTGGCACCAACAATCATTCCACAGTCAAAGTCACTTTGATCGCATTTCTTCCCCATTCTGATGTTTTGGTCTGAACAACAACTGAACCTCTTGACCATGCCTGCATACTTTTATGCATTGAGTTGCTGCCACATGATTGGCTGATGAGATATTCTCATTAACGAGGAGCGCAGGTGGAGCTAATAAAGCGGCTGCTAAGAGTACGCCTGTGATAGTAAAACTGATCTGGATTCTGATTCTATGACAGAGTACTTGTGGTTTCTGTGACAGAATTTTCCCAGTGTCCTTAATGGTAAAGAGCCAGGACCATTCAGTCGGGGGTTTGATTACCTGAGAGGAAGGTGCCGACCTCGTAGGTCCACCACTCGATGCACAGCATTAGCATGCTGGGGACGGCGAGTTGGACAAAACCCCCCCACTCCTGTAAGCAGTCGGCTGACCAACCTAGGGGGAAGGGACAGAGTTACTGCTCCAGTACGGCAAACATGGGGAAGGGCACCGAGCCGCAGCAGACTCCGGGAAACCGGCACTTGAACCGCTCCGGAGGGTCGAACTTGAGGTCAGAGTGCAGGGTCAGTGGCAGGACTCTTAGCAGTGTGGAGGGACAGGGGGACCTTGGGCGTCCACGTCCGTAGATCCTTCAAAGTTACCGAGCACGTTGACAGGCTGGTTTGATGACATTAGGTTCATTAGTCACACATACATCGGAGCAAACAGTGAAATGCATCAATTGTGTTAACAAAGGCTTGCTGGAGGCAGCCGGTGAGTGTCGCCACGCTTCTGGTGCTGACATAGCTTGCCCGCAATGTTCAGCAGAACAACATGCAAGCAACATACAACAAGACAGACACAACAGCAAAACAACCCCCCCACACCATCAGGGATCCTTGCACCCTACCAACAGTGGCCCTTGATATTGCTGGGGATTAAGGAGGCATATGGTGTATTGGCCTTCATTAGTCAGGGGAATGAGTTCAGGAGCGGCAAAGTAACATTACAGTTCTATAAAACCCTGGTCAGGCCCCACTTGGAGCATTGTGCTCAGTTCTGGTCACCTCATTATGTGTGTTTGTCCATCGTCGACGTCGATGAGGACCTCGACACCATTGTGATGATGTCGAGACTAGCGCGTGATTTGGATTTAAGTGAGGGAGAGTTGCACTGCGTCAGCCTCACCCTCTCTTCCCAATTCCCATCTGGATCCAGTGGCAAGACAGAGTCAAGACGGCTGGAGATGGGACTAGGCGCAGTGGATGACCAGGACGACTTCTGTGTCTTGTCCTGCTCTACACGTTCCATGACGCTTGCAGAGACCAGCTTCTTGACCGTTGGACCTTCCATTGGTCTCGTCCGCTCAATCCGCCGGAGTCTGTCTTCAAGTGCTGGGATAGACAACTCCCTGTCTCACCGAGGGTCTGAGACCCGTCGGCTACCCTCACCTGGCTTAGCCGGCTTGTCGAAGCTGTTGCCCGGGGTGTGGCCGCTGTCGCATGCAAACAGCTACGAGGAGCCGCAGGTGAGAGCTGAGTGCCAGGTGGGGACCAAAGGTGGACTAACCGCCTTGAAAAGGAAGCAACATGTTCCCCCACCAGAGGTAATACCCCTCCCTGACACCCCATACACCTCATTATAGGAAGGATGTGGAAGCTTTAGAGAAAGCACAGAGGAGACTTACCAGGGTGACGCCTGGATTGGAGTACACGTCTCGTGAGGACAGGTTGAGCGAGCTGGGGCTTCTCTCGCTGGAGCGAAGGAGAATGAGTGGTGACTAGCAAGGGGTACAAGATTATAAGAGGCATTGGTAGAGTGGACAACCAGCATCTCTTTCCCAGGGTGGATATATGACTGGGCATAATTTTAAGGCGATTTAGGAAAGGGTGAGGGGGAATGTCAGAGGTAGTTTTTTCTTTGTCTCAGAGTTGTAGACGTGTGGCAGGCACTGCCACGGGCGGCAGTAGAGGTGGATAGATTAGGAACATTTAAGAGACTCTTACACATAAGAAAAATAGAAGGCTATGTGGGAGGAAAAGGTAAGGTCGACCACGAGACTGTGCAAGAAGGTTGTGGGCTGAAGGAGCTGTGCGTGCACACGCAGTAACGTACCTGCCCACGTGCCCACGTACAGCTTCTTCTTCCGAATGTACAGAAACAGGAGAATCACTTGGAAGTACTGAGAAGTAACATTGGCAGCAGCCGATCCCCTGGAAAGCATGAAAAGACGTGTTATAAATGCTTCCAAACCCGGGTTGCTACTCAGTGAACGAGGGCAGCACAGTGGTAAATAATAGAGAATAATAGGTAATTTCTAAAGTAAGGACATGTTCGGCACAGCACTGTGGGTCGAAGGGCCTGTATTGTGCTGTAGGGTCTCTACGTTTCTGTTTTCTATGCCTCACATCACCGGAGACCCGGGTTCAATCCCAGCCTTGGGTGCTCTCCGTGTGGGGTTTGTGCATTCTTCCTGTGAGCGCGTGGGGGAACTGCGGCTTCCTCCAGAACATGTGGGTTAGTCAGGTTACTGGCTGCTGTAAGCCAATGCTGGAGTGTAAGGGGGAGTGGTGGAGTCCACGGGGAATTGATGGGACGGTGGAGAGAATCAAAACTGTGAGGGGTAGAGACAGGGTAAGTACAAGTGGGCTTTCTCCCCTGAGGTTGTGTGGGACTAGAACGAGAGCTCATGGGTTAAGGGTGAAAGGTGAAAGGTCTAAGGGGAACGTGAGGGGGAATTTCTTCGCTCAGAAGGTGGAAGGAGCTGCCAGCAGAAGGGATGGGTACGGGTTCGATCGCAACATTTAAGAGAAGTTTGGATAGGTACATGGATGGGAGGGGGTGTGCTGGGCTATGGTCCAGGTGCTGTTGATGGGACTAAGCAGAATAATAGTTCAGCATAGACTAGATGGGCTGAAGGGCCAGCTTCTGTGCTGTAGTATTCCATGACTCTAAATGATTCATGCAGACTCAGTGTTAGTGGGTAATTGTTTGTGATTGACAAGGACTCAATGGGTTGAAGCTCCTCTTTCCCTGCTGTATACCGTTATGTCTGTAACGCCCTGGTTAAGATTTCATGGAGGTATTTCATGTCAGCAGTTCTGTAAGAGCAGTCTGTTCTGCTTTCAGCCTGTTAGGCTTTGAACTTTGTTGTTCAGCTTAGGAATGCGGTGTCAGCCAATCAGGATGGTGGCATCGGGAGAAGGTTCTAGAGAACACTGGACAGGGAGGTTTTTGTGAGGTTCAGGGGTGTGGGGAGGTCTTTGTTGGCGGGAGCTGGGAGAAGTCAGGAGGGAAGATGGCTGAGGATGCCGACCCTGTTGCATAAGGTGCTTTGTGCAGATGAATGGCTTCGAGGAGGAAGGACCAATACTCTCGTGGGAGAGCCCGCTTGTTTGAAATGGATTTCGAGTGACATTCGGAACGTGCAGTGCGTATATCGAAATCAACTGCTCCTGGAAGATGTGAGCTCCTCTGTGCACATGTGACTGTTTAAGTATAATGGGCCCTTTTTGTTTTTTTTCCCTCTTTCTTTCCTTTAATAACTGGTTGGTTAAGTTAACATTCTTAAATATACTCCTTTATAATTGTATGCAGTGTATGATCTGCGATTTCTTGCCAATCATCCAGTTGAGGTATAACACTAGAAGTCACAGAAACAGAACAAAACAGGGGTGTTGGGGGGGGGGGTAATTCAGCCCTTCAAGATGACGCACAGTACCATGTGATCACTTAGGCCCCAGGCCTAAATTCCTGCTCTGCACCAGTTCCCCAAAGCCCTCAATTCTTTGCTCTTTCTATAGTTCATCTACCTTCTCTTTAAACACTTTGAATGACCCAGTCTCCACAATTCCATAATGTTTATAATGTACTGGGCTGCTGCTGCATAAGGTAACTTTTCATGGCATTTATACCTGTGCACATAAGCCCGTGATAACAATAAACTTGAACTTTAGAGATTGTTAGAGTAAAAAGTTGCCACAATGCATGAATTTTATTATAGTTTGTTGCATTACTCACTGTTTACCCAATATTTATTTATTTATTGAGATACAATGCCGAGTAGGCCCTCCCGGCCCTTTGAGCCGTGCTGCCCAGCAATCCTCTGACTTAACCCCGGCCTAATCACGTGACAGTTTACAATGACCTATTAATCTATCAACTGGTACGTCTTTGAACCGTGGGAGGAAACCGGAGCACATGGACGAAACCCACACAGTCAAGGGGAGGACGTACAATCTCCTTACAGACAGTGGTGGGAATTGGATCCGTGTTGCTGGAACTGTAAAGAGTTGTGCTGACCACTACACTACCCCTTATGATCGCTTTTGTCTTTATTTCCCCCAAATCATGTTTTGTGTCATTTGGAACAGTGCCTCGTTTCAATCAACTGTTAAGAGACTGGGGTTGCGTTGGCCTGAATCGTGCCCAGGAAGACGTGCTCAGGACACAACACCGATAACGGGAAGCTGAGGTTACAGCATGGATTGGTCACGAGACGGGAGGTCCTCCACATTGCCAGTGGGGACAGGGAGAGAACAAGAAAGCAAAAGTGAACTGGAAGAAGGGGGAACATGCCCTCTTCTCATTATGACCATCAGGGCGGAGATACAGGAGCCTGAAGGCTCACATTTGGCGTTTTAGGAACAGTTTCTTTTCCTCCGCCATCAGATTTCTGAACAGCCCCTGATACCCATGGATACCACCTCACTATACCTCCATTGCACTATTCATCTATCTATCTATCTATCTATCTATTTATTTATTAAAAATTTATTTTATTTATCAAATGTTCATTGAAACATACAGTGAAATGTGTTGTTCACGTCAAATTAATTCAGCAATTAATTGTGCTGGGGGCAGCATGCAAGTGTTGCAATACTTTCAGTGCCAACATAGCATGCAAACAATTTACTAACACTAACCCACCACCTTCGGACTGTGAGAGGAAACCCGATCATGCGGAGGAAACCCACTCCATCACGGGGAGAACGTACAAACACTTTACAGGCAGACACAGGAACTGAACCCCAATCGCTGTGACATCAAGCACTGTACGACTTATACAACATAAATTATTATAACTTACAGCACTTTCCATGTCTTTGCATTGTAGTGGTGTCACAAGACAACAAATTTCACAATATATGTCAGTGTTAATATGTCTGATTCTCCATGGGTTACAGGTTTGACATCCTTAAGTGAGAGTAGGTGCACTGGGAACTGGAATAGGAATTGGCTTATTATTGTCACATGTACCTTGGTCTTGCCTACTCTTCACACAGATAAATTAATCACACAGTTCACTGAGATAGAGGATCAGCAACTTTAAATTCCTCGGTGTTATCATTTCAGAGGACCTGTCCTGGGCCCAGTAAGTGCAGTTACGAAGAAAGCACGGCAGCACCTGTACTTCCTTAGGAATTTGCAAAGATTTGGCACGGCAGTTAAAACTTTGACAAGCCTCTGCAGACGTGTGGGGGAGAGTATATTGACTGACTGCATCATGGCCGGCTACGGAAACACCAATGCCCTTGAATGGAAAACTCTACAAAAAGTAGTAGATACAGCCCAGTCCTCAATGAGCTCCCCACCACTGAGCACATCTACATGGAGTGTTGTTGCAGGAAAGCAGCATCCATCATCAGGGAACCCCTCTACCCAAGTAATTCTCTCTTCTCGCTGCTGCCATCAGGAAGAAGGTACGGCGGCCTCACTACACTCACCACCAGGTTCAGGAACAGTTATTACCCCTGATGGTTATCAGACTCATGAACCACAGGGGATAACTTCACTCAAATTCATTTACCCCATCACTGAACTGTTCCCACAACCTATAGTCTCACTTTCAAGGAATCTTCATCTCATGTTCTCAATATTTATTGTTCATTTATTTATTCTTCTTATTAATATTATTTCTTTTTTTCCTTTCTTGCATTTGCACAGTTTGTTGTCTTTCACACACATGTTGTCCACCCTATTGGTGTGCTCTTTCATTGATTCTATTATAGTTATTAGAGTATGCCCACAAAAAATGAATCTCAGGGTTGTATATGGAGACATACATGTACTTTTGATAATAAATTTACTTTGAACTTTTGAACTTGAATGTTGACTAAGGTAAAACAGTAACAGAAGGCAGAATAAAGCGTAACAGCTACTGAGAAAGTGCAGTGCAGGTAAACAATAAAGTACAAGATCATAATGAGTTAGATTATGAGGTCAAGTCCCCCTTTTCACACTTACAGCACTCCCAGAGTCAGCACGTGGAGGAGGAGGTAGTTTACCAAGGCGTTGAAGATGTTGGCTATGAGGCCCGTGAAGACTTGCGGCAAAGTGATCCCCTGGAGGGCAGACGAGAGGGAAGTCAGCTCTCCTGGCTGCCGCCTTTGAGGGCAGTCGACAGACCGCGAACAGGATGTGATGTGGTGGCACAGCGTGTGGAAGTTCCCCCGGGTTCCGGTCCCCCCGCCCCCGTGTTGAGCTGATCTCAGCGGCACTGCGGTGTGGTGGGGGAGAGAGGGCTCAGTGGGGCATTGCCATCAGGCCATGAGGGCTCCTCGAGAATAATGAGGTGGTAGCAGTGACTGCAGCACAAGGGGTAGGCTGCCCAACAGTCAGACCAAACTCACTGGACTTTAGAAGAATGGTGGGGGGGGGGGGGGGGAATCTCACTGAAACTATTGAACATTGAAAGGCCTAGAGTGGACGTGGAGAGGATGTTTCCTATAGTGGGTGAGTCTCGGACCAGAGGGCACAGCCTCAGAATACGAGGACATCCCTTTAGAAAAGAGGAATTTCTTGAGCCAGACGATCGTGAATCTGTGGAATTTACTGCTCCAAACTGCTGTGGAACCAAATCACTGGGTATATTTGAAGCAGAGGTTGATTGGTTCTTGGTTAGTCAGGGTGTCAAAGGTTACAGGGAGAAGGTAGGAGAATGGGGCTGAGAGGGGTAATAAATCAGCTGAATGGCCTAATTCTGCCCCTATGTCCTATGGTCTAATATGGGCATCGGGGAGCCTGTCTTTGCTTCATAAAACAAAGCAATGAAGTTCTTCCAGTAACCTCAATCCCCGAAGAAATTTGGGAGACAGTACAAAGAGTTAGATTTCTATTAAGTCCTTTGCACCTTAGGAAGTCTCAAAGCTTTCCTCAGCTAATGTGGTACTTCTGAAGCAGGGACTGGTTATGATCCAGCTGAATGGCGGAACAGTAATGAGGGGCTGAATAGTGTCTTAGAACATAGAAACTATTGATGCCAAAATTGTGCTGATATCTTAACCTACTCTAAAATGATCCAACCCTCTCTCCTTGCATAGCCCTCCATTTCTCTATCATCATTGTGCCCAAGTTTCACAAACGTTCCTCCCCGGCAGCACATTCCACGCAATCACCTCTCTCTGGGTACTAAAAAAAATTCCTCTGACACCCCTCCCTGTATTTCCCTTCGATCATCTTAAAATTATGACATTCATATTAGCTATTTCTGCCCTGGGAAAAGTCTCCGGCTGTCCACTCAATCTATGCCTCCTATCATCATCTATACATCTATCAAGTCAGCTGTCATCCCCTGAGAGAAAGACCCTAGCTCGCTTAATCTATTCTCATAAGGCATGCCGTCTAGTGCAGTCTGCAATTCCGGTAACTCTCCTCTGCACTCTCTTTAAAGCGTCCTCATCTTTCCTATAATGAGGTGACCAAAACTGAACACAATATTCCAAGTGTGGTCTAACCAGGGTTTTATGGAGCTGCAACATTACCTCACGGCACTTTAAATTAAATCCCCAACTAATGAAGGCCAATGTAGCATACGCCTTCTTACCAACCCTATCAGCTTGCCTCTTCTTGGCCTTTGTCGTAGTGTGGAAGATGGGTCACTAGAGTGATAAATCTCTGCTGATTTGTAAACCTATATTGCCTGTTTTATGCTGTGCTCAAAGGTGTAAATTGTCTCCTCGACTCTATTCCATCTATTACCCATGCAAGGAGGGAATTCTGAATACCGAGAGGTGATGCCACCCTCTGCCCCATCTCACATCTGGTCCAAATCACCGACCACTAAACTTCTGAAACTTACCACTGATATCAGGGCTTTAGGCATCTATCTTGAAGGATCTCCACCACCTGAGCCATGCTGTCTTTTCACTTCTACCATCGGGCAGGAGGTAGAGAAGCCCAATGTCCCACACCACCAGGATGAGGAACAGCTACTTTCCACTTCTGGAACTGACCTGTACAACCCTAGCCCTATCTCAGTAACGAAGCCTATGGATCACCTCTTGCACAACCATGGATTGTGTCTTTCTTTTTGCACTGTTCTTGCATTATAGAGTTAGAATTTTTCCCTCCCTCTCTTCACTCTCTCTTATGATTAATGTATAGTTAATATACTTTGTACCTACGTGCCTGTTATGATGCTGCAAACTGTGGTGTGTACCCCACTGTCAGCCTCTGTATGTGTCTTTCTCTCACCCTCTGTACGTGCCTCTCTGCCTTTTCCCCTCGTTCACTCTCTCTATCACACACCCTCTCTCTCCCTCTGCCGCCTATGGCCCATGTCTCTACCTTAGCCTGTGGTCCTATGAGGGAAGATTGGCCCCGGAGGCAGTCTTGGTCTTAACAGCATCCCAGGAGTGGTCCACACCGGGACAGATCCACGCCCAGGACATTAATCATGAAATGCTACCTCACCAACTGATACCTGTTTGGGCTGACCGGAAGTGCACTGAGAGCGGTAAGCGTAAAGGAGTTGGGGGCTTGCTGTTCTGGTTAACAATGGATGGTGCAATCCTGGTCATATTACGATCGAGGAACGTGTTTGTAGACCAGATATTGAACTTTTTACTGTTGGACTCCGGCCATATTCCACCGAGATACAACAATGGGCGTCACGGGAGGTTGTTTCTGCCTGTGGCCATCGAACGTGCAGCTCCTCCTGTGGAGGGTCAGACACCCTGAGCCAATAGGCTGGTCCTGGACTTATTTCCATCTAGCATAGTTTGCATATTGTTGTTAGATTGTTTGTGGTTTTCGTATTTCTATATATTTATGCTCTATTCTTGGTTGGTGCAGCTGTAACGAAACTCAATTTCCCTCGGGATCAATAAAGTATGTCTATCCTATCTATCCTATCCTATCCTAACTTGCTGATCATCACTGATGGGCCAGTAGAAGATCTGCTCCAGTGAGCATGTGGGAACTAAATATCAGAGTCTGGAAGTTTTTTTTTTCTCTCTGTTGTACATTGTTTCCTGTTGTCTCCTCCAGAATTTGCCCTTCACTGCACTGTGTCACTGGCTACCCTGGAACAGGAGACCATTCAGCCCTTCGAGCTGGTTCCACCTTTCAATGAGATCACAGCTGGCCTGTACCCTTCACTGCATTAAAACAAGAGACTGGTGGAAATACACAGCGCCTGTGGACTCATTAGAACGTTCATCGTCTACACCTTTTGTAGACTGGGGTACCAAGTGAAGAGCAGTCTAACAAAAAGCCACTGATCTCAGAATAGTTAACTCAGCTTGTTAATGAGGGCCCTCCAGAGGACCACAACCTGGTCTTGGTTTGGAGGCTTGCCTGCTTCAATGACCCGAGAGCTATTGGCTGGAGTAAGGCGTTATGCTTTGGCTCTTGGTAGGGTCACCCATGCCAAACAGGTCAAAGGGTAGAGGCCAGACTAAGAGTGGTCCACTGGTCCTCCAGGTTCGGGGGTTTAGCTCAGGGCTAACGACCCTGACTGGTAAAGTAAGATTGTTAGGGAAACAGCAACGAAGAACCCTGCATCTGAGAGAGGTGGTATTACTGAATCTTCACCCAGAACTTGTGTGATTGACGGCAGTGAAAACTGAGCTACTGACACGATGAAAGAAGCCCAAGATGGAGACCTTCATTGCTGCCCTAAATGCAGGTGGTGTAATAGAGTTAATGAGGGCAATCACGTCCATGGATGAGGTTATTTACTTTGGCCTGGTGTCTGCTCCTGATATTTTCTCTCTGCCAGATGAACAACTCTCTGGGCTTCTGACTGCTTGAGATGTGAAGGGGCCTCCCTTCCCACCAACCCCACACCTGGCTATTTTGCCCTTTATTCTCCTCTCCTCTCCCTGTGGGGAAGGAACGGGCCTCCGCCTGCTGCCTCCCTGCAAAGGCACCGCTGAGATCAGGAACTTACTGTGTGGGCAATCGTGGGGGGCAAACCTACTCCAGCACCGTGCCACCTGGAACAGGTTCCACTTTCAACATCCACTCGCTACGCATCCTCAGCACTTAAAAATGCATCTTCTACCTGAAGGCAGCTGAACTTCAAAGGGAATGAAACTGAAGAATTTCACAAGTTGTTTTAAAGCAACAGTCACTGAAATCAGTAAAGCAAAATGCTACAGGTGCGGGAAATCTGAAATTAAAACTGAAAAGGATAGAAATACCCAGCAGGTCAAGCAGCCTCTTTGGAGAGAGAAGCACTGTCAGAAATAAAACATGTTTTCGGTTGCAGGGAATGGGAGGGGGGTGGGGAGAATGAAAAAAATGTCTGTGAGTGGACGGACACCGGGAGAAAGCGAGTGACACAAGTGGTACTGGTGATGCATGAGGGAGGGTGGTGGAGGCTTGATAAATGCAGTTGACCTGCTTTGAGGAGGTGTAGCCAGAGGGAGATGATAGCAACAGAGGAGAGAGGGGAAATAACAGCACTGTGGGGCATGATGGAAGGTATTCAGCAGGTCGGGCGGTATCTGTGGATAGGTGGACGGCAAGTCGGTAGTGTTGAGGAAGCAGGGAGTCTCCAGAAGGACTTGGGAAGATTAGGAGAATGAGCAAAGAAATTACAGACCGGATAGTGTAGTGATATGTGTGGTCACGCACTTTAGCGGAAGGAGTAAAGATATGGACTATTTTCTAAATGGGGAACAAATTCAAAGATCAGAGGTGCAAAAGGATTTTGGAGTCTTAGTGCAGGAATCCCTAAAGATTAGGGAATCCTGATCTAGGTTGGAGGTTGAGTCAGTAGCAAGGAAGGCAAGTGCAACGTTCGCATTAGTTTTCAGAAGACTAGAATATAAAAACAAGGATGTAATGCTGGGGCCTTATAAGAGTTTGATCAGACTACACTTAGAGTACTGTCAGCAGTTTTGGGGCCCTTATCTGAAAAAGGATGTGCTGGCATTGGGGGGGGGTGCGGTCCAGAGGAGGTTCATGGGAATCATGTCAGGAATGAAAGGGTTAATGTGTGAGGAGCATTTGATGGCTCTGGGCCTGTACTCAGTGGAGTTTAGAAGAATGAAGAGGGATCTTACTGAAACGTATAGAATATTGAAAGACCTAGTTCGAGTGGACATGTAGAAGATGTTTCCAGTAGTGGATGAGTCTAGGACCAGAGGGCACAGCCTCAGAATACAAGGACGTCCCTTTAGAACAGAGATGAGGAGGAATTTCTTCAGCCAGAGAGTGGTGAGTCTGTGGAACCTGTGGTGAATCTCATTGTCACAGTTGGCTGTGGAGGCCATCATTGGGTATATTTAAAGCAGAGGTTGATAGGTTCTTGATTAGTAAGGGTGTCAAAGGTTATGGTGAGAAGGCAGGAGAATGAGGTTGGGACGGATAATAAATCAGCCATGACCAAATGGCAGAGCAGACGATGGCTGAATGGCCTAATAAGCCAGCAATAATAAACCTGATTCTGATTCTGTCCCAGCATATTACCATGGTATACAACTCTATCAAATCCTCCCTCAGCTATTTCTTTTCAGATTCCTCTAATCTCTCCTCGTAAATGTAATTCCCCCAATCCCAGGAAATATTTTCGACAATCTTTCATATTTTTTCTAATGCCTTCACATTTTCCTATAATGCAGCAACCAAAGTCCAGAATTTTGTATGCCTCATTAGCTGCTGCCTCAGACCACATTTCTTTTTAGCTCTCTCAATTTTGCATTCATATTTGTTATGTTTATTTTGTTGTATATTTGTTGCACCAGTTTATTATGTACAATTCATGTTAATTTATGTTAATTTATCTCATGTTTATAATGCAGTGCTGTGCTGCTGCCGCATAAAACTAATTTTCATTGCACATACCCTTTTTATGACGACACAAAACTTGAAGCGCTTTTTCAGTCTTCCCTGCCTTCTTCACTGATTTCTCTCTCTGCCTTTCCATCCCTCTTAGAACAGTATCCTTCATTCTATATTGCCACTCCTTGTTTCCCAACCAAAAGGAAGACCACTTTGTCTTCAACCTCCAGTACGGTTCCAAATATGACCAATGCTCCGCATGTACTCCGGCTGGACACATGACAGTCACCTGAACCCAAAAGATGTCAGATAGCCAGTTGTTCCGGTTGGTATCATACCAAGCCAGTACTGTGTTCTGTCTCAGGGTTCCAGCATCTTTCACAAAAAAACCTAAAAATATAAGAAATAGGAGCAGGAGTCGGCCACCTGACCTGTTGAACCTGCTCCACCATTCGATAAGATCATGGCTGATCATCTCCATCCACCCAGCTTTTATCCCCATAACTCCTAATTCCCCTGCTATGCAAAAATCTAGCCGTGTATTAAATATGTTTAATGAGGTAGTCTCTACTGCTCCCTGGGCAGAGAGTCTATCAGGATGCCGTCTGGATTAGAGAGCATGTCTTATGAGGGTACATTAAGTGAGCAAGGGCTTTTCTCTTTGGAGTGAAGGAAGATGGGAGGTGACAATAAAGAGGCACAGATAGAGGGGATAGCTAGAGACTTTCTCCACAGATTCACTACTCTCGCATCTCCATCCTAAATCTATTCCCCCGAATCTTGATGTTAGGTCCCCTGGTTCTGGTCTCACCTACCAGTGAAAAACGACTTTCCTGCCTCTATCCCATGTATCCCTTTCGTAATTTTATACCTTTGTCCAAGGTCTCCTCTCATTCTTCTGAATTCCTGTGAGTATAGTCCCAAAGGCTATACCCCTCATCTCCAGAATCGACCTGCTGATACTCCTCAGTAATGCCTCCAAAACCATTCTCATCTGACCCTATCAGCTCCTCCATCTCTGTTAAACAAGCTCTCACTGTATCCTCTCTCCTGCAGCATCATCACTTTTATCTCTCAGCCTCTCTTGACCTTCATTCTAACCCTTTTGTATTCCCCACTCCTCTCCCTTCTCTGATGTGTAAAACATGTTGGTTTCCAACTTTTCCAGATCCTAACGAAAGGTTGTTGACGTGAAACGTCAGCTGTGCTTCTCTTCCCCCGGATGCTGCTCGACCTCTTGAGTATTGCCAGCATTTCCTTTTCAATCACTGAAATCAGCCACATCGGCCAAACTCAAAGCTGGTGATGGATGACCGTACCTGATTCTGAAGGTATCGGATCTCCAGTTGATACAGAAAGGTTGCCTGCAAAAAAAAAAACACAGAGGGTAAGAGTTGGGAAAGCCGATGGAACAGTGGTCGGTATTGAGGCAGAAATGAAGCGGAGGTCACATTTCTCTTCAGAGTTGGCATCTGACCTGTGAACTGTTTCATGTCCCTCTGAACCAACCAACTTAAGCGTTCAAGTTGATAAGCCAGACAAAATACAAGGTTGACTGACCCCTTGCACCCTCCCTCCCCTTCTGCAAGTCTGTCCTCAAACAGGGATTGGTATTGGTACTTGGAATTGGTTTATTATTATCACTTGTACCGAGATGCAGTGAAAACCTTGTCTTGTATACTATTCATACAGATCAAACCGTTACACGGTGCATTGAGGTAGTGCAAGGTGAAGCACCAACAATGCAGAATAAAGTGTAGCAGCTACAGAGAAAGTGCAGTGCAGGAAAACAAAGTGCAAAACAATGACGAGGTAGATTGTGAGGTCAAGGGTCCATCTTGTTGTATTGAAGAACTATTTAATAGTCTTATTATAGCAGAATAGAAGTTGTCCTTGAGCCTGGTGGTATGTGCTTTCAGGCTTTTGCATCTACTACCCAATGGGAGAGGGGGGAAGAGAGAATGTCCAGCAGGGTCTTTAATTATGCTGGCTGATTTACTAAGGTACTGAGTAGTACAGAGAGCCCATAGAGGAGAGGCTGGTTTCCATAATGTGCTGAACTATGTCACTTCAGCCTTCTACCTTCTGCTCTGGTAGATCCTGTGCCAAAATCTGGTCAAATCATTCTCAGCCTCAGGGCAACTAGTTTAGCGATCCAGAGCCCACACTAAATAAAAAAAACCTAGAGTTCAAAGCCCACAGCGGAAGCTGGGGAAATTAAATCCAGACAATTGAATGATATATGTATTCAATGCTAATAACAGTAATAATAACTAAGAGGCTAAAGGTTTATCATTAAAACATAAGGTTTACAAGCATCTCTAGGGAAGCGTATCTGTTATTTTTTGTATGTTTGTCATTTTTAGATATATACTCAGTCATCACTTTATTGGATACTCCTGCTTGTTAATGCAAGTATCTAATCAGCCAATCATGTGGCAGCAATGCATAAAAGCATGCAGACATGGTCAAGAGGTTCAGTTTTGTTCAGGCTAAACATCAGAATGGGGAAGAAATGTGATCTGAGTGATTTTGACCATGGAATGATAGTTGGAGCCAGATGGGGTGGTTTGAGTATCTCAGAAACTGCTAATCCTCTGGGATTTTCATGCATAACAGTCTCTAGTGTTTACAGAGAATGGTGCAAAAAAACAAAAAAAATATATCCAGAAAGCAGCAGTTCTGTGGGCGAAACTGCATTGTTAGTGAGAGGGGGCAGAGGAGAATGGCCAGACTGGTTCAAGCTGACAGGAAGGCAACAATAATTCAACTGGCCACGCATTACAACAGTAGTGTGCAGAGGAGCATCTCTGAATACACAACACGTCGAACCTTAAAGTGGACGGGCTACAGCAGCAAACCACAAGCATACACTCAGTGGCCACTTTGTTAGATACAGGAGGTCCAAACAAAGTGGCCACTGATGGTATATATGTCCTTCCCAGTTTATAAACACTCAACGCATGTATACCAATCCATAACGAGCGTTTGAGAGACCAGTCAGATGGAATTACAGCAGGTGCAGGATTATAAATGACTGTTCTTGACACCAACTGGAGGTTTGCCGTATCAACCTCAGGAAGAGTACATTCTAATTAACTCTCTGATGGCCACTTTTGCAAATCCTGTCTACAGATAGACACGTCGTCCATGCTGGTAGCAGTGTCCTTTTTAAAATAGGCAAGAACACTTAAAGCCTTGGAGACACAAGAGTGTGCAGTGTGCAGATGCTGGAATCTGAACCAACACACACACACACACACACACACAAACACGCACCACTGAGGAACTCAACGGATCAGGCAGCATCTGTGGACAGTCGATGTCTCAGATCGAGAACTTTCATCTGGACTGGAGCTCCAGAGTTCCTCTAGCTTTTTGTGTGTTATATTTAAAAACTTGTTTTCAATAAACAATAAATAGGTTGAACAAGTTACGTCTTTATTCTTTGGAATGTAGAAGGTTGAGGGGGGACTTGATAGAGGTGTTTAAAATTATGAGGGGGATAGATAGAGTTGACGTGGATAGGCTTTTTCCGTTGAGAGTGGGGGAGATTCAAACAACAGGATATGAGTTGAGAGTTAAAGGGCAAAAGTTTAGGGGTAACATGAGGGGGAACTTCTTTACTCAGAGAGTGGTAGCTGTGTGGAACGAACTTCCAGCAGAAGTGGTTGAGGCAGGTTCGATGTTGTCATTTAAAGTTAAATTGGACAGCTATATGGACAGGAAAGGAATGGAGGGTTATGGGCTGAGTGCAGGTCGGTGGGACTAGGTGAGAGTAAGAGTTTGGCATGGACTAGAAGGGCCGAGATGGTTATTGTTATATGGTCACATGGTTATATAAAAAAAGTAATTTAAAATTAATATTATTAACCTGAGGGAAGCTCAATAATTTGTTATTATTGGATTGAATGTTAAAAATTAGGTGGCGGGTGGAGACACATTTCTACCAAAGGAGGTGTAATGCGCACCTTCCCTCCAATAGCCTCGGAAAAGGTGTAGCACATGCCTATCCCCCCAATCAGAGTCACGTGAAGGCACGGGAGCAGTTGGTGGATGGTCGTATAAGCACCCGGTGCATATCACAAGTCCTGGTTATGCCAAGCAGACAATCTCTAAACAGCACTGACAATGGCTGGGGTCACCCGTCCTGTAAAGGCACTGCCCAGAAGCAGGCAATGGCAAACCACTTCAGTAGAAAAATTTGCCAAGAACAGTCACGCTCATGGGATCTTGATCAGCCACGTCATACACCTCAGCACATAAAGATGTTGGTGTTGAGGATTAAGAATGACAAATCAAAATTTAAGATGCTTCTTCAGACTATCAGTTCCTATAGTTCCTAGTCACGTCTGCATACAACTTCCGCTGAGTGGGAACTGCTCACTACTACCCCCACCCCCACTTGTGCGAACTATTCAGGTTAAGAACAATTTCCAGGTACTCAACCATACTGTAGGCTGGGGAGGACCTGTGTAGTTAGCCAATTTCAGACCTCTTAACTGCCCTCTAAACTGTCCCAGTAAATCAGTTTAAGTGTAACTGGAAACCAAGCAATAAGCATTGGCCTTAAAAGGAATACACACATCCTGTACCTGATTTAAATTATAAATTAATCTAAGTTTCCTACCCACGTATTCCCTGCTGAGATGAATTGGCATTGGAGCACCCAATGAGTTTTGGGCTCCTTATTGAAGAAAAGATGTGTTGGTCCGGAGGAGGTTCTCAAGAATGATCCCAAAAATGAAAGGTTTAACATAGAAGAGTGTTTGGTGGCTTTAGGCCTGTACTCACTGCAATTTAGAAGAATGAGGGAGACAGACGTGAGAAGGCACAGAGGAACATCTGGAGAAGTTTCTGAAATGCCCGGTTCGCTGCCGCTGCTACTGTGCGATTGAGAATCTCTGGAGAGAAGGCCCCAAAATCCCGGCTTTGCCTGCTGCTGGTGACCGAGGCTGGGGTCGAAGCGTTCGGCAGAGATGGTGCTCGGTACTCGGTGTCGGAGGCTCAAAGTTTTCGGACGATTCAGAGTCGGACTGCAGTCGGGCATGGCAGGGAGAGTTTTCTTCCTTCTCCCGTCTGCATGAGATGTGGGACTTTCGAGAGACTTTGAATTTTTTTTACTGTGTCTATGGCCTGTTCTTCATCAAGTTATGGTATTGTTGCACTGTTGTAACTATATGTTATAATTATGTGGTTTTTGTTACTTTTTCAGTCTTGGTCTGTCCTGTGTTCAGAAACATAGGAACATAGAAAATAGGTGCAGGAGTAGGCCATTTGGCCCTTTGAGCCTGCACCGCCATTTATTATGATCATGGCTGATCATCCAACTCAGAACACCGCCCCAGCCTTCCCTCCATACCCCCTGACCCCCGTAGCCACAAGGGCCATATCTAACTCCCTCTTAAGTATAGCCAATGAACTGGCCTTAACTGTTTCCTGTGGCAGAGAATTCCACAGATTCACCACTCTCTGTGTGAAGAAGTTTTTCCTAATCTCAGTCCTAAAAGGCTTCCCCTCTATCCTCAAACTGTGACCCCTCGTTCTGGACTTCCCCAACATCGGGAACAATCTTCCTGCATCTAGCCTGTCCAATCCCTTTAGGATTTTATACGTTTCAATCAGATCCCCCCTCAATCTTCTAAATTCCAACGAGTACAAGCCCAGTTCATCCAGTCTTTCTTCATATGAAAGTCCTGCCATCCCAGGAATCAATCTGGTGAACCTTCTTTGTACTCCCTCTATGGCAAGGATGTCTTTCCTCAGATTAGGGGACCAAAACTGCACACAATACTCCAGGTGTGGTCTCACCAAGGCCTTGTACAACTGCAGTAGTACCTCCCTGCTCCTGTACTCGAATCCTCTCACTATAAATGCCAGCATACCATTCGCCTTTTTCACCGCCTGCTGTACCTGCATGCCAACTTTCAATGACTGGTGTACAATGACACCCAGGTCTCGTTGCATCTCCCCTTTTCCTAATCGGCCACCATTCAGATAATAATCTGTTTTCCTATTTTTGCCACCAAAGTGGATAACTTCACATTTATCCACATTAAATTGCATCTGCCATGTATTTGCCCACTCACCCAACCTATCCAAGTCACCCTGCATCCTCTTAGCATCCTCCTCACAGCTAACACTGCCACCCAGCTTCGTGTCATCCGCAAACTTGGAGATGCTGCATTTAATTCCCTCATCCAAGTCATTAATATATATTGTAAACAACTGGGGTCCCAGCACTGAGCCTTGCGGTACCCCACTAGTCACCGCCTGCCATTCTGAAAAGGTCCCGTTTATTCCCACTCTTTGCTTCCTGTCTGCTAACCAACTCTCCACCCACACCAATACCTTACCCCCAATACCGTGTGCTTTAAGTTTGCACACTAATCTCCTGTGTGGGACCTTGTCAAAAGCCTTCTGAAAATCCAAATATACCACATCCACTGGTTCTCCCCTATCTACTCTACTAGTTACATCCTCAAAAAATTCTATGAGATTCGTCAGACATGATTTTCCTTTCACAAATCCATGCTGACTTTGTCCGATCATTTCACCGCTTTCCAAATGTGCTGTTATCACATCCTTGATAACTGACGCCAGCAGTTTCCCCACCACCGACGTTAGGCTAACCGGTCTATAATTCCCCGGTTTCTCTCTCCCTCCTTTTTTAAAAAGTGGAGTTACATTAGCCACCCTCCAATCCTCAGGAACTAGTCCAGAATCTAACGAGTTTTGAAAAATTATCACTAATGCATCCACTATTTCTTGGGCTACTTCCTTAAGCACCCTGGGATGCAGACCATCTGGCCCTGGGGCTTTATCTGCCTTCAATCTCTTCAATTTACCTAACACCGCTTCCCCACTGTGATATCACACTGGAGGAATATTGTATCATTTCTTAATGCATGCATTACAAAATGACAATAAAAGAGGACTGCGTGTCCTCGTAATCTAATCTAATCTCATTGAAATATTGAAAGGCCTAGATCAGGGGTTCCCAACCTTTTCTATGCCATGGGCCCCTACCATTAGCCGAGGGGTCCATGGACCTCAGGTTGGGAGCCTCTGGCCTGGATAGAGTGAACATGGAGAGAATGTTTCCTATAGAGGGGGAGTCTGGGACCAGAGGACACAGCCCAGAATACAAGCATGTCCCTTTATGACAAAGATTAGGAGGAATTTATTTCACCAGAGGGTGGTGAATATGTGGAGTTCTTAAATTGTTATTAAGCATATTTAAAGTAGAGATTGATAGGTTCTTGATCAGTAAGGGGGTCAAAGATTATGGGAAGAAGACAGGAGAATGGGGTTAAGAGGGAAAATAAATCAGGCATGACGGAATGGCAGAGCAGACTCAATGGGCCGAATGGCTGAATTCTACTCCTATGTCTTATGGTCTTATGATAGAAATCTATAAAATCATAAGGCATAAACAGGATAGGCAGAAGTTTTTCCCCAGTGTACAAATGTCAAATATTAGCGGACATGCATTTAATGAGAGAGAGGGTGTGATTAAGGGACTGGTGTGGGGCAAATTTTTATACAAACAGAGAGTGGTGGTGGTGGTGTAACAGCGAAAGCTAATATGATCTGTGGCTTTTAAGAGATTTTTAGACGGACACATGAATATGAGGGAGCAACTGGATGTGGATCAGGTGTCGGCAGATGGGATTAGTTTAAAATGGCTTGTTCTGCATTGTATTTTCTCAGATCATTACCAAGCATTTTCAAAGTACATAACCCAGTTTTGTTTTAATCGTGTCGCACCAGACAGTCAGCCATTCTTGTCTGGCGCGTGCTGTCAGGATTGGTCTCCTTTCAGATTAACCGGGTCACGATGTGAACGTTCTTGACTCGACACTTTTGTTTTACGAGGCCAAGTGGCTAGCTCGATGCTCAATCCGGCACGGATGGAAAGCGTGCTCCGGGGGGTGGCCCGACTTGGATTCGAACTCGGGAGCCTTCGCTCTGGAGTCTGCCGCTGATGTCATTGCACCACCAGCCGGCCACATAACCCAGTGATAAATGCACATAGAAATCTCTAACAAACAGTGCTGGGAATATGAGCAGGTAACCTGTTCTGCTGGTGGGGGATGAGATATTGATACCGACCCTGAGAAACACTGGGAAGGGGAGAGTCACACACACACACAAAATGCAGATCAGGCACAGAGGGAAAAAACAGTCAACGTTTCAGGCCAAAACACTCCTGATGAAAGGTCTCGGTCTGAAAAGTCAACTATTTATTGATGCTGCCTGCGTTGAAGAGATACTCTGGCTCTCCAGCATCTGCAGAAACTCTGGTGTATTTGGGACGGACAGTACGTGTTATGTTTTGTAACTTCAAACCATTAAATTAATTCAAATAAAACACCAGAATCTGAAGAATGCGGGAGTAGTTTATTTACTTTAAGCGGGGCATGTACATATCATGTGGTAGCAGGATGACATATGCAATTAGTGTATTTTTACATATAACCCGTAATTATTTAAACGAACAAGAATGCTTAATCAACCGATATATATACAAGATTATTCAAATATACCTCCAAGAGAACCACAACTTTGTTATGGTTTGGAGGCTTGTGTAGCTCAATGGCCCACAGAGCTCTGTTGGATGGAGTCAGTGCTTTATGCTTTGTCTCTTGGTAGGATCACCCATGCCAGACAGGTCAAAGGGTAGAGGCCAGACTAAGAGTGGGGCACTGGTTCTCCAGGTTCAGGGGCTTGGCTCAGGGCCAACAACCCCGACTGGTAAAACAAAATTGTTACGGAAACAGCAACGAAGAATCCTTCCGCATCCGAGTGTGACGGTATTCCTGAGTCTCCCCCAAGGACTTGCATGACTGACAGTAGTGAAAACCAAGAGGAAGCTGCTGACATGATGAAGGAAGGCCTGAACACTGCCAGAGATGGATTCCATTGCTGCCAGCGGCGTAACAGGCAGTAAGAAAGTAATACATATAACAGAAATATTAAATACGCAACAGTGCAAATCTTCAGAACAGTCCTGGGGATTCTGAACCTGAGAGGGCAGGTGAGCCATCTCTTGAACATCTCAGTCGAGGAACAGCAGGATGATGGGACAGTGCTGGACCAGCCTGGATTTCCCTGCTCAAGTCTGCAGATACTGAACAGGCAGCGACAGCTCTCTGACCTGGGGTGGGACCATTACCCTGTGAACTGTGGTTAACGTCAGAAACTGGGTGATGCCACTTCTGGACTGAATGAGCTTTGCTCTCAAACCCACCAGGAAAGGAGTGGCACAGCTGGTAGAGCCTCTGCCTCACAGCTGCAGTGACACAGGTTCAGTTCTGACCATAGGAATTGGCTATGTGGAGTTTGCACGTTCTTTCTGTGACTGAATGGGTCCCCTCACTCCCCCAGGTTCTCTTACATCTCAAAAACATATAGGTGATGCATAGAATCTGTGGGGAATTGTTCAAAGTAAATACTTATAATAATAATTGTTAGGGCATATTGTGGAGTTAGGTATATAGCAAATATTAATCTCAACAGCAACCAACCTTCGGATCTGAATATGGATTGCAGATTGAATTTAAAATACAGCTCAGAACAGGAAGTATTCAATTGGTTTGAGATACGTGCACATGCATGAATGCATTCAACATCTCATTGCATGAATATGACTCAGAGGCCACAGTAATTAACACTCATTTTGGATGCATTGGTGGGAAGACCCAGGCATTTGAAAAGTTCTATGCAGCTCAAAAGAAGTATCGTAACTATAGAAATTGTCCTATTACCTTTGTTCTTTAACATACAAAAATGTGCTGTAATGTTGAATCGGGAAGTCTCTCTCTCTCTCGAGTGACCCCAAAGGCTGTCAGCTTGTGTGTGTCCTGAATAAAGACTTTTATATCTACCAGCTGTGTCTCTTGGTGACTTCGTCCATGATCACAGCAATAATAAAAAAAATAATAATACAGACACATTCAAGTGGCAAACATCATCCACCAAAATCTTGCTTTAAACTACAAACTCATAAAAGAAATCATACATTACTATAAATACAAGCCTGATCCAGAGTCAGAATACCAAAAAATTATATTATGACTGATCGGTTATTACAGATAGGACAATCCATAATAACTGTTCGATATAATAATACAGAATAAACAAGCAAGAACAACTTATTTAATAGATATAGCCATTCCAAACACACATAACTCTCAGAAATCATTAAGTGAAAAACATCAGAAATACGCTGAATTAAAAGATGAAATTGAAACACTTTGGAACATGAACAGAGTATACATTGTCCCAATAGTAATATCTACAACTGGTATCATCCCAAAGGCACTACACAATAGCATTAAACAATTATGGCTACACAACAATATCTAAGCAATTTTTTAGAAAACCACAATACTACTAGGATAGTCCGAAAGTTCCTTGCAAATGAGAAATGAGTGTGTTTGGTTATGTCCGCACTTCAGGTTTTACCAGCGCGAGCTGAGAAAACATGTTCATAATAAGAATAATTGGGTATATTTAAAGTAGAGGCTGATAGTTCTTGATTAGTAAGAGTGTCAAAGGTTACAGGGAGAAGGCAAGGGGTTGAGAGGGATAATAAATCAGCCACGATGGAATGGCGGTGTGAACTCGATGGGCCGATTGCCCAAATTCTACTCCTATGTCATATGGTGTAAATTTATTATCAAAGTATGCTTTTGTTACCATATACTAACTTGAGATTCATTTTCTTGTGGGCATTTACCGGGAAGAAAGAAATACGACAAAATTTGACAAAAAATCTACACATAAACACACAAAGACTGACAAACAACCATTGTGCAAAAGAAGACAAAATGTGAAAATAAAAAAATAATAATAACACTGAGAACGTGGATTTTTATAGAGTCCTTGAAAGTGAGTTTGTAGGTTGTGGAATCAGTTCAGAGTTGAGGTGAGTGAAGTTATCCCCTCTAGTTCGAGAGCCTGAAGGGTAATAACTGTTCCTGAACCTGGGGGTTTGGATGGTAGTAGTGGGAAGCGGGCATGGGAATGTGGGTCAAAATAAAAATGAAGAGATGAGCGTGAAAGGGAAATCACTTGGGTGGGCATGATGGTTGGCATGTATTTGTTGGGCTGAAGGGCCTCTATCTGTGATATTGCTTTATGAGCGGGTGCTTGATGGCTAGTGAGGGCATGATGGACTGATGAAGAACATTCCAACACACTGTGGCAGCCGGTCTAGGGGCATCAATGCCCACTATGTGGGTGACTTTCAGGAGCTCCTAAAGAAACTTCTGTGTAACTCTTCTAACATGAACACATTTACACTGACCATTTTGCTAAGACATTGACACTACAGCAACGAACTTCTTACCGGAAGACCAGGGATAAATATCCACACATAGAGCTGTGCCAACCTGGAAGAAAATTAACAAGAGGAAGCAGATAAGTGGATGGTTTCAATAGTGACAGTCCCAGCTCACAGATCAGACACAGTTGACAGCTGCTTGGGTGGTTAACAAGCTATATGGAGTATTGGCCTTCACTGGGGCTTCGGGCTGACTGGAAGTGCACTGAGAGCGGTAAGCATAAAGGAGTTGGATGCTTACTGTTCTGGTTAACAACAGATGGTGCAATCCGGGGCATATTACAATCGAGGAAAGTGTTTGCAGACTGGATATTGAACTTTTTGCTGTTGGACTTCGGCCACATTCCACCGTGATACAACACTTGGCAGCACGGGAGGTCGTTACTGCCTGTGGCCATCGAACTTGCAGCTCCTCCCGTGGAGGGTCAGACACCCTGAGCCAATAGGCTGGTCCCGGACTTATTTTCCATCTGGCATAGTTTGCATTTTGTTGTTTGATTGTTTGTGTTTTTTGTATTGCTATATTTACGCTCTATCCTTGGTTGGTGCAGCTGTAACGAAACCCAATTTCCCTCGGGATCAATAAAGTATATCTATCTATAGTTGGGAGATTGAGTTCAAGACCCGTGAGGTAAAGTTCTACAAAGCTGTGGTTAGGCCACAATGGGAATATTGTGTTCAGTTCCGGTCACCTCATTATAGGAAGGATGTGGAAGCTTTAGAGAGGGTGCAGAGGAGATTTTGCAGGATGGTGCCTGGATTAGGGAGCATGTCTTATGAGGAAATGTTGAGCGAGCTAGGGCTTTTCTCTTTGGAGCGAAGGAGGATGAGAGGTGACTTGATATTGATGTACAAGATGTTAAGTGGTGTAGAGTGGACAGCCAGAAACATTTTCCAAGAGTCGAAATGACTCCTAGAAGAGGACACAATTTTTAAGATGTTTGGAGGAAAGTATGATGGGGGGGAGGGTCAGAGGTAGTTTTTTCTTTACACAGAGAGTGCTAGGTGGTGGAATGTGCTGTCGGGGTGGTGGTAGAGGTAGATACATTAGGAATATTTAAGAGACTCTTAGAGAAGCACATAGATGATACAAAAATAGAGAGCTATGTAGGAGGGAAGGGGTAGATTGATCTTAGAGTAGGTTAAAAGATTGGCACAACATTGTGGGCCCTAGGATCTGTACTGTGCTGTACAGATCCTGCTATGTTCTATGTAGAGGCAGATTTCATTCAAGAAGAAGTGAAAGAACAAATCCCAAGTCCAAAAACAACGGCATGATACTGTGAGGGTGTACAAATGATAAAAATCTTCGGTTAATACAATTTATATAGAACACTACAACACAGAAACAAGCCCTCCCGCCCATCTAGTCCACGTCAAGCTGCTATTCTACCTAGTCCATCGAGCTGGATCATAATTCTCCACACCCCTGCCATCCATGTACCATACTTTCCAAATTCCTCTTAAATGTTGCAATTGAACCCACCCCCACAATGTAGGCTGGCAACTCATCCACACTCTTGGAGTGAAAAAGATCCCCCTCAAATCCCCCTGAAATATTTCATCTTTTACACTTAACCCATGACCTCTGGACTAGCCTCCCATGTAGGACTTTGTCAAAGGCCTTGCTAAAGTCCATGTAGACAATGTCCACTGTCTCTCCTTCATCAACTACCCTGGTAACCACTTCACAAAACTTTACAAGATTGGTTAGACAGGACCTACTGCACATAACCAGCAAGTAAATATTATTCACAACACGCTGGAGGAACTCAGCAAGTTGGGCAGCATCTGTGGAAACGATCAGTCAACGTTTCGGGCCGGAACCCTTCGTCAGGACTGAAGAGGGAAGGGGCAGAGGCCCTAGAAAGAAGGTGGGGGGAGGGTGGGGAGGAGAAGGCTGGTAGGTTCCAGGTGAAAAACCAGTAAGGGGAAAGATAAAGGGGGGGGAAGCAGGAGGGGATAGGCAGGAAAGGTGAAGAAGGAACAGGGAAAAGCACAACGGGTAGTAGAAGGAGGCGGAACCATAAGGGAGGTAGTAGGCAGCTGGGGGAGGGGGCAGAGTGAAACTGGGATAGGGGAAGGGAGGGGGAGGGAATTACCGGAAGTTGGAGAATTCAATATTCATACCAAGGGGCTGGAGACTACCCAGGCGGTATATGAGGTGTTGCTCCTCCAATATTATTCCCATTTCCTGATTAAAAATCAGTGCAAATATACTTCCAGCAAAAAAGTAAATGGAAGCCAAAGGCAACAGCTGGTGCCCAGCTCCTTATGGACACGAAGTTCCAGACAAGATCAGCGGGTTCATGTTGCAGGTGGTGTTGTCAATCCACCTCACTTTGCTTTACATTCGGTACATTCAGATCCCAGCCTGGTTGCAGAAGTTTCCAGGTCAGGTCAGGAGAATTACTGACTGACGCTTGACCTTAAATGACCAGTGAGGGGGCAACAACTGACGATAACCATGCACAGTTGCGGTGGATTCCTTTGCCTGGAGTGACTGTCCCAGAGGGAGGCAGGCCTTTACTCCCAAGGAGGGTCTTATCTAATTTATTTACAACTCTTTCTATTTTTCACTTTTAAATCTTTGATTTATTTCTTTTTATTATTCCCGAGAACACCATGGAACGAGTTACTGGTCTACACCAGACCGACAGTACAAGCACAGGGCAGTTTGATCAAGAGCTCGTGACTGTAGTAAGCTGTTTTTCCTTCACACCCGCCCTGCCGTTCAGTAAGGTCACATTGACCTCAGCCCCACTTTACTGATTCAAATCTATATCACTTAATCTCCAAAGTTCTGTATATGTGATAAATAAATCTGAATCGGAATTTGTGTGTCTCTCTCCTCCCCCATCTCCCACCACAATGCTCTTCTACCCCTTTCTCCCTCAATTCTTCCCCTTATACTTCTCCTCTATAGTTCCTCCATTCTTTGGCTTCACTTAAATCTTCTATTGGGTTTAATGGTGACTAGCTCATATTTATGACTTTGGGATTGATGGGGAGATCCGTGTTTCCTTGCGGGATTGTTGGGGGAGATCCGTGTCTCTTTGTGAGATTGTTGGGGAGATCCGTGTCCCTTCGTGACGTTGTTGGGGAGATCCCTGTTTCCTCGCAGGATTGTTGGGGAGATCGTGTCTCTATATGGGATTGTTGGGGAGATCCATGCTTCCTCGTGGGATTGTTGGGGAGATCCGCCGGATTGTTGGGGAGATCAGTGTCTCTTCATTGGATTGTTGGGGAGACCCGCGTTTCCTCGCGGGATTGTTGGGGAGACCTGAGTTTCCTCACGGGATTGTTGGGGAGATCCGCCAGATTGTTGGGGAGATCGGTGTCTCTGCATTGGATTGTTGGGGAGACCCGCGTTTCCTCGCGGGATTGTTGGGGAGATCCCCTTTGCCTCGTTGGATTGTTGGGGATGTTCGTGTCTCATTGTTGAATTGTTGGGGAGCTCTGGGTCTCTTTGTGGGATTGTTGGAGAGATCTGTGTCCCTTCACAGGGTTGTTGGAGAGATAGGTGTTACTCCATGAGATTTTTGGAGAGATCTACGTTTCCTCATGAGATTGTTGGAGAGATCTGTGTCTCTTCGTAGAACTGAGGAGTCAGCCTTCCACCACTTTTCCATTCAATAAAATCATAGTCCATCTGACCTACAGCCTTAACTTATTTGTCTGTCTGATCCCAAAACCGTTGACCCCTCCCTAGTCCAAAGTCTAGCTCAGCCTGGAATATACCAAAAGACTTGATGTCCACAGTTCTCTGGGGCAGATAACTCACGGCACTCTGAATAGAGAAGCTCATAGAAAATAGAGGAGAGAAAAGGGCATTGCTCCACTATTCAACGCTATCATAGCTCAAACTCATCTTCCCATTCCCTCCCCATACCCTTGCACTTTATTTGTCTAGTGACACTGCACTCTCTGTGTGACTGTAACATTATATTCTGCATTATGTTTGCTTTTTACTCCCTCGATGTAATTAAGGATGGTGTGATCTGTCTGGACTGGCATAAGAACATAAGAAATAGGAGCAGGAATCAGCCATCTGGCCCGTCAAGCCTGCGTCGCCATTCTATAAGATCATGGCTGATCTGACCATAGACTCATCTCCACCTACCTGCCTTTTCCACATAACCCTTCATCCCCCTACTATGAAAAAATCTATCCAACCCTGTCTTAGGTTTATTTACTGAGGCAGCCTGCTCTGCTTCATTGGGCAAAAAATTCCACAGATTCACCACTCTCTGGGAAAAACAGTTCCTCCTCATCTCCGTCCTAAATCCGCTCCCTCGAATCTTAATGCTCTGTTCTCTAATTCTAGTCTCACCTACCAGTGGAAACAACTTTACTGCCTCTATCTTATAAAGGGTGTCAGCCCAAAACATCAATTGTTTATTCACTTCCATAGATACTGCCTAACCTCGTGTGTGTTGCTTTGGATTTCCGGCATCTGCAGACTTTAAATTTTTCTTTATCGAGGTACGGAGTGGGGAAAAGGCCCCTCCCCCCACTTTAATCTGAGCCTAATCATGGGTCAATTTACAGACGACCAATTAACCTGCCAACCGGTATGTCTTTGGACTGTGGGAGGAAACTGGAGTCCCTGAGGAATCCCCTGCGGTCACGGGAGGGGGGGCGAACGTACAAACTCTTTACAGACTGCAGTTGGAATTGAACCCGGGTAGCCTGTACTGTGAAGCTTTGCCAACGGCCATGTGGCAGAGAAGGAGTGCCAGAGGCGGGAGGCAGATGGCACTCCAGTGACAGATCACCACACTGAAGCTTGATCGCCTTTGCGAGATCTTATTTACTATTGAAACCCGTCCAAAGCTCTACTTGTTCATAGCTTAACGGCCAATCAAATGTATTAAGATAAATGGAAAAGTAGACGGTTTGGTCATTGGGTAAATCACACAGAGACATGGCTTCCAATCGTACCATTGCTGGCTATAACATTTGAATTTAAGTTTAAGATTAATTTCAGTTAAGCACAAAAAAATTAGGTTGTTGTAAAAACCCATCTGGTTCCGTAATATTGTTCCTATCCACCCTATATCTGAAATTACACTCTGTTTTAAATTTACCCAGTCACTTGGTCTGTACAACCATCTGTGGCAATGAATTCCACAGATTCACCACCATCTGGCTAAAAAGTTCCTTCTCATACTTACAGTAATTTTTCCCCTCTCCCCTTTCTCTTTTTTTCATTCCCTATTTTACATCAACCTGGCAGGGAGTTCCACACACTCACCACTCTCTGTGTAAGGATATCCCCCTACACTTCCCTCCAATCACCTTAAAATTATGCCCTCTGGTATTAGCCATTTCCATCCTGCGAAAAAGGTCTTGATCTATCATCCAATACACTTCTATTAAATCATCTCTCATCTTCCTTCTCTCCAAGGAGAAAAGCCCGAGTTTGCAGAACATGCTCTCTAATCCAGGCAGAATCCCGGTAAGTCTCCTCTGCGCCCTCTCTAAAGCTTCCACGTCCTTCCTATAAATCCTGCCTCCTGCAGTCTCGATGTTAAAGCTGACCTGCTACAGGACACAAGGTTAAAGAGCACTTCTTTCCTAGGGAACAAAGAGGTAGTAATGTGGAAGGAGCCTTACTTGGCCACCTCGGGAGACTGCTTGACAGTGAGCAGGATGTGTTCGGTGTTAATGAAGAGAGCCCAGCAGGGGAAACAGAAGATCATGAGGATGATGATCCCTCGCTGGAGAATCACACCGATCCTCCTCAGGTTTCTGCTGCCAAATGTCTGAAAAAAAAATCAGAGGACATTTCTTTAAAAACATCACACACGTGTCCACTCAGCCCACAAATGGTAAATAGCTTGGTTCTCTGAATTGCATTTATTGAATACAGAACAGACCATTTGGCCCACAATATCTGAACTGACCCACAATGCCTCTGATACCTTGCTGCCATCTCTACATCCACCACTACCCCTGGCATCAAGGGCCAGACACCTTATCACACTCTCTGCCTCAAACATCCACCCTATATAACATATAACAATATAACCATATAACAATTACAGCACGGAAACAGGCCATCTCGGCCCTTCTAGTCCGTGCCGAACTCTTTCACATTAAAACGCAGCTCTGCTCTTTGAGGCCTCACTGATCATCATATCTAAACAGAGACAATGCTGGAGAAACTCAGCCAGTCAGGCAGCAGCTATGCAGAGAGGATCAGAGCTAACACTCTAGGTAATAATCCCTGAGGTCCTCCAGCATGTTCTGTGAGCCAAAGTTCAGTCATGACTTTTGCCAGGACTCAAGGACATGAGCTGTGGGAAGAGGCAGAGCAGGCTAGGGTTTAATTTCTTCTAAAGTACGAGTCTGATGATGACCTCATCAATGATCGAGGATCAACTTTATTCACCACCTACACTTATATTGGTGGTCCACCAATCCCCCAGGCTCGGGGGTTCAGCTCAGGGCTAAAACCCTGACTGGGAAAACAAAATTGTTGCAGAAACAAAAATGAAGATTCCTTCAACATCTGAGTGCGACGGTATTCCTGAGTTTGCACCCAGGACTTGCGTGAGTGACAGTAGTGAAAACAGAGAGGGAGCTACTGACACAATGAACGAAGCCCTGAACATTGCCAGAGAGAGAGGACCTTCACTGTTTCCCTAAACACCGGCAGTGTAACAGTCAGTAAGACACTTACTTACATCTACTAGGAATTTGCTGTTTTAGTGCTTTTGGTGAATTTGTGTGTTGGTCAGGGCCCAACATGCAACAAAAAAAGCAATGATATTCAATAATTACAAAGAATTACATAAAAAATAAAATTAGAGGTCAAGGTATGGAGATGGAATAAAATATGCATAAATACCAATATGTATTTACAATGTTACGGAGGCGCCATGAGGGGACATAGATAGGATAAACGCAGGTGGCCTTTTTTTCCAGGGTAGCAGAATCAGAGGCTCTAGGACTAAGGTGAGTAGGGAAAGATTTAAAAGGGACCCAAGAGGCAACTTCTTCACACAGAGGATCTTGCATATATGAAACAAGCTATTAGAAGAATTAGTTGAGGCGGGTATGATAACATTTAAAAGTCACTTTCTGGATAAGAAGGCTTAGAGGAATATGGGCCAAATAGGACTCACATAGATGGGCATCTGGGTTGGCATGGATGAGCTGGGCGCTACAGTAGCGTAGTGGTTAGCACAATTCTATTACAACTCAGGGTGTCAGAGTTCGGAGTTCGATTCAGACACTGTCTGTAAGGAGTTTGTACATCCTCTGTGCACACGTGGGTTTCCTCCAGATGCTCTGGTTTCTTCCCACAGTCCAAAGATGTACTGGTTGGTACGTGTATTGGTCAATGTAAATTGTCCTGTGATTAGGCTGGTCTTAAATAGGTGCGTGTGTTGGCGCGTGGCCAAGTGGTTAAGGCGTTCGTCTAGTGATCTGAAGGTCGCTAGTTTGAGCCTTGGCTGAGGCAGCATGTGTGTCCTTGAGCAAGGCACTTAACCACACATTGCTCTGCTATGACACTGGTGCCAAGCTGTATGGGTCCTAATGCCCTTCCCTTAGACAACATCGGTGGCGTGGAGAGGGGAGACTTGCAGCATGGGCAACTGCCGGTCTTCCATACAACCTTGCCCAGGCCTGCGCCCTGGAAACCTTCCTAGGCGTAAATGCATGGTCTCACGAGATTAATGGATTCCTATATAAAATAGGTGCGTGTGTTGGTGCGTGCGGCTCGTTAGGCCAGATGGGCCTGTTTCACACAGTATCTCAAAATTAATCATACGTAACAGGCCTGCTTTCGTGCAGTCCAACTCATTGACCCTTCATACCCCTTCTGCTGTCTTGGTGTCAGGTTGTCTGTCTGTGTGCTGGTTGAGTTTTGTACCATGGGGTTCTGTTCCAACTTAGATTGTACGTTAGGTTTCTGAATGGTCAACGTGGCTCTGTGTATCCACTCCATAACATCTCAGAGGCTCACTTCTACCTCCTTCCCTGAAGGTTAAATCTGGTTCCCAGTTAATGATGAAGGGATGGAGGGTGGGGATCTTTCTACACCTACCTGGGATATGAGGGTGTCACAGGCTGAAGCTAATCCGGCACCCACAGAGATTCCTGATACATTGATCACCTGTGCAAAGGTAGCAAAAAATACAGAACTTTAGCAATTCAGTCATAAATGTTTCCACAAGACAAAGGGAGGGCTGACTCTGGATGGGGTAAACATTGCGTTTCCATTTGAGGCGTGGGCATCATTGGCTGGAGTGGGAAACACTATTATGGTGGGTTCATTACTGGACCAAATCATCAGATTTCTGAACGGACAATAAATCACCACCTCACTATTTTTGCTCTCTTCTTGCACTACTTTTTAAAATTTAATTTTATATACTGTATATAAAATCAGAGTCGGTGATTTAAAGCGAGAGCTTCGCGGGCGTTAGTCCATTGTCCGGGACCTATCGGCGGCGGCAACTGAGCTCTAGGTAAGCAGAAGGGATAAGTGGAGTGGCCATTGTCGGGAGTAGGCCAGTGGCGAGAGTAGAAGCAAAGCAACAGGCTTCAGCAAAAGCAGGCTTCGGCGAGGTAAGTGGGTAAGTGGACTTCGTTTTTGGTTTCCCTTTGCTTTTTTTTTGAGGAATAGTGAGCATGCTGGGAGGGTTAATATTTTGCTCTAGGTGGTGGATGTGGGAATCCTGGGAATCTTTCCGTCTCCCAGATGGCCACATCTGTGCCAGGTGTACTGAGATGCAGCTCCTGAGAGACCACGTTAGGGACCTGGAGCTGTGGCTCGATGACCTACAGCTTATTAGGGAAAGTGACCAGGAATAGAGAGGAGCTACAGGGAATTAGACAGCCCAAGGCTGCAGGAGTTAGACAAGTGGGTGACGGTCAGGGAAGGGAAGGCAAGAGCTCAGATAGTAGACAGCACCCCTCAGTAATCGTTATCTTGTTTTGGATGCGGTTGAGGGGGACGACCTGACAGAGGACGACCACACAATCGGGTCTCTGGCACTGAGCCTGGTTCTGTGGTGCAGAAGGGAAAGAGAAAGATGAGGAATGTGGTAGTCATAGGGAATTCCATAGTGAGGGGAACAGACAGCCTGATAGAGATACCTGCATGGTGCGTTACCTCCCAGGTGCCAGGATATGGGATGTCTCGGATCGGGTGCAGAGTACGCTGAAGGGAGAGGGTGAACAGCCAGAGGTCTTGGTACACGTTGGTACCAATGACATTGGTAGAAAAAGAGAGGAGGTCCTGAAGAGAGAATTCAGGGAGTTGGATAGGAAGCTGAAAAGCTGGACCTCCAGAGTAGTAATCTCAGGATTGCTGCCTGTGCCACGTGCTAGCGAGTGCAAGAATAGCATGATCAGACATATTAATGTGTGGCTGAGAGACTAGTGTTAGGGGGCAGGGATTCAGATTCCTGGATCATTGTGGGCCCTTCTGGGGGAGGTACAACCTGTACAAAAAGGATGGGTTACACCTGAACCCAAAGGGGTCCAATATCCTAGCAGGCAGATTTAATAGGGAGGGTTTAAACTAATTTGGCAGGGGAATGGGAACCGGAGTGATAGGACTGAGGAAGGGGAAAACAAATAAATCAAAGATAGCATGCAAAAGGGATTATAGAAAGAACAGGCAGGAGATGAGGCTTAATCACAGCCAGTGGGATGACTTACAGGGCAATAGAGGTGTGGTGCAGTTAAAACAGAAAGCAACAAATACTGGACTGAAGATGTTGTATTTGACTGCACGCAGCATAAGGAATAAAATGGACGATCTTGAAATTCAGCTACAGATTGGCAAATATGATGTTGTGGCCATCTCTGAAACTTGGCTAAAGGATGGAGCTGAACATCCAAGGATATATGGTGTATCGGAAAGATAGGTTAGTAGGCAGAGGGGATGGTGTGGCCTGTGTATAAGAAATAATATTAATTCATTAGAAAGGGATGACATAGGATTGGAAGGTGTAGAGTTTCTATGGTTTGAGTTAAGAAATGGCAAGGGTAAAAGGATCCTAATGGCAGTTGTAAACAGGCCTCCAAACAGCAGCCGGGATGTGGGTTACAAATTACAGCAGGAGATAGAAAAGGCGTGTCAGAAAGGCAACGTCATAATAATCGTTGGGGATTTTAACATGAAAGTGGCTTGAGAAAACCAGCTCAGTACTGGACCTCAAGAGAGAGAATTTGTAGAATGTCTAAGGGATGGCTTTTTAGAACAGCTTGTTGTTGAGCCCACTAGGGGATCGGCTGTGCTGGATTGGGTGTTATGCAATGATCCAGAGGTGATAAGAGAGCTTAAGGTTAAGGGACCCTTAGGGAAAAGTGATCACAACATGATCGAGTTCACATTGAAATTTGAGAGGGAGAAAATAAAATCCAATGTGTCGGTATTTCAGTGGAATAAAGAAAATTACAATGGCATGAGAAGGGAACTGGCCGAAGTTGACTGGAAAGGGACATTTGCAGGAAGGACAGCAGAGCAGCAATGGCTGGAGTTTCTGTAAAAAATGAGGGAAGTGCAAGACAGATATATTCCAAATAAGAAGAAATTTTCAGAGGGAAGAAGGACACTAACGTGGCTGATAAGTGGTCAGAGCCAAAGTAAAAGCAAAAGAGAGGGCATACAAGGAAGCCAGAGCTTGTGGGAAGATAGAGGATTGGGGAGCCTTTAAAAACTTGCAGAAGGAAGCTAAGGAGGTCACTTGGAAGGAAAAGATGAATTATGAGAAGAAGCTGGTGACCAATATTAGGGAAGATACTAAAAGCTTTTTTAAGTATATAAAGAGTAAAAGAGAGTTGAGGGTAGATATAGGACCAATACAAAATGATGCTGGAGATATTGTGATGAGAGATGCAGAGGTGGCAGAGGAACTGAATGTGTGTTTTGCATCAGTCTTCACAGTGGAAGACATCTGCTGTATACCGGACATTCGAGAGTGTCAGGGAAGTGAAGTATGTGCAGTGAAAATTACAACTGAGAAGGTGCTCAGGAAACTTAATGGTCTGAAGGTGGATAAATCTCCTGGACCTGACAGAATGCACCCTTGGGTACTGAACGAAGTAGCTGGACAGATTGCGGAGGCATTAACAATGATCTTTCAAGAATTGATAGATTCTGGCAATGTACTGAATGACTGGAAAATTGCAAGTGTTACGCCGCTATTTAAGAAGGGTGGGAGGCAGCATAAAGGAAACTATAGACCTGTTACTCTGACATCAGTGGTTGGGAAGTTGCTGGAATCGATTGTTAGGGATGCGATTACGGATCAGCTGGAGGCACATGACAAGATAGGCCAAAGCCAGCATGGTTTCCTGAAAGGAAAATCCTGCCTTGACAAATTTACTGCAATTCTTTGAGGAAATTACAAGCAGGGTAGACAAAGGAGATGCAGTAGACGTGGTGTACTTGAATTTTCAGAAGGCCTTTGACGAGGTGCCACACATGAGGCTGTTTAGCAAGATAAGAGCCCATGAAATCACAGGGAAGTTACTACCCGGGGTGGAACATTGGCTGATCAGCAGAAAACAGAGAGTGGGAATAAAGGGATCCTATTCTGGCTGGCTGCCAGTTACCAGTGGAGTTCCACAGGGGTCAGTGTTGGGACTGCTGCTTTTTACGCTGGATCTCAGTGATTTGGACTACAGTATCAATGGACTTGTGGCTAAATTTGCCGATGATACAAAGATAGGTGGAGGAGTGGGTAGCGTTGAGGAAACAGAGAGCCTGCAGAGAGACTTAGTTAGTTTAGGGGAATGAACAAAGAAGTGGCAAATGAAATACAATGTTGGAAAGTGTATGGTCATGCACTTTGGTGGAAAAAATAAACAGGCAGATTATTATTTAGATGGGGAGAGAATTCAAAATGCAGAGATGCAAAGGGACTTGGGAGTCCTTGTGCAAGATACCCTAAAGGTTAACCTCCAGGTTGAGTCGGTTGTGAAGAAGGCGAATGTAATGTTGGCATTCATTTCTAGAGGTATAGAATATAAGAGCAGGGATGTGATGTTGAGGCTCTATAAGGCACTCGTGAGACTATACTTGGATTATTGTGTGCAGTTTTGGGCTCCTTATTTTAGAAGGGATATGCTGACATTGGAGAGGGTTCAGAGAAGATTCACAAGAATGATTCCAGGAATGAAAGGGTTACTGTATGAGGGACATCTGGCAGCTTTTGGGCTGTATTCCCTGAAGTTCAGGAGAATGAGGGGGGATCTCATAGAAACATTCCAAATGTTAAAAGGCCTGAACAAATTAGATATGGCAAAGTTATTTCCCGTGGTAGGGGATTCTAGGACAAGAGGGCATGACTTCAGGATTGAAGGACGTCCTTTTAGAACAGAGATGCGGAGAAATTACTTTAGTCAGAGGGTGGTAAATCTGTGGAATTTGTTGCCACGAGCGGCTGTGGAGGCCAAGTCATTTGGTGTATTTAAAGCAGAGATAGACAGGTTCTTGATTAGCCAGGGCATCAAAGGGTATGGGGTGAAAGCAGGGGAGTGGGAGTTGTGCAGTTTTATAAGAAAATTGGCTGGTAGGTTGTTCCAAGCATCTTGGAAAACTTGTCACAGTTCTTCTGCAGACTTTAGCTGTCCCACTTGCTTCTGTCTCTCCAGGTAATCCCAGACAGCCTCGGTGATGTTGAGATCAGGGCTCTGTGGAGGCCATACCATCTCAAACCATATAAAAATCTAGCCTGCCTATCTTTTGCATATTGATATTCCTGATATCAATGTATCAGGAAATATACACAAAATTGTAATTTAGTTTTTTTTATTGACTGTACTGCTGTTGTAAGACAACAAATTTCATGACACACTGTTTGTCGGTGACATTAAACCTGATTCCGATTCTGAATCTAAATAAGAGGTGCCCAATCCTTTTTATGTAATGGACCAATACCATTAAGCAAGGAGCCTGTGGACCCTAGGTTGGAAAGCCCTGACCTAGGTCAATTTTCTGGAGATACAAGTTCAAATCCCATTTCAGCAGCTGGGAACCTGTCGGATTATATACACTAGTCTCAGTAACAGACATTTGGGATATGAAATATTACATATCCAGAGGGATATAGGCCACATGGGGGTGAGCTCAGACAAGATTCAAGATTTGAGATTCAAATTTATTTATCACTCGTACATTGAAACATACAGTAAAATATGTTGTTTGTGTCAACAACCAACACAACCCAAGGATGTGCTGGGGGCAGCCCGCAAAGTGTTGTCATTTTCAGAAGTCTTTGGGATATAATACATTTATATTACACATATATAGGCTTATACATACACACACGCATACACACACACACACACACACGCACACACACACACACGCACACACACACACACACACACACACGCACACACGCACACACACACACACACACACACACACTCACAGAGTAGCTAGGGTGCCTAAGACTTTTGCAGTAACTTTAGGTATTGCACTGTACTGCTGCTACAAAAAAACACATTTCATGGCATATGTGAGAGATGATAAACCTGATTTTGATATGGGTCTCTATTGTGGACTGAGAGTGGGAAGGGGGCAGGGAGAGGAGAATTATGGTTGGGAAAGGGGAAGGGAGAGGGAAGCATTTAATTCCTGAGATTATTCTTGTGAACCTCCTCTAGATGCTCTTCAATTCCAGCTCATCCCTTCTTAGATAAGGGGCCCACAAATGCTCACGAGACTTCAAGTGCAATACTTGTAGTTTTTCTCAATAAGAAGTAGTTAGCATATTTTAAAATTCTTTTCTGGTGATATATTATCTGTGGGAAGGTAGTGATGGGGCAGAACGATGTAGCGAATCACAAGAATAGACCTCCTGTGTTTTAGCATCTATAAATCAGCATTTGAACATACGTACTGCTATGGCAAGACAAACGGCATCCAGCTGAACTTTCCCCAGGTGTCCACAGAATATGGAGCTGACTATGCCTATGAGAAACACCATTAGCTGGGACAGGGCCTGCAGCAGAGAGAGGAAGAATAATTAACATTTTACAGAGTCAATCACTCGTCACTGTTTTTGCGATACAGACGCAGAATATGCTGAAAACAATTGGCAGATCAGGAGGGGAGGAATAGTCTCAGGACCCTTTTCCTTCTCGTGAAGGGCCCGGCACCTGAAATGTGACTGGGTTCTCACTCCACAGGTGCTGTCTGACTTCCTGAGAATTTCTAGAATTTTCCATTTTTTTGCTTCAGACTTCCAACGTGTGCTGCTGTTTAGACTTTCTTTAACTGTTTCTCAACCTTGTGTCAATTTTTGAAGTTTCTGGTTTGTGAAGCTTGCTGAAGGCTTGTCCTTTTAAAACCCATCTCCCGGGCCCTATACTTGGACAACGAATTGTTGCTGTTGACCTACTTATGTTTGGGACACACGAATATATTCAGGACTGCTCTCATACTCTCCACACTCACAACTGCATGGCCAGATTCTGCTTTAATCCCATCTACAAGTTTGCAGATGATACCACCGTTGTGGGCCACATTTTAAATAACAATGAGTCGAAGTATAGAAAGGTGATAGAGAAGCTAGTGACACAGTGTCATGACAATGACCTTGCTCTGAATGTCAACAAAGCAAAAGAGCTGGTCAACACACACATTTGCTTGGACTTCCAGCATCTGCTGAATTTCTCTTGTTTGAGAAAAGAGCTGGTCACTTACTTCAGGAAGGGGTAGCCGATGCACATTCTCCTGTTTACATCAATGGTATTGAGGCCGAGAGAGTGAGAGCTTCAAGTTCCTGAGAGTGAGCACCACCGATAGCCTGTCCCAATCCAGCCACATTGATGTCACGGCCAAGGAAGTCCACCTCTACTTCCTCAGAAACGTTCCTGACAGCCATCAGCAACGTTTATCAATGCAACGCGGAGAGGATCTTATCTGGGGACATCACCACTTAGTACGGCAACTGCTCTGTCTGTGACCACGAGAAGAATTGTGGACGTGGCTCAGTACATGACAGAACCCAGCCTCTCCACCATGGACTCTGCCTACACTTCTCACTATCTCAGTAAGGCAGCCAGCATAAATTAAAGACCCACCCATTGTCTCTCTCCCCTTCCATCAGGCAGAAGATACAAAAGCCTGAAAGCACGTACCATCAGGCTCAAAGACCGCCTCCACCCTGCTGTCATAAGACCATTGGATGATTCTCTAGTATGACAAGATGGACTCTTGACCTCACAATCTATCTGATGATGATCTTGCACCTTATCAACAGCCAATAATACTTTATCCTGCATTGTTATCATTTTCCTTTGTACTTCCTCAGCGGACTGTTGTAATGAAATGATCTGCACGGCTGGCACATGAACATTATCTGTATTAAATTGTTCATTATTGTCACATGTACCAAGGTACAGTAAAAGTTTTTCACTGTACTTTGGTACATGTGACAATAACAAACTAATTTACCAATTGCTTTCAGCTGATCCACACCCTAACACAGCGTTTTCCATCGTGCTGTTCACAAGTTCCATAAAGATTAGCTTTGTGTGTCATAGGAACAGTGAAATGCACCATTTATGTCAATGACCAACACTGCCCGAGGGTGGATGTGCTGGGGACAGCTCACAAGTGTGGGCACACTTCCGGTGCCAATATAACATGACCACAACTCACTAACCCTAACCAGCACGTTTTTGGAGTGTGGGTGGAAACCAGAGCGCCCGGAGGAAACCCACGTAGTCGTGGAGAGAGCATGCAAACTCCTTACAGACAGTGGTGGGAATTGGGTCGGCAGGCTGGTGCTGTAGTGCGTTACGCTAACCACTAATGGTGGTAGGGTGATACACCAGTCAGACATCTGGATCAGAATTTATTGGCGCTGGAAGGTTAATGATTTAACTTGGGAGGTTTTACAGTCGGCATCGCCTCCTAAGACCACTCCCTGTAAATTTGACTGCTGCTTACACACATTACAATAGTGACTACACTTGACTATCTCTTGGTTGATTTGTGATGGCCAGATCAATGCTAACAAAAAGCATTCTTTTCTCTTCAACTCAGTCTTTCCTCCTTTCGTCGCGATCTTTGCTTTCATTCAGTTAAAATCCTGCAGGCCACTTTAGCTATGACAAGACAACTGGGTGACCCGATGGGGCACCCTTTGGGAGAAAGGTAGTGCGACCTGATGTGATGTGCTTTGGAAATGTGAGCAGGAGGAGAAGATGGCAGCACGCCACGCGTGCGCAGCTCTCCAGTGAAAAATGATGTTGTATCTGTTAAATAGGGGCTGTGGACAATTCTGATTTGATGGAGACGGACATGAAAGTACAGAGGAACATCTGGAGACATTTCTGAAATACCTGTCCACTGCTGTCGTTACTGTGTTGTCGGGAATCTTTCGGAGGGTAGGCCTCAAAATCCCCGGCCTTGCCTGCTTTTGGCAACCGAGAAGGAGGTCGAATTGTTTGGCAGAGATGCCGCTCAGTACTCGGTGTCGGAGAGCTGATCAGAGCTCGAAGTTTTCGGATGACTCAGAGTCGGATTGTGGTCGGCATGGCAGGGAGAGTTTTTCTTCCTTCTCCCGTCTGCGTGAGATGTGAGACATTTGACAGACTTTGAACTTTACTGTGCTCATGGACTTAATCAAGTTATGGTACTGCTGCACTGTTGTAACTATATGTTATAATTATGTGGTTTTGTCAGTTTTTTCAGTCTTGGTTTGTCTTGTGTTTTGTGATATCACACTGGAGGAAATAATGTATCATTTCTTAATGCATGCATTACTAAATGACAATAAAAGGGGACTACGTGTCTTCTTCATAATCTAAAAAAAATTAAGGAAGAAAAATTCAGTTTATTAAAAAAGAAAGACGCGTAGCAGACAAATATAGCTCCTCCTCGTTTAACGAAGGACATTTTTGATGACAACATTTCTGGTTGATCTGCCACCCTTCAAGAATACTCTTATCATTCTCATTTTTTTCTCCCCGGCTTAAAGCCAGATACAGCTGACCAAGCTGGAAGACCAGTTTCTCCAAATAAATCAACACACTCTGCATGGTTTGGCCTTGCGCCTTATGTATAGTCACAGCAAAGCGTGACTGTATCGGGAACTGGCTCCGCTGAAGAGGGACATCTTCCCCTTCTGATAAATTGACAGTAATTCTTGGGATCATGACAATATCATTTTTGAATGCACCAATGTTTATCTTTGCTGCGATGAGATTGTCGTGCAGTTCTTCCACCATCATTCGCGTTCCGTTGCAAAGCCTCGGTGGATCCAAGTTCCTCTTTGAGATGATGGGAGGTCCCCCCTTCAACTCCAGTTGATGTGGTGGCCGCTGTGAGCATCGTGAGGTGCTGCTGAGGCTGGCCGTGCGCATGCGTCGTGGCGTGGCGTCGCGGTTGCCATTAAAGCTGGAATTGGCTCAGGCTGTCGAAAGCGGGGCCTGTTGATTGACGAGTGAGCAATTTTATACGAATATATAACCTTGAACTTTGCATGCATTCTGTAAGTTAGCGCATTTTAAGTTGATTTAGTCAAAAAAAAGTGGGCGCTGTAATGCACCGTTTGGGCTAATTGGAGGCCACAAACAGACAAACAGAGCATGAAAATTTTAGTAGTATATTAGATAGATAGATAGTTCTCAGTGCAGGCCACCAAATCCCTCCCTCGCCTGACCCCTAGTGGCCATGTGGAGAACTGCAGGTCACAATGCCCCTCAAACTCAGAGGAAGAGGGTATTGACCTCAGCTGGAGACAACTCTCTCACTAAACGAGAGCCTGCTGTAACTAGAGCATTGAACATAGGACAATACAGCACAGAACAAGCCCATCGGCCCACAATATTGTGCTGACCTTTTAACCTACCCTAAGATCAATGTAACCCTTCCCTCTTACACAGCCCTCCACTTTTCTCACATCAATGTACCTGCATAAATGTTTGTTAAATGTCCCTACTGGATCTGGCTCTGTCACCACCACATTTCTTGCGCTCACCACTCTCTGTGTAAAAAAACGTACCTTTAACATCCCCCCAGACTTTCCTCCAATCACCTCAAAATTAGGCTCCCTCGTATTAGCCATTTCCATGCTGGGGGGAAAAAAAATCTCTGGGTATCCGCTCGAACTACACCTCTTATCAACTTACACAACTGTGTCAAGTTTCCTCTCATCTTTCTAAAGGTCAATTTTCAAATCAAGTTATTCCAAGTTATTTGAAGTTATTCGAAGTATATGAACTGATATGGAAACACCAGCGCCCAGGAATGGTAAAGTCTACAGAAGGTGGTGGATACAGCCCAGTCCATCACAGGCAAAGCTCTTGCCTCCATTGAGCAGATTTACATGGAGTACTGGCACGAGGACGCCATGCCCACTGCTCACTACCATCATTGGGCAGGTGGTCCATAAGCCTTAGGTTCAAGAACAGCTATTACCACACAGCGCCTGGCCTTCCCACGTGGCTTAGCTACTAAGCCTGGTGGAACTATTTCTACTGACCGGAGAAGGGGCAAAGGCGGGTTACTGGCACCTTAAAACCAGTCGCTTCGGGCAGATGGGGTCGTCAGCCGTGGTTGACCTCACACTTCACATTATCCCACAACCATCAGGCTCCTGAGCAAGCATGGATAACTTCACTCGCCTGAGCACTGGACTGATCCCACAACCTACAGGGCTCACTTTCAAAAACTCTTGACAACTCGTGTTCTTCAGTTTTATGTTTGTATTTGCATAGTTTGTCTTTTTTTGCACATTGGTTCTTTGTCAGTCTTTATGTATAGTTTTAAAGAATTCTATCATATTTATTTATTTTCCTGTAAATGCCCACAAGGCAATGAATCTCAAGGTGGTACATGATAACGTATACATACTTTGATAGTAAATTTGATTTTGAAGTTACTCTGCCGAAAGTTTTATACATGTTTTAATATCGCCACTTAGAGCATCAGAGAGAAATATAGTAATGCAATGTGGAAACAGGCCATTTGGCCCATCTTTTCCATGCTGACTAAGATACCTGTTTAAGCTAGCCCCATTTTTCCCACATTTGGCCCATATCACTCCAAACCAGGGGTACCCAACCTGGGGTTCATGGACCCCTCAGATAATGGTAGGGGTCCGCAGCATAAAAAAGGTTGGGAACCCTGCTCTAAAGCTTTCCCGTCCATATACCTGCCCAACTGTCTTTCAAATGTTGTTATTCTACCTACTTCCTCTGGCACCTCGTTCCATTTCCTGACCGTGAAGGAGTTACCTACCCATGCATGGCTTCACGTGACCCTGATCAGGGGTGGGGGGGGTTGCTAAGCAGGTGCTACACCTTGCCCAAGGGTGACCTACAGGCTAGCTGAGGGAAGGAGCGCCTTACACCTCCTTTGGGAGAGACGTATCTCCACCCTGCCACCCCACGATCTTACTAAAACATAGCATCCTACAAATCCATATCACCTTGCAGTCTCCTAAATTTTGGAAAATCTATGCTCACTCAGTGAAGGCAGATTTACCGATTCTGCTTTAGTGAGAATAGGTGAGTTCTAAGTTGCCCTACGGCCACAGGATTGTTATATATATTGATACAAGTTGATTTTGGGTAATTGGGCCATTGGTTAATCAGGACAGCCGCTTATTTGGACAACGCCTAGAGAACAAAATCTAATCAATAAAATAACCAGGAAATCCCTTTGTTTATCTGGGACATTATTCCACTTAATTTGGGACAGGAGACTGTTGTCAAACAGTTTCAGACTCAGAATCAAGTTTAGTATCACTGGCGTATATTGTAAAATTTATTGTTTTGCGGCAGCAGTACATTGCAAACATAATAATAAAAACTATATATTACATCAAGTATATACAAGGAAAGTACTGACGTAGTGTTCATATTGTGGTGATAGGTAAATTGCTAGCGGGTCCAGGTCTTTGCTAAGGCAGGAGTTGATTCTAGCCATGACCAGCCTCTCAAAGCACTTCATCCCAGTAGATGTGAGGGTCACCGGGTGATAGTCATTGAGGCTGCTCACCCTGCTCTTCCTGTGCACTGGTATGATCATCGCCCTTTTGAAGCAGGTGGCAGTCTCCGACTGCAGCAGTGAGATATTGAAGATGCCCTTGAACACTCCTGCCAGTTGGTTGGCACAGGTTTTCCAAGGTACACCATCAGGGTCTGCTGCCTTGCGGGGGTTCACCCTCTTGAAAAGACGTCCTGACGTAGGCCTCTGAGACAGAGATCACGGGGTCACTAGATACTACAGGGATTTGCGGTCATACATTGTCCATTTTATCTGCCAAGGGAATTTTCTGGTATACTTTCCGCCATCGTCCCGGTAGCGGTTTACTTTCCACTGGCTGGTGTCAGGTGGGCACTGGAGGAGGGGAACAACGTAATCAGCAGGTACGTCAGTCACATGCACTTGTGTGGCCATTTGACACCGTTTGTGCTTAGAGTGAGCACTTTTTAAAATAGAATCAGTTGTGCCTGCTTGTGTTATGTTATCCACTTGGGCAGACAGATGCTGATTCAAAAAGCAGGAAATATGAAGATGAGGGAAGTGATAAAGTTGACACATCTGAACTTGTGCTAGTGACTATGCAGGATGCCCAGAAATTTATTGCTGGATTACGACATTACTTCATTCAGGAAGGCAATGAAAGCAGTCCGTTATCTGAACTAGGTGTCTGCACTGATTTTGTTCATTTATAGTCAATCAAAAGAACACGGTAGCGTACACTCTATGAATTCCTCCAGCGAGAACTCAATTAAGTATCAGAAACCAATACAGTTTTATAGTACTGTAGTAGCAATGTTCTAATTTGTTCTGTATTTCAGTTAAATACATAATGTGTTATTCAGTTAAACGTAGTTTATATTTTTTTATACCCTTTCAAACTATTTCTATGAAACCGGCTAATTGGGGCAGCTGCTTAATTGGGCCAAAATGGACTAGTCCTGATTACCCGGAGTATTGACGTCTTGATATTGAGCACAGGTAAAACATCAACAGCCCATCAATGTTCTCGTCTGGATGCATCCCAATTCACCGGAATATAGATTACGGGTGAAACATTATCAATCCATCTAAACAGCTCACAGGCTTTGCAAATGCACGGATGTCAGACTGTGACAGCTCTCTTCTTCCATAAGACCAAAATACATGAAGAGAGTTAGGCCATTCAGCTCATCCAATCTGCATCATGGCTATTCCGTCATGTCTGATTCATTATCTCCCTCAATCCATTCTCCTGCTTTACCCCCGTAACCTTTGATGCCCTTACTAATGAAGAACCTCTGTATTAAATATACCCAATGACTTGGCCTCCATGGGCATATTTAATACAGAGGTTCTTGTATTAAATATAGAAGATATATTTCTTCTATATCACCACCCTCTGTTTAAAGAAATTCCCCCTCATCTCTGTTCTAAAGGGACCTCCTTATGCTCTGAAGCTGTGCCCTCTGGTCCAAGACTCCCCCACTATGGGAAACATTCTCTCTACATCTACTAAGCCTTTCAATATTTGGTAGGTGCAACCTTCCTTTGCCACAGTATCAGCTTTTCCTTAAAGTTTACATTTAACAATTTTGCAAAGTTGACCCATAACTACATAAAGAGGTGTGAAGGGATTTGATAAAACTTAGGTCAAAAAGCTGGATTTTAAGGACATTTAGATTATCATTTTTTCTCCCAGTGTCACTGACGAAGACTTCTCTCTATACCTTTATAATTTCTAGGCTAGACGACTTCAACAAATTGTCTTTTCTCCTTCAGGTTGGGTCAGACTAGGATAGAGGTCATGGTTTTGGGTGAAAGGTGAAATAGTTAAGGGGGACCCAAGGGGGAAACTCCTCACTCAGAGGGTGGTGAGAGGGTGGAATGAGCTGCTGGCGGAAGTGGTGGATGTGGGTTCGAATGCAACATTTAAGAGAAGTTTGGATAGGTACATGGATGTGGACAGCTGTGGTCCAGGTTCAGGTAGGGACTAGGAAAGAGAAATGGCTGGTGTAGTCTAGATGGGCTGTAGTGCTCTATCACTCTAAATTCCCAGTTAGTTCACTTTACTCCAGTCTCAGTAACCATTATCCAAAACTTGAATTCCTCCAACAGGACCACAACCTTGTTGTGCATGTCTCAATGACCCAGAGAGCGATGTTGGCTACAATCAGGGCCTTGTGCTTTGGCTCTTGGTAGGGTCACCCATGCCAAACAGGTCAAAGAGTAGAAACCAGATTCAGACTGGTCCACCGGTCCTCCAGGTTTGGAGGTTCACGTCAGGGCTAACAGCCCTGACTGGTAAAACAGAACTGTATCGGAAACAGCAATGAAGAATCGTTATACATCTGAGTGCGATGGTATTCCTGAGTCTCCACCCGGGACTTATGTGACTGACAGTAGTGAGAACTGAGAGGAAGCTACTGACACGATGAAGGAAGCCCTGAATGCCGCCATAAACGCTAGCAGCATAATGGGCAGCAAGTTAGTAAGTTATACTAGAATTGAAATTGGTTAATTATTGTCACATGTACTGAGATACAGTGAAAAGCTTGTCTTGCAAACTGTTCATACAGATCAGATCATTATACAGTGCACAGAGAGATGGTACAAGCCAAAACAATAACAGAATGCAGAATAAAGTTTAAAAACTATAGATAAACTGGAGTACAAGATCATAACTCCTGGTAACCCATCACTAAATTACAAATATTTTCTCAGTAGGACAATAATAAAAAAAATCTTGATACATGTTTGCTGCTGGTAAGAGCAGTGTTTATTCTTCCTTCCTTCCTGGTTAAATGATATTTTACATTGAAGTTCACATCATTCACTTCCTATCCCTGCATGGTCGTACCCCTCTCATTCCTTGGAACAGATCTCCCCGTTTATTCCCTACATCTTTCTTCCTCCAGAATTTAAAACTCTTCTTATCTTGGGGATGAAGTGGAACCTAGGAGTGATGGTGTGGTGGTGTCAGTTAGAAGAGAGTGGCAAAGGATGAAGACTGAAATCACCAGTAGAAAACGGAAAAATGAAGAGCTAAGTGGGCGGGAAGGGTTAGATTGATCTGGGAGTAGGTTAAGAGGTTGGCATAACATTGTGGTTTGAAGGGCCTGTTCTGTTCTGTATGTTCTTAAGAAAGAGAAAGGAATGCCTACTTACAATGCTAGATTGGCGCGCTACCTGACAAAGCTGGAATGGCGCGCTATCTGACAAAGCTGGAATGGTGCGTTATTTGAAATTACTGAACTGGATGTTGAGTCTGGAAAGCTGTACTATGCCATTCAAGAAGATGGTGTGTTGGTTCTTGAGATGACATGGAGCTCCCTGCAATGATCAGAGTGCAGGTAAGATGGCAAATTGAAGCAGGTCACCCTTGTGGACTGAGCAGAGGTGTTCTTTCAGTCAGTCCACTCGTATGCTTTTGATTCCTCCTACACAGTCTGTGAGCACCTCTACCAGCAGTAGTGCTTTTCCCTGTATGTTAATGACTGTACTGGTGTCTTCTCCGACCCTTTTGCAGAATATTCCATTCAGTCCACATTGGCAATCCAGTTATTGTTACCCTAGTTTTCCATACTAAGTGGAAAGGAATCATTAGATGGATCTTGGAATAAGTTAAAAGGTTGGCACAACAAGGGGACATAGTTTTAAAGTGCTTTAAGGTGTGTTTATGTTCATTATCCTGTTGTAGAAGCCATCCTCTTTTCAACTTCGGCTTTTTTACGGACAGTGTGATGTTTGCTTCCAGAATTTGCTGGTATTTAATTGAACTCATTCTTCACTCTACCAGTAAATGTTCCCCGTGCCACTGGCTGCAACACAAGCCCAAAGCATGATCGATCCACCCCCGTGCTTAACAGTTGGAGAGGTGTTCTTTTCATGAAATCCTGCACCCTTTTTTCTCCAAACATACCTTTGCTCAATGCAGCCAAAAAGTTCTATTTTAACTTCATCAGTCCACAGGACTTGTTTCCAAAATGCATCAGGCTTGTTGAGATGTTCCTTTGAACTTTTGAATAGAACTTTTTGGCTGCAATGAGCAAAGGTATTACATTCAGTAGCATTCTTTTACATTCCTATGCATTAACAGCACCCTCTGGGGTGAGAACCGACAACAATAACTGAGGGGTTTCCTCACCCAATCCGACCCCTTCCTCTCCAGTAGCAGAAGATCCCGGCACCCTGTGTGTTAACTCCGGATTTCCAGCACCTCCAGCGTCTCTTCAGTCCAATATGCTCTGCTGTTATTGAATAGGGATTGCCTGCTCTTTGTTAAGTTACTGTTCATACCACACGAGTTGTATTCACTACACTCCAAAAGATTATTTCATTACCCGGGAAGCACCAGGAACATCCTGACATTCTTTCCCACTCCCTAGAGAGCCGTCGCCCCGATAAATTGTAATATTTTCTCCGGGGAATCCGATCACGTGAACTTTAAGCGCCACACGTTTGGGAAGATGAACTTACCACTGGAGCGGCCAATCGGAAAAGATCCTTTATTTCTTTCCAGCAGTTAAGGGGGATCAAACTTCTGATTTTCCTCAGTAGTGGGGTCTGGGTAACATCGGGGAACGCTGCTCGCCGCGGTTCGCTCATCTTCCTAGTTCTCCAGTAACCGGAGAAATAACGGGCTCGCCGAATGCTTCAGTTCCTGCCTTTAAATACGAGCGTTCAGATTCCAGCGCAGACGCGATGCTCTCCGACATCACCTCAGACTGAAGGGCTCCGCTAGCGCTTCCGAGCTGCCCTTTCGAGCGGGGCTCGCCGCGCGTCGTGCAAATCGGGCGAGAATCGCAGCAGCCGCCATCGCAATGGGATCATTGTTCGGGTCTGGGTCCGGAACGTCGACTGTTTATTCCCCCACGGAGATGCTGTTCGACTTGCGGAGCCTCTCCAGAATTGCGTTTGTCAAGATCTTCACTATCTGCAAATCCTCCTGTGTTGACGTTGGGCTGTTGTGGTTACCGGGTGGGGGAGGAGAGGAGTTCTTTTTATCAGTATGAGTGAAATGTGTGTTGTTTCTGATTAAGTGCCTATTTTACCCACAGATAACTGTGCCTTGTTTATCCAAGTTTGCTTCAGAAATTCTTTGCCATATTGAATTTCCCAATCGTTTAATATTAGTCCATGGTTCTACTTTCAAGATAATTTTTTGAAAGTAGACTATCTCGTTCTCAAAAGACAACACGGTCCACCACTCTGTCCTCAAAGTCACATCTCCATTCGGCCCGTCAGATTTTTTCTTTCTCAGGCCATTACCCCCTACTTCCCCCATGCCTTCAATGTCCTCACACATCCAACAACTTCCAACTGTAACAACACAAGATATAGGAGCTGTTAGGCCATTTGGCCCATTGAGCCTGTTCTACCATTCAATCATGTCTGATCTTCTCCTCTTAATCCCATTCTCCTGCCTTCTGTCTGTAACCCTTAACCCCATTACCACTGAACCTATCTACCTCTACCTTAAACATACCCAATTACTTGGTTTCCATAACAGTCTGTAGCAATGAATTCCACAGATTCACCACCTTCTGGCTGGAGAAATTGCTCCTTATCTCTGTTCTAAAGGGACATTCTTGTATTTTGAAGTGGGGCTCTAGTGTATTTGATAGGATTCAATTAGGTCTCCCCTCATCCTTCTGAGCTCCATCAAGTACAGGCCAAGAGCCAGTAAACTCTCCTTATCAACCCTTTCAATCCCTCTGGACCCTCCCCAGGGCCAGCAAGTTTTTCTTTTGATCCAGGGCCCAAAATTGCTCAGAATATTCCTTAATGTAGCCGAACAGCTCACGGGAGATTTCACAGGTGTGCCCTCAAAGCAAAATGGTTGTGGAACCTTGTATGGCCAAGGGCTTGGTAACCCAGTTAACCAAAGGCTCAGTAACCCAGTTGACCAAAGGCTCAGTAACCCAGTTGGCCAAAGGCTCGGTGACCCAGTTGACCAAAGGCTCGGTAACCCAGTGGCCAAAGGCTCGGTAACCCAGTTGACCAAAGGCTCGGCAACCCAGTTGACCAAAGGTTCGGCAACCCAGTTGACCAAAGGCTCGGCTACCCAGTTGACCAAAGGCTCGGTAACCCAGTTGACCAAAGGCTCGGTAACCCAGTTGACCAAAGGCTCGGTAACCCAGTTGGCCAAAGGCTTGGTAAGGGGGGGATGGGCAGTAAGATGCTTGTTTGAAGCGGGGAGTTCTGGGCACTGTCTGGGGCCAAGGCCCAAAGCTCGATCAGAAGCCCGGGCTGCGAGCCTGATGGGGAAGTTGCAGGTCCAGTGTCTGTCAGTCCAGTAGAGACTGCAAGCCCAGAGGAAGCCTATCCTGGGATTGGATGACTGACTGTTTGAATGGATAGGTGGATGGCTGGGAGGGAGGAACGAGGGCTAGTTTGCTCTTATTTCTTTGCTGACGGTCTGCCAAGCATTTGGGCATCCTGTATTGGCATCGGAATGTATGGCAACATTTGCGGGCTGCCCCCAGCACATCCTTGGATTGCATTGGTTGTTAACTCAGAAGTTCACAGTATGATTCGATGTACATGAATCGGAATCGGAATCTGTTAAGGTTCCCGGGCAGTTAGAGGATGGAGCATCCTGAAGCTGGAGTTACATCTGCCATCGGCAGAGTCCTTAAAGTGAGGTTAATTAAGAAGCTATGATTAGACAAGACCAGAGATCTTGAACATTTACAGAATTGGAGAAGATGGCAGATGCAGTTTAATGTGGATAAATGTGAGGTTATCCACTTTGGTGGTAAGAACGGGAAGGCAGATTATTATCTAAATGGAGTCAAGTTAGGAAAAGGGGAAGCACAACGAGATCCAGGTGTTCTTGTACATCAGTCACTGAAAGCAAGCATGCAAGTACAGCAGGCAGTGAAGAAAGCTAATGGCATGCTGGCCTTCATAACAAGGGGAATTGAGTATAAGAGCAAAAAGGTCCTTCTGCAGCTGTACAGGGCCCTGGTGAGACCACACCTGGAGCACTGTGTGCAGTTTTTGTCTCGAAATTTGAGGAAGGACATTCTTGCTATTGAGGGAGTGCAGCATAGGTTCACAACGTTAATTCCCAGGATGGCGGGACTGTCATATGTCAAAAGATTGGAGCGATTGGGCTTGTATACACTGGAATTTAGAAGGCTGAGAGGGGATCTTATTGAAACATATAAGATTATTAAGGGATTGGACACGCTGGAGGCAGGAAGCATGTTCCCGCTGATGGGTGAGTCCAGAACCAGAGGCCACAGTTTAAGAATAAGGGGTAGGTCATTTAGAACGGAGTTGAGGAAAAACTTTTTCACCCAGAATGTGGTGGATATATGGAATGCTCTGCCCCAGAAGGCTGTGGAGGCCAAGTCTCTGGATGCTTTCAAGAAAGAGATGGATAAAGCCCTTAAAGATAGTGGAATCAAAGGTTATGGGGATAAGGCAGGAACTGGATACTGATTGTGGATGATTAGCCATGATCCCAGTGAATAGAGGTGCTGGCTCAAAGGGCCGAATGGCCTACTCCTGCACCTATTGTCTATTGTCTATTACCAAGGTATTGTAGGTTACGGACCCAGTGCTATAGTAGTCTGTGGACCCGGCGCTACAGAAGACTGTGGACCCAGTGCTACAGTAGACTGTGGACCCAGTGCTACAGTAGACTGTGGACCCAGTGCTACAGAAGACTGTGGACCCAGTGCTATAGTAGGCTGTGGTCCTAGCGCTGGTAAATGAGATAGTATAACTGGGATTTTAATACGTGGTTCCTTAAAGTTGTAATGGGGATAAGCTCTCACCATCTATTAATGGCTCGCGCCTCAGATAGCCTCTGATAGCCAAGTCCAGCTCCCACCTTCACATATTGCTTAGCTACTAAGCTCAGCAAAACCATTTCTACTGAGAGGAGAAAGGGCAAAGGCGATTTACTGGTGTCTTAAAACCAGTTGCTTTGGGTAGATGGAGCTCGTCAGCCGTGGCTGACTCCCCATCTAGAAGAAGGAAAACTCTGATCTTAAACCTCCGCTGCCTTGTGGCTATACCCACTCAATGGGAAGGCTTCGGGAGTAAACCCTGAGGGAAAAATCTGGAGCTGGGAGGCAGTCCTACGTTGAGTTCAATGCTGACTAGCAACTCCTGTGATGCTGCTGGTGCCAAACTATATCGGTCTTTGCCGTCCCTTTGGGTTCATCAGATGCATGGAGAGGGGGGCTTGCTACATGAGCAACAGCTTGCTCTCCATATCATACTGCCCAGACTTCCATATCTAGACAGCTGGGACCCAACATCCATAGTCAACCCCAACCAATGGAGGCCTTACAAATGGGGTTAATGTTTTGCAATGGACATGCTGAGCTGAAGGGCCTGTTTCTGTGCTCTACGTCAATGATAAGGAATGGGGAAGACTATGAAGAGATTTTGATATACAGGTTATGCTCAATGGAAAGACCATTGTAGGTCAGCAAGCCTTTGGAATATGGGCAACTGGTACTCCATAATGGCAGCAGAGCAGTAGATGACCCATTTATCTGGGGGAAAGGTCAAAGTTTCACAGAGAAAACTCGACACTAGAGTACTTGTGGAGGGGCAACAATTACCGGATTTATCAGTGAGTCTCTCTGCATGCTAATCTGATTTCTGTTTCCTCTGTGGCTTATCAGGCGAATGCGAGGAAGATGTTCCACCTCAGTGTTGGATGTGCACGATAAAGACTCTTCAGACAAGACTAAAATATCAGCCAGATTATTTGGTAACTGGAAATGCTGGAAGGCACAGCATATTGCAGAAGGACAGGGCATTCAGAGAGATTATTGTGTTGAAGCTAGTAAACTGGCTTTAATGAGAGTAATGCATATGTCCTTGTAAAAATGTCACAAAATAAAGTATTTAATTACAACAAGAAAAGCAAGTAGATTTTGGTGCAAAGTGACCAGGGGTCATAGTGTTGCTAAACACTAGTAATAGGGGTTGTGCAGGTTGGTTCAAGAACAGAACAGGTGAAGAGAAGTAGTTATTCCTGAACCTGGTGATGTGAGACTCGAAGCTTTTGTATCTCCTTCCCAATCTTGAGTTACTAGTTAGTAGGATCTAGAAGAAGTTGAGCTCACATTGGCTGGTTTGCTGATAAGTTACCACAACCACTGTTGTATTGAGGTGATTCAAGACTGAAGATCTTCAAGACTCACATTTACTTATCATGTGTACATCGAAATATCCAGTGGAATGTGTCATTTGTGTTAACAATCACCATATCCTCAGGATGTGCTGGGAGCGGACTGCAAAGGTGTCACCACAGGTCAGGGTGTCAACATAGCGTGACCACCATGCTCCCCAGAGCAACAAGGGCAGCATGGTAGTGTAGTGGTTAGCACAACGCTTTATGGTACAGGAGACCTGGGTCCAATTGTTAGGTAAATTGCCCCATGATTAGGCTTGAATTAAATCAGCGGTTGCTGGGCAGTGTGGCTTGAAGGGCTGGAAAGGCCCACTCTGCATTCTATCTCAATAAGCAAATAAACAACAAGCAAGAAAACAACAACATCCAAACAAGCCCTGTTCCTCCCACCCACACACATACACAATCCTCCTACCCAGGACAGGTCATCTTCTTTGGCCTCTAGCGGATTTGGACTGTGACACAGAGACGTTGGGACTTTGACTCCCCTCGCAGATTTGCAGACCCAGGGCTCAGTTTTCCTTCATCTCGTCCTATACCTCAGGCAGAAAGATTCTCTCCGTTTTCCCTCGCCTGCAACCATTGGATCATACACTCAATAGCCACTTTATTAGATACGTGTGTTGTTTGATGCAAATAACTAATCAGCCAATCATAAGGCAGCAACTCAATGCATAAAAGCATGCAGACATGGTCAAGCGGTCCAAACATCAGAATAGGGATGAAATGCGATCTCAGTGACTTTAACTGTGGAATGATCGTTGGCGCCAGATGGGGTGGTTTGAGTATCTCAGAAACTGCTGATCTCCTGGGATTTTCACGTACAACAGTCTCTAGAGTTTATAAAGAATGGTACAAAAATAAAACATCCAGTGAGCGGCAGTTCTGTGGGTGAAAACACCTTGTTAATGAAATAGGTCAGAGGAGAATGGCCAGACTGGTTCAAGCTGACAGGAAAGGGACAGTAACTCAAATAACCACATGTTACAACAGTGGAGCGCAGAAGAGCATCTCTGAACGCACAACACGTTGAACCTTAAAATGGATGGGCTACAGCAGCAGAACACCACGAACATGTACTCAATAGCTGCTGAGTGTAGGTTCCTGGCTCAGAGTGGCTCTCCTGTCCTTTGTATTGATGTTTTCACATAGCGTGGGCTCCATCACTCATCCTTCCCTCCTTAAATGGTGAACAGACACTGAACTGGGAATGGCCGAAGGTCAGTCTCACCACATTGTGTTGGCTTCCACATTCTGTTGCTTCTTTTGCAAACTGAAGTATCATACCCTGCTTCCTAAATGCCACCACTGGGATTATTTGTTGAACTAGTGAACTGTGACGTGAATGATGCAGAGAAAGCCAACCTGGTCACCGCTGCCAATTCTACCCAACTTCCTGAGCTCATAGTTCCTGCCGGGGTCAACATGGATGGAGAATGACCCCGAATGGGATCCTTTGACACAGCGTCTGATATTGTACAACAGCTGGTGAAACCTGCTGTATCGTGTGTCAGCCATAGCTCTCGGCAGGCAGGCTCCTTGCCAATGTACCGTATGTACTGAAAACACGCTTCCCTGCTAAGCCTCAAGCTTGTACCCGTGAACTGGTGGCATGATGGGGCACCTGGTCAAGCGGCTGGCTGGTGGCTCCAGTGCCCTCATCTCTGGTGCTGCTTGCATGTGGAGATGGCACCTTCTCCCCGTAACCCCACTGCTTTCCTCGCACATCCCAGAAGGCCTGTGGGTTGATGGGTTGAGAGCCGCTGTAAATTGTCCCCAAATTATTGGTAGGATTTGGAGGGAGTTGATGTGAACGTGAAGACAATTATTTTTCTTGTCAAGGTGGCACTGACCTGCGGTCTTCATCAAAATCATGGCACAGGCTTACACACACACAATGCTGGAGGAACTCAGCAGGCCAGGCAGCATCTGTGGAAAAGGGTACAGTGGACGTTTCGGGCCGAAACCCTCCGACTAGACTGGAGAAAAAAAGTGAAGAGTAGATTTGAAAGGTGGGGTGGGGGTGGGTTTGAGAGAGAAACACAAGGTGATTCTCCTTCATTCATTCCAAGGGGAAAAGCCCTAGGTCGCTTAACCTGTCTTCAGAAGCCGCGGCCGCGAAACAACTTCTCGGGGCGGCTTGTGGTTGAGCCCAGCGGGGAAAAGGCGGTTCTGGACTGGGTGGATTGGCAGCATTCTGATAACTGTCCTCAGTTCCCTCTCGAAAGTTTCCACATCCTTCCTATAATGAGGTGACCAGAAAAGATCACAACACTGCATAGAATCATAAAACATAGAAGGGCACATTACAGGTTCTGTGGCCCACAATGTTGTGCTGACCATGTAACCTACTCTAGAAACTGCCTAGAATTACCCTTCCGCATAGACCTCCATTTTTCTAAGCTCCATGTACCTACGCAAGAGTCTCTTAAAAGACCCTATTGTATCTGCCTCTACCACTGTCACTGGCAGTGCATTCCACACACCCACCACTCTCTGTGTGAAAAACTTACCCCAGACATCCCCCTTGTACCAACTTCCATCACTTTAAAGCTACGCCCCCTTGTGTTAGCCGTTTCAGCCCTGGGGGAAAAAACCTCTGGCTATTCACATGATCAATGCCTCTCATCATCTTATACACCTCTATCAGGTCACCTCTCATCCTCCGTCGCTCCAAGGAGAAAAGGCCAACTATCACTCAACCTATTTTCATAAGGCATGCTCTCCAATCTGGGCAACATCCTTGTAAATCTCCTCTGCACTTTCTCTATAGTATCCACATCCTTCCTGTAGTGAGGTGACCAGAACTGAACACAGTACTCCAAGTGGGGTCTAACTAAGGTCTTATATAGCTGTAACATTACCTCACGGCTCTTGAACTCAGTCCCATGGTTGATAAAGGTCAAAACACCATACGCCTTCTTAACAACATTGTCAAGCTGTGCAGCAGCTTTGAGTGTCCTATGGACACGGACCCCAAAATCTCACTGATCCTCCACACTGCCAAGAGGCTTACCAGTAATATTATACTCTGTCTTCAAATTTGACCTACCGAACTGAACCACTTCACCCTTATCTGGGTTGAACTCCATCTGCCACTTCTCAGCCAGTTCTGCATCCTATTGATGTCCCGCTGTAACCTTTGACAATCCTCCAGATTATTCACAACACCCCCAACTTTTGTGTCATCAGCAAACTTACTAACCCACCCTTCTACCTCCTCACCCATGTCATTTATAAAAATCACGGTGGGGGGGTGGGGGGGGAGGGGTCCCAGAACAGATCCCTGCAGAACACCACTGGGCACGGACCTCCAGTTTTCCAAGGGTTAGCCCCAAAGAGGCTTGACCCTTGTTATGTCTCCCCAGCCAACTATTGATGTAGAGTTGCTGGCATGTTTACTTTATGACGGCATCAATGTTGGCCCAGGATTAGATCCGAAGGTGGCATGCCAGAGGTTTTTGAAACATGGAAAGGAGGGTTATGGTTCATGTGCAGGCAGAGGGGACTGGTTTAAGTTGGCATTGTGCTTCGTGCAGACATTATAGACCAAAGTAGCATGCACAGAATGCTGGAGGAACTCAGCAGGGCACGCAGCATCCATGGAAAGGAATAGAGAGTTGGCATTTCAGGCCAAGACTGGAAAGGAAGGAGGAAGAGGCCAGACTAGGAAGGTGGGGGACGGGAAGGATTTCCAACTAGAAGGAGATAGGTGAAGCCAGGTGAGGGGGAAGGGGAGTGGAATGAAGTGAGAAGCTGAGAGGTGATAGCTGGAAAAGGTAAGAGGCTGAAGAAGAAGGAATCTGATAGGAGAGGAGAGTGGACCACTGGAGAAAGGGAAGGAGAAGGAACACCAGAGTAAGGTTATAGACAGGTGAAGAGAAGAGGTATGGGGGGGGGGTGTAGAAGAGACAGAATGGGGAATAGAAAAAAAGAAAAGAGGGAGGGATTGACATTTCCGGCATCTACAGAATCTCATGTTTAAGTTGTGGACTAAAGGGTTTGCTCCTATCTTCTAAAGGTTAGGAGACAAACTGGCACAATACAACAACCCATCAGTGGGTGAAAATAGATTTATTTTCCTCACACACAGTGTAGTCTTTACTGAATTTTGGAGATAACCAAGTTACTTTCACAAATGCCCTGGCGGTCGTGTTGCAGGATTGCCTGCTGTAGCCGCCCAGGGGAGGAGATGCCAGAGGTGGTGTGGGAGAGAGTAGAGGCATGAAGGGTGCACTGGAGTCCATACAGGGTTGGGGGCTGACCCCTCCCATCGGTGCTGCCCTCCAGTGTTCACTCAGTGAAGACATTTTGGATTGCGTTTGTCTACAGCTGCTCTAGTGTGAGATGAGAAACTGCTGCGTGCTTGTTCTTGCGGAAACATGGCTCCGGGTCATCATCAATCTACAGGCCATGAGAGTGACACTCAGGGGCATTTTTCTGCTATTGTAACTATACGTGCCTTGAGCTGTGTGAGACAGTGATTCTGTATTTTGCATCTTGGCCTTGGAGGATGCTGTTTTGTTTGGCTATATTCATGTGTATGGCTGAATAACATTTAAACTTGAATAACTCTGGTTTTACGAAACGGAAGGGATAAGTACCACTCCTAATTGAAGTGGTTCATGTACAGTATGAAGTCAATACCCAATTTCATTTGGCTGCTGTGACACATCAATTATCATTCAACATTCCAGATTATCTTCACAGCTAACATTCTTTATCATTATAGGAGAAGAAATATTACCCGAACAACTTAGCTAAATAGATACAATGGTGGTGTTCAAGAGATTTTAGATATGATAGTAGCCATTGCCGTTTGCAGATATTGTTCAAATAAAGCCATCCCCCGCCCAAGCAATAGAACGTGCAGGCTCAGCACCCTAGGTTGTGTAGGAATTACGGGATACCTGTGCTTCTTTTCAGCTTCTGTTCCAACAGTCAGTTTCCTCGCTGACTTTAGTTCCACTTTTGTTCAAAAGTGCCACACTCAACCATTTGCCTCCTGTGGCCACCAAACTCTGTTCATCTCTGTTAAGGTCACAGGGGTTTTGTGTTCCTGTCCCTTTAGTAAAGAGTATCACAAGTCAGAATTGTAAGATTGATTCGTGCTGAAGGCAATTCCAGGCCGCAGCAGAGAAAGAGGCATTTCATGGGCTAGTGGTCTCCAATGGTAACAAGACCTGCCACTCACAGGAGTCTTCAATCAATTGTTCTTTTTCTGCATGGTACTCCATTTCCTTAAATCCTTCTGTAAAATAAAGCAACTGCATCCTGGATTAACAGAGTGCCTTTAGTTCTGTCAAGTCCCAATGCATTTTGCAGGAGCACTCTCTCTTCCCTTCTCTCTGCTTCCGTAAAGCAGCCGATATAATCAAAGACCCGCCCCACCCCAGTCATTCTCTCTTCGCCCCTCTCTCATCAGGGAGAAGATTTAAATAACCCTGAAAACACATGCCACCTGCTTCTACTACCCCACCCCCCAGCCCCACCTCCATTATAAGACTACTCATGCTACCTCTTGTACAGTAAAACTTCACACCATCTTAAAAGTTTCTTCCCCAAGGCAGTTAGCCTGATCAACCATTCTAGTTGCCCCTCCCCACCACTCTATCTATTACCTCCATCACTGCACTGTATACTTTTATAAAGCTGTTTACATTTAGATTATGAGAACATTCAGTCCTCTTTTATTGTCATTTAGAAATGTATACATGCATTAAGAAATGATACAATGTTTCTCCGGAGTGATATCACAGAAAACTAAAGACATCCGGGTGGGTTAATTGGTCATTAACTTACCGGAAGTTGGAGAATTCTATGTTCATCTCTACTGACCATGTTGCCTCCCTGCTCAGTCCTGTTTATGAACATAGAATTCTCCAACTTCCGGTAATTCCCTCCCCCTCCATTCCTCTATCTCTATTTCACTCTGCCCCCTCCCCCAGCTGCCTATCACCTCCCTCATGGTTCCACCTCCTTCTACTACCCGTTGTTTTCCTGCCTATCACCTCCCTGCTCCCCCCCCACCCCTTTATCTTTCCCCTTACTGGTTTTTCACCTGAACCTACCAGCCTTCTCCTTCCCACCCCTCCCCCCACCTTCTTTATAGGGCCTCTGCCCCTTCCCCCTACAGTCCTGACGAAGGGTTCTGGCCTGAAACGTCAACTCATTGTTTCCACTGATGCTGCCCGACCTACTGAGTTCCTTCAGTGTGTTGTGAGTGTTGCCATAGTCATTGCGTTCTCCCCTGCGCTTAAAAAGTACAAGAGGATATGCATTTAAGATAGCAGGGGAAAATTTAAGGGAGATGTGTGGGGTGTATTATACGAAGTATATATGTATGTATGAGGGAGAGATACATACTCACTCACACTCATTGGCAACTTTATTAAGTACATCTGTACACCTGCTCGTTAATACAAATATCTATTCAGCCAATCCCAAGACAGCAACTCAATGCATAAAAGCATGCAGACATGGTCAAAAGGTTCAGCTGTTGTTCAGACCAAACATCAGAATGGAGACGAAGTGTGATTTAACTGACTTTAAGTGGAATGATTGTTGGTGCTATATGGGGTGGTTTGAGTATCTCAGAAACTGCTGATCTTCTGTGATTTTCACAACAGTCTCTAGAGTTTACAGAGAGTGGTGCGAAAAACAAAAAAAAAAATCCAGTGAGCAGCAGTTCTGTGGGCACAAATGCCTTGTTAATGAGAGAGGTCGAAAGAGAATGGCCAGACTGGTTTAAACTGATAGGAAGGTGATAGGACCTGAAGCAATCAGACATCTCTGAACGCTCAACACATTGAACTGTGAACTGGATGGGCTACAGCAGCAGACCGTGAACATATACTCTGTGGCCACTTCACTGTGTATGACCTAATTTATTGGTGGCTCACGGGTACAACCTCTTCCCATTTCCAACCTGTCTGCAATCCCTGCCATTTGCATCAAGCCTCCCAACTAGATATCCCTGGAAAGGAGAGTTCAAGATCACAAGGAACTTGGTTGAGACAAATGCATTAGGGACATTTAAGAGACTCTTGGATAGGCCCATAGAAGACAGAACGGTGGAAGGATACTTGAGAAGGAAGGGTTAGATTGATCTTGAGTAGGTTAAAAGGTTGGCACACCATCTCTTGCTGAAGGATCTGTACTGTGCTGTAATGTTCTAAGTTCTATGTTTAAACATTGGTGAATTTTAAAAATACAAAATCTTACCTAAGACACTGATCTTTGCTGCAAACACCAGTGAAATCCCTATGGGAAATCCAATCACGTAGTAGGTGATTAGATTGGCAGTGGCTCCCAGCTTTTGTCTCCCAGACCCAATAAAGAGTCTGCCTCCTACACACTGTATGGCAGACCAGTGGAAGACTAGAATTTCACAAAAGAGGCTTACAGAATTCTCCAGAGATCTGAAACAGAACTATATCACAATCTGCTGGAGAACCTGAGCAGTTGCACAGCACATGGAGGGGGAAAGGAATTTTTGAGCCAAAACCCCGTTAACCTGTCCTGATACAGAGATTCAATGGTACCGTTCTTCCCACAGATGCTGCTTGACCCACTGAGTTCTTCCAGCAGATTGTTTGTTGCTCCAGATTCCAGCATCTGGAGTCTCTTGTATCTCCAAAAAGAAGTCACTGACACATGAATAACTGCATTCAAGGTATCTCAAAATCTAATCATTTTTAAACAGGAGATACTTTTGCACATTAAGAACACTTAAGATCCACTTATAACACTTTATAAGCTCTCATTTAGAACAAAAATATCTCAAAATCTAATCATTTTTAGACAGATATTAGCACATTAAGAATATTTAAGATTCACTTATAAATTATAAGTGAATTATAATTATAATTACACATTATAAATCCTCATTTCAAACAAAAATATCTCAATTTCTAATCATTGCTAGACAGGAGATACATTAGTACATTAAGAATACTTAAGATCCACTTATAACACTTTATAAACTTTCATTTAAAATATCAGACATGGCCTTGAAAAAATGGATAGCAGCAATTAATGGACCGATTTTAGCAACTAACTGGATAAACGAACAGAATCAAAATCAGGTTTATAGTCACTGGCATATGTTGTGTTACAGCAGCAGTACTGTGCAATACGTAGAATTTTTCCGTAATTTACAGTAAGAAAGATATAAATAATGAAGTAGTGAAAAAGTAGTGAGGTGGTGTCCAGAGACTGTTTAGAAATCTGATGGTGAGGGGCTAGACCTATCTCTAATGAAAAGAAACGAGTGTCTGGTATTTTAGATGTCAATGAATTCACTCCGTAAAGTCCAGGCAGATGAGATTAACCCTTATAACCAGAAGAAGGATTATTCTACTACTTACCTGTGGCAAAGATGTAGTCCACTGTTATCTTCATAGCTGCAATTATTGAGGAAATCACCAAATCATAAATTCCTGTTGGAACAAATTCACAGAGATTAGCACGTTAAAATATGAATACACAATATTAAGGTATATTGGCAACTCTGAAGCTGAACTTCAACTCAGGAGTTTCTATCGATTTAGTTATGTGGTAAACACACCTACATGGAGCGTTGTTGCAGGAAAGCAGCATCCATCATCAGGAACCCCCACCACCCAGGACATGCTCTCTTCTCCCTGCTGCCATCAGGAAGGTGGTACAGGAGCCTCAGGACTCTCAACACCAGGTTCAGGAACAGTTGTTACCCCCCCCCCCAACCATCAGGCTCGTGAATCAAAGGGGGTAAATTCACTCAACTTCACTTGCACATCATTGAGACATTTCCACAACCTGTGGACTCACTTTCAAGGACTCGTCATCTCATCTTTTCAATATTTATTTATTATTATTATTTCTTATTTTTCTTATTTACACAGGTTGTCGTCTTCTGCACTGTGGTTGAACACCCAAGTTGAGTGATCTTTCATTGATTCTGTGCACAGTCGACGTTTCGGGCCAAGACGCTTCTTCAGGACTTCAGAAACGTTATGATGTATGTCAGGAAGGTAAAAAAGACCCGGATGGCATTATATACCAGTCTCCTAACAATAACCAGGATGTGGGCTACAAATTACAATGGGAGGTAGAAAAGCAGGTAAAAAATGAGCAATGTTACGATAATGATGGGGGATTTCAATATGCAGGTAGATTGGGAAAATCAGATCGGTGCTGGATCCTAAGAGAGGGAATTTGTAGAATGCCTGTGAGGTGACTTTTTAGAGCAGCTTGTGGTTGAGCCCACTAGGGAAATGGCAATTCTGGTTTGGGTGTTGTGTGATGAGCCAGCTTTGATTGGGGAGCTTGAAGTTCAAAGGACACATTATCAAAGCATGTATACATTATACAAACTTGAGATTCATCTTACAGGCAGCCACAGAACAAAGAAACCCAAAAACAAACCGCATATATATGAAAAAAGACCGACACCCAGAGTGCAGAGAATAAAAAAAATCATGCCCATAAGCAAATAAAAGAACAAATTAACCCAAAAAAAGACCATTGAACACCCAATGTGCAATGGAAAAAACATCATGCAAACAGTAACTGCAAACAAATAGTGTTTCTGAACTGAAGTCTGCAAAGAGAGTCCGAAACCCATAGTTCAGTGCAGATCCCAGTAAATATCGTGGAGCAGCAATCTTAATCGGCCCATACCTCACCTCGGGCCCTGACATCTTGACCTTTTCAATCTGGCCTCGTGCTTAACTCACTGTCTGAGCAATGGGTTCTGCAGCTTGAATACAGCAGACTTTGCTATCTTGATTCAGCCTGTAAATCTCCATCTGAACATTGTGTTCAGACACATCTGGGGCCTGGGCTCCACACCCCCTGGTGTTGATTCAGCCTGTTCCCAACCTTTCACGCTTCTCCACACTCTCAGCGATGGGCCCACTGCCTCACCCTGTCTCGGTTTAAAGTAAACCAAGCTTAACGTAAAGGAACCTTTAGAAGGCAGTTGTCATAATATAAAACTCACCCTGCAATTTGACAGGGAGAAGCTAAAATCAGATGTATCAGTATTACAGTGCAGTTAAGGGAATTAGAGGAATGAGAGGGGAGTTGACTGGAAGGGGACACTAGCAGGGATGATGGCAGAACAGCAAAGGCTGGAGTTTCTGGGAGCAATTTGAAAGGCGCAGGATAGATACTTCCCAAAGATAAAGAAGTATTCTTAAGGGAGAATGAGGCAGCTGTGGCTGACAAGATTAGTCAGAGACAGCATAAAAGCAAAAGAAAGAGCATATAATTTACCAAATATTAGTGGGAAGTTGGAGGATAGGGAAGCTTTTAAAAACCAACGGATGGCAACTAAAAAGCTATAAGGAGAGAAAAATGAAATATGAAACTAAACTAGCCAATAATATGAAAGAGGATACTGAAATGTTTTTCAGATATATAAAGAGTAAAAGAGAGGATATCAGACCGCTGGAAAAAGATGTGGAGAGGTAGTAACAGGGGACAAGGAAATGGCGGACAAACTTAGTAAGTATTTTGCATCAGTCTTCACTATGGAAAACAGTAGCAGTCTTTGTGGCCCGATCAGTGGTTGCAGTCATTCGATGTTACAACACCTCTGCACCTCCAGGTTTGACTGCTGGCCTGTGCCATGGTGTGAGGTTTACTTTGACCAATTCGTTACGGGATGTCACTGGCAATGACAGCATTTATTGTCCATCCTTGATTGCCCTCAGACCAAGGCAGAGGCAGTTAAGAGTTAATTACGTAGGCAGGTCTGGAGTTACATATATACTAGCCCCAGCAAGGGTGACAGAGTAACACACACAAAATGCTGGAGGAACTCAGCAGGTCAGGCATCAACCGTGGACAGGAATACACAGTCAACGTTTCAGACTGGGACCATTCACCAGGATGACAGACTACCTCTTTTGGTTGTGTTAGTGAATTTTTATATATTCAATTACTTTTATGTAATTAGATAATGAATTGGTGAATTCACATTCATGGTTCCCATTGCTAGTTTTCTTCACAAAGGAGACTCAAATCCTCACGCTGGGAATGAAATTCATGGCTCATCTCTCTGGCTGCTTGCCCACTAACCAAGGGTACCATAAGACATAGGAGCAGAATGAGGCCATTCAGCCCCTTGGGTCTGCCCCATCAGTTGATCATGGCTGACTTATTTTTCTTCTCAACCCCATTCTCCCCCTACCCTTTGATGCCCTCACTAATGAAGAACCTGATGAGATATTAAACTGGTCTCTATTTACCTGGAAGAAGAGATGAACGGGACGCCTAGGTACTACACCCAGGCCCACACAACCCTTTCCTAAACAATTAATTCATAAGCAATCCCATGACTGAGGTACCTGACCTGGCAGCATTTGTAATTCTGATTTAATTGATCTGCACCAGGGCCCAGGGGTCCACAAATCCACCCTGCGGGTGGAGATGTGTCTCTCCAGCAGGTATGAACGCAGCAAGGTCAAGATGAGAACGTACAGGGAGCTGGTACAAGTTGATGCTGGTCCCACCCACTTGGCTTGGAATTTGACAAGTCCCAAAGGCCCAAAGTAATTCTACCAGTGGACACATCTGGAAAGGTACCTGGGAAAGGAATGGTTGGGTTTAGCCTTGGTTAAATGTTGATTAGTTGCCGTGAGACATACCCTGCTTTTGAGGTTCGCAATCACAGAGCTCTAATGCAATGGAACTCGGGACGTTAAATGCAATTTCCAGCTGCTCCAACAGTTGGAATCCACAGTTAACCCAATCCCAAGGAACACAGACATTCTGTCTATTATCTGTGTATGTGGAAGTGTTGAAGGAGAAAAGAGGTGTTCAATATTTGTCCAGAGTATTGGCCTTATTTATTTGTATTTATTTATTTAGAGATGCAGTACAGAATAGGCCTTCCTAACCCAATGAGCCACACCACTCAGGAACCCACCGATTTAATCCTAGCCTAATCACGGGATATTTGCCTTCCTCACCACAGATTTAACCTTTAGGGAATTCTGCACAGGGTCTCTCAAGTCCTCTTCCACCTCAGGTTTTTTTTTGTATTTTCTCTCCATTTAGAAAATTGTCAACACTTTCATCACTTCTACCAAAGTGCATGAACATACACTTCCCGACACCGCATTCCATCCGCCATTTCTTTGCTCATTCTCTTAATCTGTCTGTCCTTCTGTAGCCTCTCTGATTCCTCAAAACTTCTTGCCCCTCCACCTATCTTCATATCACCTGCAAACTTCACAACAAAGCCATCAATTCCATCATCCAAATCATTGACATATGACATAAAAAGACTTGGTCCCAACACAGACCCCTGTGGAACACCACTCGTCACCGGCAGTCAACTAGAAAAGGCTCTCTTTATTCCCACTCTTTGCCTCCTGCCAATCAGCCACGGCTTTATCCATGCTGGAACCTCTCCTGTAATACCGTGAGCTCATAGCTTGTTAAGCAGCCGCATGTGTGGGACCTTGTCAAAGGCCTTCTGAAAATCGCAGTACACAACATCAACTGATTCTCCTTTGTCTATTCTGCTTGTTATTTCTTCAAAGAATTCCAACAGGTCTGTCAGACAAAATTTTCCCTTGAGGAATCCATGCTGACTACAGCCTATTTTATCATATGCCTCCGAGTGTCCTGAGACCTCATCCTTAATAATCGACTCCAACATCTTCCCAACCATTGAGGCCAGACTAGTCTCCTTTCTTCTGCCTCTCTCCCTTCTTGAAGAGTAGAGAGACATTTCAATTTTCCAGTCTTCCAGAACCATTCCAGAGTCTAGTGATTCTTGGAAGATCGTTATGAATGCCTCCACAATCTCTTCAGCCACCTCCTTCAGAACCCTGGGGTGTAGACCATCTGGTCCAGATGACTTATCTACCTTCAGACTTTTCAGTTTCCCAATCACTTCCTCCGTACTTAAGGTAACTTCCTACACTTCATGACCCCTGACACCTGGAACTTCCACCATACTGCTCGTGTTTTCCACAGTGAAGACTGATGCAAAATACTTATTTAGCTCATCCCCCATTTCCTTGTCCCCCATTACTACCTCTCCAGCGGTCTGATATCCACAGTAACCTCCCTGTTACACTTTGTGTATCTGAAGAAACTTTTGGTGTCCTCTTTAATATTATTGGCTAGCTTACTTTGTATTCCATCTTTATCTTCTTAATTACTTTTTTTTAGTTGCCTTCTGTTGGTTTTTAAAAGCTTCCCAATCCTTTAACTTCCAGAAACACACATCAAACTTGCTGGTGAACTCAGCAGGCCGGGCAGCGTCTCTAGGAAGAGGTACAGTCGACGTTTCGGGCCGAGACCCTTCGTCAGGACTAACAGAAAGAAGAGCTAGTAAGAGATTTGAAAGTGGGAGGGGGAGGGGGAGATCCGAAATGGATCCCTGACGAAGGTTCTCAGCCTGAAATGTCGACTGTACCTCTTTCTAGAGATGCTGCCTGGCCTGCTGCGTTCACCAGCAACTTTGATGTGTGTTGCTTGAATTTCCAGCATCTGCAGATTTCCTCATGCTTGCGCCTTTAACTTCCACTAATTTTTGCTCTATTATATACCCTCTCTTTGGCTTTTATGTTGGCCATGATTGTGTCATCTTTCCTTTAGCATACTTCTTCCTCTTTGAGATGTATATACCCTGTGCCTTCCAAATTGCTTCCAGAAATTCCAGCCACTGCTGCTCTGCTGTCATTCCTGCCAGTGTCCTTTTCCAATCAATTCCACCATCTCCTCCCTCATGCCTCTGTAATTCCCTTTCTCCACTGTAATACTGGTACATCTGACTTTAGCTTCTCCTTCTCAAATTTCAGGTTGAATTTGATCATATTATGATCACTTTCCCCTGAGGGTTCTTTTACCTTAAGCTCTCTAATCACTTCTGGTTCCTTGCACAACACCCAGTCCTGAATAGCTGATTCTCTAGTGGGTCAACCAAAAAGCCATCTCGTAGGCACTCAAGAAATTCCTCCTCCTGGAATCCAGCACAAATCTGACTTTGTGGTCTTATATTTGCTCTTTTTTCCAAAATTGCAGTATCTGCAATATTTTGCTGTTGAAAAAAAAGATACTATCCACTTATTAAATTGCTATTTTTCATTGATTGCTTATTTTAAATTATAATCAAATACCTTCACATCTCTTTACACCCTCAGTTACTATTCCCAACTAATGAATGGTGCTAAAAGTTTCCAAGTTCTATCTTGAGAGATAAACAAAATGACATTAAATGTGTGCATTACTTTCTATGGGGAAAGGACTGCTATTTATACGGCTCCCATTACCAGAACATAGAGCAAGAGGTAATCAATCACAGCACTGAAAATATTAGTGACAAAACTTGAGAAAATCTGAGGCGGAATAATCCCTTGACGTAGGTCCAAAAGAAACAACATTCCATTTATAGAATCATAGAACACTACAGCACAGAAGCAGGTCCCAGCTCTTCTAGTCCATGCCAAATCATTATTCTGGCTAGTTCCATCAACCTGCACCTGGACCAAAGCCCTCTCTACTGCTGCCATCCACGTATCTATTCAAACTTCTCTTCAATATTGCAATCGAACCTGCATCCGCCACTTCTGTCAGTAGCTTGTTCCACACTTTCAACAGCCTCTGAGTGAAGAAATTCCCTCCCATGTTCCCTTTAAACATTTCACCTTTCACCCTTAGCCCATGACCTCTAGTTCTAGTCTCACCCAACCTCAGTGCAAAAAGCCGGCTTGCATACACGCCTTATCTACACCCAGAGTCAGAATCTGAATTGTTTGGTGTCAGCATTACATTGCAATACATAATAACAAAAAAGGACTATAAATTACAATAAGGAAATAAAAATAAATAAATAAATAGTGCAAAAAGAGAGCAAAAAAAGGTTTTTTAATAAAAAGCGAGGTAGTGTTCATGGGTTCATTGTCCATTCAGAAATCTGATGACAGAGGGGTAAAATTTCCTTATCTTACACAATGTGGAGGCATTTACCCCATCTACACCCCTTCTCTTATATGACAGGGAGGCACATAGCTGACAAAATTTAATTGTTTAATTCTTTAGTGAACATCTCTGGCAATACCAGTATTTACTGCACATCTCTAACTGCCCTTAAGGTGGTGATGGAGAACAGAATTCTTGACCAAAAAGACAGGATGGGGTACAAATCGGGAAGGGATTACAGGCTGCAACATTTCTGTCTGCCCGTAGTCCTGTGTCCGTCTGGTAAAATCACAGGATAATTGCCAAAGCCTAAAGAAAGTTGTGATCTGGTGCATGGTGCAAGTGAAGAAAATGGAACAGCAACGTCCAATATTGGGTAAATAATTGAACATTTAAAAGTGGATGTAGAGAAACAGCAAGGAATTTATCGGAGCAGTTCTTTGACAAGGATGACAGGTACATTGACTGATATGGGGAACAGTTCCCGGATCCAGATAGTTATGGCAACAATGCTGTTATTGGTTTTCCCCTCCGCACTTCGTGGTGTATCAGGTGGCACCCTTACCATTTCTTTAGTGTTTGTCTGTTTTTTTACGAGGCCGAGTTGCTACTTTGCCATTCAACCCAGCACGGATGGAAAACGTGCATGGAGCCAGCCAGATTCGAACCCGGGACCACCCGCCTCAGAGTCTGCCGCGGATGCCACTGAGCCATCAGCCGGCTGTGGCGGCACGGTGCATCGGGGCAACTCAAGATAAGACGTAGGGGAAGAATTAGGCCATTCGGCCTATTGAGTCGACTCAGCCATTCTATCCTCTGTCACAGCGCCAACCGGCACAGTCCACATTCCAAAGACGCTGATTAATCAAACTTCAAATTCATCAAATCTGATGAATTTTGCAGCTAGGAATAAATTAAAGATGTGCATTAAGAAAACAGTGTGCCTGATTTTAGAGGTATCTGGTCTCCAACTGAAAGAAATGCTGCCTTAGAAAGAAAAATGAAAGGAAAACAAAATTACAAACCACTGGCAAGATGGACAAGAATTATACTTACACCTCACAAAAGCTTTTCTGATCATTGGAATGCTAGGGGACTGGGGAATAATTGGAATGTGGAGGAGAGTTCAGGCCAGAGGTCAGACCAGTTTCACTCTCAGTAAAAGATGGAGGCCCAAGGGACTGTGCAGTCAATTCATTGTCCGTTTATATACTGATATACCAACCTGCAATGGTCCAAGTTCTAGGAAGCAATGAGGTAAAAATTTGTCCTTTATCTCTTGTGCCAAATACTCGATATATACTCTTCCTCTAACATTTGATCCCAACATATTTGCCAGTGAGCAGATCCAATGGTGTTTCACACTAATACCACACCAGTTAATGTCACTCTAATTGTGCAAAGCTATTTCGGATGTGGATCAAAACCATTAACCTCTCCCAATCCATATCAATATGCAAACACCGACCTGAGTTTTGTGATACCCTTTAACAACTTACTCACAGGAAGAGTGGAATAAATATCTGCACGTAGAGTTGTGCTAACCTGCAAGAAACAGAGAAGCAGTTGATGAGAACATAAAAACCAACCAAAACATTTCAACACTTGGACAGCACTTCACCTTCCAAATGGACAGGTTGCAGCCTTTAGGAGCCTATATCTTTCTCTAACTGACCCCATTAAACTTTGCCCTCGTTAATAGCTTACTGTGACCATCGCTACATCACCAGCACTGCACTACCTGCCATCAAGGACGTATATACTGAAAGATGCTGGGGGAAGGCCAGTAATTTGGCAGATGGAGTGGGGTTGTTTATTGTTTTTTTTTAATTATTGTGTCTTTATCTTATTGTGTAATTTTTGTGCTGCATCAAATCCGGAGTAACAATTATTTTGTTCTCCTTTACACTTGTGTACTAGAAATTACATTAAACAGTCTTGAATCATCATGGAAACTCTGGTCTTATCCCAACGCCGATATTCCCTTTGTTCTATCCATCCCCTCACCATCCTCTCTGCAACTTAAAGCTAGCTTGTGTGGTTTTTTTGCTTTCCCATTTCTGAGGAAGTCTCCGCACCCTGACACGTTAACTCTTTCTCTTTCCACAGATGCTGCCTGACCTGCTGAGTATTTTCATCACTTTCTGTATACGACTTGTGGTCTGAAATTACTCGAGTTTGATTGCTGCACTACAGATAAAATATCCCAACGTGCTTGATTTTCCAAGTTGGGAAGTGGGAAGTGGTTCCCATTGATCTATACAATAGCAAGAGATATTACCCTAATAGGATTGTATCCTACAAGCTTGTGACCACAAAATAAACTAATTGTAATCCACTCCCATTCTGAGCTATATGTGTACGGCCCCATTCACTGTTCAATGTAAGCTCGTGGAGTTGCACCTCATCTTTTTCTGGACATGTTGCAGTTTCAGAGACTGGAGGTTAGCGGCCTTGTCTACAAGTCTGGACGTCCAGGCCAGAGGCTGGAGTTTAGAGGCCGGATGTCTGTGAGTTTGAGAGTCTGGGGCCAAGGACTGGGAGCCCACTGGTGGCCAGTCCTGGGGTTGGAGCTCTGTGTGTGTGAGGATGTAAAAGACCAGGGAAGGGGCTTGTTTTACTGCTGTTGTCTTGTTTTGCTCTGTTGCTGCGGTTTGTGTTGAACGTGGTTGGGCACGCTATGTTGGCACCGGCATGTGTGGCAACACATGGCGGCTCCCAGAATCCCTTGAGTGTTGATTGTTAAGACAAATGACACATTTCACTGTATGTTTCAAATAGGTGATCAATAAATCTGAAAAATCCAATCAAATAAATCTGGTTGCATCACAGCCTGGTAGGGAAACACCAATGCCCGAGAATGATAAAGTCTACAGAAAGTGATGGATACGGCCTGGTCCATCACAGGCAAAGCCCTCCCCACCACTGGGCACATCTACAAGGAGTGCTGCCACAAGAAAGCAGCATTCTTTCTTTATTTGTTGAGATCCGACACGGAACAGGCCCTTCCGGTCCTTCAAGCCACCCACCCAGCAATTCCTGATTTAACCTTAGCCTAATCATGGGACCTAAGACCAATTCACCTACCAACCTGTACGTCTTTGAACTGTGGGAGGAAACCGGAGCACCCGGAGGAAGCTCACACTGTCACGGAGAGAATGTACAAAATCTTTAAGGATGCCGTTGGAACTGAACTCAGAGCTCCAATGCCCTAAGCTGTAATAGCGTCATGGTAACCACGGTGCCCATTGAGGTGAACAAGATGGCAAGAGGCCTAGGTCGAGTGGATAGCCGAGAGGTTTTTTTCCCAGGGCAGAAATGGATAAATCCAGGGGGCATAATTTAAAGTTGATTGGAGGAAAATGTCAGAACAGGTTTCTTTACACAGAGAGCGGTGGGTGCATGGAACGCACTGCCAGGGGATGTGGGGGAGGCAGATACTTTAGGGGCATTTAAAAGAATCTTAGATAGCCACATGGATGATGGAAAAATGGAGGCTATGAAGGAGGGAAGAGTTAGATTGATCTTAGAGCAGGTTAAAAGGTCAGCACCACGCTGTGGGCCGAAGGCCTGCACTGTGTTGTAGTGTTCTGTGTTCGATCTACATACTGTACAGTGAAATGAGTCCTTTGTGTCAATGACCAACACAGTCCGAGTACGTGCTGGTGCCAGCCCGCAAGTGTCGCTACGCTGCCGGCACCAACTTAGCGCGCCCACAAGTCACTAACTCTAATCCGTACATCTTTGGAAAGGTGGGAGAAAACCAGAGCACCCTGAGGAAACACATGGGGTCATGGGTCAACGTACAGAGGCAGTAATTGAACCCCAGTCGCTGATCACTGGTGCTGTACGGTGCTGCGCTAAACGCTACGCTATCAGACCGAAGGTTTCGATATGTTGCCTCCTCACTGAATCACTCAACCCTCCCAACTCGTAGGAATTGTGAGGTCCTTTAACATCTGCTGGACGATGCTGAGGATGTTCTACGAATCTGTGGTGGCCAGTGATATCATGTTTGCTGTTGTGTGCTGGAGCAGCAGGCTGAGGGTAGCAGACACCAACAGAATCAACAAACTCATTCGTAAGGCCAGTGATGTTGTGGGGATGGAACTGGACTCTCTGACGGTGGTGTCTGAAAAGAGGATGCTGTCCAAGTTGCATGCCATCTTGGACAATGTCTCCCATCCACTACATAATGTACTGGTTGGGCACAGGAGTACATTCAGCCAGAAACTCATTCCACTGAGATGCGACACAGAGCGTCATAGGAAGTCATTCCTGCCTGTGGCCATCAAACTTTACAACTCCTCCCTTGGAGGGTCAGACACCCTGAGCCAATAGGCTGGTCCTGGACTTATTTCCTGGCATAATTTACATATTACTATTTAACTATTTATGATTTTATTACTATTTAATTATTTATGGTGCAACTGTAACGAAAACCAATTTCCCACGGGATCAATAAAGTATGACTATGACTATGACTATTTTATTTTATTGCGTGTTTGAGGGATATTGATGTCACTAGATTTTTAACTTCAATACATACAGTATTCATTGAAATGTTAAATATATAATACAGAACATTAGGGATGTTTACGAGACTCTTGGATGATAGAAAAATGGAAGGTTATGTAGGAGGGAAAGGTAGATAACTTATGGCAAGAGTGAACCGCTGAGAAACTAGGGGTTTAAGTATCAAAGTTCAAAGTGAATTTATTACTGAAGTACATGTATGAAAAACTATACAAGCAGACAAAATCTGACAAACAACCAATGTGTAAAAGAAGACAAATTGTGCAAAAAAATTGAGAACATGAGATGTAGAGTCCTTGAACGTGAATCTAAAGGTTCAAAGTATGTATGCAGAATACAATGCTGATACTTGTCTTCTCCAGATAGCCATAGAATACAGAAAACCATAGGAGTAGTTGAAAGAAAGACATCAATCCCACCTTCCCCACACAAAAAGAAAAATAAACAAAAACCCAACAATCCCCAAACACACCCCAGCCCTCCCTCGCTCAAAAACAAACAGATCACCCAAACCATCAGCTTCCTGTCAACACGGCACCAGCGAACAATGATTCCTTGGGTGACATCTTCCAGCTAGTCAGTCATTTCAGTTTTTATATGTTTTATACTTGTTCCTTTAACCTTAATTTTGCTTTTGAAACTTGTGGAGCCTGTGACTTACAGTCTGTAGTTCGATGGAGTGAGCTAGCGCTCTGCTGTCCCCGAGAAAACTCCAGGAGACTCTATAGATCATAGAATCAACTCAGAGTTAACCTTATCCACATGGGTTCAAGAGCCTGATGGTTAAAGGGTAATAACTGTACCTGAACCTGTTGATAGATACTTTATTGATCCCAAAGGAAATCGCAGTGTCACGGTAGCATTACAAGTGCGCAGATATACAAATTTACAAATATTAGAAGAGAGGTAAGAAAGAATAAAAATAAATTACCTCAAACAGTCTAACAAGAGGGGGGCATCACTTCTCCGGCTATAATGAGGTTGACTCATTATGGAGCCTAATGGCCGAGGGTGAAAATGACCAAACAGGGGTATTTGGAGCAGTGCAGTTGTCTTGGTCTGTGACTAAAAGTGCTCCTCTGTTCAGCCAAGGTAGCATGCAGAGGGTGAGAAACATTGTCCAGAACTACCCAGACTTTCTGTAGGGTCCTTTGTTCTACCCCAGCCTCCAGTGTGTTCTGTTTGACTCCTAGAACAGAGCCAGCCTTTCAAATCAGTTTATTGAGCCTGTTGGCATCACCCATCTTGATGTGGGACCTAAAGCACCTGTACCTCTTCCCCAATAGTATTGAGAAGGGGGCATGGCCTAAGTAGTGGGTCTTTGATCATTGGGGTGGCATGGTATTGTCGTGGTTAGCACAACACTTCATAGTACAGGAGACCTGCGTTCAGTTCCCACCACTGTCTGTAAGGAGCTTGTACATTCTCCCCGTGTGCGTTTCCTCTGGGTGCTCAGGGTTGGTAGGTTAACTGGTCATTGTAAATTGTCCTGTGATTAGGCTAGTGTTAAATAGGTGCATTGCTGGGTGGAGCAGTTCATTGGGCTGGAATGGCAAATATAAAATAAAATATAATCTCTCATCTTTTGCTCCAGAGAGAGAAACCCTAGTTACTCCGCAGAAGACTCGGGAGAGAATTGCTGCCTTATTTCATTATAAAAACTGCACCGAGAAATGCACTACAACATTTTGAAACATCCTAATGGTTCTGAAATAAATCAAACCAAAAATGAATGGGATCCCTAGAAACCAGCTCCAAACCCAAACAACTCAGCAACCTAGTCACTGGAGTTTACCTGAGTCACCTCTTCATTGTTAATCAATTCAGATTTCAGTAAATATCTGCCCACAACGTTGTTCCAACCTTGATGCTAATATACGCTAAATCATCTGCTTCCTGAATATCATCTATATGCCTCCATTCCTTTCATATCAAATATGTCTATCTAAAGGCTACTTAGCCTCCTCCATGCTGCCTGCTTCCTGAAAAGTGCCTGTGCAGTTCGATACGGAGTTGTAGAAGGCATCTGGTGCATTTGCTTTCATTGGCAGGGATTTGATTGGAAGAGTAAGGAAGTCATGCTTCCCCTGGTAACCGATTCAGGCATTTATCAAAGACCAAAGTGCATTTATTATCAATGTATGTATACTTTATACAACCTTGGGATTCATCTCCTTACAGACAGCCACGAAACAAAGGATCTCAAAAGAACTCATGAAAAAAGTAAGCAAATATCATTCAGAACAAAAGTGGGCCCATAGACATGAAGCCTGGAGCAGACAGAGCAGACCGCAGCCTTGGCCTCAGTTCAGTGCAGAGCTGAGTAAATGTCATGGAGCAGCAAGCAGAACTGACCTGACCTTCTCCTCTGGTCCCGATACCCCGCCTTTAAACTTCCCCTAGTGTGCCCTCTGGTATTTGACATTTCTACCCTGGGGTAAAGATTTTGACGGTCTACCCTATCAATGCCTCTCATGCCTTTCCTCAGCCCCGATGCTCTAGGGAGAACAACCCAAAATTTGTCCAATCTTCCCTTGTAGCTCATGCCCTCTAACCCAGGCAGAATCCTGCTAAACTTCTGTACCCTCTCTACAATCGGGTGACCAGAACTGCACATGACACTCCAAGTGTGGCCTGACCTAAGTTGTATATGGCTGCAGCATGCCTTCCTTGCTCTTAGGATCATGACAGCAAGCATGTCACATGCAACACACACAAAATACTGGAGGAACTCAGCAGGCCAGGCAGCATCTATGGAAAAGAGTAAACAGTCAACGTTTTGGGCCCAGACCGTTCTTCAGGACTGTCACCTGCCTCTTTTACCACCTTATCCAGTAGCATAGATGCTCTCAGTGAACTATGGACCTGAACTCCAACATCCCAGTATACTTCATCGTATTAAGAGGCCGATGAAGTTACTTCGAACTCAACGGCAGTGAAGGCGGATGAAGGCTGCAACAAATCCATCAGCTCCAGTCATCGTGGTTTCCATGCCATTGGAATCAGTTGGTTGATTTGTGAAGTATCGTGTGCTTCTTGGAGTGCAACATCAAGTACACGTTAAACAAATACACACACAGGCATCTTCACTCTGTGGGCCACTTCTTCAGAACGAAGACCGTCATTCTCGACCTCAAGGGATAGCCACAACGATTAAGAGGCCGACCATTAATTGTATATTTTCACCTTTCATTTGACTCTCAAATTACAAAACCTCACACTTATTCAGATTAAACTCCATCTGCCATGAGGCATAGATAGGGTAGACAGGCAGAACCTTTTCTGCACATTCCATATGTGTAACTGAAGAACATGAAATGCTTTTGTCTGCATTCCACCCTGGAGTCTCTAATCCTCGACTCTCTCACTATTGTATTTTTATAATGTATATTTTTATATCTGTTCTCTTGTAATACTACTATGACACTGAGATTTCCTTTGGGATCAATAAAGTATCCATCTGTCTATTTGTTTGCAGTTGTGGGGGAATCTCGGACCGGGGACACAGCCTCAGAATAGAGAGATATTCATTTAGAATGGAGGTGAGGACAAAGTTCTTTAGCCAGAGAGTGGTGAATCTGGCCAAGTCATTGAGTGTTCTTAAAGCAGAGGTTGGTACGTGAAATACCCATGGCAGTATCCATGATTATGCAGATATGGTTGAATGAATTGAATTGAATTGACTTTATTACTTACATCCTTCATATACATGAGGAGTAAAAATCCTTACGTTACATCTCTTTCTAAATGTTCAATGTGCAATTTGTATTAATTTATAATAAATAGTATGTACAACAGGACAGTCAATATAACATAGAAATACAGTTGTATCAGCATGAATTAAGCAGTCTGATGGCCTGTTGGAAGAAGCTGTCCCGGAGCTTGTTGGTCCTGGCTTTTATGCTGCGGTACCGTTTCCCGGGTGGTAGCAGCTGGAACAGTTTATGATTGGGGTGACTCGGGTCCCCAATGATCCTTCGGGTCCTTTTTACACACCTGTCTTTGTAAATGTCCTGAATAGTGGGAAGTTCACATCTACAGATGTCCTGGGCTGTCCACGCCACTCTTTGCAGAGTCCTGCGATTGAGGGAAGTACAGTTCCTGTAACAAGCAGTGGTGCAGCCTGTCAGGATGCTCTCAATTGTGCCCCTATGGAAAGTTCTTAGGACTTGGGGGCCCATATCAAATTTTTTCAACCGTCTGAGGTGAAAGAGGCGCTGTTGTGCCTTTTTTCACCACACAGTCGGTATGTATAGACCACATGAGATCCTTGGTGATGTTTATGTCGAGAAACTTAAAGCTGTTCACCCTCTCAATCCCAGATCCATTGATGTCAATGGGGGTTAGCCAGTCTCCATTCCTCCTGTAGTCCACAACCAGCTTCTTTGTTTTTGTGACATTGAGGGAGAGGTTGTTTTCTTGACACCACTGTGTCAGGGTGATGACTTCTTCTCTGTAGCTGCCTCGTTATTATTTGAGATTAGGCCAATCAATGTAGTGTCGTCAGCAAATTTAAACTTAAATTGGGACTATGATAGGTTCTTGATTAGAATGGGCACCAATGGTTACAGGGAGAAGGCAGGAGAATGGGAAAGTAAATCAGCCATGATGGAATGGTGGAGCAGAATCGATGGGCCAAATGGCCTGATTCTGCTCTGATGACCTAACCTAGACAGATCATGCCATACATCAGGTTAGGAGAAAAGGAAAACGGAACACGGATTATGGCGTTGTAGCTACAGAAAACGTGCAGTGTAGGTAGGTAAATAAACTGCAGAGCCACAAAGAGATTAGATCAGCTTTTGGTGTATGAGGTCCATTCAAAAACCTAATAACTTAGAATGTTACAGCATAGTTCAGGCCCTTCAGCCCACAATGTTGTGCCAACCTTTTAACCTACTCTAAGATCAATCTAACCCTTCCCTCCTACATATCCCTCCATTTCTCTATCATCCACACGCCTATCTAAGAGTTTCTTAAAAGCACCTCATGTATCTGCCTCTCCCACCACCTCAGCAAGGCATTCTCAGTACTCCCTATGCAAAGAATGTACCTCTGACATCCATTCCACATGCCCCCATACTTTCCTCCAATCACCTTAAAATTATGCCCACTTGTATTAGTCATAGTCATAGTCATGCTTTATTGACCCCGAGGGAAATTGGTTTTCATTACAGCTGCACCATAAAAAATTAAATAGTAATAAAACCATAAATAATTAAATAGTAATATGTAAATTATGCCAGGAAATAAGTCCAGGAACAGCCTATTGGCTCAGGGTGTCTGACCCTCCAAGTGGGGAGTTGTAAAGTTTGATGGTCACAGGCAGGAATGACTTCCTATGATGCTCAGTGTTGCAAATTAGCCATTCCCACCATGGGAACATGTCTCTGGTTGTCCTCTTGATCTATGCCTCTCATCATCCTGAACACCTCTGTCAAGTCACCTCTCATCCACCTTCACTCCAAAGAGAAAAGCCCAAGCTCACTCAGCCTATCCTCATAGGACACGCTCTCTAATCTGGTAAATCTCCTCTGCACCCTCTTCAAAGCTTCTCACTAACAGTGGGACAAAAGCTGTCCCTATGCCTGGTTTTCAATCTGTTATCTTCTGCCTGACAGGAAAGAGGAGAGGGCGGGGGGAGGAGAGGATGATCGGGGTGGGAGGGGGCTCATATTCACCACAGCCCAGGAACCCAGAAATAACTTAAAAGGTATCTTGATGCTGGAATGAGGAGACATTGAAATAAATCGTATAAAGTCAGTCGGACAATTATTTGGCCTGCGATCATTTTGAGTAATGGAGGCAGTAATGGAACTAATTTCACAGATGTTCATCTAGAGCAATAATGATTTTAATACCTAATCAATCAACTCATTATAATGAACTTTCCACTAGTTAATAACGTTAATTACAACAGATGATCTATCATTTTATTAGTTAGTCCCAGTCTTCGCTTTGTGAAGTAGGATTACATTTGCAGTGCTCATTACTGGAACTCAATGTATTGAGGGGGCAGACCAGAGGTAAGAACAGGCAAGGTCTTTTTTAATAACTTAAATCAATGCAGAGGCTTTTAATAAGCAAGGTGAATTAACTCAAGGTTATTAAAAATTACAAGGGAATCTTGATCAGATAGGCAAGTGGGCGGAGGAATAGCAAATGGCTTTCAATTCAGATATATGTGGGTGACATAGCAGTGTAGTGGTTAGCACAATGCCTTGCAGTGCAGGCGACCTGGGTTCGAGCCCCACCTCTGCCTGTAAGGAGTTTCTACATTCTCCGCATGGCCGTGTAGTTTTCCTCCAGGTGCCCCGGTTTCCTCCCACAATCCAAAGACGTACCGGCTGGTAGGTGAATTGGTTATTAGACTAGGGCTAAATCAAGGGATTAAATCGGGGATTGCTGGGCAGAGCGGCTCAAAGGGCAAATTCCGCGCTATTATCACAATAAAATGAAATTTAAAAATTCAAGGTGTTTTATTTTGGGACTTTTACAGTGAACGGCAGGACTCTGGGGAGTGTTAGCGACCAGAAGACCTTGGGAAAAAGTACCTGATGTCATTGACTGGGTGGCAAAGGTAGCATTTAACCCTCATTGCTTTACAGTTCCAGCCTTCTCTGTGGATTGTCACTTGTCGTGGTGGAGAAGCTTGTGTGGTCCTGTGATCCTGAGAGCAATGCCGTCTGGAGCTATGCGGTAAGGTCGAGGGTGAGGTCCCTGACAAAGAACAATCCAACCAAGACCTCAACAGTGGAGCAGGCGGACGAAGTTACTTCGAACTCAACGGCTGTGAAGGCGGATGAAGGCTGCAACAAATCCATCAGGTTCGATCATCGTGGTTTCCATGCCACTGGAATCAGTTGGTTGATTTGTGAAGTATCGTGTGCTTCTTGGAGTGCGACATCAAGTACACGTTAAACAAATACACGCACAGGCGTCTTCACTCTGTGGGCCACTTCCTCAGAACGAAGACCATCATCCTCGACCTCGAGGGATAACCATGACGACAGTGCCAGCCGTATGATCACGGGTTAATTCCTGCCACTATCCATAAGGAGTTTGTACGTTCTCCCCATGACTGTGTGGGTTTCCTTTGGGTGCTCTGGTTTCCACCCACAGTCCAAAGATGTATGGGTTAGGGTTAGTAGAGTTTGGACATCCTATGTTAGTGCGGGAAGGGTGGTGATACGATCCTCGCAGATGTGATTTGCTGCTAACAATGCATTCCACTGAATGTTTTGATGTACCAGTGACAAATCTTTAATCAAACAGAGCACTGAGTACAGGAGTTGGGGAGATCATGTTTCAGTTGTACAAGACGCTGGTGGAGTATTGTGTACAGCTTTGGTTACCTTGTTATAGGAAACGCTTCATTAAGCTGGAAAGAGTCCAACGCCTCAGCATGGCACTGCTGGGTACCAGCCTGAATTTTTGACCCATCTTACGAGCCCACACACTTTTGAACTTGAGGTAATGTCCTAAGCCACTTGTATCTGGGTAACTTCATCCCTCCTTCAAGGATTACAAGAGCCCTGTTACCTCCTGAGTTCAGTGTGATCACCAGCCCTGGGACTGGGTCGGACTGCTTGGTCTGACACCTGTGACAATCACCCTGGGATTGATGGGGAGAACAGCATTTATTATGATTATTATGATTATGATTATGAGGACACGCAGTCCTCTTTTATTGTCATTTAGTAATGCATGCGTTAAGAAATGATACAATATTCCTCCGGTGTGATATCACAAAAACACAGGACAGACCAAGCCTGAAAAAACTAACAAAACCACATAATTATAACATATAGTTACAATGGTGCAACAATACCATAACTTGATGAAGAACAGTCCATGGCACAGTAAAAAAGTTCAAAGTCTCTTGAAAGTCCCACATCTCACGCAGACGGGAGAAGGAAGAAAACTCTCCCTGCCATGCCGACCACAGTCCGGCTCTGAGTCATCCGAAAACTTTGAGCCTCCGATCAGCCCTCCGACACTGAGTACCGAGCACCATCTCTATCCGAACGATTTGACCTCAATCTCGGTCGCCAGCAGCAGGCAAAGCCAGGGATTTTGAGGCCTTTCCTCCGGAAGATTCTCGATCGCCCAGTAACAGCATCGAACCGGCGTTTCAGAAATGTCTCCAGATGTTCCTCTGTGCTTTCACGTCCGTCTCCATCAAATCAGAATTGTCCACAGCCCCTATTTAGCAGAAACTATATCAATTTTCACCGGAGAGCTGTGCACGCGCAATGCGCTCCCATCTTCTCCTCCCGCCGATTCCTACACATCCCATGAGACAATGTCAGTGACAACTGAGTGGCTTGCGAGGGTATTTCAGATGTTATTTTCAAAGCCAACCAAAGAAGGATTGGCTTTATTTGCCCATTGAAACATACAGTGAAATGCACAATTTCCATCAAATCAAGTCAATGAGGATTGTCAAGTGTGGTCATGCTTCTGGCACCAACATAGCACACCCACAACTCACCGTACAGTGTGTCTTTTGAGTGTGGGACCAAGCCCACGTGATCGTAGGGAGAGCGCACATGCTCCTTACAGACTGCCGCAGGAATTGAACCCGGATCTTACAGCTGGCCGCTGCAAAGTGTTGAGCTAACCACTATGTTGCCATGCCTCCTACATGGGATCTGCGCAACATTCAGAACAGGTGAGACTTCATGGACTCTACACAGATTACAGAGGAGAAGGTGTTTGCTGTCTTGAGGCAAATTAGGGTGGATAAATTCCCAGGCCCTTGGATCCTGTGGGAAGCAAGTGCAGAAATTTCCAGGGCTCTCGCAGAGATATTTAAATCTTCCTTAGCGACAGGTGAGGTACTGGAGGATTGGAGGATAGCCAATATTGTTCCATTGTTTAAGAAAGGCTCTAAAATTAAACCAGGATGTTATAAGCCAGTAAGCCTGACATGAGTAGTGGGAAAGTTGTTGTAAGGTATTCTAAGAGACCAAATGTATGAGTATTTGGATAGACAGAGACTGATTAAGGATAGTCACCATGGCTTCATGTGTGGCAGGTCGTGTCTAACCAATTTTATAGAATTTTTCAAGAAATAAACTCTTAATGGGCTTCCAGCCAGGTACAGATATTGATTATAACTGATGTTTTGATGACAAACTCGAGACAACAGAGTTTGTCAGCTATAATTCATACCTGTACCTGGCTGGAAACCCGAGAATAGTTTATGCGTTATATACACTGGGAAAGCACTAGAACCTTTTTTTTCGAGGAAGTTACCAGGGAAGTTGATGAAGGCAAGGCAGTGAATGTTGTCTACATGGACTTTAGCAAGGCATTAGACAAGGACCCACTTGGAAAGTTGGTCAAGAAGGTTCATTCGTTAGGCATTCAAGATGAGGTAGTAAATTGGACTAGACATTGGTTTTGTGGGAGACGCCAGAGAGTGGGTAGTAGATTGTTGCCTCTCTGACTGGAAGCCTGTGATTAGTGGTGTGCTTCAGCAATCGGTGCTGAGTCCATTGTTGTTTGTCATCTATATCAACGATCTGAATGATAATTTGGTTAACTGGATCAGCAAATTTGTGGATGACACCAAGACTGGGGATGTAGTGGATAGCGGAGAAGACTTGCATTGAGATCTGGATCAGCTGGATAAATGGGCTAAAAATGGCAGACGGAATTTAGTGCAGACAAGTGCAAGGCGTTGCATATCGGTAGGACCAACCAGGGCAAGTCTTACACAGTGAATGGTAGGGCACTGAGGAGTGTGGTAGAATATAGGCTTCTGGGAATAAAGGTCCATAATGAATTGAAGCTATCAGCACAGGTTAATAGGGGTGTAAAGAAAGCTTTTGACACTTTGTCCTTCATGAATCAAAGAATTGAGTACAGGAGATGGATGTTATGTTGAAGTTGTACAAGACATTGGTGAGGCCTAAGTTGGAGTAACGTGTGCAGTTTTGGTTACCTACCGCCAGGAAAAATGTACATAAAGTTGAAAAATGTACAGAGAAAATTTACAAGGATGTTACCTGGTCTGGGGTCCTGAGTTATAAGGAAAGGTTGAATAGGTCAAGACTTTATTCCTTGGAACGTAGGAGATTTGATAGAGGTGTGCAATATTATGAGGGGTATAGATAGGGTAAATGAAAGCAGGCTTTTTCCACTGAGGTTGGGTGGCACTACAACAAAGGTCATGGGTTAAGGGTGAAAGGTGAAATGTTTAAGGGGACATGAGGGCAAGCTTCTTCACTCAGAGGATCGTGGGAGTGCAGAATGAGCTGACAGTGCAAGTGGTGCACGCAAGTTCAATTTGAACATTTAAGGGAAGTTTGGACAGGTGCATGGATGGTAGGGGTATTGGGGGGGGAGGGGTCTATGGTCCCAGTACAGGTCGATGGGAGTAGACGGTTTAAATGGCTCAGCACAGATTGGATAGGCTGAATGGCCTGTTTCTGTGCTGTACTTTTCTATGACTCTATGAGGCAAGATGGCAGATTGGGGCGTTACAGCAGTGTAGTGGTTGGCACATCACTTTACAGTGCCTGCGTTGACTGATTGGGGTTCCAGTCCCGACACGGTCCGTAAGCAGCTCGTACGTTCTCCCTGTGACCACCCACATTTCCCCCAGTTGCTCCGATGTCTTCCCACATTCCGAAGCCCTACAGCTCAGGTTGGCAAGTTGTGGGCATCCTATGTTGGCGCAGACAGCATGGTGACACTTGCAGATTGCCCCCAGCGCAATCCTAGCTGATTTGATCCAAATGACGATTTCTCTGTAGGTTTCAATGTATAGGTACATGTGACAAATAAAGCTAATCTTTAAATGTATCTCTTTTATCTCTTTAAAATTGCTGTTCCTGCAGTCATCATTTTTTAGTTCTTGTTGTTGTGTTCTCGATTTCACAGATGCCCTTGTTCAATTAGAGCAGAGTCTCAGGACTGGTTGTCTAGCATCTGATGACCAGTTAAGGCGACACGGCCACGACACATCCACTGCAAGCATTTCATCTGACAGCAAGTGTAAATCCAATTACAGCACAGCCTCTGCTTACCAAAGAGGTATCAATCTGCAATAAATTAGTCCGCACATGAACTCACTGGTGTGACAAGTGAAATGGTACCCGACTCAATCTTCCCCAGTTGCCCACAGAACATGGTACTGACTGAGCTTAGAATGCAGACCGCCAGATTTGACAGGAACTATCAAAGATGCTAAACGCCATTGGCCTTCAGCTTAAAACCTTTTTTAAAAAATCAAATAGTGCAATTAACATGTTAAAGTAATGAGCTGGAATGTGCTTTGTACTGATTTAAAGGGGCCATCTTAAACAAATTCATGTACATGTGGTTATATATTTTTTCTTTTCTTTCATTTGCTATTCTGGCTCCCCCTTACCTTTTCTCATCTCCTCACCTGACCACCAGATCCTCTCCCTTTCCATCCTCCACTCTCCTCTCCTATCAGATTCCTCTCTTCAGCCCCTTACTTTTTTCCACCAATCACCTTCTAGCTTCTCACTTCACCCCGCCCCCCCCTCCCCCACCCACCTTCCCCCTCACCTGGGCTCACCCATCACCTGCCAGCTTGTCCTCCTTCCCCTCCTGCACCTTTTTATTCTGGCTTCTTCCGCATTCCTTTCCAGTCCTGATGAAGGGTCTCGGCCTGAAACGTTGACTGTTTATTCCCTTCCATAGATGCTGTGTCACCTGCTGAATTCTTCCAGCATTTCGTGTGTGATGCTGTCCCGATGCAAGGCTTCGACCTGAAATGTCACGATTCCTTTCTCCAACACTCCCACGGATGCTGCTCGACCTGCTGAGATCCTCCAGCAGATTGTTCCTCCAGATTCCAGCATCTACAGTATTTCGTGTCCGTTAATTCAAGTAACCCAGCATCTCAAATGGTGAATCTGCCAGTCGTCTGATCCCGGTTCCGCAAGATCACGTCCACATTCCCAGGAATCGTCCTCATTCCTCAACCATGCCCTATTCTTAGACCATGCCACTGTTCTTCGCCTGCTCTATCTAAATGCATGGTGGAGGGTCCTCAACCAAAATATCAAATGTCTAAGCACAAACTGCTGGAGGAACTCAGCAAGTCAGGCAGCATCTATGCAGAGCAATAGTCAATGCTTCAGGCTGAGACCCTTCGTCAGGACTGGGGGAATGGGGCTGAAGCCAGAATCAGAACGTGGGGGTAGGGGGAAGAGTACAAGAAATTATCACCTGTCAGCTTCCCTTCATCCCCAACACACCCACCCACACATCTCACCTGTCAGCTTCCCTTCATCCCCAACACACCCACCCACACCTCTCACCTGTCAGCTTCCCTTCAGCCCCAACGCACCAACTCACACCTCTCACCTGTCAGCTTCACTTCATCCCCAACACACCCACCCACACCTCTCACCTGTGAGCTTCCCTTCATCCCCAACACACCCACCCACACATCTCACCTGTCAGCTTCCCTTCATCCCCAACACACCCACCCACACATCTCACCTGTCAGCTTCATTTCATCCCCAACACACCCACCCACACATCTCACCTGTCAGCTTCACTTCATCCCCAACACACCCACCCACACCTCTCACCTGTCAGCGTCACTTCATCCCCAACACACCCACCCACACCTCTCACCTGTCAGCTTCCCTTCATCCCCAACACACCCACCCACACCTCTCACCTGTCAGCTTCTCTTCATCCCCAATTCACCCACCCACACCTCTCACCTGTCAGCGTCACTTCATCCCCAACACACCAACCCACACCTCTCAGCTTCCCTTCATCCTCAACGCACCCACCCACACCTCTCACCGGGTATCACCTTTCACCTGTCAGCTTGCACCTCATCCCCTCCCTCCAGTTTTCTTATTCTGGCTTTTTCCCTTTCCTTTCTAGTCCTGGTGAAAGATCTCGGCCTGAGATGCCAATTGTTTATTCCCTTCCATGGACGCTGCCTGACCTGCTGAATTCCTCCAGCATTTTGTGTGTGTTGCTCTGGATTTCCCGTGCCTGCAGAATCTCTAGCGTTTATGGATACAACAAGTACTGTAGCAAACACAAAAAATGCTGGAGGAGCTCAGCATCTATGAAGGGAAATAAAGTCAACATTTGGTAGCTGGTGGTTGCTGTGTTTAGTGCTTAGCAACCAAACCTGCACTCACTGAGTCCTTGAAAGACCGAAGGTGACTCCAAGCTCAGTCATTCAATCACCAAGTGGCCTTCCATTTTCGATATATCCAGGAAGATGGGGCCCTGCGGCCCCGCAGAAGACCAGATTCCTCATTGATGTCACCAACTGCAACATTGTGGGAGATCAGAACATCGAGATGATCGAGCAGTGTACGCTGTTGTCAAAATAAGCAACGCTGCAGGCTGTAACATCGAGACAGCAAGCTGCTGGCCTCCGTGCTCACTATGGCAGGAGTGATACCTCTCTCTCCCTCATTAGTGAGAGAGAGAGGCTGTGTGATGTCAAAGTGATGGGACTGACAGTGTTGTTATTCATGGACTCTAGATCATGGCCTCTTTGGGGGATTTACTGTTGCTTGCATGGTGGGTGGTGGGGGTTGATGCTTTGCCAAGGCAGGAGGGGAGGGGGAATTTATTGCTTTGCTGCTGCTTGTGCATGTCTTCGGGATTCTAATGTTTTTCTATCACTCATTCATTGCCGGCTGGTGGCGTAGTGGCATCAGCACTGGACTTTGGGGCAGAAGGTCCCGAGTTCGAATCCAGCCGGCTCCCGTGCATGCTTTCCATCTGTGCTGGGTTGAGCATCGAACTAGCAACTCAACCTCGTAAAAAAGAGATTGCCTGCTACAGAAACATCAACAGCAAAAAGTTGATGGCCTCTCTTGTGAGTTGAAAGACAATTTCTCTCTTCTCTCTTCATTCTTTAAGGGGTTTCTTCTGTTTTGTGGATGGCTGTGATGTGTAAGAGTTTCAGGCTGTATACGCTCTCTGATATTAAATGGAACCATTGAAACACAGAATAATAAAACGTAGCAGTAACACATTGTATCTGCACTGGGATCTTGGCAGAGTGATTCAGTGAGGACTATTGGGCAATCAGCCCGACAACCATGGAGTGTTTTGCTTTACTTACTCTTATCGATGGCCTCCTTTATCTGAAGGGAGGACAATAAAATAGATATTGTACAGTGTCAGCTTGCAGCGGATATGCAAGAGGGGCGGTTCAAGGAGATAAGATTTATAACGGTAGAGAGAGTGGACGGGCAGTACACAGTAGTTTTTCCCCAGGGTTGAAATGTCTAGTACTAGAGGACATGCATTTAAAGTAAGAGGAGGTAATTTCAAAGGAGATGTGAGGGGCAAGGTTTTCTCACAGAGAGTGATTGGTGCCTGGAATGTACTGTCTGGGTGGTGGTGGAGGTGGATACAGTTGGGACTTTTAGAAGACATTCATGTGCCTACCTAAATGTGAGGTAGATGGACAGATATGGACACGTAGACAGAAGGGATTAGTTTGGTTGGCCACTTGATCACTAATTTAATTGGTTGGGCACAACTTTGTGTGGCCTGTTCCTGTGTTTCTTATGTAAGCAGAGAGTGGGTTTGGCTGGAGTTCTATCTAAAACTTAGAGTGCAATATTAAAGACCATTTTACCGGCTCGCTTTCCCTGTGAAGTTTTGAGCGAGCGACTCCCCTCCCGACATCAGATATCTCCCATACCTGCAACGATCGAAACTCTTCTTCACCAGAACCATCCCCGTAACCTCCCCAAGCCCTCCGTCTCCTCCCTAGAGGAGCTTGTATTGTTCGTATTACCTGTGACAGTGTTTCATCCCACAGTTCAAGGTGGTGCCGTTTGGTAGGTTGTAAATTGTCCGGTGATCAGGCCAGGGTTAAATCAGGGGATTGACGGGTGGCGCGGCCCAAGGGGCCTGCTCCACGCGCTATCTCAATAAATAAATACAGGAATGGACTGGATACTGAGCTGTGGCCAGCTTCTGCCCCTACCAGCATCCTCTTGAACAGACCTCTCATGCACTAAAGATGACCTCTTCATCTCCCAATCTACCCGCACTGCGCCTCCATGCACTTGTGCAAAGATGGAGATGAGCTTGGCGAGGAACAAAGAGCCGAGGTTTCAGCACAACACCCTTCACCAAACTGACTGGCCGAGTTCGTCCAGCATTCCGAGTGCACGAGTTACTTTGGGTTCCTAGCATCGGCAGAATCTCCGGTGTTAAGAGTCAAAGATTGGCTTTGTTTGTCGCGTGGACATCAGACCGTACTGTGAAAAGTATCATTCGCGTCACAGTCCGTAGATGTGCTGAGGGCAGCAGGCAAATATCACCACTCCTCTGGCGCCAACATAGCATACCCACCACTTACTAACCCTAACCCATTCGTCTTTGGAATGCGTGCGAAAACCCAAAAGGTGACGGGGGGAACTTACAAATTCCTTACAGACAGCAGCGGGAATTGAACTTGCCATTGGTGATCGCTGGCATGGTAAATTGTAAAGCTAACTGTGTCGTATGGGCATGATCGACACAGAAAAAAAGCATTTCGCTATATCCTGGTAGACCTGGCAGTTGTAAATTGACTCAATTCAGTTCAGATATTCAATCACAAGCAAGAGAAAATCTGCAGTTGCTAGAAATCAGGGTTTTGGCCTGAAACGACGACTGTACACTTTTCCTAAATGCTACCCTGGTCTGCTGAGTTCCTCCAGCATTTAGTGTGTGTTGCTCAGTTCAGAGATACTCGCTTTTATTTATTTTACAGTATAAAGCATTTTAGCATTGGATTAGTAGCCCAGCCTACCGGCCATCAAGGATATATATATGTATATATAAAACACACACACACCACTCACCCTCATGGACTGTTTGTCCCACTCCCATCAGGGAGGAGGCGAGGTAGCATCCACGCCAGGACAATTCATTCATTCTGTGCCGTGTTGTATGACATATGCAATCATGATTTTCCATCTGTCTTTAATCTGAAAAGTTCTAAATAAATTCTTTGAAACTTTTGCCTTCCATCCCTTGACGTAAATCGATCACGACTTTTTCGACTGTGAGGGGATCCAGGAGTGCCCCTATTAACTGTTTGAAGAGAGACAGAGAGACATTCGTCATTGATGGTTTGTTTGGAAAGGAGAGAGAGAGACACAGTTACTTACCACCGATATGTTGCTTTTGGAAAAGAGAGAGAGACACGAAGATTAACAGTTAGACTGTCACTTTAAGGCATTGGAAGAAACTTTGGATTTTTACTGAGTTTGGAGTTGGAGACAGCACCGAGCAGCTCGAAGGTTGCTATGGTGACCAAAGGCAGTGTTATTTAATAGACACTCGATGTTATGATTTTCAGCAAGTTGTTGATATTATTTCCAAGGACAGGTTGCCTGCTTGTGCACTCCTTTACAGACAAAGGAGGGAGGGACTCCTTGAGTGACAGTTGATGCTCAGCCTGGTGAGACAAATAGGAGATCAGATGATACAGACCTCAGACACATGATCCGGACACTGAATGAGCAATGTTGTGCCTGCAGAGAAAGTGAGTTTTGGAGGATCGATCAGGCGGATCGATCCAAAGTGCTATTCCAGTTTGAGGAGAAGGGGTTGATTGGTAGGGAGTTGTCTATGTGTCCACCCTTGCTGGGGTGATAGCTCCACCACAGAAGACCAGTCCCCCGGTCGGTGACTTGTAAAGGATTTCAGAGGACGACGGGAAGATCGACGGCATCAGCTCACCTGAAGACTCAACTCACTCTCTCTCTATCACTACTCAACTAAATACCATGAACTGAACTGAACTCAACATCGTAAGATGTATCTTTTTACCCCTAGACTTAAAGAAGCTTGGTTTTCACACATATATATTCCACACTTACTTTGATATATAATCATTGCTAATCTGTTTGATTTATCTACATTTATATTACTGTATTGCGTAGTTACTAATAAATATCATTAGTTGTTAGCAATACAAGACTCCAAAGTGGTTTCTATTTCTGCTGGTTTCTTAACCCCCATCACGGGGTACGTGACATAAATTGGTGGCTTGTCCGGGATATGAACAAATTGGTCGGGAGGCTGGTTTTAATTGATTGGGGAAAATCCCTTTTGATTTGGACTGTTGATTTGGTTGTGTGGAAAAACAGCAGAAAAGGATGTTAGAGATTTTCTGAAATCACCAGACCTGGTGACTTTGAAGTTTGCTAAAAGGTATGAGTTGCGGGACATTGCTAAAGAATTGAGAATTGAGGTAAAGGAGGGTGTGAGTAAGGTAGAAATTCAAAGAAAAATAGTTGAATATTATATAGATAAGGGGACATTTGATGAGGAGGCATTAGAGGTGTTCATGGAAGGTAAACCTACTGAGGATGAGCTTCAGCTTCTATTAGAAATAGTAAACAGAGAGCACGAATTGAAATTAAAACAGCTTGAGAGAGAGGCTAGAGAGGCAGAGAAACAGAGAGAAAAGGCAGCAAGACAGAGAGAAGAGGCAGCAAAACAGAGAGAGGAAGCAGAAAGATAGAGACAGCTCGAAAGGGAGAAATGGCAATGTGAAGATCACGTGGCAGAAAGGCAGAGACAGTTTAAAAGGGAGAGGTTGCAGCAAAGAGGTTTAGAGTCGGACCCTGATGATTTTAACAGCTCGGAGGGGCTAGTTTTGTGTGATGAATTTAAAAGTTGTGTTCCTGCTGAGGTAAGGGCATACCCAGTGGCAGAGGATGCCCCACCCTGCAGGGATCTGTTGAGAAAGCAGACAAAGAAATTTTAACCCACGAAGTTGAGTGTACTCCAGAAAGGAGATGGCCAGAGAATGACTGGGAGGTTCGAGATGACCTTGAATTTGAAACTGGGACAAGTGATGACAGCCCAGAAGAGGCAGTTGTTCCGATTGCCTGTGTTCAGGTTGTTGAAGTACCTGTGAGTTCACAGGGTTCTGAACCTCATGTTGAGGCTCAGTTGAAATCTGAGGTGGCTGACTTGGTTGAAAGGGAATGCAGTCCTTTTGTGTCAGATGGACTCGGTTCAGTAAGGGGTTAACCTTGGTACAGTGGAATGTGAGGATTCTCAGTCATTTGTATCAGATTGTGCTTTAAAAGTTGGTCATGTTATGGAAATTGGTGAGGTCAGTGTTGTTGAAAATAATGGCAAAAGTGCTGTTCCTGGATTTTTGGATTAAGTGCTGGAAAAGGTTGGACCGATTGCACAACCTTTGACCCTGCTTGCAGGACAAAGGCCTGCTGAGACAGGATGCGCTAGTTTGATTTTGTTTGGATTCTTGAAAGTGAACACCTGCCAGGTCACGCTGTTATTCAGTGTACTGTGATGGGAGCAAGGCGTAGTGAAGGTCGGAGAAAGTTGATAAATAGATTGTTTGGCCTCTTTCATATTCTCATCAGCCTGATGATGATGCAGAATTTGGTAAACAATGGAGGCATGTTGACAGCTCTCCAAGATAAGAGTGTTTCAGCAATTCAGCTAATGAGCAAAGCTGCTGTTGAGGCCTACAGCAAGACCCCAGGTTTAAATTATTATGATGTGTCAGAGACCTTTCTACCTTCCAGATTTCAGCAGGACTTAGAGGGTAGTACAATTGATAAGGGTAAGGTGTATAAGAAAGGTTTGTCTTTGTTGAGAAAGGAATGTATCGAGGAACAGAAGTGAAATTCTGGAACGGTGGCTTTAAGGGAGATGGCTCTCACAGGAGAGGAGGTTCAGAGAGAGTCAGTGGGGTGTTACCTTAAGGATGGGGTGTTGATGAGGAAGTGGAGACCAGCCACAGTGCCTGCAAGTCACATGGTGGTTTTGAAAGGTTACAGGGCTGAAATTTCAAACATAGCTTACAGTATGCCTTTAGGTGGACATCATGGAGTGAGAGAGACAGTGAATAGGATTGTGAAGGAATTTTACTGGCCTAGTTTAAGGAATGATGTAGTGAATTGTGTGGGCCCATGGCAAAAGACTGCTGTTGGTTATCAGTATGTGTTAACAATTGTGTGTGCTGTGTCTAGGTTCCCTGAAGCAGAGTCTTTTGAAAACATTGAGACCAAGACTGTGGTAACAGCATACAGTAAGTTTTACACATTGGTAGGTCTGCCCAAAGAAATTCAATTTGACCAGGGTAATAACTTTACTTCAAGAACATTCCAGGGGATAGCTAGAGAATTAGAAGCTAAACACATGGTGTCATTTACATATCACACAGAGACCAAGGGAGCCTTGGAACAGCTCAACTCAACTCTTAAGACCATGATTAAAGCACATTGTGTGAGGAATGAGGAAAATGGGAATGAGGGGGTTCCCCTCTTCTTATTTATTGTTGGAGATTCGATTCAGAAGGCAGTGAAGGGTAATTTGTTGGAACCTGTGTTCAGTTACAGGCCAAAGGGACCTTTGATCCTACTCAGAGAACTTTGGAAGGGATTTAGTAAGCTTTGTAACTTTGCCAAGGGAAGTTTACAAAATGGTCGAGTCAAAATAAGACATTTGTTTACTGGAATTGTGGCTGGGAGAATTGTTGGAGGACAAAATGGAGTCATGAAATCTGATAATGGAATGGAAAAACACATTTTCTCACTGAATCTAGACTCACCAAGATGTCCAAATTCCATTGTTTTGGAAAATATTACTGATAAGGTCCACCAGTTGGACCCAAAGCCAAAAAAACAAGTAAAAGGACTAATTGGTGTTTTGAAATGGGGCACAGGTGCAATGAATGACATCATTATGAATTTAGTCCAGCCTATGAAATGGCATCTTCAGAGTGAACTTTGAGAAAAGTAAAATGGTTGAAGGAGGAATTAGAAACAAGAAAGAACAAATAAAGAGAATGGATGACTGGATTGATAGAGTGGGGAAGGTTAAATACCTTAAGATTGACTTGTTAAAAGGATACTGGGGAGTTCCTTTAACAGAGAGGACTAAAGGGATATCAACATTTGTGACACTGTCTAGACTGCATGAATATAATGCTTTACACTTTGGGATGAAGAATGCTCTAGAAACATTTCAAAGAATAATCAATTCTGTGATTGGAGGGTTAGAAAGCACAGAAGTTCATATCAATGATTTAGTGGTCTGGAATGACACGTGGGAAGAGCATATTGCAGCTGTAAAGAAACAGTTTGACAGACTTTCTAAGGCCAATCTTAGTGAACCTCGCCAAAAGTGAATTTGGCCTTGCCACATTCACATGTCTGGGGTATGTGGTGGGCCAAAGCCAACTGGCTTCTGTACAGGCCAAGGTTCAAGTGATTGCTGAAGTTCCTGTTCCAACCAGCAAGAAAGCTTTAAGAAGGGTTTTAGGAATGGTTGGGTATTATAGAAAATTCTGTAAGAACTTTGCTGACATTGCTCTTCCCCTAACAAAGCTCCTAGGGAAGAGTGAAAGGTTTGCATGGAATGACCTTTGCCAGGAGGCATTTGAACGTCTGGAAACTATCCTGTGCTATCATCCTGTGCTCAAAGCACCTGACTTTTCAAAGCTATTTTCTATAACAGGTGTTAGTGATGAAGCTGCTGGGGCAGTACTGTTGCAGAAGGGAGTGGATGATATTGAACACCCAGTAGCTTATTTCTCAAAGAAATTTAATGTAGACCAGAAAAATTATTCAACTGTTGAAAAGGAATTACTAGCACTTATTCTGGCTTTACAACATTTTGAGGCCTATGATCAGAGACCTCAAAACCTTTCTGTTGCTCAGAGACCACTTGTGGTTTACATGGGTTATAATCAGTTGATGTTTCTAACTAAAATGAAGGATAAGAATAAAATGTTGTTAAATTGGAGTCTAGTATTGCAGGAAGGTGACTTAAAAATCAAACATGTGAAAGCTACTGGCAATGTTATAGCATCTGGATAACTAATCAGCTAAGTTGAAAACTAACCCTTTTTGCTTTGTCATCTGATGTTTTTTCCCTTTTTTGTTTAAAACCCTGCAATGGACATTTTTTTTCCCCCCGAGGAAGGGGAGTGTGAGGGGATCCAGGAGTGCCCCTATTAACTGTTTGAAGAGAGACAGAGAGAGACATTTGCCATTGATGGTTTATTTGGAAAGGAGAGAGAGAGAGAGACAGTTACTTACCACTGATATGTTGCTTTTGGAAAAGAGAGAGAGACGAAGATTAACAGTTAGACTGTCACTTTAAGGCATTGGAAATAACTTTGGATTTTTACTGAGTTTGGAGTTGGAGACAGCACTGAGCAGCTCAAAGGTTGCTATGGTGACTGAAGGCGGTGTTATTTAACGGACACTTGATGTTATGATTTTCAGCAAGTTGTTGATATTATTTCCAAGGACAGGTTGCCTGCTTGTGCACTCCTTCACAGACAAAGGAGGGAGGGACTCCTTGAGTGACAGGTGATGCTCAGCCTGGTGAGACAAATAGGAGGTCAGATGATACAGACCTCAGACACATGATCTGGACACTGAATGAGCAATGTTGTGCCTGCAGAGAAAGTGGGTTTTGGAGGATCGATCCAAAGTGCTATTCCAGTTTGAGAAGGGGTTGACTGGTGGGGAGTTGTCTCTATGTCCACCCTCACCTGGGTGATAGCTCCACCACAGAAGACCAGTCCCCGTTTGGTGACTTGTAAAGGATTTCGGAGGACGACAGGAAGATCGACGGCATCAGCTCACCTGAAGACTCGACTCGAGTCTCTCCCTCTCTCCCCATCACTACTCAACCAAATACCACAAACTGAACTGAACTTTACTCATAAGACTATCTTTTTACCCCTAGACTTAAAGCAGCTTGGTTTTCCAACATATATATTCCACACTTACTTTTATATATAATCATTGCTAATCTGTTTGATTTATCTACATTTATATTACTGTATTGCATAGTTACTAATAAATATTATTAGTTGTTAACAATACAAGACTCCAAAGTGGTTTCTATTTCTGCTGGTTCCTTAACCCCCATCATGGGGTACGTGACACTACCGTCAATTTTTTTCCCGTCACTTCAAGATGTTTGGGCTTCTCTTTCCTCAGAACATGTCCCAGAAATTCCAGCTGCTATTTCCTGATTGATGATCTCAGCTCTCTTCCACCAGCCTCAAAGACAGTTACTTTCCCCAGGCAGTAAGGGTAATCAACACTCCCACCCCTCCACACCCCCCACCACCACTACTTTATCATTTCCTGTCAGTCACATATACAGCAGGGGTCCCCAATCTGTTTTGCAGTGCGGACCAATTTCATGTTGACAATATTCGTGCGGACCGGCCGGGTGGGTGGGTTGGGGGAGGGGGGGGGAGATGGTTGCCAACGGACAAGAGTAGCAGTCAAATACGTTGCGTTTACCCAGAGAAAGACTACAATGACCATGAAGCCTTGCGCGGGCACCATTGCGCATGCGCACACCTGCCTATTAGTTTTCTATAAATCGTTTTTGGCTATTCTGTTGAGGGGGGGGTGTTAATGACTACCTGAATATCGGTGATAAGTGGCTAATACACTCAATTTCATTTCTAAAAGGCTTTATCTAATGAATTTAATATTAAACAGCACATTTTCCTCGCATGAATATAGTGATAAGTCAATTATCAGGGGAGGACAGGGGATCTTGAAGTAAGTGTTGAACGAATTTCCAGTTGAAGTGGTTGAGGCAGGTTTGATATTATCATTTAAAGGAAAATTGAATAGGTATATGGACAGGAAAGTAATGGAGGGTTATGGGCTGAGTGCAGGTCAGTGGACAAGGTGAGAGTAGCGTTCAGCACAGACTAGAAGGGCAGAGATGGCCTATTTCCCTGCTGTAATTGTTATATGGTTATATAAGTCTATAGCAACATAACATTTTAAGTAACATTTGGATATTAAACAGCGCATATTTTCCCCGTATGAACTCATAAAATCATTGCAACGCACCAATATTACTGAATCAGTGGGAGCCCTGGACTTGCTTTCCTGCAACAAGATGGTCCTGGCGAGGGGCGAGGGGCGTCAAACTTCAAACAGTTCAGGTTCAAAGCAACCAGTCTGTCAATATTCTCAACTGTGTTTCTTTTCCCTTATCTCTCCTCTCTCATTAACATTTTGAACATTCCTCCATTGTCTCCCTTATCTTTCTCATTAGCATCAATCTTCTGATAACTTGGTTTGTCATCACAGTAGCCTAAATCTCTCTGCAAGCTTTGAAAACCTACTTCATTATCCACAACTCCACCTGTCTTAGTATCATCTGCATACTTACTAATCCAATTTACCACCCCATCATCCAGATCATTAATGTATATGACAAACAACATTAGACCCAGTACAGATCCCTGAGGCACACCACTAGTCACTGGCCTCCAACCTGACAAGCAGTTATCCACCACTACTCTCTGGTGTCTCCTATCCAGCCACTGCTGAATCCATTTTACTACTTCAATATTAATACTTAATGATTGAACCTTCCTAACTAACCTTCCGTGTGGAACCTTGTCAAAGGCCTTACTGAAGTCCATATAGACAACATCCACTGCTTTACTCTCATCAACTTTCCTTGTAACCTCTTCAAAAAAAATTCAATAAGATTCATCAAACATTACCTTCCATGCACAAATCCATGTTGACTGTTCCTAATCAGACCCTGTCTATCCATATAATTATATATACCATCTCTAAGAATACTTTCCATTAATTTACCCACCACTGTCGTCAAACTCACAGGCTGATAATTGCTAGGTTTCCTCTTAGAACCCTTTTTAAACAATGGAACAACATGAGCAATATGCCAATCATCCGGCACCATTCCCATTTCTAATGACATTTGAAATATTTCTGTCAGAGCCCCTGCTATTTCCACACTAACTTCCATCAATGTCCTAGGGAATATCCTGTCAGGACCCGGAGACTTATCCACTTATATTCCTTAAAAGTGCCAGTACTTCCTCTTCTTTAATCATCATAGTTTCCATAACTACCCTACTTGTTTCCCTCATCTTAGACAATTTAATATCCTTCTCCTTAGTGAATACCAAAGAAAAGAAATTGTTCAAAATCTCCCCCATCTCTTTTGGCTCTGCACATAGCCGTCCACTCTGATTCTCTAAGGGACCAATTTTATCCCTCACTGTCCTTCTGCTTTACTGTAGAAACCCTTTGAATTTACTTTCACCTTACTTGCCAAAGCAACGTCATCTTTTAGCTTTTCTAATTTCTTTAAAATTCATTTTACATTCTTTATATTCCTTGTGCACCTCATTTACTCCAAGCTGCCTATATTTATACTTTATAGTCACCAAACAATTGATACTAGAGCATACAATCATCACAGCAATACTTGATTCTGCTCTTCATGCTCCCTGGAGTAATAATCAACAGTAAATATTAAAAATTTAAATTATAAAAATCATAAATAGAAAATAGAAAAGGGAAAGTAAGGTAGTGCAAAAAAAAACAAGAGGCAGGTCTGGATATTTGGAAGGTATGGCCCAAATTCAGGTCAGGATCCATTCAGCAGTCTTATCACAGTTGGAAAGAAGCTGTTCCTGTCACAATGGGGGTGCTGGTAGCAGGACCAAATGCAAGACACAGACACTGAAGTACAAGGTACAAGACTTGACTAGAGTAGGGACATGATAGGATACAGGCAAGGAGCAGGGACAAGAATGCAGACTAGGACCAGGACATGGACAAGACAGGGAACCAAGGAACTAAGAACTAGGAGCCTGGGCTAGGGAGAGCAGGACTAGGACTAGAAACCATGGACTAGGAGACAAGGCTTGGACTCTGAACCAGAGACTGGACAGGGACCCAGAACCTGGGTCTTGCCTCAGTCTTGGACCCCAGAACCAGGCAAGGACATAACATGGCTTCAGGACAGGCTGGGAGCTGGGGTCTTGGCTCTTGAGGCTGCAGACCAGGAGCTGGAGTCTTGGCTCTTGAGGCTGGAGCTCAGAGACAGACTGGGAACTGTACATCAACAGAGAGCCAGGACTTATCCTTCAAAAAGCCAGGACTCATCTTTAACACAACACCAACATGAGACGGGACAGTACATAGACAGAGCCAGGACTCATCCATAGACAAGCCAGGACTCAACTTTATCTCCACAGCAAGGTGGGACAGGTCCACCTGTTGGGTAACAGCAGAACAGCCAGACTTACCCCACAGAGGGGAGGACAAGACAAGACAGATCCCTCCACAGGGCAATGGCAAAACAGCCTGGCTTAACCCACAGAGGCAAGGACAAAAAGAGACAAACACCAAAGAACAACAGACAGTTCCATCTCCACTCCAGGGAACTCCAAGCCTCAGTTCAGCCAGCAACCTCAGTTGGCTACAGAAACAACCAGGTCCCTACCTAGCTCAGAGTGGCTGGCAGCCACTCAGCTGGCCCAGGAAATAGCCAAGTCCATATCACAAAGACAGCTCTGACTACCAACAGCAAGGCTCCATGAAGCAATGGTTCTCCAACACAGCCTAAAGATGACAAGTGGCCACTCTAGCCTTGCACCAGCAGGTTACTCCTAAAGGATCTTGACAAGGCAAACCAGCAGCCCACACTCAACCCCAAGGCTACTTATATTCCAAGCCCCAAGATGGGAATCAGGTGCCTATAATTAACTCAATCAAAACAAGGGACAGCTGGAAGACCCGGAGTCCTGAGTCCATGGACCGGACTGTGAACTGGAATTCAGACTTCATGGACCAGACCATGACAGTTCCCAAATATGGCCGTACGAGTCTTCAAGCTCCTGAGCCTTCTCCCAGAGGGAAGAGGGATGAAAAGTGTGTTGGCTGGGTGGGTCATGTCCTTGATTATCCTGGCAGCACTGCTCTGACAGCATGCAGTGTAAAGTGAGTCCAAGGATGTAAGATTGGTTTGTGTGATATGCTGGGCTGTGTTCATGATCTTCTGCAGCTTCTTCTGGTCTTGGACAGGACAACTTCCATACCGGCTTGTGATGCACCCCAGAAGAATGCTTTCTACGGTGCATCTATAAAAATTAGTGAGGGTTTTAGGGGACAGGCCAAATTTCCTTAGCTTCCTCAGGAAGTAAAGGCGCTGGTGGGCCTTCTTGGCAGTGGACCCGGATTCTGCTTGGTTGGACCAAGTCAGGTCATTTGTGATATTGACCCCCAGGAACTTAAAGCTTTTGACCTGTTCCACTTGTGCACCACCAATGTAAATGGGGTCGTGCGGTCCGCTACTCCTTCTGAAGTCAACAACCAATTCCTTCGTCTTGCTGACATTGAGGGATTTATTGTAGATTTCTCTCTTTTTCCGAACCAATTTTCCAATATCCCTTGAAAACCATGGCTCTTTCAAACTTTTAACCTTTTCTTTCAACCTAACAGGAACATAAAGATTCTGTACCCTCAAAATTTCACCTTTAAATAGCCTCCATTTCTCTACTACATCCTTCCCATAAAACAAATTGTCCCAATTCAATCCTTCTAAATCCTATCGCATCTCCTCAAAGTTAGCCTTTGTACGTAACGCACAGTAATGTTTCACTGCTAAGGCCAATGTAATGGCTTATCTGCAATGTTCACTGCTGAGGTAACGGTTTCTCTGTAGCAGCAATGTTTGGGTTATGGCTGGAGATAACAGGATGCATGTTAGCCAATAAGAGATTGTTGCTCTGTCTTCTGAGTCTGGAAAGATTTTTTTTCGCGGTCCTTTGTCGAGGAGAGATGAAGAGAGAAGACAAGTGTGGAGAGCTGGTTGACGACTAGACGGAGTGGACTGGGATCTGAGGGTCCGAAGGTCGGCCACGTTCGGAGAAGATCGATGGTGGAAGAATGACTACTGAGTGAGCTCCAACGTGACTTTGGGCTCCTTTTTTTTTGTTTATTTTCATTACTAACCCTATATTCAGATTAAGATTCATAAAGTTCAATCATTTAATTGCATATGGTGTACTGTCTGATATTTTGCGTTGTGGGTTTGTAACTGGGGGTACATTACACAGCATCCACACAAACATGATTTACCCAGTTTGGCGGGGCCGAAGGCTGATTCCCCTAGACGAACACGAGCTGAGCGAGCCTGAGGGTTACATGTATATAAGCTATCTTGTGTATCTATATTTATTTGTGTTTTTTTTAGTATTGTGCTCTTTGTCTTATTGGTTTTTTTGTGCTGCATCGGATCCGGAGTAACAATTATTTCGTTCTCCTTTACACTTCTGTATAGGAAATCGATTGAACAGTCGCGAATCTCCTTCACGAAGAGCGCACTAAATCATGAAAAACAACAAAAGGAAAAATCGTCAGCAAACTCAATGTGAATTTTAAATAATGAAAAAAAAGAGGTATTTGCGGAGGCAGCTGAAAGTCTCAGCGGCGCTGGGAGGTGGGGGAGGTTTCCCCTTTCATCTGTTATTGGTTCAGATCAATTATTTGAAACGTTAGATTTTTTTCGGCACAAAATACCTAGATGGATATTTGGACGAAGAAACTTATAGACCGGAGATATACTTCAAAAGAAAGCACAATGTACAGTAATTGGCGTTTCTCCATTATTGGTGCGCGTAATTGGTTAACATTTGGGACTTTAGATGTTTTTTTCTGATTCCTGGTGGTCACGTACAGAAAATTCGACCGCCATCGTTAGTGGATATGAGTGACCTTTGATGCCGGGAGGAAAGTTGCCGCCGCAAAACGCCGTAGTGTAAGAGGCGCCAGAAATATGATCTTGAATTTGCATTTTAAGGTTTGGATTGAAGCTACTCTGTGGCATTGGCTGAACGCCAATTTACATCACAGTGATAAACGGTACAATGTTTTATCAGTTACACATTGTCTTGCCCTCCTGCGAAATATATGAGGCTGGCGAAGAAGTCGTCACGCAGTCCCGGAACCAGGAGCGCTTAGTTCTCACCCCATTACCAATTCGTCCCAAATCCAGATCTGGAGTCTGATTTCGGAGCGACAGGAAGGTCCTGTAAATCGAGAATACAGGCGGTCGGTGCCGGAGTGACTTGGTGAAATGACGGACGTGGTGCTAGTCGCCCCAAGCACCTTCCCCAGCTTGTGTAGAACTTGGGCGGCCTTTCTGCTGAGGGAGGCAAAGAGCCTCATACCGGTGAACTTCTGGAATGAGGCGAAAAGAATTGCACTGGTAGCCGGACCAGTGGTGAGTACATACAACCATAATCATAAAACAATAAGGTATAGTGCAGGCCCTTCAGCCCACAATGCGATGCTGACCCTTGCATCTATTTCAGATTAATCTGACCCTTCCCTTCATTTTTCTTTCATCCGTGTGCCTATCTAAGAATATCTTAAATGTCCCTAATGTGTCTGCCTCTACCACCACCCCTGGCAGGGCAGTGCAGGTAAACAAAAAGGTGCCAGATCATGGCAAGGTAGATTGTGAGGTCAGGACTCCGTCTTATCGTACATGAGGTCCCGTCAAGAGTCTGATTACAACGGGATAGTATCTGTCTTTGAACCGGGTTGTACGTGCTTGCAGGCTCTGTATCTGCCGCCCAATGGGAAGATGCCCCTCTCTCTGAGATTTACACTATCCACGTCTTGGAGATACCTTCAGCCAGATGTTCAGTTTCAATCATCTTTAGGAACACCTTGGCTACAAATCTGGGACCTGGGCTGGCTGCTCTGTGAGAAGTAGTGACCCCTTTATTCCTTCACACTCAACCCCCTTAGAACTGCCTATCCAACACACCATCTGGGCATTATGAGCAGAATTGCAGCAATGCTAGCAAGAGCTCCTGTCATCATTCTGGGCATCTATCAATCATTTGGTGTAGCGTGGTAGCATAGTGATCAGTGTAATGTTTTACAGTGCCAGTGACCTGGGTTCATTTCCTGCCGCTGTCTGTAAGGAGTTGTACATTCTCCCCATGACTACATGGGTTTCTTCCGGGTGCTCTGGTTTCCTCCCACATTCCAAAGGCGTACAGATTAGTAGGTTAATTGGTCACATGAGTGTAATTGGGCAGCATAGGCTCATTGGGCTGGGAGGGCCCTTTACTGGGCTGCATCCCTAAATCTAAAAGTTTATCTCATCTCCCAACAACAAGTAATACAGTCCAGGGAGTTTCTTTCAATCACTTCATTAAAATAAATACATTTTTCTTCTTCTTAAGACCATTTCCCCTACTGGGGCATAGGCTGCCGACAGCAGTTAACTTGAGTCCTTTGACTTGGACCAGTCTTTCAAGTTGTCCTCAGGTGTAGCCCAATTTCTTGGTGTGTCCTTTCTCTCCCAGGGATGAGTCCTTTAGTGTTTCTGTAGCTCTGGATTTTCACAGGATGGGGTTGCTAGCCCAATGCCAAACCCTTCTCCTGTCACAGCCAGGCCTGGGGCTGTTCATGGTGGAGTTTTGCTACTGGAGCACTGATGCTGTGTTCTTACGGCGGTAGTTCGGGTAAGGGGGATAACAATAAAGAGCGCCATGGAGCTCCCTAGATGCTGTCGGAGGATGGCGCTGGAGCCAGGTTTAATCGAGGCACTTTGTGGATTTGACTGTAGTTCACATTATGATGCGTTTTTCAAGGCTTTGATTCTGGCTGGCCTGCAGATAATGAGCACTGAGCAGAACTGAATATGGACTCTTTCGATTTTGTGTTTTTGCTCATTTTATTGTTGCCATTTGCGCAATTAGTTTCTTTTTACCCTTGGGGAGGTTGTCGTGGTGTGCTCACGAAAAGCTGGACCCAGGTGCGGAGGAACAGCAGGGTCCCCGGGAAGAGACGGAAACAAGAGGTTACATGTTGGAATCAGAACCTTGGAGGAGTGACACCACAAATGCATCTCTGGCACAATGAGCGCCACTAGGGCACTGAAACCACGAGGAAATCTGCAGATGCTGGAAATTCAAGCAACACACACAAAGGCTCTGTAGCTTAAGAGTTAGAACACTAGTCTTGTAAACCATAAATTCGTGAGTTGAAGTCTGATTGGAGCCTTCATATAGTGAGGCTCTGTAGCTCAAGAGTTAAAGCACTATTCTTGTAAACCACAAGTTCGTGAGTTCAAGTCTGACTGGAGCCTCCATATACGTTCACCAGCATTTTTTGTGTGTGTCACTAAGGCACTGAATGGGAGACTTCTTTAAATAATCTTAGAATGTGGGAAACAAGTGCCAGCCACAATTAACTTGACAAGATTAAACCGAAAACACAAGGGCTTATCAACTCTAGTTAAGACGCTGACTAGCAAACGCAGGTGCTCAAAATCACCTGGAAAATCAACGCTCTACGGCGAGCCGCAGGGCTCGTGACAGGGTGGTGGTGGTTAATGTTTGTCTTCGAACCGGTTCCATTGCTCTTTTTGTTCCGTGGCTGTCTTTGGAGAGATGAACCTCAGGGTTGTACGGCTATGCAAACATACTTCGTAAATAAATGCGCGTTGAATCTTTAGAATCCTTCGATTATTGCCTCAGTTGCTCAGGCCTACGCAGTGTGGACTCTGTTGACTCTGTGTTTTCAATCACTGTGACGTGGCGTAATATAAGTCAGTGCTGGTTAACCCACCAGACTAATATTTGAAGGCATGTTAGCATGGGGGGTGGCACGTTGGTTTCCAGTGCCAGCGATCAACAATTGGGGTTCAATTCCTGCCACTGCCTGTAAAGGGTTTGAACATTCTCCCCATGAACGTACACAGGGAGAAAGGGAAAACTGGTGTTTCAGTTCCCTCCAACGGTTTAGGGTTAGTAAGTTGAGGGGTATGCTATGTCAGCGCCAGAAGTGTGATGACATTTATAACATTCGCTGATTTGATTTGACGCACACTGGTGCATTTCACTGCAGGTGCTAATGTCTTGACGTACCTGTGACGAATAATGGGTGCCACGGTGGCATCGCTCTGTTACGGCTCGAGCAACGGAGTTTGGAGTTCACATCTGTCACTGTCTGTAAGGAGTTTGTACATCCTCTCCATGAATGCGTAGGTTTCCTCAGGCTGCTTGGGTTTCCTCCTGGAGTCCAAAGACATACAAGTTAGTAATTGGTCTTTGTAAATTGGCCTGTGATAAGGCTAATGTCACAGCCTTATTCAGCCAGAGGGGCCTGTTCTGTGCTGCATCTGGAAATAAATAAAATTAAAAACAAATAGGGCTAATTTTTAATCTTTGAATTATTGATATGGTGACGTGAGTTGAAATCCCACCATGGCAATGGAGAGAATTTAGAACAACCCAGAACATAGCAAGCAACAAAACAACAAAAGCAAATCAAACCCCATTCCTCCCTCCCTCCCACACACATGGACAGTCCTCCAACTCCATGACAAAACTCCAGCCTCCAGTCCCCAGTGATGTCCACACCCTCTAAATATTTAGAGCAAAAAACCGAGTTTGCAAGCTTAAACTGCTGAAGCATTGCAATGGACACATTTAAAGACTTTGCTCTCCTGGCTGGTCACTCAAATGTTCAGAAAGTTTAAAGTAAACATCTGATTTTCTTCATGTGATTGCAAAATAACTGTAAAAATCTAGGAAGTTTGCTGCAATAATGTAAAGTTTAACCTCGCAGTTTCACAGCTTGTAGGCAATGCTGACAAAGCAGTACTTATTACTAATCACAAGGGAGGTGGGAGTCTTCATGCGTGATTCCCTAAAGGTTAACTTGCAGGTTGAGGCTGTGGTAAGGAAGGCAAATGCAATGTTAGCGTTCATTTCAAGAGAACTAGAATATAAGAGCAAGGATGTAATGCTGAGGCTTTATAAGGCATTGGTCATACTGCCCTTGGAATATTGTGAACATCTTGGACGCTGATCTAAGAAAGAATATGCTGGCATTGGAAAGAGTCTAGAGAAGGTCTACAAGAATGATACCAGGAATGAAAGGTTAATATATTAGGAGTCTTTGATGGTTCTCGGCTTATACTCACTGAAGTTTAGAAGAAGGAGTATGGATCTCATTGAAACCTATTGTATATAATATTAATATTATTAATATAATATAATATAATATTAAGAGGGTAGGTAGAATGTGGAGAGGGTGTTTTCTCCAGTGGTGAAGTCTAGGACCAGAGGGCACAATCTCAGAATAGAAGGATGTCCTTTCAGAACAGAGATGAGGAGGAATTTCTTCAGTCCAAGGGTGGAGAATCTGTGGAATTCGTTGTCAGTGACGGCTGTGGAGGCCAAGTCATTGGGTATATTTAAAGTGGAGGCTGATAGGTTCTTAATTATCAAGGGCTTCAACGGATATTGGGAGAAGGCAGGAGAGTGGGGCTGAGAGGGATAATAAATCAGCCATGATGTTGGAGTAGACTAGATAGGCTAAGTGGCCTAATTCTGGTCCTAGCTCTTCTGGCTTTATGGACTAATCCTATGAATATCCTGTTTGCTGGTGCTTATACAAGCTCCGTACCATCTTAGATGTGATATAATGTCAGCAGTAGCTCAGTTAGTTTGGTACATCTGAAAGCCAGTTCAGAATTTTGCTCTGCCTTGAAGGTCGGAGGTAGGAGTCTGCAGAAATCATGAAAATTGGTGATGCTGTAGATAGAGAGGAAGGATATCTACGACTAAAGCTCGTTATAGGTTAGGTACAAAGCTGGACAGAGCACTGGCAAATGGAATTTAATCCTGACAAATATGAGGCAATGCATTTTAGGAAGTGAAATAGGGTTAACATGTATAGAGGAAATGGTGGACTGCCAGGAAACATTGATGGACAGAGGGACCTCAACTTCATTGTACCGTGAAAATGGCAATACAGCCAAATGTGAAGGTAAAATGCTTTCCTTCATAGGAGGGGACATGGAATGTAAGAAATGGGATGACACCAAAGACTCTATCAGATTTCTACAGATGTACTGTGAGACCATTCTAATTGGTGGCATCACTGTCTGGTATGGAGGGGCCCCTGCACAGTATGGGGAAAAACCGCAGGGGATTGTATGCTCAGTCAGCTCCATCATGAGCACTAGCCTCCCGCCATCGATGATGTCTTCAAAAGATGATGCCTCAAAAAGGTGACTTCTGTCATTAAGGATCCCCCATCACTCAGAGTACGCCCTCTTCTCATTACTACCATCAAGGAGGAGTTACAAGAGTCTGAAAGCATACAGGCAGTGTTGTAGGAACAGCTTCTTCCCCTCCACCATCAGATTTCTGAATGGGCAATGAACCCATGACACCACCTCATTGTTTTTGATTTCTTTTTGTTCTGCTTGTTTATTTATTTATACTGAAAATCTCTTATTGTAATTTATGCTATATTTTATGTATTTCAATGTACTGCTGCCACAAAACAGCAGATTTCATGTCATATGCGGTATGATAATAAATCTGATTGTGATTCAGTGCAAGATGGAGCCAGTGACCAACGTGACTAATGGCAACAGCCTGCAGACCGTTCACAGAAGTATCTCTTTTAAAAGGTAGACTTCTACTACGAACCTGTATGTGATCGGAGCCTGTAATTTACATTTTGTTAATGTGATTAAAATCGACGAGGACAAGAGTGGAAGGCAAGCGAGCGTTCAGTGCTATCTGCCTGCGTTTGACTGGTCTCCCTCTCCCTCTTGCTCGCTGCTGCCACAGGACGGTGCAAGGTTTGATTGGCACGGTTCGTGGATTAAAAGTCTCTGCAGGTCATGTTATCTGCTTCTGGTTACACCTTTTAATTGTTTGCTACTTTGCGCAATTTTGACTGGGCACTTCAACGCAAACTGGCTTTGTGGCCTGCAGTCAGCAGATGACACAACACTAAACTGAACTTTCCTAGACCGCTTCAAGGACTTTATGGTTTGACGTTTGATATTCTGTGTGTTACTCATTTTTTGCCATTTACACAGTTTGTTCTTTTTTTTTGCGCATTGGGTGTTTGATGTTTTATTTCAACGGGTTCCATGGTGTTTCTTTATTTCATAGCTGCCTGTGGGAAGATGAATCTCTGGTTAATATACTGCATACATACTTTGATAAGAAACGTACTTTGAATCTTTGATTATTTTACAACTTTATAAAAGACGGGTTAAACTGCACTCAGAGTATTGTGCTGGGGTGACTGTGACAGTGCAGTGATGAGGTCATACATTGATAGGTCACGTGTGTGAATGGGCGGCACGTGTTCATTAGGCTGGAAGGACCTGTTACTATGCTGTATCTCTAAATAAAAACTAAATATATCATGGTATGGGTGAGGCAGTGTGTAATGATGATATCTCTCCAACGAACACATGGTGTACCGTTCCAGAAAATGCTGGAGGAATTCAGCAGGTCAGGCAGCGTCTATGAAAATAAATAAACAGTCAATGTTTTGGGATGACACGGTTCGTCAGGACTGGAAAGGAAGGGGAGAAGTCAGGGTAAGAAGGAGGGGGAGAAGAGAAAGAAGTACAAGGTGGTAGGTCATAGGTGAAACCGGAAGAGGGACGAAGGGCTGGAGTAAAGAGCTGGGAAGTTAATCGGTGAGAGAAATAAAGGCTAGCGAAGGGGAAATCTGATAGGAGAGGACAGGATACCTTGGGGAAAAAGGGAAGGGGAGGAACCCCAGAGGGAAGTAAGAAGGGAAGGAGTGAGAGAGAAACAAGAAGAGGGAATGGTGAAGGGGGAGGGGGGGGAGAAAATTGCCAGAAGTTTGAGAAGACGATGTTCATGCCATCAGGTTAAGGGGCTACCCATACGGAATATAGTCTCATATCCCTTTTGCCAATCAACTGTCCAGCTCTTGGCTCCATCCCTCCCCCTCCTGTCTTCTCCTATCATTTCGGATCTCCCCCTCCCCCTCCCCCTCCCCCTCCCATTTTCAAATCTCTTACTAGCTCTTCTTTCAGTTCGTCCTGACGAAGGGTCTCGGCCCGAAACGTCGACTGTACCTCTTCCTCGAGATGCTGCCTGGCCTGCTGCGTTCACCAGCAACTTTGATGTGTGTTGCTTGAATTTCCAGCATCTGCAGAATTCCTCGTGTTTGCGGAATATAATCGTGTAGTTTTCGGATTGCTTGAATTAAAAGGATTGGATTAAAGAATTATGTGGGGCTGGATGGCTCGGGGTCCATTAGGCACTATCCAGATCTGCCACCTGCATTCCCTGCCTTCGGGCTTCCACGGGAGATATGCGACTGGTCGTGCTGCGTCCTTTTCCCTCAGAGCGAGAGAAAGCTCTGGGTGCAGGTCCACCTAGGAGTGTGAGATGTTGGCGGTTAGGCGGTGTTGGGATGTTGCTGAGAGCGAGAGATGTTGAAAAAGATTGAGATAGATCTATAAGACGTTGGTGAGATCTAATTTGGAGTACTGTGTGCAGTTCTCGTCACCTTCCTGCAAGGAAGCTATCAGTGAGACTGAAAGGAGTAGAGAAAAGCAAACGAGGACATTGCTGGGACACGAGGACCTGAGTTATAGGGAAAGTTAGAGTACAACTTTATTCCCTGGAGCATAGGAGTATGAGAGCAGGTTTGGTAGAGGTATATAAAATTATCAGTGGTAGACAGGATAAATGCAAGCAAACTTATTCTGCTGAAGTTGGGTGAGACCAGAACTAGAGGTCATAGATTTAGGGTGAAAGGTGAAATGTTTAAGGGGAACGTGAGCGGGCATGTCTTCACTCAGAGGGTGGTGAGAGTGTGGAACTAGCTGCCTGCGGAGTGGTGAGTGAGGGTTTGATTTCAACACTTATGAGCGGTCTGGTATGTACATGAACGGGAGGGGTATGCAGGGCTATGATCCCGATGCATGTCAATTAGATGAGGCTGAATAAATGGTAAAGCATGGACTAGATGGGCTGAAGGACCTGCTTCTGTGCTGTGGTGCTCTATGACTCTATAATTACCTCAAATAATTTTTTAAAAGTTTTAATACCATCACTCCAAATAAACTGATTCCTAAGCTCCGGAACCTGGGCCTTAGCACTCAGATCTGCAGCTGGATCTTCAACTTTCTCACAGACAGGACCCAGGCTGTAAAAATAGGGGACAAGCTCTCCTCTACAATTACTCTGAGCACCAGTGCTCCACAAGACCGTGTACTCAGCCCCCTGCTGTACTCATTGTGCACCCATGATTGTGTAGCCAAGTTTCCATCGAACTCAATATATAATTTTGCTGATGACACAACAATTGTAGGCCATATCTCGGGTAATGATGAGTTTGAGTACAGAGAGGAAATTAAGAACCTGGTGGCATGGTGCAAAGACAATAACCTATCCCTCAACGTCAGCAAGACGAAGGAATTGGTTGTTGACTTCAGAAGGAGTAGTGGACCACACAACCCCATTTACATTGGTGGTGCGCAAGTGGAACAGGTCAAAAGCTTTAAGTTCCTGGGGGTCAATATCACAAATGACCTGACTTGGTCCAACCAAGCAGAGTTCACTGCCAAGAAGGCCCACCAGCGCCTTTACTTCCTGAGAAAACTAAAGAAATTTGGCCTGTCCCCTAAAACCCTCACTAATTTTTATAGATACACCGTAGAAAGCATTCTTCTAGGGTGCATCACAACCTGGTGTGGAAGTTGTCCTGTCCAAGACCAAAAGAAGCTGCAGAAGATCGTGAACACGGTGCAGCACATCACACAAACCAATCTTCCATCCTTGGACTCACTTTACACCGCACGCTGTCGGAGCAGTGCTGCCAGGATAATCAAGGACACGACCCACCCAGCCAACACACTTTTCGTCCCTCTACCCTCTGGGAGAAGGTTCAGGAGGTTGAAGACTCATACGGTCAGATTTGGGAACAGCTTCTTTCCAACCGTGATAAGACTACTGAACGGATCCTGACCCGGATCTGGGCCGTACCCTCCAAATATCCGGACCTGCATCTCGGTTTTTGCACTACCTTACTTCCCATTTTTCTATTTTCTATTTATGATTTATAATTTAAATTTTTAATATTTACTAATTATAACTATTTTTAATATTTTTAGTATTTAATATTTGTAATCCAGGGAGTGTGAAGCGCAGAATCAAATATCACTGTGATGATTGTACGTTCTAGTACCAATTGTTTGGCGACAATAAAGTATAAAGTATAAAGATCCTGTTAAGGTATTTACACATGAAATCTAAATATAAAACAAGTGAACATAGAAAGGACAGGCCCTTCGATCCACAATGTTGTGCCGGCTATTTAACCTTCTCTAAGGTCAATTCCTCCTACATAGCCCTCCATTTTTCTTTCAACCACATGCATACCTAAGCGTCTCCTAAATGTCGCTAATGTACCTGCGTCTACTGCTCCTAGCAGAGCTTTCCACCACTCTCTGTGCGAAGATCATACCTCTTAACATTCCCCCATACTTTCCTCCAATCATCATAAAATTATGCAACGCACATAAAAGTTGCTGGTGAACGCAGCAGGCCAGGCAGCATCTCTAGGAAGAGGTACAGTCGACGTTTCAGGCCGAGACCCTTCGTCAGGACTAACTGAAGGAAGAGTGAGTAAGGGATCGACTGCACCTCTTCCTAGAGATGCTGCCTGGCCTGCTGCGTTCACCAGCAACTTTTATGTGTGTTGATAAAATTATGCTCCCTTGTATTAGCCATTTCCGCCCTGGGAAAAAGTCTCTGGCTGTCCACTCTATCTATGCCTCTTATCATCTTGTACACCTTGATCAAGTCACCTCTCATCATCCTTTGTCCCAAAGAGGAAAGCCCCATCTCACTCAGCCTATCCTCACAGGACATGCTCTCTAATCCAAGCAGCATCCAGGTAAGTTTCCTCGGCACCCTCTCTAACGCTTCCATATTCTTTCTATAATGAGCTAGCCAGAACTGAACACACTACTCCAAGTGTGGTCTAACTAGAGTTTTATAGAGATGCAACATTACCTTATGGGTCTTGAGTGCAGAAGGCCAACACACCATATGCCTTCTTTAGTACCCTGTCAGCTTGCACGTCAACTTTGAGGGATCTATGGACTCGTATCCCAAGGTTCCTCTGCTCCTCCATACTGCTACGAATCCTGCCCCTGACCTTGTACTCCGCCTTCACGTTTGACCTTTCAAAGTGAGTCACTTCACACTTTTACAAATTGTGCTCCATATGTCACTTCTCAGGGCAGCTCTGCATCCTGTCAACGTCCTGCTGGAATCCACAACAACGTTCTATGGACCCCTTGCTTAATGGTATTGGTCTGTGGTGTGAAAAAGCTTGGGAACCCCTGCCCTGCCCTGTCCACAACACCACCAACCTTAGTGCCTTCTGCAAACTTACCAACTCAACCCTTCCACTTCCTCATCTAAGTCACATTCTAATGAAAATTATTTTAAAATTTGTTCTGTGTTCTTTTCTTATTCAGCTCAGGGTATTCGCATCAGCGTCTCCAGACAAAGGAGACACTGCTCATGTGTCAAGGCCACAAGAAAGCACTTTATTAGAACTAGCATGAATACAATGCAGGAAGAAAAACAAATGTCTACAGTAGTAAGTCAAAATAATACTTCACATCCAGTAAGCAGGCTGATCTCTGCATGTGGGAGAGGAGCCACAGATCTGACAATCTCACACACAGCCTGTTTTTCCCCTCTCTCACTCTAGCTCGGACTCGACATACTCCGACTCTCCCGACATTCTTGTCGCTATCTCCTTAGCACTAGCATCAGCCGGGACCTTGCCTAAGACAAAACTGTCCCACTTACACACAGAAAGTTCCCTGTTTTATACCCTTCAAAGCCTCTTACTCTGGCACTTTCCCATCCCTTGGTGGTGCCAGCTGAATCCCCCCTTTATCTTTTACAATCTTCAGCCCAGACAAACATGTTTTCACCACCTAACACAATTATGGCTGCAGACTTGTACTTCCTTGACTTTCTCAAAACATTGCTGTAGACTGCTTCCTGTGTACCTTTTCAAAACAATCCCACTCCAAGCTAGCACTGTTTTGTCTTACAGACTTCCATTTCATTTTAACATATACAAAGCAGGAATCACATTTAACTCTTTCCTTACAATCATTTATAACAATCACGAAAAGCAGGGGTCCCAGAACAGATCCCTATGGAACATCACTAATCACTGACCTCCAGATAGAATATGCTCCAAGAATCAGAATCAGAATCAGGATCAGGTTTATTATCACCGGCATGTGATGTGAAATTTGTGAACTTAGCAGCAGCAGTTCAATGCAATACATAATCTAGCAGAGAGAGAAAAAAAATAAATAAAATAAAACATAATAATAAATAAACAAGTAAATCAATTACATATATTGAATAGATTTTTAAAATGTGCAAAAACAGATGCACTGTATATTAAAAAAAGTGAGGTAAGGTGCAAAGCTTCAATGTCCATTTAGGAATCGGATGGCAGAGGGGAAGAATCGCTGAGTGTGTTCCTCCAGACTTCTGTACCTCCTACCTGATGGTAACAGTGAGAAAAGGGCATGCCCTGGGTGCTGAGGTCCTTAATAATGGACACTGCCTTTCTGAAACACCACTCCCTGAAGATGTCCTGGGTACTTTGTAGGCTAGTGCCCAAGATAGAACTCACTAGATTTACAACCTTCTGCAGCTTCTTTCAGTCCTGTGCAGTAACCCGCCCCCCCCCATACCAGACAGCGATGCAGCCTGTCAGAATGCTCTCCATGGTACAACTATAGACGTTTTTGAGTGTATTTGTTGACATGCCAAATCTCTTCAAACTCCTAAAAAAGTAAAGCTGCTGTCTTGCCTTCTTTATGACTACATTGATATGTTGTGACCAGGTTAGATCCTCAGAGATCTTGACACCCAGGAAGTTGAAGCTGCTCACTCCCTCCACTTCTGATCCCTCTATGAAGATTGGTATGTGCTCCTTCGTCTTACCCTTCCTGAAGTCCACAATCAGCTCCTTCCTCTTACTGACATTGAGTGCCAGGTTGTTGCTGCGGCACCATTCCACCCAGTTGGCATGTTTCACTCCTGTATGCCGTCTCGTCACCACTACCCTTTGCCTTCTGTAGTAAGACAATTCAAAATCCAGACAGCCAATTTTCCCTGGATCCCATGCCACCTGACTTTCTGAATGAGCCTATCATGGAGAACCTTAAAAAATGCTTTACTCAAATCCAGACACACCACATCCACCACTCTACCTTCATCCATTTGTTTTGTCTCTTCCTCAACAAACACAATCAGGTTTGTGAGGCATGACCTGTTCCTCACAAATACATGCTGATTATCCCTAATGAGGCCATGTTTCTCAAATGTTCATAGATTTTGTCTCAAACAAGAGGAAATCTGCAGATGCTGGAAATCCAAGCAACACACACAAAATTCTGGAGGAATTCAGCAGGCCAGGCAGCATCTATGGAAAAAGAGCACAGTCGACATTTTGGGCCGGGTTCCTTCAGCAGGACCAAAACATCAACTGTTTACACTTTTTCATAGATGCTGCCTGCCCTGCTGAGTTCCTCCAGCATTTTGTGTGTGTTGCATAGATCTTGTCTCTAAGAACCTCCCGTGATTAGCTCGGGTTAAATAAGGGGTTGCTGGGAGCCACGGCTTGAAAGGCTGGAAGAGACTGTTCCTCACTGTATCTCAATAAATGAATAAAGTATTAACTTCCTTGAACAACAGTTGCCATCCTCCAGTCCTCCGTTGTTTGTGGCTAGAGGAGACACAACAACAAAGGCATCTGTTAATCTTGCGAGACCATGGATCTGCGCCTGGAAAGTCTTCACTCTCCAGGGCACAGGCCTGGGCCAGGTTGTATGGAAGACCAGCAGTTGCCCATGCTGCAAGTCTCCCCTCTCCATGACACCGATGTTGTCCAAGGGAAGGGCATTAGGACCCATACAGCTTGGCACCAGTGCCGTCGCAGAGTAATGTGTGATTAAGTGCCTTGCTCAAGGATACAACACGTTCCCTCGCTGGGGCTCGAACTCACGACCTTCGGTCACTAGTTCAATGCCTTAACCACTTGGCCACATGCCCACACAGAGGAGACACAAAGATCCTTGTCAAAGAAGTAGGAGAAGTTAGAGCATGAGATAAAGAAACAGTAGTAAATGTTTTCACAGTAAAAGTAAATGAACCAACAGTGTGAAGGCAAGCCTAGCAATAGAGCTAATAGTCAGACATGTTGGTTCCTCTGATCTCATGGCGGAAGCAGATTGGACGTCAGAGGAATTGAACGGGTAGTTTGCATCAGTTTTTGTTCCAGGTGATGCAAATAACATAGGAATATAAATGGGGGATTGGAAAAGAGAGATGGATTCAGGTAAATCTATTATCAGCAAAGCAACGTTACTGAGCAAGTTGTTGGAACTGTGGGCTGACAAGTCATGATATCCTGATAGACTTCAGTTCAGGGTCTTAAAAGGAGTGGATACTGAGATAATGACTGCTTAATTTTCTAAAATTCCCCAGAAAATAGGAGCAGCAATGGCCCATCATGTCTGTGCTGACCATGAAGCCAATTTAACTAATCTCATCTGCTTGGGTGGTGGGGTGGAGATCCGTCTCTACTGAAGGAGGTATAAGGCGCTCCTTCCCTCTGCTAGCTTATAGGTCACCCTTGGGCAAGGCGTAGCACCCGCTTAAGCCCCCCGCCACCGGATCAGGGTCACGTGAAGCCATGGGAGCAGGTGGTGGATGGTCGTATGAGCAGCCGATGCATATCACAAGTCCTGGTGATGCAAACACTGACGCCAGGCAGGCAAGCTCTGAAGAGTGTCGATAGTGGCTGGAGTCACCCGTTTTGTAAAGACACTGCCCCGAAGAAGGCAATAGCAAACCACTTTGGTAGAAGAATTTGCCAAGAACAGTCATAGTCATGGAAAGACGATGATTGCCCACGTCATACTACACAGCACATAACAAACAAACATATGTCTGCACATGGTCCATATCCCTCCATTCACTGTCTATTCACAGGTGTGCCTAAATACCTCTACAGCAGCGCAGTGGTTTGCATAATGCTTTACTTCAGAGGTTGATAGGTTCTTAATTTGTAAAGGCTGCAAAGGTTACAGGGAGAAGGCAGGAGAATGGGGTAGAGAGGGATAATAAATCGACCATAAATCTGATGGAACAGAATCGATGGGCCAAACGGCGTAATTATGCTCCAATGTTTTAAGGTCTTCAAATGTCAGAGCATTTGGAGCAGATGAGAAGATTGGCCTAATTCTGGACTTCAACTACTGCACAGAGTCTTGTCATCTTCAGAAGTTTTCGGATGACTCTGCCATAGTTGGATGCATCAGCAAGGGAGATGAGGTTGAGTACAGGGCTACGGTAGGAAACTTTGTCACATGGTGTGAGCAGAATTATCTGCAGCTTAATGTGAAAAAGACTAAGGAGCTGGTGGTAGACCTGAGGAGAGCTAAGGCACCGGTGACCCCTGTTTCCATCCAGGGGGTCAGTGTGGACATGATGGAGGATTACAAATACCTGGGGATACGAATTGACAATAAACTGGACTGGTCAAAGAACACTGAGGCTGTCTACAAGAAGGGTCAGAGCCATCTCTATTTCCTGAGGAGACTGAGGTCCTTTAACATCTGCCGGACGATGCTGAGGATGTTCTGTGAGTCTGTGGTGGCCACTGCTATCATGTTTGCTGTTGTGTGCTGGGGCAGCAGGCTGAGGGTAGCAGACACCAACAGAATCAACAAACTCATTCGTAAGGCCAGTAATGTTGTGGGGATGGAACTGGACTCTCTGACGGTGGTGTCTGAAAAAAGGATGCTGTCCAAGTTGCATGCCATCTTGGGCAATGTCTCCCATCCACTACATAATGTACTGGGTGGGTACAGGAGTACATTCAGCCAGAGACTCATTCCACCGAGATGCAGCACAGAGCGTCATAGGAAGTCATTCCTGCCTGTGGCCATCAAACTTTACAACTCCTCTCTTGGAGGGTCAGACACCCTGAGCCAATAGGCTGGTCCTGGACTTATTTCCATCTGGCATAATTTACATATTACTATTTAATTATTTATGGTTTTATTACTATTTATTATTTATGGTGCAACTGTAACGAAAACCAATTTCCCCCGAGATCAATAAAGTATGACTATGACTATGACTATAATTCTGCTTTGTCTTATGGTCAAATGGTACAGAGTGAGGTTTTTAACCGCAGGCTCATATTTACCCTTCAGTCAGCAGCACTAACGAGAGTGCATTGCTATTTGTAAGAGCTTGCTGCTCAAGGATTTGATGGCACATTGCCAATATCACGAAAGTGACGGCAGTTCTGCACTGTGGAATATCCTGAAAGATCTCTAAAAATGACTCCATTTCACCAAGTTGTGTCTTTCCTCCTTTGCAGAAAAGCACCCCGTTTTCCGAGTGAATTGACTGAATTGTGCTTTTCCTTTGTTGACAGTTCTTGACACAATTGATGGTGTTCTGCGTGAACATTGTCAGCACTATATTCTGTGGACACTTGGGGAAAATCGAATTGGATGCTGTTTCACTTGCTACATCGGTGAGTTCATCAAAAGCGTGTGTCAAAAGTAGTGTTGATAGTCATTGTGATAGATGTAAAACTGAGATAGCTACACTGACACATGTTTTGCTCTTGTTCTATATTGGAACAGTTCTGGAAGTCGGTTTTTTCAACAATTTCTAAAGCACTTAAAATTAATTTACAACCTAATAAATTAACTGTGCTTTTTGGAATAATTCCTCAAAATATTCATGGTATTTCTGCGTCTGACCAATACGTTATTGCATTTGTTACATTGATAGCTAGGAGGGCCATTTTGTTGAAGTGGACAGATACATCAGCTCCCACTTTGTCACAATGGTTCTCTCAAGTGATGTTATGTCTTAGTTTGGAGAAAATTAGAAGTCGAACCTTTGAACCTTTATTTGATTTTGAGAAAAGATCGGGCTCATTTGCTCGTTATTATCATTTGAGTTAATTGATGTAATTTTTCCACGATCTAATTGTAAATTTTTTAGTATATTTTCTTTTCTTGCTGGCAGTTTGATGTTTATTTTTAGAAGCTTTTTGTATGACACATGGCTCCGGGGTTGTACACCTAATGGGTTCTTTTTTTTTCTCACTTTTCTGCTCAGTAGGTTTCTTTTGTTATCACAAAATTTTTTTTCAATCTTTAAGATGATGTCTTTTTTGAGACATGGTAAGTGTTGTTACTTCAATGTACTCGTTATCTGTCCTGTATAATATAACAATAAAAAGATTTGAAAAGAAAGAAAAGTGGTGTCAGATTTAGTTTATAGTTAATATAGTGCTTGTAAAATACAGGCAATGGATTGCAAAGTTAATACAGTACGGTAGGTGTTATATGTAAATGCACGCAGTATATGGAATAAGGTAGGTGATCTTGTGGCACAGTTAGAGATTGGCAGGTATGACGTTGGAGTCAGCACTGAGTCGTGACTGAAAGAAGATCATAGATGGGAGCTTATCACCCAAGGATACACATTGTATCAAAAGGGAAGGGAGGTAGGCAGAGAGGATAGGGTGACTCTTCAGTTAAAAATTGAAATCAGGTCCTTAGAAAGAGGTGACATAGAATTGGAAGATGTTGAATCCGTGTTGATAGAGTTAAGAAACTACAAGGGTAAAAAGACCCTGATGAGAGTTTTATACAGGCCTCTAAACAGTAGACAAGATTTGGGATATAAATTACAATGGGAGATAGAAAAGGCATATATTAATGGGAACGTTACAATAGTGATGGGGGATTTCACTATGCAAGTAGATTAGGGAAAATCAGGTTACAGCTGGATCCCAAGAGAGGGGATTTGTAGAATGCCTACAAGGTGGCTGTTTAGAGCAGCTTGTGGTTCAGCCCAGTAGGGAAAAGGCAATTCTGGATTGGATGTAATGAATCAGATTTGCTCAAGGAGCTTTAGGTAAAGGAACCATTAGGAGGTGGTGATGATAATATGATAAGATTCATTCTGCAGTTTGACAGGGAGAAGATAAAGACATCAGTATCAGCATTACAGTGGAGTAAAGGAAATTTCAGAGGCATGAGAAAGGAAATGGCCAAAGTTGATTGGCAGGGGACACTAGCAGGGATGATGGCAGAACAGCAATGGCTGGAGTTTTTGAGTGCAATTCTAAAGGCACAGGATGGATATATCCCAAAAATGAAGAAGTATTCTAAAGGAAGGATGAGACAAACATGGCTGACAAGTGAAGTCAAAGACAGCATAGAAGCAGAAGAGAGGGTATATAATATCGCAAAAATTAGTGGGAAGTTAGAGAACTGGGAAGATTTTAAAAACCAACAGAATGCAACTGTAAAAAACCATAAGGGGAGAAAAGATTAAATATGAAGTTAAGATGGTAGGAAGGTAGGAATAAGGTAGATGAACTTGCAGCACAGTTGCAGATTGGCAAGTATGATGTTGTAGACATCACTGACTCATGGCTGAAGGAAGACTATAGCTGGGAGCTTAAGGTCCAATGATATACATTGTATCAAACGGACAGGCAGGAAGGAAGAAGAGGCAATGTGCGTTGTTGGTAAAAAATGAAATCATAAGATTGGAAGGTGTTGAACCATTGTGGACAGAGCTAAGGAATTGAAAGGATACAAAGACCCTGATCGGCATTGTATACAGACCTCGACCCAGTAGTAAGAATGTGCCCTACAAATTACAATGGGAGATTAGAAAATGCATGCCAAAAGGGCAATGTTAGAAAGATCATGGGGGAATTTGAATACGCAGGTAGATTGGGAAAATCAGGTTGGTGCTGGATTCCAGGAGGGAGAGTTTCTAGAGTGCCTATGAGATGGCTTTGTAGAGCAGCTGGTGGTTGAGTCCACTAGGGGATCAGCTAATCTGGATTGGGTGTTGTGCAATGAACCAGAATTGGTTAGAAAGCTTAAGGTAAAAGAACCCTTAGAGGAAAGTGATCATAATATGATCGAATTCACCCTGAAATCAAATAGCTAAAGTCATATGTATCAGTATTACAGTGGAATAAAGGGAATTACAGAGGCATGAAAGAGGACTTGGCCAGAATTTACTGGAAAGGAACACTGGCTGGGATGATGGCAGAGCAGCAATGGCTGGAATTTCTGGAAACAATTCAGAAGGCACAGGATATTTACGTCCCAAAGAGGAAGTATTCTAAAGGAAAGATGACACAACCGTGACTAACAGGAGAAGTCAAAGCCAACACATAAAAGCCAAAGAGAAGGCATATAATAGAGTAAAAATTAGTGGGAAGTTAGAGGATTGGGAAGCTTTTAAAATCCAACAGAAAACAACTAAAAAAGTCATTTAGAAGGGAAAGATGGAATACGAAAGAAAGCTAGCCAAAAATATTAAAGAGGATACCAAAATTTTCTTCAGATTCATGAAGTGTAAAAGAGCAGTGAGAGTGGATATCGGACCGCTGGAAAACAATGCTGGAGAAGTAGTAATGGGGACAGTGAAATGGCAGATGAAATGAATAACTGAATAAGTATTTTGCATCAGTCTTCACTGTGGAAGACAATAGCAGTATGGTGGAAGTTCCAGATGTCAGGGGTCATGAAGTGTAGGAAGTTACCTTAAGTACGGAGGAAGTGATTGGGAAACTGAAAAGTCTGAAGGTGGATAAGCCACCTGGACCAGATGGTCTACACCCCAGGGTTCTGAAAGAGGTGCTGAAGAGATTGTGGAGGCAGTAGAAATTATCTTTCAAGAATCAAAGGGTTCTGGAATAGTTCCAGAAGACTGGAAAATTGTAAATGTCACTCCACTCTACAAGAAGGGAGAAGGACAGAAGAAAGGAAACTATAGGCCAGATAGTCTGACCTCAGTAGTTGGGAAGATGTTGTAGTCAATTATTAAGGATGAGATCTCAGGGTACTTAGAGACCCATTATAAAATAGGCCATAGTCAGCATGGTTTCCTTTAGGGAAAATCTTGCCTGACAAATCTTTTGGAATTATTTGAAGAAACGTCAAGCAGGATATACAAAGGGGAATCAGTTGATGTTGTGGGCTTGGATTTTCTGAAGGCCTTTGACAGGTCCCACACATGAGGCTGCTTAACAAGCTATGAGCCCATGGTATTACAGGAGAGATTCTAGCATGGTTGATTGGCAGGAGGCAAAGAGTGGAAATAAAGTGAGCCTTTTCTGCTTGGCTGCCAGAGAATATTGGCGTTCCACAGGGGTTTGTGTTGGGACCGATTCTTTTTACATTATATGTCAATGATTTGGACGATGGACTTGATGTTTTTCTTGCAAGTTTTGCAAATGATATGAAGATAGGTGGAGGAGCAGGTAGTTTTGAGGAAATAGACTATAGAAGGACTTAAACAGATTAAGAGAATGGCAAAGAAAAGGCAGATAGAATACAGTGTTGGGAAGTGTATGGTCATGCTTTGGTAGAAGAAATGAAAAGGTTGACTATTTTCTAAATGGAGAGAAAATACAAAAAAACTAAGACACAAAGGGACTTGGGATTCTTTGTGCAGGATTCCCTAAAGGTTAGTTTGCAGGTTGTGTCTGTGGTGAGGAAGGCAAATTCAATGTTGGCGTTCATTTCAAGAGGACTAGAATATAAAAGCAAGGATGTAATGTTGAGAATTTATAAAGCACTGGTGAGGCCTCATTTGGAGTATTATGAGCAGGCTTGGGTCCCCTGTGTTAGAAAGGATGTGCTGAAACTAGAGCAGGTTCAAAGGAGGTTCACAAAAATGATCCCAGGATTGAATCGCTTGGCATATGAAGAGCGTTTGATGGCTCTGGCCTGTATTCACTAGAATTCAGAAAAACGAGGGATGACCTCATTGAAACCTATTGAATGGTGAAAGGCTTTGATAGGGTGGATGTGGAGAGGATGTTTCCCATGGTGGGAGTATCCTCAGAATAGAGGGGCGTCCTTTTAGAACAGAGATGAGGAGGAATTTCTTTAACCAGAGAGTAGTGAATCTGTGGAATTCTTTGCCATAGGCTGTCATGGTCTGATCCGTGAAGTCCGCATTCCGGTTCATGGTCCAGTCCATCGATCCTTGTTCTGGGTTTTCCTGTTTTCTCCCTTGTTCTGTTGGGTGCCTTAATTGAGGCACCTGATTCTCATTTCAGTCTGGCACATAAATAACTCTGCAAAGCAGGGATTGTTTGCTGGACTTTTCCCTTCCCTTCCCTTCCCTTCTGAAACCTTCGCCTGCAACCTTGTCAAGTTCAGCCGCCGGAGTGAGACCCGAGCCTTGCCACACCAAGAGAAGGAACTATCTATCGTTGAGTTTGGAACTTTCTCTTTGTGTCTCCATGTTTAGTGTCCGTGTTCTGTCCCGGTCCTACATCCTGTGCTTCCCAAGGAGGGGTCCTGACTCTGTGTTCCCTGTGCTCAAATCTAAGGCTCTGTGTTCCTGTGTTCTAAGACCAAGTCCAGACGCCATGTTCCAGCCCTGTCCAAGTCTGAGCTTCGTGTCCTCATCCAGTTCTGGAGAGTCCTCTCCCAGCCTGATGCCTGAGTTCCCTCGCCCTGTCCAAGCCATGTCCAAGAACCTCGTCCTGTCCGTGTGCCTCATCCTGTGCAGGAGTTCCACGTCCTGTCCCTGTGCCACATCCTAGTCCTGAGTCTCAACCAAGACCCGGGTTCCGCGTCCTTGTCCAGACTCTGGTTCCAGAGTTCCGAGTTCCTATCCCAGGCTCCTTGTTCCTCCTTCCACGTCCGGGTCCCGTGCTTCCAGCCCAAGTCCTAGCCCAGGCCCTGAATCCTAGTCTCGTCCAGGGCCTCTGTCAATGTCCAGTGTCGTTTCTTCCTGACTCCCCTTGCTTTCTTGCCAAACCTAGTCTTGTTCCTAGAACTGCAGTGTCTCTGTCTTGCATTTGGGTCTGCTCCCAGCGCCCCCTTGTAACACAGGCAGCTGTGGAGGCCAAGTCTTTATGTATATTTAAGGCAGGAGTTGATAGATTCTTGATTGGTCAGGGCATGAAGGGATACAGAGAGAAGGCAAGAGTTTGGGACTGAGGAAAATTGGATCAACCATGATGAAACCATTTTCTTCAGCAGTTGAGCAGGGCATGACTGCGCAAGCACGTGTAAGTCGGCTCGTAAGGCAGCGGGAATATTTAAAAGAGAGAAGTTTGTGGAAGTCGGTCATTTTCTTCGGCAGTTGAACGGGGCACGACTGCACAAGCGCGTGTAAGTTGGACCATGAGGCAGCGGGAGTATTTAAAAGAGTGCAGTTTGTGGAAGTTGGTAATTTTCTTCAGCAGTTGAATGGGGCACGACTGCGCAAGCATATGTAAGTCGGACCGTGAGGCAGTGGGGGTATTTAAAAGAGAGCAGATTAACAGAGCGGGCGACGGAGTAGAGGGAGACAGAGTAGGAAGGCTTTGGCTCCTCAGGCTTCGGCGAGCAGAGGTTGAGGAAGAGCTTCACTCCAAGTGAGGTAAGGCCGGGTAAGTTCCTTTAATAAATCTAATTACCTTAAGAGTAGGTAATGGAGGCAGCAGTTAGGGCAGTTGAGTGCTCCGTTTGCAGGATGTGGGAAGTCAGGGCGAGCACAATCGTCCCTGATGACTACACCTGTAAAAGGTGCATCCAGCTGCAGCTCCTGACAAACCGAGTTAGGGAACTGGAGCTGGAGCTGGATGAACTTTGGATCATTCTGGAGGCAGAGGCAGAAATAAACAGGAGTTACAGGGAGATAGTCACCCCTAAGAGTCAACAGGTAGCTGAGTGACTGTCAGGAGAAGGGAGGGGAATAGACAGAACGAGCAGAGCACTCCTGTGGCTGTTCCCACCAATAATAAGTACATCGTTTTGGATACTGTTGATGGGGACGACCTACCAGGGACAAGTTGCAGTGGTTGCGTCTCTGGCACCGAGATGGGACCCTCAGCTCAGAAGGGAAGGAGAGAAAAGAGGAGAGCAGTAGTGACAGGGGATTCGATAGTTAGGGGGACAGATAAGAGGTTCTGTGGAAGAGATCGAGAATCCCGGATGGTCTGTTGCCTCCCTGGTGCCAAGGTCCGCAATATCTCGGATCGAGTTCTCGGTATTCTCAAGAGGGAGGGTGAGCAGCCGGATGTTGTGGTCCATGTAGGGACCAAATGATGTGGGTAGGAAGAGTGAGGAGGTCCTGAAAGGTGAGTTTAGGGAGTTAGGAGCCAAGTTAAAGGACAGGACCTCCGGGATAGCAATCCCAGGATTGCTACCAGTGCCACGTGCAGGCCGGTTTAGAAATAGTAAGATAACGCAGATCAACACGTGGCTGAAGGCATGGTGCTGGAGGGAGGGCTTCAGATTTATAGATAATTGGGCAGTTTTCCAGGGAAGGTGGGACCTGTTCCAGCGGGACGGTTTACATCTGAACTGGAGGGGGACAAATATTCTTGCGGGTAGGTTTGCTAGAGAGGCTTCAGTGGATTTAAACTAGATACAAGGGGGAAGGGGAAACAAGAGTGTAGGAACAGATACAGGGAAGAAGGAAGAAAAAGAAAATAGTAAAATTGTTTGCACAGTTAGTGATAAACAGAAAGTAAGAGGTAGAAAATTTCTTAAATGCATTTATTTAAATGCTAGGAGCATTGTAAGAAAGGTGAATGAGCTTAAAGCATGGATTGATACCTGGAAGTATGATGTGGTAGCTATTAGTGAAACATGGTTACAGGAGGGGTGTGATTGGCAACTAAATATTCCTGGATTTCAATGCTTCAGGTGTGATAGAATTGGAGGGACAAGAGGGGGAGGGGTTGCATTGCTTGTCAGAGAAAATATTACAGCAGTGCTCTGGCAGGATAGATATAGAGGGCTCGTATAGGGAGGCTATTTGGGTGGAATTGAGGAATGGGAAAGGTGCAGTAACTCTTATGGGGGTGTATTATAGACCACCAAATGGGGATCGAGCATTGGAGGAGCAAATTTGTAAGGAAATAGCAGATAGTAGTAGTAGGCACAAGGTTGTGATTGTGGGAGGTTTTAATTTTCCACACATAGACTGGGAAGCCCATACTGTAAAAGGGATGGATGGTTTGGAGTTTGTAAAATGTGTGCAAGATAGTTTTTTGCAGCAATACATAGAGGTACCAACGAGAGAAGGGGTAGTGTTGGATCTCCTGTTAGGGAATGAGATAGGTCAGGTGACTGAGGTTTGTGTTGGGGAGCACTTCGGGTCCAGTGATCACAATGCTACTAGTTTCAATATAATTATGGAGAAGGATAGATCTGGACCCAGGGTTGAGATTTTTGATTGGAGAAAGGCTAGCTTTGAGGAGATGCGAAAGGATTTAGAAGGAGTGGATTGGGACAACTTGTTTTATGGGAAGGATGTAATAGAGAAATGGAGATCATTTAAAGGTGAAATTTTGAGAGTACAGAATCTTTATGTTCCTGTTGGGTTGAAAGGAAAAGTTAAAAGTTTGAGAAAGCCATGGTTTTCAAGAGATATTGGAAACATGGTTGGGAAAAAAAGAGAGATCTACAATAAATATAGACAGCCTGGAGTAAATGAGGTGCTTGAGGAATATAAGGACTGTAAAAAGAATCTTAAGAAAGAAATTAGAAAAGCTAAAAGAAGATATGAGGTTGCTTTGGCAAGTAAGGTGAAAATAAATCCCAAGGGTTTCTACCGTTATATAAATAGCAAAAGGATAGTGAGGGATAAAATTGGTCCCTTAGAGAATCAGAGTGGACGGCTATGTGTGGAGCCAAAAGAGATGGGGGAGGTTTTTAACAATTTCTTTTCTTCAGTATTCACTAAGGAGAAGGATATTGAATTGTGTAAGATAAAGGGAATCGGGTAGGGAAGTTATGGAAACTATGATGATTAAAGAAGAAGTAATACTGGAGCTTTTAAGGAATATAAAAGTGGATAAGTCTCCGGGTCCTGACAGGATATTCCCTAGGACATTGAGGGAAGTTAGTGTGGAAATAGCAGGGGCTCTGACAGAAATATTTCAAATGTCATTAGAAATGGGGATGGTGCCAGAGGATTGGCGTATTGCTCATGTGGTTCCATTGTTTAAAAAGGGTTCTAAGAGTAAACCTAACAATTATCGGCCTGTGAGTTTGACGTCAGTGGCGGGTAAATTGATGGAAAGTATTCGTAGAGATGGTATATATAATTATCTGGATAGACAGGGTCTGATTAGGAACAATCAACATGGATTTGTGCGTGGAAGGTCATGTTTGACAAATCTTATTGGATTTTTTGAAGAGGTTACTAGGAATGTTGACGAGGATAAAGCGGTGGATGTTGTCTATATGGACTTCAGTAAGGCCTTTGACAAGGTCCCATACAGAAGGTTGGTTAGGAAGGTTCAATTGTTAGGTATTAATATTGAAGTAGTAAAATGGATTCAGCAGTGGCTGGGTGGGAGACGCCAGAGAGTGGTGGTGGAAAACTGTTTGTCAGATTGGAAGCCGATGACTAGTGGTGTGCCTCAGGGATCTGTACTGGGTCCAATGTTATTTGTCATATACATTAATGATCTGGATGATGGGGTGGTAAATTGGATGAGTAAGTATGCAGATGATACTAAGATAGATGGAGTTGTGGATAATGAAGTAGGTTTTCAAAGCTTGCAGAGAGATTTAGGCCAGTTAGAAGAGTGGGCTGAAAGATGGCAGATGGAGTTTAATGCTGATAAATGTGAGGTGCTACACTTTGGTGGGACTAATCAAAATAAGACATACATGGTAAAAGGTAGGGCATTGAAGAATGCAGTAGAACAGAGGGATCTAGGAATAATGATGCATAGTTCCCTGAAGGTGGAATCTCATGTGGATAGGGTGGTGAAGAAAGCTTTTGGTATGCTGGCCTTTATAAATCAGAGCATTGAGTATAGGAGTTGGGATGTAATGTTGAAATTGTACAAGGCATTGGTGAGGCCAAATTTGGAGTATTGTGTACAGTTTTGGTCACCAAATTATAGGAAAGATGTCAACAAAATAGAGAGAGTACAGAGAAGGCTTACTAGAATGTTACCTGGGTTTCGTCACCTAAGTTACAGAGAAAGGTTGAACAAGTTGGGTCTATATTCTTTGGAACGTAGAAGGTTGAGGGGGGACATGATAGAGGTATTTAAAATTATGAGAGGGATAGATAGAGTTGACGTGGATAGGCTTTTTCCATTGAGAGTGTGGGAGATTCAAACAAGAGGACATGAGTTGAGAGTTAAAGGGCAAAAGTTTAGGGGTAACATGAGGGGGAACTTCTTTACTCAGAGAGTGGTAGCTGTGTGGAATGAGTTTCCAGCAGAAGTGGTTGAGGCAGGTTCGATGTTGTCATTTAAAGTTAAACTGGACAGCTATATGGACAGGAAAGGAATGGAGGGTTATGGGCTGAGTGCAGGTCGGTGGGACTAGGTGAGAATAAGAGTTCGGCATGGACTAGAAGGGCCGAGATGGCCTGTTTCCGGGCTGTAATTGTTATATGGTTATATGGAAAACAAGAGCAGATTTGATGGGCCAGAATGGCCTATTTCTGCTTTTATACTTTATGGTCTTATGGTAAGCTAACCAATAATATAAAAGAGATATCAAAAGTTTATTTTCAGAAATACAGGTATAAAGAGTAAAAAAGAGACACAAGTGAATATTGGGCCACTGGAAAATGATGCTGGAGACGTAGTAATTGGGGACAAAGGAATGGTGGATCAACTTAAGTATTTTGAAGTGGAGCCATTTTATTGAAGTGGAAGGATTCTAATCCACCTACAGTCTTTTACTGTCTCTCCTCCATTATGTCCTGTTTAAGTTTAGAGAAAATAAGAAGTCCGACATTTGATGCATCCTTTAAATTTGAGCAAATCTGGCGACCTTTTATCCAATATTTTCATTTAATTTGATTTATTACTCCTTCAATCTTTTTTTTCAGAAGTTTTAGATTTGATCAGAAAGTCTTTTTTGTTTGGTCATATCCTCAATGTGGACTGCCCAGTCCCTTTATTTTGTTTTTTGTTTTTTTTTATAGTGTAGTGGGGTTTTTTTTCTCTTCATTTAAAACCCAATGTTTTTTCTTTTCTCTTCATAAACTGATAAGAGGAGAATTGCTATTTTCATTTTTTTCATTATACAGTATATTTTATACTAGTTTAACAGTATCTATGATTTTGACAATGTCTATCTTAATCTCGGTTTATATTGTTACTGATGCATATATTTGAAATAACTCTCCTCTTGATTGTATTTATGCTCCTATTAAATCAAAAAAAGATTAATAAAGAAAAGAAATAAGAGTATTTTGTGTCAGTCTTCATTGTGGAAGACACTAACAGGATGCCAGAAATTCAAGAGGGTCAGGCAGCAGAAGTAAATGTAATTGCTATTACTAAGAGAAGGTGTTTGGGAAGCTGAAAGGCCTGAAGATAGATAAATCACCTGGTCCAGATGTGCTACACCCCGGGGTTCTGAAAGGAAGCTGAAGAGATTATGGAGGCATTAGTAATGGCCTTTCAAGAATCACTAGATTCTGGAATGGTTCCAGAGGACTGGAAGATTGCAAATGTCACTCTACTCTTTAAGAAGGGATGAGGTAGGAAAAAAATAAATTATAAGCCAATTGGCCTGACTTCAGTGGTTGGGAAGATATTGGAGTCCATTATTTAGGATAAGGTTTTGGGGTACTTGAAGGTGCATGATAAATTAGTCCAAAGACAACATGGTTTCCTTAAGGGAAATCTTGCCTGACAAATCTGTTGGAATTCTTTGAGGAAATAACAGGCAGGATAGACGAAGGAGAGTCAGGGGATGTGGTTTACTTGGATTTTCAGAAGGTCTTTGACAAGATGCCGCACGTGGTGCAGCTTAACAAGATAAGAAGAGCCCGTAGTATTACAGGAAAGATACTAACTGGATAGAAGATTGGCTGACTGGCAGGAGGCAAAGAGTGGAAATAAATTAGGTCTATTCTGGTTGGCTTTCGGTGTTCCACAGGGGTCGATGTTGTGACCACTTCTTTACACACTATATGTCAATGATTTGGATGATGGAATTGATTACTTTGTGGCCAAGTTTGCAGACAATACAAAGATGGGTGGAGGGGCAGTTAATGTTGAGGACGCACGGAGTTTGCAGAAGGACTTGGTCAGATTGGGAGACTGGGCAAAGAAATGGCAGATGGAATACAGTGTCGGGAAGTGTATGGTCATGCACTTTGGTAGAAGGAATAAAGGCATTGACTACTTTCTAAATATGGGTAAAATTCAGAAATCAGAGCTGCAAAGGGACTTGGGAGACCTTGTGCAGGATTCCCTAAAGGTTAACTTGCAGGCTGAGTCAACAGTAAATGAATACAATGTTAACGTTCATTTTGAGAGGATTAGAACATATGAGTAGGGCTGTGATGCTGAGGCTTTATAAGGCATTGGACAGATTGCACTTGGAGTATTGTGAGCTGGTTTGGGCCCCTCATCTCAGAAAAGATGTGCTGGCATTGGAGAAGATCCAGAGAAGGTTCATGAAAATGATTCTGGGAATGAAAGAGTTAATATATAAGGAGATTTGATGGCTCTGGGCCTGTACTTGCTGGAGTTTAGAAGAATGTGGGTGGGGGGGATTCTCAATAAAATCTATTGAAAATTGAAAGACAAGATAAAGTGGATGTGGAGAGCATGTTTCCTATAGTGGGGTAGTCTCGAACTACAGGGCACAGCCTCAGAATAGAAGGGCATTCATATAGAAAAGAGATGAGAAGGAATTTCATTAGCCAGAGGGTGGTGAATCTGTAGAATTCATTGCCACAGATTGCTGTTGAGGCCAAGTCATTGAGTATATTTAAAGCGGAGGTTGACAGGTTCCTGATTAGTCAGGACAAGGGGAAGGCTGGAGAATGGGGTTGAGAGGGTTAATATATCAGCTATGATGATATGGCGAAGCAGACTCGATGGGCCGAGTGGCCTATTTCTGCTCCTTTGTCTTATCATCTTGTAGTATAAAAAGACAGGGGGCAGAGGGCGAAGCCAAACCTGGCAGGTGACAGGGAAGGGGGTTGGAGGGAGAGTGGGAATGATGTGAGAAGCTAGGAGGTGATAGGTGGAAAGGAGAAATGGAATCTAATAGGAAAGGACAGTGGATCATGGAATGATGGGAAGGAGGAGGGGAGTGGGTTTGTTATATTGTTCATGGTAAGGTTTCTTTTTGCAACACAACAGTTATCCACTTTGCTAAATTTTTCCTTCCCTTTTCCGCAGGTGATCAGCGTTTCGGCTCTCTCTACTGGTTCGGGGCTGGCCGCAACATGTGACACACTCTTTTCTCAGGTGAGTGCAGGTGTACCCCAAGCCTATATTCTTTAGTCGCAAGCAAGGACATTTCTTTAATTCCAACGGCTCCTGTGGCTCTCATAAGGGGTGACAATGTGATAGTTACTGCTGCAGAACATCCAGAGGATCTACTGATCAGAGATATGGGTCCAAATCTGATTATACCAGGCATTGGAATATAGACTTACAACCTCATCCAATTACTGCTATCTTTGGACCACCAATGATAGACTTAAATAATTTAACCTCTTCATCACGAAGGATGATTGCATTTCTTACTTTAATGGCTAGAAGGTCCATTTTGTTGAATTGGAAAGAGATTAACCCTCCTAATGTATTTCATTAGTTTTCAGAAACTATGGTGTGTTTGAATTTGGAGAAAATTAGAAGTGCAGTCTATGACCCATTAAGTTTGAAAAAACTTGGAGGCCATTCATTCAGCATTTTCATTTGATGTAATTTGATCATTTTCAAACTTGTTTTATCTCTCTGTACTGTTGTTGGAGGGGAATGGAGTCGTCGACACTGAGGTTTTCTTCTTTTCCATTTTTAAGTTGTTAGTTTTGCCCAAGTCTTTTAGTTTAGTTGATTAATTTTGTTTTTCTTTGGGGATGAGGTTTGTTTCTTTTTTTGCTTTGTTTTTTTTTCTTTTTCATGATTTTTTTTCCAGTTTTTTTTTGCTTTGTATTATCCGTTGTTAGTTCTACATGATTGGGAGCTTTGTTAATTTACACTATTTGATTTTACATTTACTTTTTTTAAGTGTAACAATATATTTCCTACTATCTGTATTATTGCTATGTTTTGTCTCTATATTTTGAAATTAATAAAAAGATTGAAAAAGAAAGGAGTTTATGGTCTACTAAGACACTCTTTATCCAGGAATGTGGACTCACTAATTACTCCTGGATTAAAGAGTCAACCATGTTTATGGATCTGGAGTAACATACAGACCAAGCCACATTAAGTACACCCAGAGGTTACTTTATTCGGTACATCTGTTCACCTGCTCATTAATGCAAATAACTTACCAGCCAATCATGTGCCAGCAACTCAATGCATAAGAGATTGCAGATGTGGTCAAGAGGTTTAGTCACGCACACAAAATGCCGGAGGAGCTCAGAAAGTCAGCCAGCATCTATGGAAATAAACATAGAGTCGACATTTCGGAACCAGACCCTTCTTTGGGACTCGAAAGGAAGGGAGAGGACACCAGAATAAAGAGGTGTGGGGAAGGGAAAAGGTTCAGTTGTTGCTCAGAGCAAACATCAGAATGGGGAAGAAATGTGATCTCAGTGACTTTGACCCTGGAATGATTGTTGGTACCAAGACAGGGTAGTTTGAGTGTCTCAGAAACTGCTGATTTTCACGCACAGCAGTCTCTTGAGTTTACAGAGAGTGGTGTGAAAAACAGAAAGCATTCAGTGAGCAGCAGTTCTGTGGGTAAGAACACCTTGTTAATGAGAGAGTTTGGAGGAGAATGGCCAGACTGGTTCAAGCTGACAAGAACACGACAGTAACTCAAATAACCACACATTACAACAGTGGTGTGCAGGAGCATCTCTGAATGCACAACATGTCGACCCTAGAAGTGGATGAACTACAGGAGATACTGAATAAAGTGGCCACTGTGTGTATGTCAGGTTTACTTCACTGATCACCACAGCAGAACAGATCTGCTTTGACAGCAATTCAATAGTTTCATGGTCACTGTTACTAAGACTAGCTTTTTTAAAAATTCCATACTCTGTTAGTGACTTGAATTTCAATTATTCAGTTCCCACGATGGTTGAGAGGTCTGGTCTCTGGTTCTGTAACTACTATATGCCAAATTAATTTGGAAAGAAGAGTTCATGATTATGAAGACACGTAGTCCTCTTTTATTGTCATTTAGTAATGCATGCATTAAGAAATGATAGATTATTTCCTCCAGTGTGATATCACAAAACACAGGACAAACCAAGATTGAAAAAACTGACAAAACCACATAATTATAACATATAGTTACAAACAGTGTAACAATACCATAACTTGATGAAGAAGTCCGTGAGCACAGTAAAGTTCAAAGTTTCTCAAATGTCCTACATCTCACACAGACGGGAGAAGGAAGAAAAACTCTCCCTGCCATGCCGACCACAATCCGACTCTGAGTCATCCGAAAACTTCGAGCTCTGATCAGCTGTCCGACACCGAGTACTGAGCGCCATCTCTGTCCGAACGATTCGACCTCCTTCTCGGTCGCCAAAAGCAGGCAAGGCCGGGGATTTTGAGGCCTACCCTCCGAAAGATTCCCGACCACACAGTAACGACAGCAGCGGACGGGCGTTTCAGAAATTTCTCCAGATGTTCCTCTGTGCTTTCACGTCCATTCTCCATCAAATCAGAATTGTCCACGGCCCCTATTTAACGGATACAATATCACTTTTTCCGGAGAGCTGCGCACGTGTGGCGCGCTGCCATCTTCTCCTCCCGCCTATCTATCCTCATACCTCGGAACGGTTGTGCTCTGGGAAATCCAAGATTTCCTGTAATGCTGCACTTTGATAAAACAAACTGTTTCTTTGGCCATTTGTGTTTATTTAGTTATTTTTTCTCATATAAATTCCATAAGAGCAAATTTTAATTTCATATCTGGGATTTTTTGGGTAGTGACTTGTGAACTTTGTAAGGGTATGTTTCCGTTACACAAACTGCTGTAACACTCATAGCGTCTGTGAAATTACCAAAACCCTCTAGGCCAAGGACATCGCTCTGCCTTGGTGACCTTGTCTGGTCTAATACGAAACGCTCTCAGTTTGGGATCCAGCGTTGAGAGAAATAAGACGATGCACAATGACTTTAAGCCACTAATCAATTTACTTGAGGGAAAATAAGCAATACGATACTTATCTAAAGAAAGGCCAGCGGGCCCCAAGTGGGTTCATTCCTTCTTCTGTCCCCGACACTGCTTGTGACACAGTCCCTCTGTAAGTTGGAGTGGTTGTGTTTGCTCCCAGTTATACTCTTCTGAGGCAGCAATTCCCAACCTGGGGTCCACAGACCTCTCGGTTAATGGTAAGTGTCTATGACACAAAAGAGGTTGGGGTAAGTGATCCCTTGCACAAGCAAGTTCTCCTTCCGCACAGATTGCCACCGTGCCCTGACAGAGTTCAGCGACACGAGCGAGTTCAGTGATATGGTAAATCTAACGTAGCATATCTCACCGTGTTCCGCAATCCATGTTTCAAAATGACATCACAGAGCAATTGCCATTGTGTGACTTTCCATTTTATCCTACCGTATTTACCAACTCTGAAATAGGATCAAAGAGCAAAACAGCACAGATACAGGTCCTTGGGCTCAACGTGACCAAAATGACCATGGACCCCACTCAGCTGGTCCCAATTCCCTGCATTTGGCCCATATCCCCTTGCCACACCCCTGCATGTACCTATCCTAGTGCCTCCTAAATGATACCTGTCTCAACTACTTCTCTGGCAGCTGTTCCATGATCTTGCCACTCTCTGCGTGAGAAAGTTGCCCCTTGAGTCTCTTTTAAATTGCTCCCCACTCACCCTAAATCTATACCCCTTAGTTGTGGACTCCCCTACTCTGGGGAAAGACTCTTATCATCCATCTTATCTACACCATTCAAAATTTTAGTCAAAGTCAAAGTAAATTTATTATTGAAGTACATATATGTCAGCATATACTACCTGGAGATTCATTTTCTTGCAGGCATTTACAGGAAAATAAAGAAATACAATAGAATTTATGAAAAGCTATACGTAAGAGTGATCATCACTCAAGTTGAGAATGAATATGACAACCTAAGGGGGTTGTCTATTGATGGGTGCTCAAGTGGCCAATCCAGGATCTGCATATTCTGTTGCAGTGCGGGCAAGATTAAGTTGGGGATTTTTGTTGTTCAGTCCCACCTTTCGTAACTGCTGCTTGTTGTCAGCAGCACAACGGGGGCCGTTCTCTCTTAGTGCAGCTCCCTTCTGGGCAGATTTCCTCCAGGTGTAAGTACTGAGTGCAATTTCTTAGTTGTAATGTAGAATTCCTTCGGACTGATTTTGATGTTGTCCTTGAAGCGTTTCCTTTGCCCACCACGGGCTCACTGACCTTCCTTCAACTGGGCATAAAGGGTCTGCTTGGGGAAACGTGAGTTAGGCATCCAGGAAGCATGATGTAAACAAAGACTGACAAATAACCAATTGTAAAAGGAGACACATTGCACAAATAATTTAAAAAAAGCATTTGTATGAGGCTATGCCTCATTCTCCTACTTTCTAAGGAATAAAGGTGTAGCCTGGCCAACATCCTCCTAGAACTCAGGCCCTGAAGTTCTGATGACATTCTTATAAATCCTTTCTGTACACTTTACAGTTTAACCATATTTTTCTCACAATTGAGGACCAAAAATGTACATGGTATGCCAAAGAGCAAGAGCGTGTTGAGGACTGGACAGCAACCATCACGGGCAAAGCCCTCCCTTGCATTGAGCACATTTACACAAAGCGCTGTCACAGGAAAGCATCATCCATCATCAGGGACCCCCACCACCCAGGTCATGCTCTCTTCTCACTGCTGCCATCAGGAAGAAGGTACAGGAGCATCAGGACTCACACCACCAGATTCAAGAGCAGTTATTACCCCTCAACCATCACACATCAAAGTTGCTGGTGAACGCAGCAGGCCAGGCAGCATCTCTTTGATGTGTGTTGCAGAATTCCTCATGATTACCCCTCAACCATCAGGCTCTTGAACCAGAGGGGATAACTTCACTCAACCTCACTTACCCCATCATTGAAATGTTACCACAACCTATGGACTCACTTTTAAGGACTCTTTATCTCATGTTCTTGATATTTACTGCTTATTTATTTATTATTATTATTTCTGTCTTTTTATATTTGCACAGTTGTCTTTTTCACACTGGTTGAACAGTGTGTTTATTTTATTGATTCTATTAAAGTTATTCTAGTATGGATTTGTTGAGTATGCCCACAAGAAGGTGAATCTCAGGGTTGTTAATGGTGACAGATACGCAGTTTGATAATAAACTTAACTTGTCTTTTTGTTTTCAGACGCACGGCAGTAAGAACTTGAAGAGGATCGGTGTGATTCTTCAGCGAGGGATCCTCTTCCTTATGATCTTCTGTTTCCCCTGTTGGGCTCTTCTTATCAACACTGAACACATCCTGCTGGCGTTTAAGCAGCCTCCTGAGGTGGTCAAGTGAGGGTCCTTATAAATTTCACTAAACGACCGTGGTTACTTGTATGTCACTATTTTTTACAGGAGTTGCCGGCGTGACGGAGTAGCCAATGCAGGCGTACAGGATGGACATAAGGAGAAAGTGTCCACGGTGCCCAGGGACATTACACACCGACTGTTGCTCACGAGCTTTCCCCGTGGCACCAGAGCCTAGCAGTTAGTGCAATAGTACAATACCAATGATTTCCCAACGAACTACGCACCCCCCCCATCGGGGTTTGATTCCCACCACCATCTGTAAGGAGTTTGTACGTTCTCCCCGTAACTCTGTGGGTTCCCTCCAAGTGCTCTTGTTTCCTCCCACAGTCCAAATATGTAAGCGTTAGAGTTAGTAAGTTGTGGGCACGCTAAGTTGGTGCTGGAAGCATAGAAACACTGACAGGCTGCACCAGTACAATCATTGCTGATTTGGCATTGCGTTTCACTGTATGTTTTGACCTACATGTAACAAATACAGCTAATCTGATCTTTCTCTTTCTCTTTCCCCCTTTCTTTCTCCCTCATCCTTTCTCTCTCTCTCTTCTGCGTTCTTTCTTCCCCTCTCTCTCTTTCTCTTCCTAATTCATTCCCTCCCTTGCTTTTCCTTCCCCTCTCATTTTCCTTATTCTCACTCTTTAGTCTACCTTATTCTAATTCCTTTTGTCCTGCTCTGTCCTCCTAACTCTTCTGTTCGCTCTGCTCCTCCTCATTTCCCTTCTCTTGTTCACTTTCCCACTCTCCTCTTTCTCATTCTCATTCTCTGACTCTGTCTCATTCTCTCTCTCTCTCTCTCTCTCTCTCTCTCTCTCTCCTTTCTCACCCGCACTCTACATGATCTATTCCCCTGTGGAGAGGTGTCCAACATTCATTTGGTAAAATCCTGGTGCAGTTTGCATCTTGAGACTCTACAACTCACGTTCCCACTGTTATTTACTTTGTTTTATTATTCGTCGTCTTTCGCACATTGGTTGTTTGTTGGTTCTTATTTATGTATCTTTTTTTGTAAATTCTATTGTATTTCTTTATTTTCCTGTAAATGTCTATAAGAAAATTAATCTCAAGGTACTATATGGTGATATATATGTAGTTTGATAATAAAGTTAATTGACTTTAATGTATCCAAAATTCAACCTGTAGCCCCACAATCCCAAATCTCCATCCTCTACGTCACTAGCCTGTTGAACCCTGCCGTCTGTTGCGTTCGACTGATCACGTTTGAATTGTAGTTTTCCTGCTTTTACCAGTGCCTTCAATTTCTCAAACAGATTAACAACATTGTACGTGAAGATATTCCTACCTGCCCTCCCTGTAAGTAAAGCATTGCAATTAACACAAGCAAAGTGATACAAATTTGATAGTAATTTTGGAAATACTCAACAGCTCAGGCAGCGTCAATGGGGGGGGGAGCAGAGAAATAGCTAATATATCATATCAACACACATAAGATGCTGGAGGGACTCAGAGGTCAGGCAGCGTCGATGGAGAGCCTCACTACAGGAAAGACGTGGGAACTATAGAAAGGACACAGAGGAGATTTACAAGGATGTTGCCTGGATTGGGGAGCATGCCTTATGAGTGAATTTGGCCTTTACTCCTTGGAGCGACAGAGGATGAGAGGTGACCTGATAGAGGTGTACAAGATAATGAAAGGCATTGGTCGTGTGGATAGTCAGAGGCTTTTTCACAGGGCTGAAATGGCTAGTGCGAGAGGGCATAGTTTTAAGGTGTTTGGAAGTAGGTACAGAGGAGATGTCGGGGTAAGTTTTTTTTACACAGAGAGTGGTGAGTGCGTGGAATGGGCTGCTGGCGGCGGCGGTGGAGGCGGAAACGATAGGGTCTTTTAAGAGACTCCTGGATGGCTACATGGAGCTTAGAAAAATAGAGGGCTAGGTAGTTCTAAGATTAAGGACATGTTCGGCACAGCTTTGTGGGCTGAAGGGCCTGTATTGTGCTGTAGGTTTTCTCTGTTTCTATATTTATATCAGGACTGGACTGGAAAGGAAGGGGGCAAAAACCAGAAAAGGAAGGTAGGGGGAAGGGAAGGAGTACAAGCTGGCAGGTGATAGGTGAGGGGGAAGGTGAGTGTGTGTATGAAGTAAGGGAAGGGATAGGTGGAAGAGGTAAAAGGCTGAAGAAGAAGAAATCTAATAGGAGATGGTAGCGGGCACGACCTTCTTATTCTGGCTTCTGCCCCCTTTCTTTCTAGTCCTGATGAAAGATCTTGGCCCAAAACTTGGACTGTTCAATCCACTTCGTTGATGCTACCTGACCTGCTGAGCTCCTTCAGCATTCTGAGAGTGTTGCTCAAGATTTTCAGCATGTGTTGTGTTTAATATTTCAAGTCAATGACCCTTGAGCAGAACCAGGGAAGAGCAGAGGTATAATTAGTTTTAAAGCCAAAGGAGAGAGGGAGATGAAACAACTAAAACAAGAAAATTTGTATTTCTTCATCAGTTTGTGGTCAGAAACCTTCTAGGTACAGTTACTGATTAACAAGTCTGAAGAATATTGAGTACACATTAAAGATACATCTGAAGATAGTGCCTGTAATATTACCTAATGCTGTGGTATTAATATCGTCACAGGAGGTGCTCTCTATGAAAGTAAATGAGGAGATGTTAGAGGGAGAGCGATTCACTTCAATTAACCTGAATAAATTCTTAGTTTGCAATTTGAACTCAAAGTCAAAGGCAATGCCTCAAAAAGGTGGTATCTGTCATTAAGGACCCCCATCAACCAGCACATGCTGCCTTCTCAATGCTGCTGTCAAGGAGGAGGTACGGGAGCCTGAAGGCACACACTCAATGTTCCAGGAACAGCTTCTTCCCCTCTTGCCATCAGATTTCTGAATGAACAATGAACCCATGAACACTTTCTCACCATTTTTTTGCTCTCTTTTTACATTACTTATTTAATATGTACAGTATATATGCAGTATAGTGCAAAAGTCTTAGGCTCATATATATAGCTAGAGTGCTAGGACTTTTGCTCAGTACTGTGGTGATTTTATATATTGCACTGTACTGCTACAAAAAAGAACTTCTTGACATAAGTGAGTGATGATAAACTTGATTCTGATCTGGGTCTCTATTGTGGACTGAGAGTGGGAGAGGGGAATCACGGTTGGGAAAAGGGGAAGGGAGAGGGGAGGGAATGGGAAGCACCAGAGAGACATTCTGAAATGATCAATAAACCAATTGTTTGGAATCAAATGAACCTTGCCTGGTGTTGCAAGGCTGGGTGTGTCTGCACCCACCCCACCATCCCCTACTGCCCTGACACTCCTCTGCCACCTGTCCCACACCCCTCCCACGGCACTCCACCCTCACCATTCACAACATCCTTTGCTCCCGCCAGATTTACAAACTCGCTCTCTGCACCATGTTGACAAATACAGTACTGTGCAAAAGTCTTAGGCACTTGAGCTATATATATGTGTCTAAAGGCTTTGCAGAATACTGTATATATACAAACATATACACACAAACTTATCTTACAGTAATTTACAGTTTTTTAAATTATGTATTGCACTGTACTGCTGCCACAAAACAACAAATTTCACAACATGTGCCAGCAATATGAAACCTGATTCTGATTTGGAAGTCGAATTTATTGTCAGATGCAGGTACGTTGTATGCAGGTTCAGTGGAAAGCTTGCAGCTGCATCAGAGGCACATAGCTTCGGATAGGAAGCAATCATGAGAAAAACACTAATTGATATTTTTTTACAAGAATTAACACAATTATAACAACAACGAAACAATGTCCATTTTAGTGCAAAGTGATCAAAATGGTCATAGTGTTGCTCAACGCTGGTTCAAGAAGGGAAGTAGCTGTTCTTGAGCCTAGTGGTGTGGGACTTCAGGTTTCTGTAGCTCCTGTCCAGTAGCAGTTGTGAGGCCCAAGGTTAATAAACCCATGGCATTTTTAACCTTGTAGCTAGCCATTATGCTCCTACGGTACACATTCCCACCACACTCAATCCAATGTCATCTCCTGGAGACACCAAACAGAATAAAAACCCCATTCCACCCATGGCCAGGTCAACTCCAAACCAGTTCTCCCCCCCCCCGCCAGTTTTACCCACAAGCAATTCTCCGGGAGAGGAGGATGGACATTAATCAGGGAGCAGGAACCCTGGCTGATCTTCACTCCCACTGGCAGGGTGTCCGTGAGGTGAATGGTGTTAGGACGCTGCTAACTCTGCAGGTGCTGAGGTTGGGTCCAGATTCTTGACGTGCACTCTGATATATGAGGTGATATTTCAAACCATCAGGCCCATTGCTCATATCAGTAAATGTAAGTTTGAGTTCGAGTTTACTTGTCATTTAATCACATGTGAATGCCCATGAATACAGCCAAACAAAACAGTGTTACTCCAGAGTAAAGTACCGACTGTCACACATAGCACAAGGCACATATAAGATAACAAGCACATATCAGTAAAGTACAATCACATACAAAAAATATATATATATATAGTCCAAGATCATGTGTCCGTGAATGTTGTAGAAACCTGCAGTCGAGCACAATACATCTTCTGCCAAGTGAACACTGGGGGGGACAGTATCGACACCCCACCGCACCGACTGACACCCGACATCTTTGTAGGCCTTTACTTATGTAATCTTGTTTGTGTACCTCTTCCTAGGCAGTATTTCTTCATCAGCTGGAGATCAAGTACCTTCAAAATCAGGTATAGTCAGTGAATAATAAATTGATTCACGTTTGTGTAAATAGAGAAGATTCTTACATTAGTCCATTCAAAGAGTAAAGATTGGCTCTATTTGTCACAGGTGCTTCGAAACATACAGTAAAATGCATCATTTGTGTTAAATCATATCAGTGAGGATTGTGCTGGGTGCAGCCTGCAAAGTGATATCATGCCAGCATAGCACGCCCACAACTCACCAACCCTGACCCGTACGTCTTTGGACTGTGGGAGGAAACCGGAGCACCCGGAGGAGACCCACACAGTCACGAGAAGAATGCACAAACTCATTAAGGACAGCGGCAGGATGGAACCCCCAATCTTACAGCTAGCACTATTAATAACATTACGCTAGCCACTATGTTACCGCACCACCCCGTCGTTTCCTCGCTTTCTCTCCTTCCCAAATCTCTGCAAACTCTCCTCCAAATACCTGTACAATTCCCTCCGGAAGGGCACCAGTAAGTCTATTTCTCACTGCTTCTTCAGGCAGACTTTTCCAACCCAGAACATTCTTCACTTTTCCTTTTGTCATGTCTTTTCCCATCATCTTAAGCCTGTGGCGCTTGCCTTTCCCCCGAGCACTCCATTTTCTGTAAACTCTTCCTGATCTCAGCTTCCTCCATCAGTCCTCCTCTTAGCCTTCAACACCACCTTTCCCAGTCCATTGTCATATTGGCTTGAAGCGTTCCATCTGGAGCCCGTGTGGAGGCTACTGACCCGAGGCGCCGACCCATTCCAAATGAAGAGACTCAACTCGGGATGTTCATCCACTCCAAATGAGGGGTCTCAGCCTGAAACGACTAGCCATTCCAGGGGAACGCCATTACCTGAAACGTCAACCATCCACCTCCCGCCACAGATGCTGCCTGACCCGCTTAGCTCCTCCAGTGGTTTACTGTTGCTTCAGATTCCAGCATATTATATCTTCAGTGTCCCTATTCCAGTCTATCCCTGTCACTGTAAATCCTCATCCCCAGAACCACATTGGTCAATGTCTCTGTCATCATCATCATCGTCATCATATTGTATGCCATGGGCAATGATGGTCTTCCATCTGTTGACCATGATTGTTCTTGGCAAATGTTTCTACAGAAGTGGTTTGCCATTGCCTTCTTCTGGGCAGTGTCTTTACAAGACGGGTGACCCCAGCCGTTATCAATACTCTTCAGAGATTGTCTGCCTGGCGTCAGTGGTCACATAACCAGGATTTGTGATATGCACCGACTGCTCATACGACCATCCACCACCTGCTCCCATGGTTTCCCGTGACCCTGACCAGGGGTGGGGGGGCTAAGCAGGTGCTACACTTTGCCCAAGGGGGACCTGCAGGCTAGCGGAGGGAAGGAGAGCCTTACTCCTCCTTCGGTAGAGATGTATCTCCACCCCGCCACCCCAAATGACTCCGTAACCTCTCCAAATGCACACTACCTTCCCTACTGAGATTAGATTAGCTTATTGTAAAATGAAGGTGCAAAAAGAAATGCAGAAGGCACTGTAATGGAAGAGGTAGAATGAAGGGCTAGGGAATGTGGCAGCACCACTGGGAAGGAGATGTGTGAGAGGGGACTGGTTCAGGAGTCTTGAGTCAAGGTAGGAAATAGAACTATAGAATACTACAGCACAGAAAACGGGCCATTTGGCCCTTCTAGTCTGTGCCGAAACTTTATTCTGCTAGCCCCATTGACCTGCATCTAGTCCATAACCCTCCAGACCTCTCCCATCCATGTACCTATCCAATTTATTCTTAAAACTTAAGAGTGAGCCCGCATTTACCACGTCAGATGGCAGCTTGTTCCACACTCCCATCACTCTCTGGGTGAAGAAGTTTTCCCCTAATGTTCCCCCTAAACCTTTCTCCTTTCACCCTAGAGCCATGTCTTCTTGTATTTATCTCCTAATCTAAGTAGAAAGAGCCTATTCACATTTACTCTTTCTATACCCCTCATAATTTTGTAAACCTCTATCAAATCTCCCCTCATTCTTCTACATCCTAACCTGTTCAATCTTACCCTGTAACTCAACTCCTGAAGACCCAGCAACATCCTAGTAAATCTTCTCTGCACTCTTTCAATCTTACTGATATCCTTCCTATAGTTAGGTGACCAGAACTGTACGCAGTACTCCAAATTTGGCCTCACCAATGTCTTACACAACCTCCCCATAACATCCCAACTCCTATACTCAATACTTTGAGTATAGGAGGGATAGAGAGCTTAGTGACATGGTATCATGACATCAACCTTTTCCTCAATGTCAGCGGGACAAAGGAGCTGGTCATTGCCTTGTGCGAAGGAGGGTGGTGCACATGCTCCTGTCTTCATGAACGGTGTTGAAAGGTTCACGTTCCTATGGTGTGAGCATCAGCTGTACCCTGTCCTATTCCAACCATGTTGCTGTCTCGGTCAAGAAAGCTCACCAATAATCTGTCCTTCCTCAGGATGCTAAAGAAATTTGGCATGTCCCCATTGACACCTACCAATTCTTGTCAATGCACCACAGAAAGCATTCTATCTGGATACATAACGGCTTGGTATGGCAACTGCTCTGCATGTGAATGCAGGAAACTGCAGAGAGTTGTGGACATTGTTCAGCACATTGTGGAGCTGATCAACCCTCTAAGGACTCAGCCTATACTTTTCGCTGCCTCAGTAAAACAGCCAGCATAATCAAAGACCTCACCCACCCCAGTCATTGTCTCCCTCCCCTCTCCCATCAGGCAGAAGATACAAAAGCCTGGAAGCACGTCCCACCAGGCTCAAGGTTAGCTTCTATCCGAATGTTAACAAACTCCTGAACAGACTTCATGTATGATAAGATGGATTCTAGACCTCTACCTTGTTACAATCTCCGCACTGCTCTTTTTTTTTGGTAGCCTGTACACTTCATTCTGCATTGTTATTGTTTTACCTTATTCTAGCTCAATGCACTGTGTAATGATCTGATCTGTATGAAGAGTATGCAGGACAAGATACATTTCGCTGTATCTTGGTTCTTGTGATAATAGTAAACCAATACCAAAGCCAAAATCAAATCTTGTACCTTCTCCCAGAAGGTAGGAGAGAGAAAGGGGAATGCCCAGAGTAGCAGCCATCCTTGATAGTACCGGTAAGGCACTGTGAAGATGGACTGGAGGAATGGAAGTGACAAGTGGTTTCTGCCTTGTGTAGAATTCTTCAGCTGGGACTGAACTAGTGTTCTTTAGCAGTATAGTACACCTACTTTAGACAGCCCTGGGCAGTACAAAAACACCCTGTCCGCCAGAGAAAGCAGGATCTCCTAGTGGCCACATATTTTAATTCCACGTCCCATTCCCATTCTGATATGTCTATCCACAGCCTCCTCTACTGTCAAGATGAAGCCACACTCAGGTTGGAGGAACAACACCTTATATTCCGTCTGGGTAGCCTCCAACCTGATGGCATGAACATTGACTTCTCAAACTACCATTAATGCCCCACCTCCCCCTCGTACCCCATCTGTTATTTATTATATATATATATATTCTTTCTCACTCGCTCCTTTTTCTCCCTCTGTGCCTCTCACTATACCCCTTGCCCATCCTCTGGGCTTCCCCCCTCCCCCTTTCTTTCTCCCTGGGCCTCCCGTCCCATGATCCTCTCATATCCCTTTTGCCAACCAACTGTCCAGCTCTTGGCTCCATCCCTCCTCCTCCTGTCTTCTCCTATCATTTCGGATCTCCCCCTCCCCCTCCCACTTTCAAATCTCTTACTAGCTTTTCTTTAAGTTAGTCCTGATGAAGGGTCTCGGCCCGAAACGTCAGCTGTACCTCTTCCTAGAGATGCTGGCTGGCCTGCTGCGTTCACCAGCAACTTTTATGTGTGTTGCTTGAAATTCCAGCATCTGCAGATTTCCTCGTGTTTGCTGCATCCTTTTTCTTCATGAGATGCGCTGTTAATCTATCCAAAGGCTTATGCACCCCCAGCTCCTTTATTTGCACCCACTTAGTCATAGAGCAGTATAGCACAGAAACTGGCCCTTCAGCTCATTTGGACTGGTTTTCTGCCTAGTCCCATCTACCTGCACCTGGACCATACTCTTCCAATCCTCTCTCGTCCATGTACTGCTTCTAAATGTTACGACTGCACCTTCAACTTCCACTGGCAGCTCGTTCCTCCCTTCGCATCCACTCCCGTGGTTTTGACTCCTTGCGTGGTTCTCTTGCCGTTGTAAGCAGTGTCCTCCTCCCATTGTACACCGGAGCACTGATAGTCTGCTGTTCTCACTCCAGGGAATAAACATGCCACAGGTGTTCACCGGTTTTCTCGCCAACATTTTCAACGCAGTGGTGAATTATGTCTCGATCTACATGCTGTCTCTGGGCATTCGGTAAGTGGCAAGACACTTTAATTCTCTTTCAGCTGAAATATTTGCTGCATAAAATGAAGGGGAGTGTGCCGCAGGGCAATAATATTCTATGACTCTGACACAGTGAAAGGAGGGTTCTCAGAACTTATTCACTGGACCACGGGAGAATGAGGGGAGATCTTGTAGAGGTATACAAAATTATGAAAGATATAGGTAGGGTGAATACCTACAGCCTTTCCCCCTCTCAAGTTAGATGCAACTGGAACTACAGGTCATAGGTTAAGGGCAAAAGGTGAAATATTTAAGGGAATCTGAGGGGCAGCTTCTTCACTCAGAGGGTGAAATGAGCTGCCAGTGGAAGTGGTAGATGTGGGCCAATTCTAACTTTTAAGAGAAGTTTGGATACGTACATGTTTGAGAGGGGTATTGAGGACTAAATTCTGGGTGCAGATAAATGGGACTAGTCAGAAGTCAAAGTAGGCATGGACTAGATGGGCTGAAGGGCTAGTTTCTGTGCTGTAGGACTCTAAGGCTGCAGCTTAAGGAATAGGACTATTCTGCTAAGCAGGACATGGTTCAAGGTCCAAGCAACCAGAGCTGGGGTACCCCATGTATTGTTAGCAAGCACCCTTACATGAGCAAGCCAGGTGTAGGTCACTTCACAGATTTCCCCTTGCAAACTCTTCTCCTCCATTCATTTTCCCCTACTTTCAGTCCCACAAGGTGAGCAGGCTGGGATCAGTTTCAAGCCCCATACCCCTAGAGTGTCATAGAACCTTGGAGTAACACAGCACTAAAACAGGCCCCTCGGCCCAACTCATCTATACTGACCGAGGTACTGTCCTCAGCTGCTCCCATTTACTCACATTTGGCCTGTATTCCGCTTAAACTTTTGCTTCCCATTTTACTTTACTCCTTCTTATCATGGTCGGGGAGGACCACTGTGTCTGGTGGGCGGGGGTGAAGGAGATTGCAAGGTGCTCAGGTACCATGCCAGGACTTCTCCTTGGTTAGCGGACCGAGCAAAACCTGATGCCCGTCACCAAGTTAAGGCAGCACGATTCATCCAACATTGTCTTTGCTGATGCCACATTCAGCTTGCTCTAGCCTTCAGAAGAAAAGCTCATTGCTGCAGTATGCCATGCAGGACCTGGAAGTGTCCAGGACAAAGAAATGGGCAGGAAAAAATCATTGTGGACACTGCCTGCCCTGTAAACTGCTCTTTCCAAAAACTCCCTTCTGGAAACTCCTATAGGGCTATTAAAACAAAAATTTCACACCATCTTAAAACTTTCTTTTCCTAGGCAGTTAATCTGATCAACCATTCTAGTTAGCCCCCGGCCTCCTCTATCTATTAAGTCCATCACTGCATGGCACTGCGAACACTTTAAACCATGTTTTATAATGCTGTTTAATTCCGAATTTGGTTTGGGATTAAACAGAATGATTTTGTTGTTGCTCACTTGTTGTTTGCATGATTTGTTTTTTTCCCTCTCTTTCCCTGTGCGTGTTGGGGATTGGTTTTCATTTTTTAAAAACTGGGTTTGTGACTGCCTGTAAGCAAACAAATCTGAAGGTTGTAGAATTGATACATTCTTTGATAATTCTACTTTGAATAGTATGAATACATGTTGGTATTACTGCACATTTTATTTCATATACCTCTAACTTTATTTTTCCATAGTTGTTAATTCTTTATAATTGTTGAACATTGTTTTTGTTGGACGACCCATACACCACAGCAAATTCCTAATACACATAAATATACATGACGAATAAAGTTGATCCTTTAACCCTTAAACTCGGTGTGTTCCAGGGGCTCTGCTATAGCCAATGTTGCTTCTCAGTACTGCCAGGCAATCTTCCTCTTCCTCTACATCCGATGTCGAAGACTGCATGTGGAGACTTGGGCGGGTAAGTTATCACCGAGCACTGGGGACATGCTACAGTACTGTGCAAAAGTCTTAGGCACTTATAATGTATGTAGCTATGCTGCCTAAGACTTTTGTGCAGTACTGTATTTGTCAATGTGGAGCCGAGAACAGGTCTGTAAATCTAGCGGGAGGAAAGGGTATTGGGAATATCGAGGGTGGAGTGCCGCGGGAGGGGTGTAGAACAGATGGCAGAGTAGGAATGCCAGGGGTGGGGTTGGCACGGGTGTAGACACACCCAGCCCTGAGACACCAGGCAAGGTCATTTGATTCCAAAGAGTTGGTTTATTGATCATTACAGGATGTCTCTCTGGTGCTTCTCAATCTCTCCCCTCTCCCTTCCCCTTTTCCCAACCATGATTCCCCTCTCCCTGTCCCCTTCCCACTCTCAGTCCACAATAGAGACCCAGATCAGAATCAGGTTTATCATCACTCACAGATGTCATAAAGTTTTGAGACAGCAGTACAGTGCAATATATAAATCTACTGTAGTACTCTGCAAACGGCTTAGGCACCCCAGCACAAATCCTTGATATCTAACGAAGTGAAACCCTACTGTCACTTGAACTGATTTTATTCCCTATAACCAGTAGGAAAATTCCACCCTAATTTCCCACCACACCCCACTTTCCTGAGAAAGATTATCCAATATGGTAAGTTTGCCCTGCTTCACTTATTGTCTGTGTACTGTTCTTCGTTACACACAGTCTTACTCTGCCAGCATGAGGAGTGCTACCCCTGCCCTCTCCAACACGACTCCCTTGTCTACTTGTCCCTTCCCACTGACCACCCCCGGCACTTATTCCTGCAAGCGGGACAAATGCTACACCTGCCCCTACACCTCCTCCCTCACCACCATTCAGGGCCCCAAAGAGTCCTTGCAACACTTCACCTGCGAGTCTGCCAGGCTCATCTATTGTACTTGGTGCTCCCGGTGTGGCCTGCTCTACATCGGCAAGGCCCAATGCAGATGGGGGACCACTTTGTTGATCACCTTCACTCTGTCTGCCACAAAAGGCAGGATCTCCTGGCGGCAGCCCATTTCCGTTCGACTTCCCATTCCGATTCCGACATGTCGGGCCATGGCCTCCTCTACTGCCACGATGAGGCCACCTCATATGTCGTCTCGATAGCCTCCAACCTGACAACGTGAACATCAATTTCTCTGTCCTCTGGTAATTTCTCCCCCTCCCTCTCTCTCTTTTTCCATTCCCTATTCTGGTTATCGTCTCATCCCTTCTCTCTCCTCACCGGCCTATCACTTCACTCTGGTTCCCTCCTTTCTTCCACAGTCTACTGCCCTCTCCTATTAGATTACTTTATCTTCACCCCATTACCTCTTTTACCTATGATCTCCAATTTTCCACCATTCCCCCTCCCCCTTCACCTGGTTTTGCCTATCACCTGCCACCTGTGCTCCTTCCCTTCTCCTACCTTCTTATTCTGCCCCCTTCCTTTCCAGTCCTGATGAAAGGTCTCAGCCCAAAAGGTCGACTCTGTTTACTCATCTCCACAGATGCTGGCTGACCTGCTGAGTTCCTCCAGCATTTTGTGTGTGTTGCTGTGGATCTCCAGTGACTGCAGAATCTCCTGCGTTTATGTAAAAAAAATCCTCCCGGTTGAAACCCCCCACCCCCCCCACTTCCAATCACTGAGAGAAATTATGCAATATCACAAGTTTCTCCTTTACTTCCTGTATCGCCTGCGTCCTGCACTTCACAGAGTGTGCTACGTGCTTTGGTCCATAATTCCTGGACACACCAGGAAAACCTTGGAAGATTTTCGCTACATTTCTAAAATCAGCTGGTCCTGAACTCAGAAAGGAATGATTATGAAGACATGTAGTTCTCTCTTATTGTCATTTAGTAATGCATGCGTTAAGAAATGATACATCATTTCCTCCGGTGTGATATCACAAAACGCAGGACAAACCAAGACTGAAAAAACTGACAAAACCACATGATTATAACATATAGTTACAAACAGTGTAACAATACCATAACTTGATGAAGAAGTCCGTGAGCACAATAAAGTTCAAAGTTTCTCAAATGTCCCACATCTCACGCAGACGGGAGAAGGAAGGAAAACTCTCCCTGCCATGCCGGCCATAATCCGACTCTTGAGTCATCCGAAAACTTCGAGCTCTGATCAGCTGTCCGACACCGAGTACTGAGCGCCATCTCTGTCCGAACGATTCGACCTCCTTCTCGGTCGCCAAAAGCAGGCAAGGCCGGGGATTTTGAGGCCTACCCGCCGAAAGATTCCCGACCACACAGTAACGACAGCAGCGGACGGGCGTTTCAGAAATTTCTCCAGATGTTCCTCTGTGCTCTCACGTCCATTCTCCATCAAATCAGAATTGTCCATGGCCCCTATTTAACAGATACAATACCATTTTTCACCGGAGGGCTGCGCACGCACAGGCGCGCTGCCATCTTCTCCTCCCGCCTCCAGAATATAGTCCGGGTATAGTCAACTGGATGGTTTGAAGTGTCTGTTTTAAACCCACACTGTGTCGGTAGCTTGCTGCACAATAGTGGCGTAACTCTTTTGCAGAGCTAATGGGTTCAATTCTTAAATGAGCTTGTACATTCTGCCCATGACGTTTTGGTTTTCTCCGGGTGCTCTGGTTTCTTCCCACAGTCCAAAGACATGTAAGTTAGTATGTTAATTGGTCACATGGTGTAATTGGGTCAGAAGGGCCTGTTACCATACTGTATCTCTAAAAAAGATATTTCAAACATAGGGTGGTCCACCGACTGTCTGCAGGAGTGGGGCAGCTTTGTGCGACTTGCCATCCCCAGCATGTTAATGATATGCATCGAATGGTGGAGTTACGAAATTGGAATATTCCTATCAGGTAAATAAACGAGCAAACCTCTGTCGAATGCTTTTCTCGGTCAGTAAATAACGGTGGATATTTTACTGCCTGACTGCACCTATTTATTTATGGTGGGGATCATGCCTAACGTAAACATCTAACAAGTTACACTCAGTGGCCACTTGATTTGGTACACCTGTACACCTGCTTGTTTTTGCGAGTATCTATCATGTGGCTGCAACTCAATGCCTAAAAGCACATAGATGTGGTCAAGTGATTCAGTTGTTGTTCAGACAAAGCATCAGAATGGGGAAGAAATGTGATCCAAGTGACTTTGACTGTGGAATGATTGCTGGTGCCAGATGGAGTGGTTTGAGTATCTCAGAAAATGCTGATCTCCTGGGATGTTCATACACAATAGTCTCTATAGTTTACAGAGCATGGTGTGAAAAACAAAAGAGCTTCCAGTGAGTGGCAGTTTTTTGGGAGAAAATGCCTTGTTAATGAGAGAGGTCAGAGAAGAATTCCCAGAGTGGTTCAAGTTGACAGGAAAGACACAGTAACTAAAGCTGAAGTTCAAATTCAAGTTCAGTTCATTCGACTGTACATGCTGTGTCTCTAAATAATGGAGTAGATAAATAACTCGATAGCCCTGAGGTCACGATTGAGAACAGCGGGGATCAGGAGCAGGGGCAGGTCTGGGACATGAGGTCAGTCTATAGCAGGAACTGAGGTCAGTTTCGACTAGAACTACAGATTATAGGTTAAGGGTGGAAGATGAAGTATTTAAGGGGCACTTTCTTCTCTTAGAGGATGGTGAGACATAGAAACATAGAAAACCTACAGAACAATACCGGCCCTTCAGTCCACAATGCTGTGCCAAACCTGTACTTTAGAAATTACCTAGGGTTACCCATAGCCCTGTATTTTTCTGAGCTCCATGTACCTATCCAGGAGTCTCTTAAAAGACCCTATTGTATCCGCCTCCACCACCGCCGCTGGCAGCCCATTCCACGCACTCACCGCTCTCTGCGTAAAAAAACTTACCCCTGACATCTCCTCTGTACCTACTTCCAAGCTCCTTATAACTGTTTCCTCTCGTGCTAGCCATTTCAATATGTGTGGAATGAACTGCCAGCAGAAGTGGTGGATACGTTCGATTTCAACATTTAAGAGAAGTTAGAGTAAGTACGTGGAAGGGAGAAGAGAAAAGAGGAAAAGGCAGGGGAGGGGAGAGTGGGGCGAGGAGGTTCAGTAGCTGGCCTACCAACAGGATACCTGAACAATACAATACATAAACACATGAGATTCTGCAGATGCTGGAAATTCAAGAGCAACACACACAAAAATGCTGGAGGAACTCAGCAGATCAGGCAGCACCTATCTTTTCTTACTGCCCATTACACCACTGGTGTTCAAGGCAACAATGAAGGCCTCCATCTTTGGCAGTGTTCAGGGCTTTCTTCAACCTGCCAGTAGCTCCTTCTCGGTTTTCTCTACAGTCAACCATGCAAGTTCCGGGTGGAGACTCAGGAATACCGTTGTACTCAGATGTAGAAGGATTCTTCATTGCTGTTTCTGTAGCAGGGTTGCTAGCCTGAGCTGAACCCCCGAACCTGGAGGACCAGTGGACCATTCTTGGTCTGTCCTGTACACTTTGACCTGTTTGGCATGGGTGACCTCACCAAGAGCCAAAGCATAAAGCCCTGACTCCATCCAACACAGCTCTCCATTTCAATGAGGCACGCAAGCCTCCAAACCACAAGGAGGCCGTGGTCCTCTTGGAGGAGGAATAAACAGTCTCTGACATGAGTCTCGATCAAGGGTCTTAGCCTGAAACATTCCTCTCCATAGATACTGCCTGACCAGCTGAGTTCCTCCAGCATTTTGTAGACACGCATCATTGGTGAAGCCTCAGCGGTGTCTAAAGATATGGAGAGCCTCCTCATCCATTTTGTCAGTCCCAGGGAGTATAGAAACATAGAAACATAGAAAATAGGTGCAGGAGTAGGCCATTCGGCCCTTTGAGCCTGCACCGCCATTCAGTGTGATCATGGCTGATCATCCAACTCAGAACCCTGTACCTGCCTTCTCTCCATACCCCCTGATCCCTTTAGCTACAAGGGCCATATCTAACTCTCTCTTAAATATAGCCAATGAACTGGCCTCAACTGTTTCCTGTGGCAGAGAATTCCACAGATTCACCACTCTCTGTGTGAAGAAGTTTTTCCTCATCTCGGTCCTAAAAGGCTTCTCCTTTATCCTCAAACTGTGACCCCCCGTTCTGGATATCAAGTATGGAGTGGAAAAAGATGGTGGAGAGACCACGGACAATCAAAGAGTGAGATCTTTGGGCGAGGCAGGTTCCAGGTGAAAGACCTAAGCCCTCCTGCAATCATTTCTGAGGGTGGGACAGTTACGTTTTGTAACTCCAGTACACAAATACAAATTGAAAAGAAAACAAGGGAGCCGAGAGATTACTTTAAGAGCAATGTGCACATATGATGTGGTGGCATGATAACGCATGATATTCACGTACTTTTATATATAACCCATAATGAATTATTTAAACAAACAAGGAATGCTTAAACAAACAATATATTTACAATATTACTCAAATATCACTGAAATAATAAACACACAACAGGAGTTCCTTCTCATTCATAGCCGCTGGTCATGCGAAGATGTAACTGAGGATCTGCTCCCCAGTATCACAACCTGTCTCTGCTAACTTCAATGGAACTAAACTCCAAGCATGGGCTAGAACACACAGTTCAACTTAGTGTAAGCTCCCAGTCACCAATGTCTTGTTTATATACAGAAAGCATAGTCAGAGGAATGTAGAACGTATAATATTACAACGCAGTGCAGGTCCGTTGGCCCGAAATGCTGTGCTGACCTTCCAACCTACTCCAAGATCAACCTAACCCTTCCCTCCTACAAAACCCACCATTTTCGATCATCCATGTACCAAGGAAGTGGAAGTTACAGGAGTATTCCTCGGAGATGGAATGGCAGAGCAGATTTGATGGGCCAAATGGCCTAATTCTGCTCCTTTTCTGCGTGGAATGCACTGCCAGTGAAGGTGGTAGAGGCAGATACACTGGGGTCTTTTAAGAGCCTCTTAGATAGGTTCTTGAAGCTTAGAAAAATAGAGGGCAATGTGCTAGGAAAATTCCAGGCAGTTTCTAGAGTAGGTTACATGGTTGGCACAATATTGTGGGCCGAAGGTCCTGTAATATGCAGTAGATTTCTATGTTCTATGTTCCTATGGTGTATGGGACAGGTGCATTATGTTTAAGAAGCCTTTCGATAGGAAGGACATGGTGCCAATATAAGTAAATGGGATTAGTGCTGCTGGGTAAAAAAGGTCAGGCTGGGTGTAATGGGCAGAATGGCCTGTTCCTGACTGTGTGACTCTAATGTTAAGACTGGGCAGGGAATAAACGGCTCCATTCTTGGCTGTAACTTTCTATTGCTCATTCATCCGACTCTTTCTCCTTCACAGGGTTAATAAACGAGGTCCAGCTCGGGGCCCAGTGCGTCATCTATCAGATTTTATCAGTATTATACATGGTAAGTTTAAAAACTCTGTGAAATATCAGGGTTCATGTGGCTGATAAAAATAAGCTGCACTTCTTTAAACCCACAAGACTTGACGATATCCGAACCACTCATTTCCTCCTGATGTTTCACCATATTAAGCCAGTAGTAAATCTTCAGGAGACACCAGGGTGGGAGTTACAGGAGTCTTCCTGGCGGCAAGGGCACTGGTCTTGAGGCTAAATACTACTGGAGGGGATCAGGATATGCAGGCAACATCTCCAGGGCTGCAGCTGATGTGAAGTGTGGACGTGGAGAGGACAAGAAGGATTTCTACAGGAGGACGAGGGAGAAATGGGACAGTGGTGCAGTTGAAGATTATCACAGTGGTAAGACGCACTGTAGTTTAAACGGAACAAAGTTAAGGAGGAGTGATGAAGGACAAGGAAGATTTGTTGTCGATTTATGAGGCACTAGGTAAGCCCCATTTAGAACACAAGAGAGGTGAAACTCCAGAGTATACCACCTCAGAGGGCTATATGAGCAGCAACTGTGGTAACGATGGGGAGGAATGTAATAGAACAGCCCTGAAACCCTCGACTATGAATGTAAAGGGTAAAAAGGCACTCAACGGTTTATTTGTGTAAACACGAGGAAACCTGCAGATGCTGGAAATTCAAGCAACACACACAAAATGCTGGTGGAACGCAGCAGGCCAGACAGCATCCATGGGAAGAGGTACAGTCGCCGTTTTTAGGCTGAGACTCTTCGTCAGGACTAAATGAAAGAAGAGATAGTAAGAGATTTGAAAGTGGGAGGGGGTGGGGAGATCCGAAATGATAGGAGAAGACAGGAGGGGGAGAGATGGAGCCAAGAGCTGGACAGGTGATTGGCAAAAGGGATACAGGGCTGGAGAAGGGAGAGGATCATGGGACAGGAGGCCTAGGGAGAAAGAAAGTGGGAGGGGAGCACCAGAGGAAGATGGAGAGCAGGCAAGGAATGATTGTGAGAGGGACAGAGAGAAAAAAAAAGGGGAAATAAATAAATAAATAAGGGTTGGGTTAAGAAGGGGAGGAGGGGCATTAACGGAAGTTAGAGAAGTCAATGTTCATGCTATCAGGTTGGAGGCTACACAGACGGAATATAAGGTGTTGTTCCTCCAACCTGAGTGTGGCTTCATCTTTACAGTAGAGGAGGCTGTGGATAGACATGTCAGAATGGGAATGGGATGTGGAATTAAAATGTGTGGCCACTGGGAGATCCTGCTTTCTCTGGCAGACAGAGCGTAGGTGTTCAGTGAAACGGTTTCCCAGTCTGCGTCGGGTCTCGCCAATATATAGAAGGCCACATCGGGAGCACCGGACGCAGTATATCACCCCAGCTGACTCACAGGTGTAGTGTTGCCTCACCAGGAAGGACTGTTTGGGGCCATGAATGGTGGTAAGGGAGGAAGTGTAAGGGCATGTGTAGCACTTGTTCCGCTTACAAGGATAAGTGCCAGGAGGGAGATCAGTCGGGAGGGATGGGGGGGGACAAATGGACAAGGGAGTCGCGTAGGGACCGATCCTTGCGGAAAGCAGAAATAGGTGGGGAGGGAAAGATGTGCTTAGTGGTGTGATCCTGTTGGAGGTGGCAGAAGTTACAGAGAATAATATGTTGGACCCAGAGGCTGGTGGGGTGGTTGGTGAGGACCAGGGGAACCCTATTCCTAGTGGGGTGGCGGGAGGATGGAGTGAGAGCAGATGTGCGTGAAATGGGGGAGATGCGTTTGAGAGCAGAGTTGATAGTGGAGGGAGGGAAGCCCCTTTCCTTAAAAAAAGGAAGACATCTCCTTCATCCTGGAATGAAAGGCCTCATCCTGAGAGCAGATGCAGCGGAGACGGGGGAATTGCAAGAATTCTTGTAAATATTTTTTTATTCTGGATAAAGTTTATTTTGATTTTTCGAAAAAGATGCTGGAGATCCAGAGCATAACAAACTGAGGGAACTCAGCAAGTCAGGCTGAGGGGAATAAACAGTCAACTTTTTGGCCCGAGACCCTTCATCCTTCCCGAGTCTGGGCACTGTGGTTTGGGAAGGAGTGAAGTCTTGGGGAAGTACAGGTTGCCTTAGTGAAGTTGTTTGCCTTCTTCGGCCAGGGTGCTGAGTAGAAGTGCTGGGACCTCGTGTCACTCCCGTACAAGATGTTGCTGAGACTAGATCTGGAGTGTTAGCACAGGTATGGTTGTTCAGCTAGAGGAAGGATGTGATTAAATTGGAGAGGGCGCAGAAGAGATTCACTGGGAGAGTACCAGGACTGGAGGGCTTGAGTTATGAGAAGAGTCATAAAGTCATAGAGCACTACAGCACAGAATCAGGCCCTTCAGCCCATCTAGTCCATGCCATACTGTTAATCTGCCTAGTCGCATTGCCTCGCACCAGGACAATAGGTCTCCATACCCTTCTCATCCATGTAGGTACCCCCATCCACCACTCCTGCCAGCAGCTCGTTTCACACTTTCATCACCCTCTGTGTGAAGGAGTTTCCCCTCAGATTCCCCTTAAATATTTCACCTTTCACCCTTAACCTATGACTTCTAGTTCTAGTTTCACCCAACCTCAGTGGAAAAAGCCTACTTGCATTAACCCTATCTATACCCTTCATAATTTTGTATCAAATCTCTCCTCGTTCTCCTGTGCTTCAGGGAATAAAACCCTAACCTATTCAATCTTTCCCCATTACTTAGGTCCTCAACTTTCGGCACCATACTGGTAAATTTTCTCTGCACTCCTTCGATCTAATTGGCATCTTTCCCTATAGGGTGGTGACCAGAGCCACACGCACCACTCCAAATTAGGCCTCACTAATGTCTTTTACAGCTTCAATATAACATCAGAGCTCCTGTTTTCGATACTTTTGACTTATGAAGGCCAATGTAGTAAAAACTCTATTATGACCCTATCTGGAGAGGTGGGACAGGCTGGGGCTGTTTATCCTGGAACAAAGCAGACTGAGGAGTGAAATTGTAAGGGCTTATAAAATCATGAGGGCACAGGTAAGTTGAACGGTCACAGCCTATTCTCCCAGGATATGAGAGTCAAAACCTAGGGGCATATGCTCAAAGTCCAAAGTGAATTTATTATCAAACTGCATATATGTCACCATACACAACCCAGAGATTCATTTTCCCGTGGGTATGCTCAAAAATCCATAAAGTAATAACTATAACAGAATCAATGAAAGACTGCACCAACTTGGGCGTTCAACCAGCGTGCAAAAGACAACAAACTGTACAAATAAATAGATAAACAAACAAACATTAAATATTGAGAACGTGAGATGAAGAGTCCTTGAAAGAGAGTCCATAGTTGTGGGAGCCGTTTAGTGATGGCAAGTGAAGTTCAAGAGCCTGATGGTTGAGGGTTGATGTTCCTGAAGCTGCTGGTGTACGTCCCAAGATCCTGGACCTTCTTCCTGATGGCAGCAGCAAGAACAGAGCACAGCCGGGGTGGTGGGGGTCCTTGATGATGGATGCTGCTTTCCTGTGACAGTGCTTCGCGTAGACAGGCTCAATGGTGGGGAGGGCTTCACCCGCGTCGGGCTGGGCCATATCCACTAATTTTTAGATTAGATTAGATTAGATTATGAGGACACGCAGTCCTCTTTTATTGTCATTTAGTAATGCATTCATTAAGAAATGATACAATGTTTTTCCAGAATGATATCACAGAAACACATGACTGAAAAACTGATAAAAACCACATAACTATAACATATAGTTACAACAGTGCAAAGCAATACCGTAATTTGATAAGAACAGACCATGGGCACAGTAAAAAAAAGTCTCAAAGTCTCTCGAAAGTCCCATCATCTCACACAGACGGTGAACCTCCAGCGTCGCAAACTTGCCGATGCAGCATCCCGGAAGCATCCGACCACAGTCCGACTCCGAGTCCACCCGAAAACTCCGAGCCTCCGACACCGAGCACCATCTCTGCCGAGCGCTTCGACCCCGGCCCCGGCAACAGGCGATACGCAAAGCCGAGGATCTGGGGCCTTCCCCTCTGGAGATTCTCGATCGCACAGTAGCAGTAGGTTTGTAGGATTTTCCATTCAAGGGCGTAGATGTTTCCACACCAGCTGTGAAGTTGCCAGTCAATATACTCTCCACTGCACATCTGTAGAAGTTAAGTTAAAGGTGAGAGGAAAGATAACTGAGGAGCAATGTTTCACACGGAGAATGGAACATGCCACTAGAGGAAATGGTAGAAGCAGACACAGTTGCAACATTTAAAGCACATTTGGACAGGTCCATGGATTGGAAATGTTTAGAGGGATATAGGCTAAATTCGGGCAAATGGGACTCATTCAGGTTAAACCAAAGTCAAATACAGGTCTATAATTCATTGAAAGTGGTGTCACAGGTAGATAGAGTTGTAAAGAAAGCTTTTGGCACATTGGCCTTCATAAATCAAGGTACTGAGTGCAGTGGTTGGGTGTTATGTTGAAGTTGTTTAAGACATTGGTAGAGGCCTAATGTGGGGTATGTGTGTGCAGTTTTGGGCACCTACCTACAGGAAAGATGTAAATAAGGTTGAAAGAGTACAGAGAAAATGTACAAGGATGTTACTGTGTCTGAAGGACCTGAGTTATAAAGAAAGGTTGAATAGGTTAGGACTTTATTCCTTGGAATGTTGAAGATTGAGAGGAAATTTGATAAAGTTATGAGGGGTATAGATAGAGGGAACAGAAGCAGGCTTTTTTCACTGAGGTTGTGTGAGAATACAACTAGAGGTCATAGGTTAAGGGTGAAAGATGAAATGTTTAAGGGGACATGAGGGCAAGCTTCTTCACTCAGAGGATCGTGGGAGTGCGGAATGAGCTGACAGTGCAAGTGGTGCACGCAAGTTCAATTTGAACATTTAAGGGAAGTTTGGACAGGTGCATGGATGGTAGGGGTATGGGGGGGAGGGGTCTATGGTCCCAGTACAGGTCGATGGGAGTAGACGGTTTAAATGGCTCAGCACAGATTGGATAGGCTGAATGGCCTGTTTCTGTGCTGTACTTTTCTATGACTCTATGAGGCAAGATGGCAGATTGGGGCGTTACAGCAGTGTAGTGGTTGGCACATCACTTTACAGTGCCTGCGTTGACTGATTGGGGTTCCAGTCCCGACACGGTCTGTAAGCAGCTCGTACGTTCTCCCTGTGACCACCCACATTTCCCCCAGTTGCTCCGATGTCTTCCCACATTCCGAAGACCTACAGCTCAGGTTGGCAAGTTGTGGGCATCCTACATTGGCGCAGACAGCATGGTGACACTTGCAGATTGCCCCCAGCGCAATCCTAGCTGATTTGATTTGGTCCAAACGACGATTTCTCTGTAGGTTTCAATGAATAGGTACATGTGACAAATAAAGCTAATCTTTAAATGTATCTCTTTTATCTCTTTAAAATTGCTGTTCCTGCAGTCATCATTTTTTAGTTCTTGTTGTTGTGTTCATGAGGGAAAACTTCTTCACTCAGAGGGTGGCGAGAGTGTGGAACAAGCTGCCAGCACAAGTGGTGGATGTGATTTTTATTTCAACACTTAAGAGAAGTTTGGATAGGTACATGGATGGTAGGGGTATGGCAAGTATGGTCCAGGAGGAAGTCGACAGGACTAGGCATTTTAAATGGTTTGGCACAGACTAGATGGGCTGAAGGGCCATTACTGTGCTGTAGTTTAATATGATTCTGTGCCTCTTAGTAAATTTATTGTCAAAGTGTGTACTGTATATGTCACCTTGAAATTCATTTGCTTACAAGCATTTACAGGGAAATTAAGAAATACAATAGAGTTTATGAAAAAAAACTATACATAAACAAAGTCTGACAAACGACCAAGGTGCAAAAGTACTTCCAATATTGAGTGGGATGGAGAGACGCAGAGAGAACACCTTCAGGGAAAGAGCTGAATAGAGGAACTAATTCTACCAAAGCCTCAACGTAGACTTGATAGGCCGAGCATGGGGTTACGGGGACTGAGCTGCCAGAGGAGGTGGTAGGAGGAAGCCTGATGCGATAAGCACTCTGGCACCAAAAGTGAAAGGGACAGGTTAGGTGAGGTCAGATGGCAATCTGCAGGAAGATTATGAGCCAGTACGGACAAGTTGGGCTGAACGGCCTGTTTCTGTGCAGTATGTTCAGTGTAATTCTGCCCCATGTTGCATCAGTTCCAGTCTTGTGTCCTTTCTCTCGTACAGATCCCCATGGGGTTCAGTGTGTCTGCCAGTGTCCACGTGGGTAACGCGCTGGGTGCCAGAAGCCCGCAGAAGGCTAAAACCCTGGCAAGAGTTGCTCTGCTCTGCACTGGTGAGTCCCTCATGCTTCCAGACCACGACTTCGAGAACCCCTCCTCGCGCTTTATCTGCCTGTGCTCTCCCCGCATCTCACAAGAATCACAAGCAGATTCATTATCACTGACATACAGCATGAAATTTGTTGTTTTGCAGCAACAGTGAAGAGGAAGGACATAAAAAATCCATAACTTACATAAATAAATAATGAGCACGAAAATAAACAGTGAGGTAGTGTCCTTGGGTCCGTGGCTGTTCAGGAATCTGATGGTGGAAGGCAAGAAGCCGTACGTGCAGTAAATCCTCGAGTGAGCATCTTCAGGCTGCTGTATAACCCTCCCTGTTGAGTGAAAGAACGAAGAGTACAGGGGCCAGACCGCTTCCCTGTCCCCTGTCGTTCAGCCTGAGTCTGAAAGGAGTTCAGTTTCCGCGTGTCACCACTGAGGAGGCATTATATGAGGCTTTCTGTTGGGGAGGCTGTGTATTGGCAGGGAGAGACGTACACATTCAGCTCTCCTTTTCGCGAGGCTGCTAGCCAGCGGTGGAAGCTGATAAGTGAGAGCGACAAGCAAGACCTACTACACGCATCACACCAAACATTTGAGGAACAGCAAGAGTTACGTGAAGCTCAGCTAATCCATGTTCTTTTCCCATGGAGGGAGAATCACAGTAAGTGTCCATAAACATGTGAGTTGGACATTGTTGTGGGCTATTCGGCACCCTCCCGAGGGGCCATTTGAGTCCCCAGTTCAATGACTCACCTCAAAGAGAGCAGGTCAGACTGAGCAACACTGCCTGATTACCACACCAAAGTGTTTGCCGGAATAGTCATGTGGATGGTGGGGAAAAGAAGAGATTAGGAATTATTGTAAACAGGTTGCCAGGAACTAGAAAGCACACCACTACCTCAAGAAAGCTAAGCTGCACATGCCCCCAATGGCTCTTACCACTCTTTAAAGATGCACCACAGAAACCATCCTATCCTGATCCATCACAGCTTGGTATGGCCCAAGGCCGCAGGAAATCGCAGAGAGTCTGAACGCAGCCCTGTCCATCACAGAAACCTTCACTCCATTGACTGTCTCTACACCTGGCGTTCATAGACCCCTTGCATAATGGTATTGGTCCATGGCATAAAGAAAGGTTGGGAAGCCCCCAACCTACACTTTCAACTGCCTTGGGAAAGCCGCTAAGGACCCCTCCCACCCTGGTCATTATTTCTTTGCCCCCCCTCCCCGTCCTATCAGGCAGAAGAGCACAAAGCACCAGACCCAGGGACTGTTTCCATCCTACCACTATCAGGCTCGTGAATAGACCTCGTGTGTGCTTGATCTCTCAGTACCGTGCCGAGGTCTTTGCCCTTTGTTTGCCTGCCTGCTCTGCACTTCCTCTATAGCTGTAACTGCATTCTGTTTTCCTGATACTCTCTGGACTTACTTGTGTATGGTATGGTCAGTCTGGAGAGAATCGAACAGAATCTTTTCAATGTGTTTTCAGATTCAGATTAGGGTTAATTTATCACAGGTACATCAAAACCCACAGTGAAATGCATTGTTTGCATCACACCCAACGACGTGCTGGGGGCAGCCCGCAATATGGTGTGCCCGCCGTGTTCAGCAGAGCAACGCCGACCGTGACGGAACTGAGCACGACAACCGGCAAAGCAATCCCCGTTGCTCCCGCCGACCCGCTCGCCCACACACATACACAATCCTCCGACCACAGGACAGGGCCGTCTTTGGTCTCCAGCCGCTGGCAGGCTCGGCTCACAGCCACTGGGCCTTTGCCTTCCCCAGCAAGACTCGCAGAGATTTGCAGACTGGTCTCAACCTCCGGGCTTCTGATCTGAACTTTTGACACATCTGACACAAATAAACCAACACCAGCATTACTTGGACAAAGTTATTTGCTTACCCAACTACAAGTGAACATTTTGCTTTCCTTTGAACAGGATCCTGTGCAGCAGTGACCTGTGTGTTTCTGAGAGCAGTCAGCCATGCCCTAGGCTACATCTTCACCTCTGACAAGTTAGTTCCAAACAAAAGATTTCTTCAAGCGTCAAAAAACTTAACTTCTAGCCAAACGATTTTGACACTATAATGAGAAGTTGGACAAAACTTAGGTTGTTTTCTCTGGAGTGGAGGAGGCAGAGGGGAGATCTGATAGAGGATTATAAGATTATCAGAGGCGTAGACAGAGTAGACAGGGAGTATCTGTTCCTAGGGTTGAAATGTCTAATATCAGAGGGCATCCATTTAAGGCAGGAGTTCCCAACCCAGGATCCATGGACCCCTCGGTTAATGGTTGAGGTGCATGGCATAAAAAAAGTTGGGAACCCCTGATTTAGGTGAGGGGGGTAATTGAGGGGCATGTTTATTAGGCGGAGAGTGGTGGGTGCCTGGTGCTGCCAGGGGTGGAGGTAGAGACAGAAACATAAGAATTGTAAGAGACATTTAGATAGGCAGATGAATGTGAGGAAAATGGAAGGATATGGACATTGTGTAGGCAGAAGGAATTAGTTTAGTTGGTCATTTGATTCCTAATTTAATTGGTTTGGCACAACATTGTGGGCCGAAGGGCCTGTTCCTGTACTGTACTGTGTGTTGTATTATCTGAGATTTTCTTTGACATGTTTCGTCTCTCTCCCTATAGGGAAATTATTTTGCTGGTTGCTGATGTGTTACCCTTGGTCGTCATTCAGCAGTTATTCGATTCTTTGGCCGTGAGTTATTCAGCAAGAGCTTTTGGAAATCAGAATTGTTTGCCGAGATTTTCTCTTTCGGCACGTATATACCCACTGGGAATCTGCAAATCCCAATGCTTAATTCCCGGAAAGGACAGACCATGCCTTGAATATCAAGTCATCATAGTTTGGTGTCTTCTGGAATTCAGAAGGATTTTTGGGAGAGGGTGTGAGACAGGACCTACCAGATGTTAAAAGGATCCATTAGTGGGAGAGGGTGTTTCCATTAATAGGAGAGTCTAGGATCACTGGGGGCACAGCCTTGGAATAAAGAGATGCCCCTTTAAAACTGAGATGAGGAGGAATTCCTTCAACCAAAGGGTGATGAATCTGTGGAATTTTTTCACCACAGAGGGCTGTTAAGGCCAAACAATATTGTGTCTTTAAGGCAGAGATTGATGGGTTCCTGACTGGTAAGGTGGTAAGGGTTACAGGGAGAAGGTGAGAGAACATAGTTGCAAGATTAGAGCTAGCCTCTGCTGCTTCCCTGGACAGAGAATTCCAGATTCACCACTCTCTGGGAAAAGCAGCTTCTCCTCATAAGGAGTAAGAAACAGGAGCAGGAGTCGGCCATCTGGCCCATCGAGCCTGCTCCACCATTCAATACGATCATGGCTGATCTGGCCATGGACTCATCTCCACCTGCCTGCCTTTTCCCCATACCCCTAATTCCCCTACTATGCAAAAATCTGTCCAACCTTGTCTTAAATGTATTTATTGAGGTAGCTTCCCCTGCTTCATTGGGCAGAGAATTCCATAGATTCCCCACTCTCTGGGAAAAGCAGTTCCTCCTCATCTCCATCCTAAATATACTCCCCCGAACCCTGAGGCTATATCCACTAGTTCTAGTCTCACCTACCAATGGAAACAACTTTTCTGCTTCTATCTTATCTTTCCCTTTCATAATTTTATATGTTTCAATAAGATCTCCTCTCTTTCTTCTGAATTCCAGTGAGTACAGTCCCAAGCGACTCAATCTTCCAGGCGATCCCCATCCTAAATCTATTCCCCGGAATCATGAGGCTGTGTCCCCTGGTTATAGTCTCACTTACCATCAGAAACAATTTTCCTGTCTCTATCTTATCTCATCATCATCATGATCTGCCATGCCGAATGACATTGCTGATCATAGTCTTCCATCCGTACTATGATTATTCTTGGAAAATTTTTCTACCCAAGTGGTTTGCCATTGCCACCTTCCGGGCAGTGTCTTTACAAGCTATTATCAATACTCTTCAGAGACTGTCTGCCTAGTGTCAGTGGTCGCATAACCAGGACATGTGATATGCAACCGCTGCTCATACGACCATCCACCACCTGTTCCCGTGGCCTCACGTGACCCTGACTGGGGGGTGGGGTAAGCAGGTGCTACACCTTGCCCAAGGGTGACCTGCAGGCTCGCGGAGGGAAAGAGCAAGAGACGTATCTCCACCCTGCCATCTTATCTAACCCCTTCATAATTTTACATATTCCTACAAGATCCCCTCTCATTCATCTGAATTCCAGTGTGTATGGTCACAGACAACTCAATCTCTCCTGACAGACTGAACCTCTCTCATCTCTGGAATCAACACCACCCCCAAAGCCAGTATCTTTCCTAACGTGATAGTCTGTAGGGTGTGGAGGAAACTGGAGCACCTGGAGAATATGCAAATTTCACAGAGACAGATAGATAGATAGATATATATACTTTATTAATCCCGAGGGAAATTTGGTTTTGTTACAGCCGCACCAACCAATAATAGAGCAATATACAAATAAATAGCGTAAATACAGCAAAACAAAAAACCCCAACAATCAAAACAACAAAATGCAAACTATGCCAGATGGAAAATAAGTCCAGGACCAGTCTATTGGCTCAGGGTGTCTGACCCTCCACGGGAGGAGCTGCACGTTCGATGGCCACAGGCAGGAACGACCTCCCGTGCCGCCAAGTGTTGTATCACGGTGGAATGTGGCCGAAGTCCAACAGTAAAAAGTTCAATATCCAGTCTGCAAACACGTTCCTCGATCGTAATATACCCCGGATTGCACCATCCGTTGTTAGCCAGATCAGTAAGCACCCAACTCGTTAACGCTTACCGCTGTCAGTGCACTTCCAGTCAGGCGGAACGGTATTACCCACCGAACTCCTCTTCTCCAAAAGTCTCTGTTGTCTCGACCCAGCCCTGGCGGAGGGGATTGAACCCTGGTACTTGGAGCCATGAGGCAGTGACTCCACCCACTACACCACTGAGCCAAAGTTCAGGAAGAAAACGGATTTATTCCTAACTTTCTGTGAGGGGCTTGCCTGCAGACCTCTCTGATTAATTAATTGTTATGCTCCCAAGTCCTGATTGTTGTGGAAGTAAACGGGTAATTTTTTTTTTGTCTCTTACACAGGCCGTGAGTGGTGGCGTGTTGAGAGGGGCAGGGAAGCAAGCACTGGGTGCTGTCGTTAACCTAGTCGGATTTTATCTGATTGGGTTTCCCATTGGAATCTCCATCATGTTTGCTGGAAAACTCGGAATATTGGGTAGGAGATTATAACAGGCCTCCACCTGGTTCCGTCTGCCTGTCATCCCCTCCATGGTTCCTCCAGCCTCTGTCCACCCCTTCCCTGCCCTATTACCTCCTTCCCGCCCACACCTGGATCCACCTACCACCTGACAGCCCTTCCCTCCATCTTTTTATGCCGGCTATCTCCTCTCTTTCTTTCCAGTCCTGATGGAGAGTCAACCATAAATGTCAACTGTCTGTTTCCCTCCATGGGTGCTGCCTGACCTGCTGAGTTCCTCCAGAATTTTGTGTGTGTTGCCCTGTGTACTGTTTGTGTCATTAACAAACCAATACCAATGCCAAGTAATCTCCCCAACTGAACCCCACCCTCCCCTGCAACCCCTTCCACCACAAACCTTCCCCAAGCTGTGATCCTCTGCCTTTCTGCCTCCCACCACCAGCCCAGCTATTTCCCTTGACCTTCCATTCTGCAAGCCCAGACCCGATCAGGAGTTTTGACTCTTTATTCCCCTCCAATTTGTGGGTTTCCAGCATTTGCAGAATCTCTTGTGCCTTTGATAGGTCACCATTCTTGGTGAGGGACGTGGGGAGACGCTCTGTCCTTTGCCTTGCCACTGGAGAACAGCAGGACTTAATTCCCTGAAGCACAGGAAAGTGAGGGTTAATTTGATAAAGGTGTACAAAATTATGAGGGGTATAGCTAGAGTAAATGTGGGCAGGTTTTTTTTTAACTGAGATTGTGTGAGACTAGAACCTAGTGAGACTAGTTTGAGTTAAGAGTGAAAAGTGAAATGTTTAAGGGTACTTGAGGGGGATCTTCTTCATTCACTGTGGCACGTGGCCAAGTGGTTGGGGCGTTGGACTAGTGATCTGAAGGTCGTGAGTTCGAGCCCCAGCCGAGGCAGCGTGTTGTGTCCTTGAGCAAGGCACTTAATCATGCACTGCTCCAGCCCACCCAGCTGAAAATGGGTACCGGCAAATGGGTACTGGCGTCCTATCCAGGGGGAGTCTCGTACTCTCAGTCACTTCACACCACGGAAACCGGCATAAGCACCAGCCTGATGAGCCTATAAGGCTCGGGACAGACTTTGACTTACCTTCCTCACTCAGGGGGTGGTGAGAGTGTGGAACAAGCTGCCAGCGGACTGCTGAATGCAGGTTCAGTTTCAACATTTAAGAGAAAATTTGGATAGATACATAGAAGGGATGGGTATGGAGGGCTATGGTCCAGGTGTGGGTTGATGGGACTAGGCAGAGTAATAGTTCAGCATGGACTAGATGGGTCAAGCAGCCTGTTTTTGTGCTGTCGGGTTCTATGACTCTATGAGGGCGGAGTAATAGGGCAGGGAAGGGGCAGGACAGAGGCTGATGGAACCATACAGGAGGACATGGCAGGCAGACGGAACCAGGTGGAGGCCTGGTTGGGAAGGGTTTGAGGATTATATAGCTGTACACTGATAACTGTCCTGTTACTTTGCAGGGTACTGGATAGGAATGACAGCTTGTGTGGTGGTGCAGTTTACTTTCTTTCAGGCAGTGATTTACAAGTTAAACTGGAAAAAGGCGTCGGATCAGGTATGAAACGAGGTTTGGCAATGGTCAACTATTCCCAGTGCTTCACCCTCCTCCCTTCCCGGATTCATTTATTTACCACGTGTACATCAAAACAGACAGTAAAATGTGTCGCGTGCATTAACAACCAACACAACTGAAGGATGAGCTGGGGGCAGCCCACAAGCGTCGCCTCACATTCCAGAGCCAATGTAGCACGCCTACAAGCAACAACAACGAAACAAGCCCTTTTTACCCGACTCCACCCACTCACAGCACACAGACAGCAGACATCCCGCCGTGCAAACACTCATTTCAGGGAGGTAGCACCATCAATTTGTGGGAGACTCCCGAAACTTCTGGGAGAGGTGGGATGTCTGCAATAGAGTAGCTCTTTAGCAGCCAGCCTGCTAGTTTAAATAACGTTAGCTATGCTAATGAACGAATGACACCTGTTAAACTCACCTCAACATGTCTTTTACAGTCTTAACCCACCATGGGCAATAGAAAAGTCACTGTTGCAAACAGTGCAGCGAGCAACACTGTCATTATTTTTGACCCCTATTAGGTAGGGGTACACTTTAGTGTAGTCTGGGGTGACGTACGTTTTATATTTTCTTTTTTTGGAACACTCTGCCAGGACGCACTCTCTCTCTCTCACGCTCTCGCGTGCTTTCTCTCTCGCTCTCTCGCACGCACGCTCTCGCTCTCTCACGCTCTCTCTCTCTCTCGCTTGTGCGCTCTCCCGTGCTCTCACTTGCTTTCTCTCTTGCTCTCTCTCGCGCACTCTCTCTCTCTCGTTCGCGCGCTCTCGCTTTCTCGCTCTCTCTCGTGGTCGCTGTCGCGCGCTCTTGCTTTCTCTCTCGCGTGCTCTTGCTTTCTCTCTCGCTCTCTCTCGAGCTCGCTCTCTCTCGTAGTCACTCTCATGCTCTCTCTTGCTTTCTCTCACTTGCTCTCAAAAAAATTGATTTCTGTGATATTGCATATAATTTGCAGGCATCAGGGAGCCACTATTAATATGCGGGAGCCTCCCTGAATTTTCGCCTCCCTGAATTTTCGGGAGAGGTGGGATGTCTGAGACAGGCCTCCACCCCCAGAGCAAGTCCACTTCCAGACTTCGACCCCACTACTCGCCGATCACGGACTCGAACCCCAGACTTGCACAGACCTCTGACCCCGAGGCTGCTCTCCTAAAGTGGCCACTGCCTGCACGGATTTCCAATCCTGGGACTCGCCGACCGGGAAGGTCACCATTCCTGGTCCACTCACTCAAGATGTGACCCCCCCCCCCCCCCCGAGTGAACTGACCTCTGACTCCCGTGTAAACTGGTCACGCGGCTACCAGAGGTCATCTCTGGGAGATTACTGCAGCACCATGTTACCCAGCAACCCCAGCACCAAATGCTTGGCCTGAACTTGTTGTCCATTTCATTCCGGGGAGATCTGAAATGAGGAATTCACTGACTGGGGAATTAAAATCAGAAATTCCTCTGGAGTTTATTCCATTGTTTCTCCAAGTGATCTTGTGACATCTCCAAGTGATAAATTGGACATCATTTTCTTAATGGCAAACTTAGAATGAAATACGGTAGGTTCCGTATAAATTAGACCATGTCCTGTTATGGCCCCTGTCTCTCCCACTCCCCCTCACTCACAGCTTGTGTCTTTCACATTCTCTCCCTGGCCTAAAAGACACTGCTTGATGTTGGTGCATTGAACTGACCCCCTAGCACACTCGCAATGTCTCAGAGCCCAACGGGGGGCCGAGGGGGCGAGGGTGAGGGAAGTAAAGGTGTGGAGGGAGAGCTCGCCTCTGCTGGACCCATGATTACAGTTTAATGAAGCAATCTGTGTGTTTTATTTGAAGGCTCTGGTTAATGCAGGCATGAAGAAAAACGTGGACTCCACACAAATGGTTTCAGGTCAAATGGAAGACATTTTAACAGGTGTGAAGTTTATGTCAAATGGTAATCATATTAGTTAAAAAGTAATAAGGGGAAATGTTTTCTAACATGTTTTTATCAGAGTGCATGGGTGGTATTTGGTTAGGGTTGTCTATAGAATCATATTAGACAGCACCTTCCCTCCATATTTCAGGGGGAAGTCAGGGTAGAGTCCTTTTACCATGTGAGTTTTCTGGACTTAGTCACCCCACTTAGAAAGAGTGCTGGGCTTCAGGTGAGCTGAAATGACACCACACACACTCAGATACACACAGACACAAACAGAGAGACAAATATATATACACACAGACACAGACAGACAGATACATTTACACACACACACACACACACAGATACATACACGCACAGACATAGATAGACAGATATATACACACACACACACACACACACACACACACACACAGATGTACACACAGACACACAGATACTCACAGACACAGACAAACAGATATACACACAGACACAGATAGATATATACACACACACACACACACACAGATACATACACGCACAGACACAGATAGATATATACACACACACACACACACACACACACACACACACACACACAGATACATACACGCACAGACACAGATAGACAGACAGATACATACAGATACATACACGCACAGACACAGATAGACAGATATATACACACACACACACACACACATGTACACACAGACAGACACACACACATACTCACAGACACAGACAAACAAATATACACACAGACACAGATAGACAGACATACACACACACACAGATACAAACACGCACACAGATAGACAGATATATATACACAGACACACACACGCACACAGATGTACACACAGACAGACAGACACACAGATACTCACAGACAGACAAACAGATATACACACAGACACAGATAGACAGACAGAGACACACACACACACACACACACACACACAGACACACACACACACTCCTTGATGGTGTTACAAAAACAACTTTGCACTCAACACCAAGGAGCTGATTGTGGGCTTCAGAAAGGGTAAGGCAAGGGAACACATACCAGTCCTCATCGAGGGATCGGAACTGGAAAGGTTTCAAGTTCCTGGAATACCGATGCAATTACAAAGAAGCCACGCCAGTGTCTACAATTCATTAGGAGTTTGAAGAGACTCAGTATGTCACCGAAGGCTTTAGCAAATTTCTACAGACGTACTGTGGAAGGCATGCTGACTGGTTGCATCACATCTGGTATGAAGGGTCTGCTGCACAGCATCAGAAAAAGCTGCAGAAAGTTGCAAATGCAGCCAGCTCCTTCACGGGCAATAGCCTCCCCAGCATCAAGAACACCTTCCAAAAACCATGTCTCAGAAAGGCTGCCCCCATCATCTAGAACCATGCCCCCTTCCCATTGCTACCATCAAGGAGGAGGTACGGGAGCCTGCTGAGTTCCTTCAGCAGTTTGTGTGTGTGTGTTGCTCAGGATTTCCAGCATCTACAGAATCAGGTTTATTATCATGGGCATGTGTCGTGAAATTTGTTAACTTAGCAGCAGCAGTTCAATGCAATACATAATACAGAAAAAAATAATAATAAATAAGTAAATCAATTACAGTATACATATATTAAATAGATTAAAATCATGCAAAAGTAGAAATAATATGTATTTAAAAAGTGAGGCAGTGTTCACGGGCTCAATGTCCATTCAGGAATCGGATGGCAGAGGGGAAGAAGCTGTTCCTGAATTGCTGAGTGTGTGTCTTCAGGCTTCTGTATCTCCTACCTGATGGTAACAGTGAGAAAAGGGCATGCCCTGGGTGCTGGAGGTCCTTAATAATGTACACTGCCTCTTGAGTATAGGTTACTAAAGCTACCTCTTGCCTTCCTGGTGTGATATAGAACTTATAATATTTCAATTTCACCTTGATTTCCAGAGGATTGTTCGGGAAACATTGCAGTCATTGATGTCAATTCAGTGGAAGGCACTATGAGACACTGTAGAGAGGAGCCCTCTGCCCCAAAGACAACTGTTGGCACCGGTGAAGAGATGTTAACCATGAAGCAGCTGATCATACGACGTGGAGGGGTCTTCCTTTTGGCTGCACTGATACTGGCCATTGGACTGTTGGTACATGAAGTATAGGGTCCTACCGTGCTTCACAAGTGAAAGCATGGACCCTGGTTCCTTTGAACAGTGTGAGAAACATCGGTGAAAGGCTTTGATTGACAGACTAAAGAGGGTGAAGTTTGCACAGTCTGTGGTTTTTACTGATGGATGACACCACTGCTCAGTTCAAACAGCCCTCAATAGTCTGTTAAATTTCCATTTACATACTATAGCGAGGGAGAGGGCGATTTTATTTTCGGTAACTTACACGGCATCTAATAAATATTCAAAGGTTCATTTTATTATCGAAGTATGTATGCAGAATACAACTCTGGGATTCGTCTTCTCCAGATAGCCATGAAATACATAAAGACATGGGAGTCATTGAAAGAAAAAACATCAACACCCTCCCCACCCCCCGGCACAAAAAAAAAGAAACAAAAACTCGCAACCCCAACCCCTCCCTCGCACAAAAGCTAACAGGTCACCCATCTGGAAAACTGCAGCTAGAACATCAAACCTGAAATCTAACATCAAAAAATCTAACACATCCCTCCTGGTGACCACCACAGGGTTTTCAAGGAGAGCGTGGCAGGTTCTGCATGACATTAACGTTCTGCACTGCCAGGCTCCACCCAAATCGAAATGGCTCCCCATCCTAATTGAGGATCCTGGCCTGAAACATTGACTGTTTATTCCCCTCCTTAGACGCTCCCCGACCTCCTGAGTTCCTCCTGCGTTTGCGTGTGTTGCTTTGGATTCCCAGAATCGCTCATGTTTATGACTCCCCATCCTAATGTCCAAGCTTATATTCCACCCAATAATGATTGAGAAAGAAACCCCAAAATATCGTTATCCTAGATTTGAAGACCTGCCGTCCCACAGACTGAAGTTTGGGTTGAGTTTGTGTGGAATTAGATGACTGTGTGAAATGTATCAACCTCTGGCACATGTGGTGGAACAGCCTCGGGACGAATGGCCTAATTCTACTCCTATGTCTTATGGTCTTTTCCTATCTTAACTGGGAGTGGGTCTCCAGATCCTCGAGCAACACGCATAAAAGTTGCCAGTGAATGCAGCAGGCCAGGCAGCATCTCTAGGAAGAGGTACAGTCGACGTTTTGGGCCGAGACCCTTCGTCAGGACTAACTGAAGGAAGAGCTAGTAAGAGATTTGAAAGTGGGAGGGGGAGGGGGAGATCTGAAATGATAGGAGAAGACAGGAAGGGGAGGGATGGCATGAACATTGACTTCTCAAACTTCCACTAATGTCCCACCTCCCCCTTGTGCCCCATCCGTTATTTATTTATATACACACATTCTTTTTCTCCCTCTGTCCCTCTCACTATACCCCTTGCCCATCCTCTGGGCTTCCCCCCCCTCCCCCCTTCCTTTCTCCCTGGGCCTCCTGGCCCATGATCCTCTCATATCCCTTTACCAATCACCTGTCCAGCTCTTGACTCCATCCCTCCCCATCCTGTCTTCTCCTATCATTTTGGATCTCCCCTTCCCCCTCCCACTTTCAAATCTCTTACCAGCTCTTCTTTCAGTTAGTCCTGACGAAGGGTCTCAGCCCAAAACGTCGACTGTACCTATTCCTAGAGATGCTGCCTGGCCTGCTGCGTTCACCAGCAACTTTGATGTGTGTTGCTTGAAATTCCAGCATCTGCAGATTTCCTTGTGTTTGCATCTCCAGATCCTCAACATCCTTTGTAGCAAATAAACATCCACATGGACCAGTGATGAAATTGTTCTTTCCTTTGTATTGATAAACATTATTTATAATCTAATAGTGATAATATATCCTTTTTACATCCTTTCCTTCCTTCTTTGCGCCCTTAACTCCTGGTGGAGTCGTTGGGGCTCCGTCATGACAAGCTTTGCACCAGTCTGTTCCATCTGTCACGGTTGTGTGCCAGAGCCTGGGTCACCGCAGATGTTTTCCCTGTCCATTCTTTAATGTTGTCCATCCATCTTTTCCTCTGTCTACCTCCCCTTCTTCTCCCCTCCACAGTTCCTTGTAGAATAGTCTTTGCAAGGCCGCTGGATCTTGTTACGTGGCCGTACCATCTCAGCTTTCTTTTCTTCACTGTTGTGAGAAGGTCCTCATGTGGGCCAATGTGGTGCTGGATGACCTTGTGGACCTGCTTGTTTGTGATGTGATCCAAGTATTCTTTTCTTCACCGTTGTGAGAAGGTCCTCATGTGGGCCAATGTGGTGCTGGATGACCTTGTGGACCTGCTCATTTGTGATGTGATCCAAGTATGAGATGCCCAAGATGTTGCGATAGCATCTCATTTCCAATGCCTGTATCTTCCTCTGTAGCTCTGCTGCGAGGATCCATGTCTCACATGCGTACAGGAAGATGGAGAATACCAATGCATGCAGGAGTCTGATCTTGTACTTCATGGTGATGTTGCTGTCCCTCCATATTGTCTTGAGTTTGGATAGTGCAGTCATTGTCTGTGCGGTTCTTGCCAGGACTTCTGGTCTTGATCCTTCATCACTGATGATTGCCCCCATATCTACATATCCATCTATAAAACACTGGCCAAATATCAGATGCTCAAAGTTCGAAGTAAAGTTATTATCAAGGTACATACCATATAAAACACTGAGATTAATTTTCTTTCTTTCTTTCTTTCCTTGTCTTTTTAAGTCTTTTTATTAATTTTCAAAATTATAAGCCCAGTAACAATGTTGATACAAAGAGATTGGAATAATCTTAATAAACATATACAAAAAGGATTTTAAGTAACATAGGTATAATAGACTTCCAAATTCATAATGAAATTAGTCATAAAGAAAAAAAAGAAATAAAAAGAAAAAATATATATATGAACAAAGAAAAAACTCCAAAAGAAAAAGAAAAGAAAACTGAATACTAAACCCAAAAAAAAAACAGAACAAAACAGGGCTGGACCAATATCTTGAATCAGACACGCTCAGTAATGTCAGCAGCTCTGCTCCTCTATTCATATAATTTTGGTTAATAAAAAAAGATTTGGAAAGGTCAAATTACATCATATGAAAATGTTGCATAAAAGGTTTCCAAATTTCTTCAAATTTAGCCAAAGGATCAAAAATATCACTTCTAATTTTTTCTAAATTTAAACTTAATATAGTTTGAGAAAACAATTGGAATGTAATAGGAGGATCCGACAGGCTGAACATGAGTTGCAGAGCCCTTAAAAGTAAGTCCATAGGTTGTGGTTCACTGCAAACTTCTCTGGTAAGATTAAGAATGTGAAGGAGCTATGCAAATCTTTTGTGTTGATATCTATTTATCTCAGGGGTTCCCAACCCAGGGTCCATGGACTCCTTGCTTAATATTATAGGTTCATGGCATAAAAAAGGCTGGGAACCCCTGGTTTATCTCCTGAATAGACACAAAACACGTAATCCTTCTGAGTATCTATTCATGGCCTGTATCCTTCAAAGCAACCTGATGTTCATTTAAAGGCCTGGATAGAGTGGATGTGGAATGAATGCTTCCAATAGAGGGGCAGTCTAGGACCAGAGGGCACAGACACAAAAGTACAAGTTCACTGGGTTAATTCCAGGGATGGCAGAAATGTCGTATGTTAAAAGGTTGGAGCAACTGGGTTTGTATACACTGGAATTTGGAAGGATGAGAGGGGATCTGATTGAAACATACAAGATTATTAAGGGATTGGACACCCTAGAGGCAGGAAACATGTTCCCGATGTTGGGGGAGTCCAGAACCAGAGGCCACAGTTTAAGAATAAGGGGTAGACCATTTAGAACGGAGTTGAGGGAAAAACTTTTTCACACAGAGAGTTGTGGATCAGTGGAATGCTCTGCCTCAGAAGGCAGTAGAGGTCAATTCTCTGGATTCTTTCAAGAAAGAGTTAGTTAGAGCTCTTAAAGATAGCGGAGTGAAGGGATATGGGGAGAAGGCAGGAGCAGGGTACTGATTGTGGATGATCAGCCATGATCACAGTGAATGGCAGTGCTGGCTCGAAGGGCCAAATGGCCTGCTCCTGCACCTGTTGTCTATTGTCTATTGACATCCCTTTAGAACAGAGATATGGAGGAATTTCTTTATCCAGGAGGTGGTGAATCTGTGGAATTCATTGCAACAGCTCCAATAATCTGACTGAGACTATCCAAAGGGAAATACAGATCCCTTCTCTATAGAAGTGGTCCACAGCAGGGGTAATTGAAATGATTGTGGCCGTAGGTAGAAGGAGATGAGTTATACAGCTCTCACTACATGCACATGCAGTTCAACTCTTTGAGTGAAAATGTTTGAAGTTAATAACTCATCTCCTTCTACTTTAAGCCACGAACTTATCAATCACCCCTGCTGTGGACCACTTTCTGGAGGTCCAAGACGCCGACTTCTACAAAGAAAGGATCCATATGCTTCACGACCATTGGACTAAGTGTGTAAATGTAGGAGGGTACTGTGTTGAAAAATAAATGTGCTAGGTTTTCTAAAATTGACTCCTTCTACCTTACACCACGAACTTATCAATCACCCCTCATATGTTGTAGGGAACCACAGATCCGAATAATGCTATGTGGCCTGTTCTTCTTCTTTCTCTCTCTCTCTTTAAACTTATGGTATGAAAATGTTTCAACACCAGTCAAGGTGACATCATCAGTGTACAATTGAGTGCTGCTTCTGCCTGGTGCTCGCGTTGATGTTGGTGCAACTTGTTGCTCTGGTTGGTTGGCTGTCACGCTGACTGCTGGTCTCTGATAGGTCCTGGCCAACGGATAGCCGGGTGATCTCCGCTGGCCCGTATCCCTGCCCATCGGTCGTTGTGAGCGCCGGTTCCTCAGGGCTCACCCCTCTGCCCCGATCCCGCAGATACAGAGCTTCGTAAATGGTGTCCTGTTCAACGTGCTTGTCAATAGAGTCTTCCACTGAGAAGCTGCTGAGTTCCTCCAGCATTTTGTGTGTGTTGTTTCTGAGAATTCTCTCGATTTCAGGTTTTGTGCTTCTGCCTGGATTTTTGTAGTTTCCCAGACGAACTTGTGTCCTTCTTGGCCTTCATGTTCTGAGACGAGTGACAGAGGATCGTGTCTTCTTGTGGCTAGCTAAAGTTCATTTATTTATTGAGATACAGTGCGGAATAGACCCTTCTGGCCCTTTGAGCCATACCACCCAGCAATCGTCCAGGTTAACCCTAATCATGGGACAATCTACATTGACCAATTAACCAGTAGGTCTTTGGAATGTGGGAGGAAACTGGAGCACCCGAAGGAAACCCGCACAGTCACGGGGAAAATGTACAAACTCCTTACAGGCAATGGCGGGAATTGAACCTGGGTCGCCTGTACCCAAAGCACTGTGCTAACCATTACACTACCACATAGTCTTGTGGATAGTCTTCTCCCTGAATGTCCTATATAGTATTTGGGGCAGTATCCACATTGGATTTGTTTTAACCTATCCTTGCCTCTCATAATTTTGTAAACTTCCCCCTCAGCTCCTGACACTCCAGAGAAAATAATCCAAATTGTAACCTCTCTTACAGCTGATACCACCTAATCAGGGCAACGTCCTAGTGAAAAGCACAAAATGCCGGAGGAACTCAGCAGGTCAGGCAGTATCTGCAGAGGGAAATGGACAGTCGATATTTCAGGTTTTAGATTATGAGGATGCGCAGTCCTCTTTTATTGTCATTTAGAAATGCATGCATTAAGAAATGATACAATGTTCCTCCAGAATGATATCACAGAAACACAAGACAAACCCAGACTAAAAAAACTGACAAAAAACACATAATTATAACCTATAGTTACAACAGTGCAAAGCAATACCGCAATTTGATAAGAACAGACCATGGGCACGGTAAAAAAAAGTCTCAAAGTCTCTCGAAAATCCCATCATCTCACGCAGACGGTTGAAGGGAGAAACTCTCCCTGCCATAAGCTTCCAGCGCTGCAAACTTGCCGACGCAGCACCCTGGAAGCACCCAACCACAGCCGACTCTTGAGTCCATCCAAAAACTTCGAGCCTCCGACACTGAGCACTGAGCACCATCTCTGTCAAACACTTCAACCCCGGCCCCAGCAACAGGCAATAGGCAAAGCCGAGGATTCGGGGCCTTCCCCTCCGGAGATTCTCGATCGCACAGTAGCAGCGGCAGTGAAGCGGGCATTTCAGAAGTTTCTCCAGATGTTCCTCCGTGCTTCTCACGTCTGTCTCCATCAAATCAGGATTGTGCACGGCCCCTATTTAACAAATACAATATCATTTCAGAGCGGCCGCGCGCACTGCGTCACACCGCCATCTTCTCCTCCCCTCCCCTTTGAGGCTCTTTGTCTGGATTTGTCCATTTCCCTCCACAGATGCCACTTGACCGACTGAGTTCCTCCAGTATTTTGCATGCCTTGCGTCAGATTACTGTGCCTGCAGTCTCTTGAGTCTCGAACACCCTGGTGAACATCTCCTGCATCCTCCCGAAAGTCATCACATCACTCACAATCAGGATACGGTCCAATTGGGAACGGTTATCGTTTCAGTGAGTAGTGATATAGAATTCCCTGTTGGCATGGATAGTGGATACTGGGAAATTTACGTAGACTCTACAGCACAGGACAGGCCCTAGGGCCTATGATATTGTGCTGACCTTTTAACCTACTCTAGGATTGATTTAACCTTTCCCTCCTACATAGCCCTTCGTTTAATCTTTCATCCGACCCTAACAGTTTCTTGGATGCTCCTAATGCATCTGCCTCCACCACCATGCCTAGCATTACATGTCATGCACTTGTCACTCTTTGTGTAAAAAACCTGACTCAGATGGATCCCCTCCCCCACACATATACTTTCCTCTAATCACCATAAAATTATGCTCCCGCTTATCAGCCATTTGTGCCCTCGGAAAAAGTCTCTGCCTGTCCAGTCTTATCATCTTGTACACCTCTATCAGGTCACCACTTGCAGGTGGCGAGGACCTACAAGTACCTGGGGGCGCACCTAGATGACAGATATGAGTGGAGCACCAACATGGAGGCTGTGTACAGGAAGGGCCAGAGTTGCTTCTACTTCCTGAGGAGACTGATGTCCTTTGGAGTATGCAGGCCTCTCCTCCACATGTTCTACTGCACTGTTGTCGCCAGTACAATCTTCAGTGCGGTGGTGTGCTGGGCAATGGTATCAACATGGGTGATGCCAACAGGCTCAATAAACTGACTAGAAAGGCTGGCCCTGTTGTAGGAGTCAAACTGGACACACCAGAGCCTGTGGTAGAACAAAGGACCCAATGGAAAATCCTGGCAGTTCTGGACAATGATTCTCACCCCCTGCATGTTACCTTGGCTGAAGAGAGGAGCAAGTTTAGTAATAGACTAAGACAACTGCGCTGCTCCAATGAGCGCTATATGAGGTCATTCTTACCCTCAGCTACTAGGCTCTATAATGAGTCATCCTATAGTCAGGGAAGTGGCAGGGGAGGAGAAGATGGCAATGCGATGCAGCGTGCGTAGCCTCTCCGGTGAAGTGATATCGTATTTGTTAAATAGGCGCCGTGCACAATTCTGATTTGATGGAGACAGCTGTGAGAAGCACGGAGGAACACCTGGAGAAACTTCTGAAATGCCCGGTTCGCTGCCGCTGCTACTGTGCGATCGAGAATCTCCGGAGGGAAGGCCCCAAATCCTCGGCTTTGCCTGCTGTTGGTAGCTGGGGATGGAGTTGAAGTGCTCAGCAGAGATGGTGCTCAGTGCTCGGTGTCGGAGGGCTGGTCAGAGGCTCGAAGTTTTCGGACGACTCAGAGTCGGACTGTGGTCGGGCATGGCAGGGAGAATTTTCTTCCTTCTCCCGTCTGCGTGAGATGCGGGACTTTCGAGAGACTCTGAACTTTTTTTTACCGTGCCCATGTTCTGTTCTTCATCAAGTTACGGTATTGCTTGCACTGTTGTAACTATATGTTATAATTATGTGGTTTTTGTCAGGTTTTCAGTTTAAAGCCTATATCCATGGTCAGATTATCTCTTACTTGGCTGGATTGAAAAAAACGCACTAAGAATGAAATATTGGTGTTGATTGACAAGATTAAAGACATGGATAAACAATATGCCATTGCTCCTAGTGAGGAGCTTTACAAACAGAGAGTTGAACTTCAAATGGAGCATAGTTTACTCTTAACATCGTCACTAGAAAATCAATTAATGAAAACAAGAAGTGAGTTTTATATACATAGTGATAAATCTGGTAAATTACTAGCCAATCAATTAAAAACAACCTCGGTTAAACGTCAAATTACTAAGATTCGTAAATCTAATGATATCTTAACAGTTGATCATGATGAGATTAATAAATCTTTTCAAGAATTTTATACATCTTTATATCAGTCAGAATTTCTTCATGATTCCAAGGAGATGCAAGATTTTTTAAGGAATTTGAACTTTCCGAAATTAACACCTGACAAACGTTTAAAGTTAGAAACACTTATTACGGAGGAAGAAATAATGGGTGCTATTTTTTCAATGAATTCTGGTAAATCACCCGGCCCAGATGGCTATACAGCAGAATTTTTAAAATTTTTCTCTTCTATTCTTTCTCCCCAGTTGTGCAGAGTTTTTAGAGATGCAATTGTTATAGGTAAATTACCACAATCATTTTATGGAGCTTCCATTTCCTTAATTTAAAAAAAAAGGACCCTACTGAATGTGCATCATATAGACCGATATCTTTATTGAATGTTGACTCAAAAATTTTTTCTAAAACATTAGCTTCTAGGTTAGAAAATTATTTCCGCAGATCAAACTGGATTTATTAAAAATCACTATTCATCTTTTAATATTAGGAAATTAACAAATATCATTTCTACTCCTTCACTGAGAACTCCAGAATGTGTTGTTTCATTAGATGCCAAGAAAGCTTTTGACAGAGTTGAATGGCCATATTTATTTACTATGCTTGAGAAGTTTAATTTTAGCCCGATATTTATATCCTGGATTAAATTGATATATCATACTCCTTTAGCTTCAGTTTCGACTCACAATCAAAGATCTCCCTTTTTTCGATTATTTCGTGGCACTAGGCAGAGTTGTCCTTTAAGCCCTTTATTATTTGATATTGCTTTAGAACCTTTAGCAATTGCAATTCAAGATTCGCTAAATATTTTTGGTATTACTCGTGGGAAGGAGATACATAAGTTATCATTATATGCAGATGATTTACTATTACAGTATATATTTCTGACCCAGAAAAATCTATTCCTGCAACTTCATCCTTGTTGGATAAGTTCAGTAAATCTTCTGGTTACAAACTGAATCTTAATAAGAGTGAACTTTTTCCATTATATATGATGGCTCCAACTTATAAATGTTTACCATTTAGATTAGTTACTGATCAATTTACTTATTTAGGAGTTAAAATTACTAAGAAGCTCAAGGATTTATTCAAAAGGTTAAATTTTTACCCTTACTTGATCAGATTAAAGGTTTGATAACTAAATGGTCACCAATGTTTTTGTCATTAATTGGTCGGATCAACGCTGTTAAGATGATTATTTTACCTAAGTTTCTATGTTTATTTCAAGCTTTGCCAATTTTTATTCCGAAATCCTTTTTTGATAAGGTTGATTCAAAAATTTCCTCATACATATGGTAGAATAAAAATCCTAGACTAGGTAAAAGACACTTACAGAAGCCCAAAAAGGAGGGTGGCTTAGCATTGCCAAATTTTAGATTCTACTATTGGGCGATTACTCTTCATTATTTAAAATTTTGGACATGGAATTGGGATACCGTTCCAAGTCCACCATGGATTAATCTTGAATGTAATTCTGTTTCAAGATTTCATTGGGTTCTATTTTAGAGACCCCACTTCCTTCTGACTTTTCTAAATTGGACAAACAAATGGATAACCCAATAGTTAAATATACTCTTCGAATATGGTTTCAGTTTCGAAAATTTTTTGGACAGAATCAATTTATTTTAACTAGCCCTATTATATCCAACTTTCTTTTTCAACCTTTTTTGGATCAAGCATATTTGGTCTGGAAAACAAAGGGTATAATACGTTTTTCTCATTTATTTTCAGATAATTGTTTTATGTCTTTTGAACAATTTTCTAATAAATATAATTTACCTAGATCACATTTTTTCAGATATGTACAGATTAGAAACTTTTTAAATACTGTTCTTACTACCTTTCCCATTTCATATTCCACTGATATATTGGGGAAAAAATTGGATTTAAACCTTTTTCAGAAAGATTCAATTGCAATTATTTATAACATGATAAGGAAAATTAATCCGGATGTTTCCAATACAATTAAGAATGACTGGGAAAGGGAACCTTACCTTACCTACTGAGAAATGGCAAAAGATTTTTCAATTAGTTAATTCTTCCTCTATTTGTGCTAAACATGTGTTGATACAGTTTAAAGTTGTACGCAGAGCTTATATGTCGAAGGATAAATTAGCTCATTATTATTCTCATATAAACCCTATATGTGATAGATGTCATTCTGAGATAGCTTCATTAACTCATATGTCTTGGTCTTGTCCTTTATTGAAGAAATATTGGGACGACATTTTTGGTATTATTTCCACTGTCTTGAATATTGCTTTACAACCTCATCCTATTACTGCCATTTTTGGTTTACCAATGATAGAAAAACATTATTTGACCTCTTCAGTTTGTCAGATGATTGCATTTGTTACTTTAATGGCTAGAAGATCAATACTATTGAACTGGAAAGAGATGAATCCTCCTACAACATCTCATTGGTTTTCTCAAACTATATCTTGTTTAAATCTTGAAGTGTCATTTTTGACCCATCTATTAAATTTGATGAGACTTGGAGACCATTTATTCAATACTTCCATATGATGTAATTTGACCCTTGCCAAATCTATTTTGTGATTTCATTATATGGGGAGAGGAGCGGAAGTGACGACACTATTGGTTTTATCTGAGGTATCAAAATAGCCCTTTTTTTCTTTAGTTTTCTTTAGTTTGGGTAGATTAGTTCTCTTTTTAGGGGATTTTTTTTCTCTTTTTCTGTTTTTTTGTGACATTTATATATTTTATGTATACTCCTTATATATTTTGTTGTTAATCTGTCTGATTTTGGGATGTTTCTAACCATGTGTTACCTGACTGTTAATCCAATAATTATTATCAATTAATATAATTCCAATTATTATGTACTTACTCTTCGTAATCTGTTTGATATTGAAACTATAAAAAGATAGAAAAAGAAAGAAAAGAAAGTTTTTCAGTCTTGGTCTGTCTTGTGTTTCTGTGATATCACACCGGAGGAATATTGTATCATTTCTTAATGCATGCATTACTAAATGACAATAAAAGAGGACTGTGTGTCTCATAATAATCTAAAAGTGATGACCCCTCCTGTTAGACTGTTCGAGGTAACTTTTTTAAAATCTTTCTACTTCTCCTCTAATGTTTATATCTGTGCACTTGTAATGCAACTGTGATGCTGTAATTTCCTTTGGGATCAATGAAGTATCTATCTATCTATCCTCCTTCACCCTAGCTTGCTCATCTTATTCTCATATGACATGCTCTCTAATCCAGACAGCACCTTAGCAAATCTCCTCTGCACCCTCTCTAAAGCTTCCACATCCTTCCTATACTGAGGTGACCAGAGCTGAACACAACTCTCCAAGTGTAGTCTTTATAGGAGCTGCAGCAATACCTTGTAGCTCTTGAACACAATTCCCCGACTAATGAAGGCCAACCCACCATACACCTTCTCAACCACCCTATCAACTTGCACGGGGATCCCTTGGAATAGTTGAAAACACGAGGAGAAGTATGCTCTGTATGAGAAGTGCAAAGGAGTGGAGTTAGTTTCAGAGCTCGTCAAAGAGCTGGCACAGGAACGATGAGCTGAATAACTTCTTGCTAGGATTCTGTAATCCAAAGTAGAAAATCAGAGGCCAGGATTTGTATCCCCTCCTGCATAGGCTAGTGGTTTGAATGTCAATTAAATGATCTTTGGCTTTCTCTTTTATCCTCTCCTTTCTGAAAGCAAATCATTACTGTTGGTTTTGCAACAGCAATCCTAAAGTACATCTTAAAATTTAACTGCCATGGTGATTAAAAAAAAATGCTTAGGTCAAGAAAATGGTAAATTGGATTAAAAATCAGAAGTTTTCCAATTTCTTTTCCTCCACCTATTTAATAACTAACCCAAATTGATCATTAAAATGACAAGGGAGAAGAACTCTCGAGGTAAAGGCATTGTTGGATTTCACTGGATAATTGTTTCCTTGTAAACAAACCAAGACCGCTTCGAGATTCAGTGAGGGAACTGACACCATATGACGCACTTCCAAACATAGTTCCCTCTAAGCTGTGCGCACACACACACGTCTTTCAACCAGCGCACAAAAGGTTAGTTACCTAAAATCATGTGGTAGTTAATAATTATACTTATTGAAAATAATCTTTTGGCTAACTGTTTCTGTTAACTAGTTGGTCGGTTTTTCAAATACCACAATGCACGTCACTAATCTACGTCACCTCACCTATCCTGTTCCGGTTTGTACAGCTGCATCACGGCGGCAGCCATCTTTGGCGGACAGTGTTCATATCGTAAAGTTTACAAAGATCGGTTTCAAATCCTGTAGATAGCTTACTAAGCTTTTATTGGAAAAAATATTGATTCACTATGTCGAATTCAAAAGAAGCGAAGGGCGTGAAGCGCAAAAGAACTGCAAATTTGTTTAAAGTTGAATGGCTTAACAAAATAGTGGAAACTGTTACACCGAAAGCTCATGAGGTCATGAACGTTCAGCTACAAGAAATATTTATGTATGATTCGGAAACTGGAGTTATCTGCTTGTATTGTCATGATGCGAAAGTTGCTGGAGAATTTGCCAGTGGAAAGAAGTGGGATGATATTTGGAAACTTGACTTCTTGAACTTGTCATTTGGCAAGTAAGTCGCATTTGGACGGTGTACAAAAGCTCAGGCAACAGAACCCGCCATTACCCGTTACAGGAGTGCTACGCATGTTACAGTTGAGTGCAGATGAGTGAGAGCGAAAACAATCAAACCCAGAGGAGATCAAAGTTGAGGTACAAGAATGGTAAGTTTTTGATTTCTCCACAATTGCAGATTGTGACTTCACATTTGGCGATGAACAAGTTATAATGCCTTATGTCTAAAATATCATGATTTTCTAGCTGAAAATATTGTAATAGTTAGACAGTTCAATGCTTTCAAATTTTCCGTGCAAGAAAAAATTAAATCCAAACTGATTTCAAACTTTGCTCAAATGGTGGTATTTGTACTTCAAAATGAACAGTTTTGTGACCTCGCACAGTTGATGGACATTGGGAGAACCTTTCTTGCGTCTAGTGCGGACTGTGAGCGAGGTTTTAGCCCAATGAATCAACCCAAAAACAAGCTGAGAAACCATTTAGGTGAATGTCATTTGGATATGTTACTGAGAATCAAAAGCTATCAATGGGATGGGTTCTATTAGTCAAGACAGAGTTTACAAAGAATGGGTAAATGCCAAAGACAGGAGAGAGAAAAAATAACAATGACTTAAATATGATAAAAATTAAATATCTCCAACCTGATGTTATGAACATTGACTTCTCTAAATTCCGTTAATGCCCCTCCTCCCCTTAGTACCCCATCCCTTATTTATTTATCAATAATAATAATTATTATTATTATTACCATTATTATGATTTTTTCTTTCCCCTTTTTTTCTCTCTTTTTTCTCCCTCTACCCCTCTCACTATAACTCCTTGCCCATCCTCTGGGCTTTCCCCCTCCCCCTTTCTTTCTCCCTAGGCCTCCTGTCCCATGATCTTTTCCCTTCTCCAGTCTCATATCCCTTTTGCCAATCACCTGCCCAGCTCTTGGCTCCATCCCTCCTCCTCCTGTCTTCTCCTATCATTTCGGATCTCCCCCTCCCCCTCCCACTTTCAAATCTCTTACTAGCTCTTCTTTCAGTTAGTCCTGACGAAGGGTCTCGGCCTGAAACGTCGACTGTACCTCTTCCTATAGATGCTGCCTGGCCTGCTGTGTTCACCAGCACTTTTTGTCTGTGTGACTTAAATAAGTATGTTATTCTGTGCAGTTTTATGTCAAATATTTTGTAAACCTACATAAACTGTGCCATGTGTGCACTCAGTGCGCACATACTTATGTCATTGGAAAAAAATTTGCACAACGTAAGATTTTTGCGCACACTGGCTACTAAGAATTAGAGGGAACATTGCTTCCAAATAGCCAAGTTCCAAGTCGAAAAACATACGTTCAATCCGTGATTACAAAATCAGCAAAGGTGTACAACCTTGTAGAGATAAAAAGCTAACAAAACTAAATTAGCAACACAGCAGAATAAGAATAATCAGTAGTCAACAAAAAAATCATCCCTGGCTCACATCCTATCAACTAAACCAAACTAACTAACTAGGACAGAGCGTGAGCACATACTATACTCATTTGCTTCTACCACGGCCCAACCCATGTGACAAATTATCAAAGCTCATAATGAATGCAGAACACAAAATACAATACAGACAGAAAATAGATACAAGCAACTGTGGAAAAGAGTATTGTTGACGTTTTGGGCCAAGACCTTTCAGCAGGACGTCGCCTGTTTACTCTTCTCCACAGATGCTGCCTGGCCTGCTGAGTTCCTCCACCATTTTGTGTGCGTCGCTCGAGGTTTTCTTCCGTTCTTTGCCGTCTTCCTCCCCTCGTTCCTTGGAGTGCTTAATAAAAAGCAACCACAAGCAACAAGTTTTATACCTCATTCTTGACTTCCAAGAGCCGTTGGGTCGAGGAAACATCAGGATCCAACAGCATAATCACAGAATCAAGATTGGCTGCAGAATGGAAGGAGGCCTTTTGGCCCATCGAGTCGGTGTTGGTCTCCGTATACGAGCACTACAGCTGCTACAACTCTCTCATCACCTCTCCGTAGCCCTGTAGTTATATTCCTTTCTGATTATCTTTTGTACATCAGCGTAAAGTACCCTCAGAGGTGTCATAAACCCTAGTGGCTTGCCATAGAGTGTTGAGCTTCTCAAGCTTTTGAGCTCCTGTGTTTACTAATCATCATCTTAATTAGAGTCGTTAAGCCCATGTGCTTTCGGTTTCGTCTGGTCAAGTTCATTGTGATTGGCACCGGTTTCCCGTAGTCTATGATTATTTAAAGAGGACTCTCCTTTAGTGCCTGAGCAGAGTCATTGTGTTGGAGAGAATGAATTGTCTCACGGTGTCGCGCGGTTGCTCCCCCTGAGGCTCTGTTGGTGTCCCTGCATCTACCCTCTTGTTTTCCTCTCTCCCTGGGGAATCTCTCGCCTTCCGGCTCCTGGGTCTGGTTGTGAGCCTACCGTCCACAGCTCCAGGGCTTCCCGTGACTGGGAGCCCGCTGTTCTTCTGTAGTTGGGTCAGCCCTGTCCTCCAAGGGCACACTGTGACAGGAGGCTGCTGGAGTTCTAACAGCCTGCCCAATCCCTTTAGAATCTTATACGGTTCAATAAAATTCCCCCTCAATCTTCTAAATTCCAGTGAGTATAAGCATAGTCGATCCAGTCTTCATATAAAAGTCCTGCCATCCCAGGAATCAATCTGGTGAACCTTCTTTGTACTCCCCCTATGGCAAGAATGTCTTTCCTCAGATTAAGGGACCAAAAGTGCACACAATACTCCAGGTGTGGTCTCACCAAGGCCTTGTACAACTGCAGTAGAACCTCCCTGCTCCTGTACTCAAGTCATCAACAAATAGAGCGTTTTGATCGGCCTCTCTGAAGGAAGTGTACAAACAGTTTTCTCCATTGTCCTCAGTCACTTTGTGTTCAGTGAGTGAGCTGGTCAGATTGTCCACCACATTGTGCTTGCTCCTGGAAAGGGGGAACTTGCAACCTGCTGACTCATCGTAGTTTAGTCATTCTTGAGCGACCCACACAAAATGCTGGAACTTGGCAGGAAATGAATAAACAGTGGGCATTTAGGGCCGAGACCCTCCATCGGGAGTGGGAAGGAGGGGGGAAGAAGCCAGATAAAGAAGGTGAGGGGAGGGGAAGGAGGACAAGCTGGCAGGTGTAATTTAGGCCACGTGAGAGGAAAGGTGGGTGGCAAGAGAGGTGGGATGAAGTAAGAAGCTGGGAGGTGATTGGTGGAAGAGGTGAAGGGCTGAAGAAGAAGAAATCTGATAGGAGAGGAGAGTGGACCGTGGGAGAAAGGGAAGGAGGAGGGGAAACAGAGGGAGGTGATGGGCAGGTGAGGAGAAGAGAAGGGGTGAGAGGGGGGCCAGAATGGGGAATGGAGAAAGAGAGATAGCGGAGGGGGAGAAATTACTGGAAGTTAGAATAATCGATGTTCATGCCATCAGAATGGAAGATGCCCAAACGGTGTTGCTGCTCCAACCTGAGAGTGGCCTGATCATGGCAGCAGAGGAGGCCATGGACCGACGAGTCAGAATGGGAATGGGAAGTAGATTTAAAATGGTTGCCCACGGGTGAGACCTGTTTGTTGCAGGTAGCTTATACTCCTTCCCCTCCTCCCACCTTCTTATTCTGGCTTCTGCCCACTTCCTTTCCAGTCCTGATGAAAGATCTCAGCCTGAAATGTCGACTGTTTATTCATCTCCATAGATGCTGCCTGACCTGCTGAGTTCCTCCAGCATTTTGTGTGTGTTGCTCAAGGTTTTCAGCATCTGCAGAATCTCTTGTGTTTTAGGTCAACATTAAACCTCAATGAAGCAAGCAAAGAGCAAAGTTGTGGAAAGTTCACCACTTAAAGAAACTCAGACTAGTTTAATGTAATTTTCTGGGTGGTGGTAGTTTGATGGGATTTTGGTGGGGATTTGGTTGGAGTTTATTTATTTACATAGTGATACAGCACAGTAACAGGCTCGTCCATGTTAACCTGCACTGGCCAAATTACATCCAATTAACCCACTACGCAGTACATCTTTGGAAGGTGGGAGGAAACAGGAGCACCCGGAGGAAATCCATGCAGTCACGGAAGATCGAGCAAACTCCTTACAGACAGCAGTGGAAACGAACTTGGATCACTGGCACTAAAATAGCGTCACACTAACTGTTACGCATCCATGACCCCCCACCCCATCTTGTTGTAAACATTGTCTGATCCATCTGTTCTCTTGAAGGATAATTCAGGAGGTGTAGTCCCTGATATAATTCAAGTCCTTGTCAAATGCAGCAGAAGAAAGCAGCAATTGGATTTGGATTAAAAGGAGAGACAACAACTGGGCAACATGAAGACAGGAGGGTATGGAACTGAGGGGGGTGTATCTGGATGCCAGGTAGCACCATTGAGCCCTCTGCAGACGTCGTGGGCTTATCAATGAAACGTCAAAGAAGGAGGGTGCCCACCTGATGACCCCGATGATGTACCAACCCTCCCTCCTTGTCACCACTACAAACCCACTGCCAATATCGAGAGTGCTGACTCACCATAGGGATTGAAACATCAAGTCCTAGCTCTACTGGTCTACTGTGTATGTAGCCCCCGATCCCAAAGCTGACTTATGCTAGTGTGTCATCAGTTCTTGCTTTTCTACAATTCAGCCTTGATGTTCTTGAATAAAACCAAACCCCTTTCCCACCACGTTGCCGTAGCTCACAGTGTTGGGATGGATGTTCGCAGAATTTTAAAGACGAGCTTTATTTGTCACATCAAAACTTCAAAACCTACAGTGAAATGTGTCATTCACGTCAACAACCAACACAGAATGAGTGGCCCGCACGTGTGGCCATGCTTCTGGCGCCAAATTAGCATGCCTGCAACTCTCTGAACATAACTCACGCGTCTCTGGAATGTGGGAGGAAACCGGAGCACCCGGAGGCAACCCACATGATCATGGGGTGAACATACAACTGCTTACAGACAGCGGCGGGAATCGAACCCTGGTCGGTGATCGCTGTCAAGCCTCTGCCCATGGATTTGTGTAAGTGGCTTCTTGATGTCTGGTGGCAGAGGGTTCTGTCTCCACTTCTGTGACTCTAAGGCAGTACTCTCTCGCTCAGACTGCCAAAGGATCTTGGCCCAAAACGTCAACTATACCTCTTCCTAGAGAAGCTGCCTGGCCTGCTGCATTATGTGTGTTGCTTGAAACGTCTTATCTTTCCCAGGGTTGAAATGTCTAATACCAGAGGGCAAGCATTTAAAGTGAGGGGGCAATTTCAAAGGAGATCTGAGGGGCAAGTGTTTTTTCCACAGAGAGAGGTAGGGTCTGGAACGTGCTGCCTGACGTGGTGGTAGAGGGAGATATATTAGAGACTTTTAAGAGACGTTTAGATAGGCACATGACTGTGAGGAAGGTGGAAGGATTGTAGGCAGAAGTAATTGGTTTATTTGGCCATTTGATCATTAATTTAATTGGTTCGGCCAAAGGGCCTGTTCTTTTCTGTGCTATTTTTAACCTGGCAGATACCAAAGTCAACCAGGTGGTGGCAGCATTGAGTGAGGTTAAATGTCACGGAGGCACTCTCCAGGGAAGACTGCAAGCAGCTAATATCAATCTTAATAATTTCAGCAACCGCCCCAGGGCAGTGTTATTGCTCCCTTCCCCTCCTGAGTTCCATGTGTGTTCGAATTATCAAAGGCAGGAAACACTCATCAGTCCTGGCAGTATCTGGGGAGAGAGGAACGGTGTAAAGACACGAGATTCTGCGGATGCTAGAAGTCCAAAGCAACGCAGAGGAACTCAGCAAGCAAGGCAGCACCCGTGGAAGTGAATAAACAGCTGAGACCCTTCGCCAGGACTGGAAATGAAGGGGGAAGACCAGAATAAAAAGGTGTGGGGAGGGGAAGGGGGGATAGCTTGCAGGTGACAGGTGAAACCAGGTGGGTGGGAAAGGTCAAGGGCTGGAGAGGAAGGATTCTGACAGGAGAGGAGAGCGGATCACAGGAGAGAGGGAAGGAGGAGAGGACAAGAGGTAAGAGGCCAGGTTGGGGAACAGAAGCAGAGGGAAGAGGGAGGGGAAGGGGAGAAGACAAAGGTAGTGTTTCAGCAAGTGAAAAAGTGAGAAGGTGGGTTACCGGTGTTGGGTGGGTAAGTTAGAGCAGGTATGTGACCGTGTGAGTAGAGACTCTGATCATTGCCATATTTCACATGCTCCTTGTTCATGTCAAACCGCTGACCCATCATTCAGGACCCCCATCACCCAGGACCTGCCCTCTACTCATTACCACCATCAGGGGGGAAGTAAAGGAGCCTGAAGACACACAGTCAATACCCTAGGTACAGCTTCTCGCCCTCTGCTGGCAGATCTCTGAGTGGACAGTGAGCCCATGAGCTCCATCTCAGCATTTTTTTCTTTTTTTGCTTTCTTTTTGCACTACTTATCTATTATATATGACGGGTGATTGATAAGTTCATGACCTAAGGTAGAAGGAGTCAATTTTAGAAATCCTAGCACATTTATTTTTCACTTAGTCCCCTCCTACATGTACACACTTAGTCCAGCGGTCGTGGAGCATACGGATCCCTTCTTTGTAGAAGTGGTCCACAGCAGAGGTGATTGATAAGTTCATGGCCTAAGGTAGAAGGAGATGGGTTATACAGCTCTCGTTACATGCACGTGCAGTTCAACTCTGAGTGAAAATGCAGAAAGTTTGATGTTAATAACTCATCTCCTTCTATGTTAGGCCACGAACTTATCAATCACCCCTGCTATGGACCACTTTCTGGAGGTCCAAGACGCCGACTTCTACAACAAAGGGATCCGTATGCTCCACAACCGCTGGACTAAGTGTGTAAATGTAGGAAAAATAAATGTGCTAAGTTTTCTAAAATTGACTCCTTCTACCTTAGGCCATGAACTTATCAATCACCCTGTGTGTGTGTGTGTGTGTATTTCTTATTGTAATTCATAGTTTTTTAAATTATTGCAATGTACTGCTACCACAATCAATAAATTTCATGGCATACGCCAGTGATATTTCTGACTCTGAGGTCAAGGACACAGCTCGGCACATCACAGGAACCATCCTCCCCTCTGTGGACTCTGTCAATGCTTCCCTCTGCCTTGGTAAAACAGCTGGCATTATCAGAGATCCCCTCATCCATCTTCTCCCTCCACCCTCCTCCCATTAGGCAGGAGATACAAAAGGCCGAAAGCCCCTACCACCAGCCTCAAGACAGCTTCTATCCCACTGTTGAACAGTCCCCTGGTATAACTGTTAATAATTTTAGAAATGTTACCATATACTAGCTTAAGATTACCATGTGTTACCATATGGAAAAAACAACACAACAGACTTTTAACACTATAAATTAGCAAGTTGTTTGTTATGTCTCCCTTCTTGCTGTGAAATGGGGACACCTCTTTTTCCCTTATTAGGGAGAGAGAGAGAGAGCTTGTGGTATGTTGAATTACTGGGTGAACGAGTAGTCTTTGGGGTACTGCAAGTCTATGTGTTTATTAATGCTTTGCTGCACGCTTCAGTGCTCAGTGGGGGGGTGCCGATGCTTCTTTGCTGGTGGGGGTGGGGGGTGTCATTGCTTTGCTGCTGCTTATGCATGGGAGGGGGAGCTGGGGGGGGCTTTAGGGTTCTAACATTTAACCATTATTCATTCTTTGGGGCACTCCTCTGTTTTCGTGGATGTTTGCGAAGAAAAAGAATTTCAGGATGCATATTGTATTCATTTCTCTGACATTAAATGTACCTATTGAAACCTATTGATATACCAGCTTGAGATTCATTTTCTTACGGGCACTTACAGGAAAATATAGAAAAACAATAGAATTTATGAAAAACTATACATAAACAAAGAAAGTTAGGGATTTATTCCCTGGAGTGTAGGAGAATGAGGGGAGATTTGATGGAGGTGTACAAAATTATGAGGGGTATAGATAGGGTAAATGCAAGCAGGTTTTTCCCACTGAAGTTGGGTGGGACTAAAACTAGAGGTCATGGGTTAAGGGTGAAAGGTGAAATGTTTATGGGGATCTTTTTCGCTCAGAGGGTGGTGTGAGTGTGGAACAAGCTGCCAGCAGAAATGGTGGATGTGGGTTTGATTGTAACAATTAAGACGAGTTTGGATGGGAGGGGCAGGGAGGGTTAGGGTCCCGGAGCAGATCGATGGAATTAAGCAGAATTACACTAGCTTGGCTGAGGGGTGTGTTACTGTGCTGCAGTACTCTATGGCTCTATGACTGATAATGTGCAAAAGATAAATTGTACATATAAAAATCAAATAATACTTGGAACATGAGTTGTAGAGTTTTTGTTATTGCTTTCCATTTCTACTTCCTCGATGACCTGTTGTAATGAAATATTCTTGTGATAGCGTGCCAATCAAAGTCTTTCACAAGTGACAACAGTAAAGCCATTCATGGAGCAGTGTTGTTCAACAACAATTAACCAATTCCACTGATGGTCTGGGGTTCGATACAAAATCTGATGATCCTGCAGTTTGGTTCTGAATGAGTGCCAGATGGCTGCTTCTGATCCACTGTCTGAATCTGCCCTCTCCAACTGAGGACAAAGTGTACTGGGAATTATTATCATGTGTACCCAGTTTCAGTGAAAACCTTGTCTAATTGTTCATTCAGATCAAATCATTTCACAGTGCATTGAGCTAGAACAAGGTTACAAAAGCACTGAAATAGAATGCAGGATCTGCCAACGGAGATGCGGCTGTAATGAGTTCTTCAAGCCACTATGGGATGCCAGGGAGCATTGGGCGCTGAGGTTTTTAGAGCACCTGAAATGGTTAATTGTTGTTTAATGACAGTCATTAATCGTTTGGCGTTCCTTGTGTTTTTCTCGAGCCACTCGCTCTTTGTAATGTGGTCTCCTGGTCTTTTCTGTCTGAGCTTGTTAAGTTTATTTTGATGGGCTTGAGGATTCCATGTTACTTGTGTTACTTAAGTGGATGCCTGATTAGCATTAATTGTGGGGTCCTAGTTTTGAGAATGTTATTTCTTATGGTGTAGTTCGGCCAAGACACCGATATTTATTGGAATCATTACGAATAAACTCTCATCACCATCTCCACATCGGAATCTGTCTTTCTTTCCTCTGCACTTGGGTTCCCAAAATGTGAGTGCAGATTGTGACAGCTGCATGGACTAGAGGGCATGTCTTATGAGCAGGCTACAGGTTTTCTCTCTGGAGCAAAGGAGGATGAGAGGTGAATTGATAGAGGTGTACAAGATGATAAGAGGCATAGATTGAGTGGACAGAGGCCGGCTGGTGGCGCAATGACATCAGCGCCAGACCCGGGAGTGAAGGTTCCTGGTTCGAAACCAGTCGGGTCCATTCCCAAGTATGCTTTCCATCCGTGCCGGGTTGGGTGTCAAGATCGCAAATCGACCTCATAAAATAAAGGGAAAAATACTGCGAAAATGTCTATGTGGGGAGTGGTGCACCACACAGTCTCTCTCTCTCTCGCTCCGCACCTTGTAAAAAGCCGTGGAAAAGACATCATCACAGACGCACGCACGCACGCACGCATGCACACACAGACACAGACGCACAGACTCGCACGCATGCACGCAGGCACATGTCGAAAAAAAAGATTGAGTGGGCAGCCAGATACTTTTTTCCAGGGCAGAAATAACTAATGCAAGAGGTCATAATTTTAAGATGATTGGAGGAAAGTACAGGGAGAAGCCAGAGGTCAGTTTTTTACACAGAGAGTGGTGGGTGTGTGGAACACACTGCCAGGGATGGTGGTAGAAGTAGATACATTAGGGGGCATTTAGGAAACTCTTAGATAGCCTTAGATGACAGAAAAAGGAAGACCTATGTGGGATGGAAGGGTTAGATTGATCTTGGAATAGGTTAAAAGGTCAGCACAACATTCTAGGCCAAACAGCCTGTACTGTGCCGTAATATTCTATGTTCTATGTTAAGCAAAGACATTGAGGTGGTCTGCTGATCATTCCCTGTGCAAAATGTTCATGCTTTTTCTTTATTTCTTTTTAATGTAATGCATTGTTAATTAAATGTGGTTTTTAATTTTTTGAAGATTATTTATACCGATCGGGGAGAATTCTGGTATCTGCGACCATTGGAGACTCTGCTAAGAGGCCTTTGATTGGTTCCAAAGCCATCAATCAGAGTGTTTTGTGAAGGGATGGGCCTTCGGACATCATTAGACTACATTCCCACTCTCGGCCACCGAGGGGCAGGCTCATCCACAGCATCATATCCAGGCATCCAGGCATCCAGGGTAGGTAATTACAGGTTACGGGGAAGGTGAATCCGGGCCTGGACCACCTGTGATAACACAGGAGGCACTAGCACTACGCAGGCGTTCCCAACCTGGGGCCATGGACCACTCGGTTAATGGTGGGGGTCCAAGGCATAACATGGTTGGGAGACCCTGTGCTATAGAAGTGCATTCCCCTTTAACATGTACGACAGGACCTGTAGTAGGAACGGCTGTAGGAAGCTTAGAGCCATTGACTTATGCAGTGTGGGACAGGCCCTTCGGCCCATCGTGTCAATGCTGACCATCGAACACCCATTAATCCTGTCTATGGAGACACAAGAGACTATGGCAGTAACTATAACAGGATCAATGAAAGTCAACCAGAGTGCAGAAGATGACAAACTGTGCATATGCAAATATAAGTAAATAGCAATAAATGATGAGAATTTGAGATAATGAGATAAATAGTCCTTCAAGTGAGATCGTTGGTTGTGGGAAATATCTCAATGATGGGGCAAGTGAGTGTAGTTATCCTCTTTTGTTCAAGAGCCTGATGGTTGAGGGGTAGTATCTGTTCTCGAACCTGGTGGTGAGAGTCTTGAGGCTCTCGTACCTTCTACCTGATTGCAGCAGCAAGAAAAGAGCATGGCCTGGGTGGTGGGGATCTCTGATGATGGATGTTGCTTTCCTGCAACAGCGTTTCATGTAGATGTGCTCAATGGGGGAAGGCTTCACCTGTGATGGACTGGGCCACATCCACTCATTTTTGTTGGATTTTCCATTCAAGGTCATTGGTGGTTCCAGACCAGGCTGTGATGCAGCCAGTCAATATACTCTCCACCACACATCTATAGAAGCTTGTCAAAGTTCTAGATGCCATGCCGACTCTTCACAGATTCCTAAGGAGCTGCCCCATGGCCGCACATCTCATCCTCAGACTGTGTCAGTTGTTGATGCAGACGACTCACCTCACTAACACCAGAGATTCTGCAGATGCTGGGAATCCAGAGCAACACACACAAGATGTGGAGAAACGCAGCAGGTCAGGCAGCATCTATGGAGAGAAGCGGTCGATGTTTTAGACTGAGACCCCTCCTCGGGACTCATTTCACTGGTTGTTTTAATGTAGATAAGACTAATTAATCAAATCTTGAACCTTGAAAGTGGAGGATGAGATGTACAGAATGGAATATCTCCGTCATGGGTTCACAACCTTCTTTATGCCACAGAATCCCAATGTTAACAGAGAGGCCTGTGGAGGCCAAGCTGGGAACCCCTGATCTACATGCAGTTTCCACATTCTCCCTGTACCACGGGGGTTCCCCCGGATGCTCCAGTTCCCTCCCACATCCCAAAGATAAACAGGTCCCACAGTTGTAAGATGACTCTTGACCTCAGGACCCACCCCATCGTGGCCCTTGAACCCTATTGTCTACATGCTCTTTTTAGTCTGTAGTTGCCACACTTTATTCTGCACTCTGCTATTGTTTTCCCTTGTACTAGCCCAGTAGTGAAATGATGTTTATGGATGGTTTGCAGGACAAGCTTTGCACGGTATCTCAGAACATGCGGCATTCATAAACAAGTTTACCAGCATCCCGATTTACCAATTTAATTGTTGTTGTAAATTGTTCCCTTTGCTTGGAGAGACAGAAGGGACTTATTAATGGAAACAACCTGGGGTTGGGGAGAACCCTCCTGTCCCCATGATCCTCTCATATCCCTTTTGCCAATCACCTGTCCAGCCCTTGGCTCCATCCCTCCCCCTCCTGTCTTCTCCTATCATTTTGGATCTCCCCCTCCCCCTCCAACTTTCAAATCCCTTACTCACTCTTCCTTCAGTTAGTCCTGACAAAGGGTCTCGGCCTGAAACGTCGACTGTACCTCTTCCTAGAGATGCTGCCTGGCCTGCTGCGTTCACCAGCAACTTTTATGTGTGTTGCTTGAAATTCCAGCATCTGCAGATTTCCTCGTGGTTGGGGAGAATTGGTGGTTTGTGTGTGGGTGATGGAAATTGAACCCGGAGACCCAGAGACCTGGGTTCAATTCTGACCTCTGATGCTGTCTGCGTGGAGTTTGCACGTTCTCCTTGTGACCTCAACAACAGGAATAATAAGTTGTATGTGTGTGTTTATTTATTCATTGAGATGTAGCACACAACAGGACTTTCTGGCCCTTTGAGCCCAGCAATCCTCCTATTTAATCCCAGCCTAATCACAGGACAATTTACAATGACCAACTAACCTACCAACCGGTACATCTTTGGACTGTGGGAGGAAACCGGAGCACCCGGAGGAAACCCACGTGATCACGGGGAGAAGGTACAAACTCCTTACAGGCTGTGGCAGGAATTGAACCCGGGTGGTTGGTACGGGAAAGTGTTGTGTTAACCACTACGCCACAGTGCCACCCTATGCATATATAATTGTATAACATATATTGATTAAGCATTCCTGTTTGTTTAAATAATTCATTACGGGTTATGTGTAAAAATACATGAATCGCATACGTCATGACACTATCATGTGGTACATGCATGCCTTGTGTAAAGTAAACACGAATTAAGACGTGCATCATTTCAGACTCCCATCTTTTCATTGGAATTATGTTAATGCTTTGAAGTTACGAAATGTAACAGTCTGTATGGCCAAGTAGTCCCAAACATCCAGCAGTGAACATGATGTTTGCCCTCTGTTGGTAACTGTTTTTTGATAATGCTCTTACCCAGGGCACAGTCCACTCTATGGGCCTGTTTGTGCTAAAATAAATGTAATGTTGAGTCACACACAATTGCTTTCCATCCCCCACTCCCCCACCCATGCCTCCCTGGGAAGGGTGTGGGGTCAACTGGGAACTCTGTGATTTATGGCTGCTGGCTGTGAGGCTCAGCCCATTGTTTTCCACCCCCTGGCCACTGCTCTCTGGTTGTCCAGGAAACAATCTAACCCTTCCTTTCCAGCACCATCTGTTTCAGCACTGTGACTGGAGGGAGGCTCCTCCCAAAATCAACATCATGGACTTCAGGAGCTCTCATTCCACAAATGTGATTCTCTAATATTAATGGTGTGTGTGTGTGTGTGTGTGTGTGTGTGTGCGCGCGTGTGTACATGTACACACAGGTGCATATATGCACAGGTGTGAGTGTGAATGTGTGTGCAAGTGTTTTGTATATTTGCGTGTGTTTAGTATGTTGGAATGTCTACTTTATGTGAAGGTACCCACATTCATGTGTAAAAATATGCATGTGTTTACCTGTATAGATGTGTGACGGTGAGTAAGTTTTCCGCTTTTTTGTGGAAGAATGTATGCGTTTATGTGTAGGTTTCTGTGTTTGCATGCAGGTGTTTATGTTTGTGTGTGTGTGTGTGTGTGTGTTTCTGCAAAGGAATGTGTACGTTTGTGTGTAGGTGTCTGTTTTTGAGTGTATGTGTGTGTTGTGCATTGATCTGTGTGTGTATTTCTGTGTACATATATGCACATATGTGTTTGCGTGTGTGTGTGTGTGTGTGTGTGTGTGTGTGTGTGTGTGTGTAGTTTTCCAGGCTTTTCACTATAAAGTACATTTACCCCTCTCTTCACATAAAAATTGCTAGTGAACACAGCAGGCCAGGCGGCATCTCTAGGAAGAGGTACAGTCAACGTTTCGGGCCGAGACCCTTCGTCAGGACTAACTGAAGGAAGAGCTAGTAAGAGATTTGAAAGTGGGAGGGGGAGAGGGAGATGTGAAATGACAGGAGAAGACAGGAGGGGGAGGGATGGAGCCAAGAGCTGGACAAGTGATTGACAAAAGGGACTGTCCAGCTCTTGGCTCCATCCCTCCCCCTCCTGTCTTCTCCTATCATTTCGGATCTTCCCCTTCCCCTCCCACTTTCAAATCTCTTACTAGCTCTTCCTTCAGTTAGTCCTGACGAAGGGTCTCGGCCCAAAATGTCGACTGTACCTCTTCTTACAGATGCTGCCTGGCCTGCTGTGTTCACCAGCAACTTTTATGTGTGTTGCTTGAAACTCCAGCATCTGCAGATTTCCCCGTGTTTGCATTTACCCCTCCCTTGCCTTGGCTCGTTTATCAAGGTGACATCTGCCCACAATGCAACAGATACAGCTCCAGAGACTCACGTTCAGTGCTTTCTGTGTGGAGTTTGCAGGGTCTCCCTGTCACTCCCAGTCTCCAGTTTCTTCCCACATCAGAGAGGTCTGTGGGCTAGCAGGTGCAAGTTGCCTCTGGTGTGTTGGAGAGAGGCAGGAGAATAGGTATGTGAGAAGGGGCAGCTGGCTGGGAAATAAACGAGGGATTTGCATGTCTGAGTGCTGACATAGACTACTGACCTCCTCCAAAGTGTTTTCGGATGTGAAATATAATCCAGTGGGGTTTGAGCCCATCTGAATCAGCTCAAATATTCTGTTTCTTTCATCTCCCTTATGGGCAGAAGATGCAAAAACCTGAAAACACATACAGTATCACCTGGCTGAAGGACAGCTCCTATCCCGCTGTAAGACTATTAATGGTGCCTGAGTCTGATAAGGGGAGGCAGGGTGGGCGTAAGGTACTCCTTCCCTCCGGTGGCCTGCTGGTCACCCTTGGGCAAGGTGTAGCACCTAGTTTGCCCCCCAGTCAGAGTCAGGGGAAGCCACGGGAGCAGGTGGTGGATGGTCGTATGAGCAGCCGGTGCAAATCACAAGTCCTGGTTGTGCGACCACTGACACCGGGCAGACAATCTCTGAAGAGTATTGATAATGGCTGGGGTCACCCGTCTTGTAAAGACACTGACCAGAAGAAGCCAATGGCAAACCCCCTCTGTAGGATAATTTGCCAAGAACAATCATGGTCATGGAAAGACCGTGATCGCCCACGTTATACGACACGGCGCATAATGATGATAATGAGTATGATAAATTAGGTTTTTGACCTCACAATCTGCCCCTTCATGACCTTTACACTGTATTGTCTGCCTGCACTGCATTCCCTCTGTAACCGTAACACTTCACCCTACATTTGATCTTCTGTTTTGTTGAAGCTGTAATGAAGGGTTCTATATAGGTGGCATGCAAAGCAAAGTTTTTCACTGTACCTCCGTACACGTGACAACACAAGGACTCGGTACCTAACGGAGACGTTGCCTCAAGAAGGCGGCATCCGTCATCAGAGATGGCCACCATCTGGGCCATGTCATCTTCTCACAGCTGCCACTGGGAAGGTGGAGCAGAGGCCTGAGATCCCACCTTGCCAGGTTCTTCCCTTCAATCAACTGAGTCAGTCCTAATCACTAGAGTTTAACAACACTCTGACATTTCAAACTCTTTGCATTATTTGGACCTTTCTTTTGGATCTACTTGTGTTCTATCCTGTAAAAAAAAATTGTGTATAGTTTACAGTTAGTTTAGTTTTTCTTGTGAATGTTGAATATCTGATGCTATGAGCTTGGCTCATGTGTACTACATGCAAAAGAATAGTTCCGTTTCATTACTTTCATGAGAGAGGTGCAGGGGCCTGAAGACACCCTCTCAACATTTTAAGAACACCTTCTTCCCCCCTGCCATCAGATTTCTGAATGCACCGTGAACATCTATTTTTGCTCTCTTTTTGGATTATTTATTAAATTTATATATGTGTTTCTTATTGTAATTAACGCCCAGTGGCTCAGGCTCCAGAGAAGCCGCTACAGAATGCAGGTCTGTGTTGTTACATGCGTGGGTGAAGTTTTTGGGATTTTAATAATGATTTTAAATGGTTGTTTATAGAAATGTTTATAGAAGTAAAGATATTCTCAGTGGGAATATTGCAACACAACACTGTGAAAATGAGCTTGAGACTCCACACAGTGCTTGATCGTGTTAATTGGAGGAAATGTGTGCGGAGACCAGGGTGACTGTGGAGGACGTGTCACAGAATGGAGCCAAACTAATGGGGTGAACACACTGGGAGAACACAGGGAACTGTAGATGCTGGAAGCTGGAGCAACACACAGAACTCTCAGCATTTCTCTCAACTCCATCACCAACCTTCTGACATTGAGATACCATCTCTCTCTCTCATAAATCCACCCCTCTTTCCTTCACTATCCCCCTGTTTTCAACTCAAGTAGATGAAGGTAGAGCAGTAGATGTAGTGTATATGGATTTCAGCAAGGCTTTTGATAAGGTACCCAATGCAAGGCTTATTGAGAAAGTAAGGAGGCATGGGATCCAAGGGGACATTGCTTTGTGGATCCAGAATTAGCTGCCCACAGAAGGCAAAGTGTTGTTGTAGACGGGCCATATTCTGCATGGAGGTCGGTGACCAGTGGTGTGCCTCAGGGATCTGTTCTGGGACCCATCTCTTCATGATTTTTATAAATGACCTGGATGAGGAAGTAGAGGGATAGGTTAGTAAATTTGCTGATGACATACAGTCTGGGGGTATTGTGGATAGTATGGAAGACTGTCAGAGGTTACAATGGGACATTGATAGGATGCAAAACTAGGTGAAATATGATGGCAGAATATAGTATTAATGGTAAGACTCTTGGCAGTGTGGAGGATCAGAGAGATCTTGGGGTCTGAGTCCATAGGACACTCAAAGCTGCTGCGCAGGTTGACTCTGTGGTTAAGAAGGCATACGGTGCATTGGCCTTCCTCAACCGTGGGATTGAGTTTAAGAGCCGAGAGATAATGTTACAGCTGCAAAGGACCATGGTCAGATCCCACTTGGAGTACTGTGCTCAGTTCTGGTCACCTCACTACAGGAAGGATGTGAAAACTATAGAAAGGGTGCAGAGGAGATTTACAAGGATGTTGCCTGGATTGGGCAACATGCCTTCTGATAATAGGTTGAGTGAACTCGGCCTTTTCTCCTTGGAGCGACGGAGGCTGAGAGGTGACCTGATAGAAGTGTATAAGATAATGAGAGGCATTGATCATGTGGATAGTCAGAGGCTTTTTCCTGGGCTGAAATGGTTAACATGAGAGGGCACAGTTTTAAGGTGCTTGGAAGTAGGTACAGAGGAAATGTCAGGGATAAGTTTTTTATGCAGAGAGTGGTGAGTGAGTGGAATGGGCTGCCGGCGACGGTGGAGGAGGCGAATACGATAGGGTCTTTTAAGAGACTGCTGGATAGATACACAAAGCTTAGAAAAATAGAGGGCTATGGGTAACCCTAGGTAATTTCTAAAGTAAGTACGTGTTCGGCACAGCATTGTGGGCTGAAGGGCCTGTATTGTGCTGTAGGTTCTCTATGTTTCTATGTTAAAGTATTCAGTCTCATTCACCATCCTGTGGGCAGGAGATGCCAAAGCCTGATAGCACAAAACACCAGGCTGAAGGACGGTTTCCATCCTGCTGTAAGACCACTGAACAGTCCCCTACTATGATAAAGTAGACTTTTGACCTCACAGCCTGGCTTGTTCTGGCCCCCTTACTTTAATTTCTGTACCTGCACTGCATCTTTGTAACTGTACCACCATATTCTGCATTTTGTAATTGGTTTACTGCTATGCTTTAATGCAATGATCTGTACAGATGGCATGCAAAACCACGTTTTTCACCGTACCTCAGTGGATGTGACAATAATAGTTCAGAGTTCAAAGGTCAAAGTAAATTTATTGTCAAAGTACGTATGTGTCACCATAAACAACCCTGAGATTCATTTTCGTGTGGGAATACTGAATAAATCAATACAATAATAGCCATAACAGAATCAACAAAAGACTGCCCAACTTGAGCATTCAACTAGAGTGCAGAAAACAATAAATTGTGCAAATGCAAAAAGAAATAAACAATAATAATAAACAATTAAGCAATCAATATCAAGAATATGATATGAAAGGTCCTTGAAAGTGAGTCAGTAAGTTGTGGGAAACTAATTTACCAGCTCTATCATTTGTCAGCTCATATGAAGGCCATTTGGCCCGCTTAACTGATGGTAAGGCCATCCAAAGAGCACTATTGGAGTCCCTAACTCAAACACGAGGAAATCTGCAGATGCTGGAATTTCAAGCAACACACATCAAAGTTGCTGGTGAACACAGCAGGCCAGGCAGCGTCTATAGGAAGAGGTACAGTCAACGTTTCGGGCCAAGACTCTTCATCAGGACTAACTGAAAGAAGAGCTAGTAAGAGATTTGAAAGTGGGAGGGGGAGAGGGAGATCCGAAATGATAGGAGAAGACAGGAGGGGGATGGATGGAGCCAAGAGCTGGGCAGGTGATGGTACATTTTAATTCCACATCCCATTCCCATTCTGATATGTCTATCCATGGCCTCCTCTACTGTCAAGATGAAGCCACACTCAGATTGGAGGAACAACACCTTATATTCCATCTGTGTAGCCTCCAACCTGATGGCATAAACATCAACTTCTCTACCTTCTGTTAATGCCCCACCTCCCCCTTGTACCCCATCTGTTACTTATTTTTATACACACATTCTTTCTCTCACTCTCCTTTTTCTCCCTCTGTCCCTCTGAATATAACCCTTGCCCATCCTCTGGGTTTCCCCCCGCCCTTGTCTTTCTCCCCGGGCCTCCTGTCCCATGATCCTCTCATATCCCCTTTGCCAATCACCTGTCCAGCTCTTGGCTCCATCCCTCCCCCTCCTGTCTTCTCCTATCATTTTGGATCTCCCCCTCCCCCTCCCACTTTCAAATCTCTTACTAGCTCTTCCTTCAGTTAGTCCTGATGAAGGGTCTCAGCCTGAAACATCGACTGCACCTCTTCCTAGAGATGCTGCCTGGCCTGCTGCGTTCACCAGCAATTTTTATGTGTGTTGCTATTAGTGTCCCTGTCAGCTGTGGCTCAACGGGTAGCACCCTTGCCTCTAGCCTGGAAGGTTGTGAGTTCAAATCCCAGTCTGGAGAATATATTGCTATGTTCTGCTTCCTATTACATGCTGAAATGCTGTTTTTTTTAGAAGAAGTGAGACAAGGGTCTCACTCTGAATTGATTCCACAACCCGATAGAATCGCTTTGAAGGACTCTGCAACTCGTGTTCACAGTGCTGTTTACTTTAGTATGTGCTGAGGGATGCACTGTAGTGTGGTGCAGCCTCCACGTCTGCTTGGTGGGCAAAGACCACAGTATAAGGTTCTTCTGTCACTGGAGGTTGGGTGAGGAAGCCCCTCGACTACTGTAGTATATACCACCCTGGAGGGCCACTTGAGCAGTAACAGTGCTATTGAATGTAACAGAACTGCAATGAAAGCATTGACTATGAATTAAAAGAATGGAAAGGCATTGCACAGACTGTTCTTATAATTTTTTATGATGAATACGTTTTATTTTGTCTTTTAAGATTGTCTTCTTTTGCATATTGGTTGTTTGTCCGTCTTCATTTCAGCCCCAGTAAAAGCAGAAAGTACTGGAAATGCTCAGCAGGTAAAGTGGGTGTGGGGCATGGAGGGCTATGGTCTGGGAGCAGGTTGCGGGACTAGGCAGTTCAAATGGTTCAGCACAGCTAGATGGGCCAAAGTGCCTGTTTCTGTATTGTCTGTGATTCAATAATACTAGACAACATGCGGTCTCAGCAAAGGTGTGGTGGGTGGGGGGAGTTTAAAGGAGATGGGTGAGGCAAGTTTACTTTTACACAGAGAGCGGTAGGGTGCCTGGAGTATAATGCCAGGAGGGTGGTGAAAGCAGATAGCAGAGTGATGTTCAAGAAACTGTTAGATAGGCACATCAAAATGTTGGGGATGGAGGGACAGTACTCTTGTGAAGGCACAAGTGATTTAACACATAGAACATAACAGCTCAAGTTAGGCCATTCAGCACACAATGTTGTGTCAAAACTAATTAAACTAACAAGAAGCCACCGTCAGGGCAGAGGAGCAACACTTCATATTCCGTCTGGGTAGCCTTCAACCCTGTGGCATAAAAATTGACAAACATAAAAATTGCTGGTGAACGCAGCAGGCCAGGCAGCATCTCTAGGAAGAGGTACAGTCGACATTTCGGGCTGAGACCCTTCATCAGGACTAACTGAAAGAAGAGATAGTAAGAGATTTGAAAGTGGGAGGAAGAGGGGTTAGTCCTGACGAGGGGTCTCGGCCCGAAACGTCGACTGTACCTCTTCCTAGAGATGCTGCGTTCACCAGTAACTTCCATGTGTGTTGCTTGAAATTCCAGCATCTGCAGATTTCCTCGTGTTTGCGGGCATAAATTTCTCCTTCCAGTAGGTAAAAAAACCCTCTCACTTCCCTCTTCTTCTGTTTCCTACTCTTGCCTCCTACCTCTTCTCCTCACCTGTCTATTACCTCGCACTACTGCCCCTTCATTCCTTTCTCCCATGATCCCCTCTCCTCTCCCATCAGATTCCTTCTTCTCCATTCCTTTACCTTTCCCATCCACGTGGCGTCATCCATCACCTCCCAGCTCGTCCCCCTCCCCTCTCCCCGCCTCTTTTTTTAAATTCTGGCATCTTGCCCCTTTCTCTCCCGTCCTGAAGGGTCTTGGCCCGAAACGTCGACTGTTTATTCATTTCCGTCGACGCTGCCTGACCTCCTCCAGCATTCTGGGGGTGTTGCTTTGGGTTTCCAGAACCTGAAGACTCTCTTGCGTTTAATTTACTTCAGCTTCGTGGGCGGAAGGGCCCGTTCCTATCCTGCCCGTCGTATGCGGTCACAGCCTCTTCAAACGGCACTCTTATATCTGTTCCCAGCAACACCACTGCCATCGGGTCCAGGCACTCGCCATTATCTGTGCGTAAGGAAAAAATACGTCCCATCCACAGCCCTCTCAAGTCTTTGGGAACAAACTATCTGCTGGTTGTACTCAGCAGCGTGTGTGTGTGTCTGTATGTATAGGGGTGAGCGGGAGGGTAAGTGGTCAACACACACAATATGCTGGAGGAATTCAGCAGGTCAGGCAGCGTCTATAGAGAGGCACACTCAGCGAGCAGCTCCACCCTCTAGTGAAGAAGTTCCCCTTTCACCCCTAATTACACTCACCTCATTACACTTACCCCTTATAATTTTGTTTACTGCATTCATATCTCCCCTCACGAGTCCTAGTCCGGGGCGGAGGACTCGCTGGGATACCCGGCAGGGACCGGGCGCTTTCCTAACCCCTTCCCCTCTCCCCCGCCGCGGCTGTCCTACGCTCCAAGGGGGAAAAAAATGCCCTAACCTATCCAACCTTTTCCCCATAACAAGTCCCAGCAACATCCTTGTAAACTTTTTTTTAATCTCTACTCGTTCCAATCTCATCTCGCCTGTAAGGTAGGTGACCAGAACAGCACACAATACTCCAAATTTGGCGATGCTGCTCGACTTGCTGAGTTCCTCCGGCAATTTTTTTTTTTGCAGGATCTGTAGAATCTCTCGTCTCGCTCAAGTTTGGGATCCCCCGCCAGCAGCACACCCTGCGAAAGGGATTCAGCCCGGCTATGCCCCTCACGGTTTCGTGGATCTCCGCAAGGTCACTCCCGCCCCCCTCGCCACCGCCAGGGAGAGGGCTGTGCTTGGCAAACTTGCTCGGTGGCTGGTGCTGGGTGTGGGGGAGAGTGTGTCGAGGCGAGGCGAGGAGGAATTCGCTGCTGGGACCAATAGGAGTGCTGCTGGATCACCATTGGTCCTGGAACGTCGCGGGAGCCGAGTCCGTTCGCAGAGAGCGGCGGAGCCTGGGGCTGACCAGCAGCGACCCGGGGCGGCAGGACTCGCTGGGACGCTCGGCAGGGACCGGCCACCCTCCCACCCACCCCCTTCCTCCGCCTCTTCCCCCCTTTCCCCCTCTCCTTTCCCCTCCGCCGCGGCTGTTGCGCCGTTCGCCGCCATGGCCGGCCCGGTGTGCGAGCTCCTGGGAGAGCGGCTGACCGACCGGCACCAAGCCGAGGTGGAGTGCTCGCCGCTCGGCTCGGACGGCCGGCTGCTCGCCCTCTACTTCGGCTGCAGCTGGAGCGCCCCGTGCCAGCAGTTCACCGCGGCCCTCGCCGACTTCTACGGTCGCTTCAAGCAGGGCGAGAACGCCGACAAGCTGGAGGTAGTTTTCATCGGCTCCGAGGAGGAGCAGCAGCCCTGGCTGGAGTTCGTGGGCCAGATGCCCTGGTTGATGCTGCCTTTCGAGGAGAAGGAGAAGAAGGTAAGGAGTCGAGTGTGCGGGACTGCGAGCCCTGGAGGTACTCAGAAAACACGGCGTTGTGGCAGCATTTCAATCTGAAGTATTCTACACTTATTGTAATTTAGCACCCCAAGTGCAATTGTACAGTATCTAAGATTGCGTTATTGCACGGTCTGGAAACTATATTGTGAGCTAAATGTATTGGACCTTGGATTATACGGTAGTCAAAACAGTTTATCATCTCGGATTTACTTAGAATAAATCCTATCAGTCCATACTGAGAAAATAGTATTGCACAGACTGTATCGCGCGCTAGATTTGTGCATCCTGGGTTTTAGAGTAAATCATCCTGATTTCACTTTGCCCGGTGTGCACCCGGAATATTTCTGGTTACGATATAGTGCGATGCATTGTATAGCACCGTGGGTATGAATTGTTACACCTAACTGGACACAATGTTGCTGGTACTGGAGGAATTTGGCTTGCGCCGAATTCAGACCAGCAGGGCGGAAGATGGCAAAGCGCTCGCTCAGAGCGGAGTTAGACAGGAGTGTGCAGTATTGCATGTAGCGGGCATTGTAAAGTGCATTTGGTGTTGCGTGCATTATTGCATTCAGCCGAGAATGCCGCCTTGCTGCAGGCGTGAGGCAGCGTTGCTGTGCGGAGCCGGGGGTACAGTTTTGTGGAGCCTCCTGATCTGCTTTATATAAACGCTGTCGCACTTTACACGTAGTCTCAGGCCGTTGTCCTAAATTGTCGCTGCTGTCCCCCCCATCCAATTTGGATCTCCAGCTGTAGGACTGTTCTTTGTAGACAGTGCAAAGTTGCCCAGTCGTCGCACTCTTAGAGGCATTCTTGGAAGAATCTCACGCTGTGTGGATCTCGAGTTTTAAAAAAATATATAAACAGTGTTCATTTGCTTAATGCCCCACTCACGGAGAGATGCTTTCTTGGAGGAATGAACTTCGAGGGAAACTAGGATTGAGCGTTTGCCAGCTTGATGCCTGGATGAGGGATTCTCAGCGTGGCGGTGAACAGACGTGGCCGTGTCGTGACAGGCAGTAAATCTCGGTACAATGATACAGTTAAGTTTAACCTGTGGTGCAAGCGCGGTTCTGTATAAACTTGTCTCTTTAATCCCTCCGCTCTGGTATTGGGTTTAAGGACCTAAACAACAGGAAGGAGGAAAGGGCTCCACCCAGCTTGCCCATTCCTGTCCGATCCGTTCTCCCTCTCCCCTCCCTGGGCGTGCTCGGTGGGGGGAAGTATTGGTTTAATATTGTTGCCGTGTACTAAGATGCAGAGAAAAGCCTGTTCACACAGGTTAAATTATTATCCAGTGCATTGAGGTAGAACAAGGTGAACCAACTATGTACAATAAAGTGTAACAGTTACTGAGAAAGTGCAGTGCGCGTAGCCAATAGGGAGCAAGATCATAATGAGCTGGATCGTGAGGGCAAGGGTCCATCTTGTAGCACAAGGGAACCATTAAATAGTCTTGTAACAGGGGGGGTGAAAGATGTCTTTCAGCCCGGCGGTAGGTAGGTGCTTTGGGACTTTTCTATCTCTTGCTCAGTGAGGCGGGGGGGTGAAGAGAGACTGCCTGAGGTGGGTGGGTGGGGTTTTTGATTATGCTGGTTGCTTTACTGAGGCAGTGAGATCTATAGGCACAGCCTATAGGACCGATTTCCATGATGTGCTGAGCTGTGTCCACAGGTCGTGCGTTTGGGGCAGTGTGCAGACACAAGGCGCGTCCAGCAATGAGGCGAGGTTATGGGGATGCTGGCTGACTGCGGCGGGGGGGGTGGGGTGCGTGTGTGTGTTTCTAGTTAAAAGGGAAAAGGTGTAAAGCCCTGTGGCCCAGATACACAATGCCTACTGCATCTGAACGTCCTCTCAGACTCCGACCGAAGCCTGCGCAGTCATGGACCTCTGTAGTGGGGAACTCCAAGGAATGAATCCCAGGTTTGTATAGGGTGACATATACGTGCATTGATAATAAATTTACTTTGAACTTCATAATTCCCAGTCATGAGATCTCCATCTCCAGCCTTTTTTCCGGCGGCTGGTTCTGAACCTGCTGACAGAGTGGAGACCTCATTATCTCTTCGCAGTAACGACGTCTAAGAGACATGAGGGCAGGTGCAGGGCTGGGGAAAGGTTTAGAGCAGGCAACTGTGATTCGCTTGGACAGCCATCCTGGATAGCATCAGTGTGTTGGGCTGAAGGGCCTGTTTCAGCAGGGGCTCCTAACCAGGGGTCCACAGTTCCCTCAGTTAATGGTAGGAGTCTGTGGTACTAAAATAAAGGTTGGGAACCTCTGCTGTGCAATGCAGGAGGAACTCAGCAGGTCAGGCAGCATCCATGGAAATGAATAAACAGTCAATATTTCGGACTTCATCAGGACTGGAAAGGAAGGGGGAGGATACCAGAATAAAGAGGTAGGGGAGGGGAAGGAGGCTAGCTAAAGGGTGATGGGTGAAGCTGGGTGGGAGGGAAAGGTAAAGGACTAGAGAGGAGAGTGAACTACAGGAGGAGGAGCATAATTTGTGACCCTCACGCACCACCCCCATTCCACAGGAAGTGGCAGAAACCGGAGTTGTTTACATATCCTGATGTTGGCTGTGAGCGAAGAGTTGGGGATTGCAGAGACAGGTTTGATGGGCAGAAAGGCCTCTTCCTGCCCCATGTTACTGAAAATCAAGCTTTATCATTAGCAGCAGAACGACCTCTACCAACTAGGACAAGAGGGCACCACCAGGCAAAGTGGCACTCCGTCCTGACTTGTGTCACTGGCACTGGGTCATGAACCTGGAACTCACTCCCTAGCAGCGCTGTGGATGTACCCAGAGCTTCAGACTGCAGCAGTTCAAGAAGACAGCTCACCCACCATCTTCTCAAGGGCAACAGGACGGGCAGTTCAACACTGGCTCAGCCTGTCATGTCCACATCCACTTGAGGGAATAAAAGCAAGCCATTCACCTCATCTTCACTCATTTCCCTCAGAGTGAATTTAGTTTTCGTTGGCCCGTCTCCGTGTTGTCACTGAACTGAATCTAGTTTTTTATTCTGTTCCATTCCACTCTGATTGTCTTCACTGACAGCTTCTTGATATGGTTTGACAGGGGAGTGCACTTGAGAGACTGTGTATGTGACAGATACGGAGACCGAGTATATTAGTGTGTGTGTGTGTGTGTGTGTGTGTGTGAGAGAGAGAGAGAGAGAGAGAGACACACACACACACACACACACACACACACACACACACACACACACACACAGAGTATATTGATGTGTGTGACTGTATGTGTGTGTGAGAGAGTGTATATTGGTGTGTGTGGGACTGTATCTACGTGTGTGTGTGTATAATTGTGTGTGTGTGTGAGACTGTATCTGTGTGAGAGAGAAAGACACAGTGTACTGGTGTTTGTGGGACTGTATCTGTGTGTGTGTATAATGCTGTGTATGTGTGAGACTGTATCTCTGTGTGTGAGAGAGTATATCTGTGTGTCTGTGAGAGAGTATATTGGTGTAAGTGAGACTGTCTCTGTGTGTGTATATTGGTGTGTGTGAGACTACCTGTGTGTGTGAGTGAGAGAGAGACTGTATCTCTGTGTGTGAGAGACTGTATCTCCATGTGTGTATATTGGTGTGTGTGGAGACTGTATCTCTGTGTGGGTATATTGGTGTGTGAGACTGTATCTCTGTGGGTATATTGGTGTGTGAGACTATCTCTGTGGGTATATTGGTGTGTGAGACTGTATCTCTGTGAGTATATTGGTGTGTGTGACTGTATCTCCGTGTGTGTATATTTGTGTGTGTGTGTGAGACTGTATCTCCATGTGTGTGAGACTGTATCTCCATGTGTGTATATTGGTGTGTGTGGAGACTGTATCTCCGTGTGGGTATATTGGTGTGTGAGACTGTATCTCTGTGAGTATATTGGTGTGTGTGACTGTATCTCCGTGTGTGTATATTGGTGTGTGTGACTGTATCTCCATGTGTGTGAGAGACTGTGTCTCTGTGTTTATATTAGTGTGTGGGTGACTATCTCCCTGTGAGTGAGCCTGTATCTCCGTATGTGTGGGTGACTATCTCCCTGTGAGTGAGCCTGTATCTCTGTATATTGGTGTGTGACTGTGTCTCCGTGTGTATATATTGGTGTGAGTGAGCCTGTCTCTCCGTGTGTGTGAGACTGTATCTCCATGTGTGTGTGTATATTGGTGTGTGTGAGAGAGACTGTATCTCCATGTGTATATATTGGTGTGAGTGAGGCTGTCTCTCTGAGTGTGTGAGACTGTATCTGTGTGTGTGTGAGTGAGCCTGTCTCTCCGTGTCTGTGTTTGTATAGAGGGGACCCAGCAGTGGGAATCCCATTCCCTTTCATTCGCGAGCGCTGTCTGGTTCTGGGAGAGTGAAGGTTTGCGTTAACCCATCCACACTTACTGCAGCTCAGGTTCCCTGTCTGCATTTAAAGTGACTCTAAACCTTTTATGACGTGATATTTGAAGAAAGAAGGCTGGCACCTGGCACAATTGCTGTATTGATTCCCTTACTACCTCCTGATATTCACTCAGGACTGTTTAAGGGATTCCTTTCGTGCGCCACGGTAACGTAGTGGTTAACGTGACACTATTACAGCTCGGGGCATTGGAGGCCAGAATTCAGTTCCGATGCAGTCTGTGAGAAAGTTTGCACTGTATGTCCATCCTGTGAAAACATGGATTTCCTCCGGGTGCTCTGGTTTCCTCCCACAGTCCAAAGACGTACCGGCTAGTAGGTTAATTGGTCAGTGTAAACTGTCCTGTGGTTAGGCCGGGGTTAAGTAGGTGGAGCAGCTGTTTGGGCTGGAAGGGAGGGTTCCCCATTGCATTTCTAAGTAAGTAAGTATTTTTAAGACAATGGAGGTGTGCGGGGCAGGATGTTTTTTGCACAGAGAGTGGTGGGTGCCCGAGATGAAAGTGGAGGCAAGAATGATAGAGGCGATCACGAGGCCTGATGCACATGAATGTGAGGAGAATGGAAGGATATGGGCATCGTGTAGGCAGAACCGCTTAGTTGAATTAGGCGCTTAATTACTAATTCAATTAGTTCAGCACATCGTGGGCCAAAGGGCTGGTTCCCCGACACTACAGTCGATGTTTCATGGCGAGACCCTGCATTTTGACTGACAGATTGAGGGCCTATCACCTCCTTCCCTTTCTCTCATGGTTCACTCTCTTCTCTTATCTCATTCCTCCTTCAGCTCTCAGTCTTCCACCTGTCACCTCTAAGCCCAGTATTCTATAGATTTATTGAGTATGCCCACAAGAAAATGAATCTCAGGGTTGTATATGGTGATATACACACTCGCACTTTGATAATAAGTTTACTTTGACCTTTGAACCCCTCTGGCTTCACCTATCACTTGCCAGCTTGTACTTTTTTCCCCTTCCCCAACTACCCTGTTCTGGCATCTTCCCCTCTCCAGTCCTGACGAAGAGTCTCTGCCTGAAAATGTTGACTGTCTGTTCCTCTCCGTAGAAGCTACCCGGCCTGCTGAGTTCCTCCAGTGTTTTGTGTGTGTTGCTCTGGCTTTCCAGCACCTGCAGAATCTTGTGTTTATGAAAGCCAGAGCAGGGAGAGAGCCAGCACGGAGAGGTGGAGAGAGAGGCAGCAGGCCGGAGGTGGATCCAGGTGAGAGGGGTGATAGGCAGATGGAAGAGGGGAAGCCGGAAACAGTGACAAGAGTCTGGGAGGGGACAGAATCTGATAGGAGAGGATGGTGGAGCATGGGGTGGGCAGATGGAAGCAGTGGGGAAGGGGACATAGGAGGAATCTGTGGATGGATAGAATGAGTGGAGGAGGGGCAAGGAATGTGTTGGGGCCCGGGTTTGGGTGTAAGAAGAACTGGGTAGATCAGGAGGAGAGAATAAAAGGACGGGGGGGGGGTGCGGGTGGAGAGCAGGTCTCCAGAAGTTGGAGAATTCAGTGTTCATGCTATCAGGTTCAAAGCAAATTTATCACAGTATATATGCACTGGATATGTCATATACCACCCTGATATTCCTTTTCGTGTAGCCTTTTACAAGAAAAAAGTGGATAGAATATAAGAAACTCTTAGATAGGCACATGGATGATAGAAAAGTTGAGACTACAAAGGAGGGAAGGGTTAGGTTAATCTTGGAGTAGGTCGGAAGGTTGGCACAATATTGTGGGTGAGGGGTCTGTACTGTGCTGTGTTTTGTACTTCATGTTTGTTGCTTGGGTCTTGCTATGTAGGAAGGAGACACCATGGTCTTGGATTAGTGCCTAGGGATCTCTTGCATCTCTTCTCCCAGCACATCACACAAACTAATCTTCCGTCTGTGGACTCACTTTACACTGCACGCTGTCGGTGCGGTGCTGCCAGGATAATCAAGGACACGACCCACCCAGCCAACACACTTTTTGTCCTCCTTCCCTCCGGGAGAAGGTTCAGGAGCTTGAAGACTCGTACGGCCAGATTTCGGAACAGCTTTTTTCCAACTGTGATAAGACTGCTGAACGGATCCTGTCCCGGATCTGGGCCGTACCCTCCAAATATCCGGACCTGCCTCTCGGTTTTTTTGCACTACCTTACTTCCCATTTTTCTATTTTCTATTTATGATTTATAATTTAATTTTTTAATATTTACTAATTTTAACTATTTTTAATATTTGTAATCCAGGGAGTGTGCAGTACAGATTCAAATATCGCTGTGATGATTATACGTTCTAGTACTAATTGTTTGGCGACAATAAAGTAAAGATGGAGCCTGGGTTTAATGTCTCATCAGGTCAGGGGTCAAAGGTTATGGGGAGGAGGCAGGAGAGTGGGGTTGAGAGGGACAATAAATCGGCCATGAAGCGATGGCAGAGCAGACTTGGTGGGCCGAATATGACCTAATTCTGCGCCTCTGTCGTAAGCCTGACGTTTAAGGTTGTGAAAAGCTCTACGTGAACAGAGATTGATAGGCACCACAGTGTGTAATGTGTAAAAAGATCAGTACAAATAACCCTGAGAACTCGAGTTGGAAAGGGATCCGGAATGGCCAGGCAGAATGAGCTGCCCCAGCCCAGTGTTTGTTGCTCTGGATTCCAGTGCTGGAAGTTCCTTGGGCCTCTGGTTTGCCTCCTGTCCACTCTGGGATCTCCCTTCACCTCTGACCAGGAGTCTCAGAATCCTTGGGCCTGTGTGTGTGATCATTAGCTGTGTATAATTGGGTCTACCTCTTGAAATAACTTCTGTTTGTTTAAGCTAGTAGATGTGTTCCCTGGAGCGTTGCCTTCTCATCCTCTGACCTCAGCTTCCGAGGGGGGTCAGCCTGTACATCTGGAAGAGAGGGGTAGAGAGAGAGATGGAGACATTCCAAAGGGAAGTTTCGCAACGCTGTGGTCTCTTTGCACTACAGTAGACTTTTTATTTGTTCAAATGTTTTCTTATAAAAATTGTGGTATGGAAGCAACACCCAAAACACTGGAGGAGCTCTGCAGGGCAGGCAGCGTCTAAGGAAAAGAGTAAACAGTTGGCGTTTCGGGCTGAGACCCTTCTTCGGAAATTGTGATGGCGTGTAGAATTTGTTGTTCTTGCGAATGCTGCTTGTTCGATGCTGCTGCAAGTAAGTTTTTTATTGCACCTCGGCATTTATTGAGAACACGCGGAATAGGCCTTTCCGGCCTTTCAAGCTGTGCTGCCCAGCAACCCTAGCCCAATCACGGGACAGTTTACAATGACCAATTAACCTACCAACCGGCACGTCTTTGGACTGTGGGAGGAAACCGGAGTACCCGGAGTAAAACCCACACGGTCACGGGGAGAACGTACAAACTCCTCACGGACAGCGACAGGAGCGTGTACTCGCGCAAATGACAGTGAACTTCACTTTGACCTTGACCTACACTTCCCAGCAACAGGTGGCAAGCGGGGGAAGGAGTGAGGGTGCGATGTCTAACTTTGGAGGTGCTCCCTGTTGACTGAGCACTGCTTCATCCACGTCAACAGCAGAGATAGTTTGGCCGCTGCCTTGCTGTTGCTTGCTGTGCACAAGATGGCTGCTATATCACTTCAATACACCGGTTCTGGTCTTTTCAGAGAGCTGGACCTTCTTTAAGCTGTGAAGTCTTTTCGAAAGGATTGATGTAATGGCAGACTTTTGTTTTCACTAAAGACTCATCTTGTTGATATCTCCCTGCCTGCCCCCCCCCCCCCACGCCTTTCCTTCCCTGACTGGCTTCATGTCCCTCTGACACTGAGTATGTTCCTCAGTCGAAATAAAACGTGCGGCAAAGTCTTTCCTTCCCACACTGTAACTCCCTGATCCTCTAACCCACCGCAGCCTTGCCCCTGTGTCACGAAGGTGACCCGGAGCGATCAGTTTAAACGGTGAGAATCCGATATCCCCAGTGAAAGGGAGGACTCGAACCAGTTTGAGCTCGGGGTCAGATCTGTAACAGAAAACTGCTTCATGATCAACACCATCTGCTAAATGGAACACTGAAGGAGAGGAACTCATGGCCCAACCATTGTCATTTTAAGAAGTCTAATATTCTTTCATTCAATCTTATTTTTGCAAGGTTAATGAAATAAATGTATGTTAAAATAATTTCAGAACGCTGGAACAATTTTCCTTAGACTGTTTGGAAAGCTGAGGGTTGGGTTCTGTTGTGAACCGTGGTGGCCAGTAGAGAGTCTCTTTCCCATGTACAGTCGTCTTGTCTCAGCCAATGGAGAGGGCCCACATTGAATCTCCTTGTCTCAGCCAATGGGGAAGACCCACATTCAATCTCCTCATTTCATCTAACAGAGGGGAACCATGTTTAATCTCCTCATCTCAAACGACGGGACGAGTTTTGACGGCTGGATCAGACAGCCAGTGGTTTGCTGGGCCTTGATGGGAGTCGCAGTCATTGCCTTCTGATGCAATCCCTCCGCCTGGAGTCTTTTTCCTGAATGACTTTGATTGTTGCTTCAGATATGGGCGTCCTTTGGTGTCGGACCCTCCGCCCGGCCCTGGGTCTCCCAAATGCTCTGCCGCTCCTGCTGTCCCTGTGCTTCCTGTAATACTGCTGTTGATTACCAATCCCTTTCACCCTGGTTGCCTTCTTTCTGGGCAAACGCTGCCCTGCAGTGCCTTCATCCTGACTGGCTTCAGGCACTACGTTTGCCACACTCTCCCAGGGTTTCGGCTGGGCCCATTCTGACCAGAACCATTCCACTTCAACCGCCAGCCTTTCCCCATCTGTTTCCACGTCTACCTCACTGTGCCAAGTAGGAGGGGTGTGGGACAGGTGGCAGAGAAGCAGTGCCAGGGATGGGGAGGGTGGCACGGGTGCAGAGACACCCAGCCCCGAGTCACCAGGCAAGGTCATTTAATTCCAAATGATTGGTATATTGATTATTGACCTGAGGAGAGCTAAGGTACTGGTGACCCCTGTTTCCATCCAGGGGGTCAGTGTGGACATGGTGGAGGATTACAAATACCTGGGGATACGAATTGACAATAAACTGGACTGGTCAAAGAACACTGAAGCTGTCTACAAGAAGGGTCAGAGCCGTCTCTATTTCCTGAGGAGACTGAGGCCCTTTAACATCTGCCGGACGATGTTGAGGATGTTCTACAAGTCTATGGTGGCCAGTGCTATCATGTTTGCTGTTGTGTGCTGGGGCAGCAGGCTGAGGGTGGCAAACACCAACAGAATCAACAAACTCATTCGTAAGGCCATTGATGTTGTGGGGATGGAACTGGACTCTCTGATGGTGGTGTCTGAAAAGAGAATGCTGTCCAAGTTATATGCCATCTTGGTCAATGTCTCCCATCCACTACATAATGTACTGGGTGGGCACAGGAGTACATTCAGCCAGAGACTCATTCCACCGAGATGCAGCACAGAGCGTCATAGGAAGTCATTCCTGCCTGTGGCCATCAAACTTTACAACTCCTCCCTTGGAGGGTCAGACACCCTGAGCCAATAGGCTGGTCCTGGACTTATTTCATAATTTACTGGCACGATTTACATATTACTATTTAACTATTTATGGTTTTATTAGTATTTATGATTTATGGTGCAACTATAACGAAAACCAATTTCCCCCAGGATCAGTAAAGTATGACTATGACTATTACTGAATGTCTGTCTGGTGCTTCCCTCTCTCTTCCTCTTTTCCCAACCATGATTCCCCTCTCCCTGCCCCCTTCCCACTCTCAGTCCACAATGGAGACCCATATCAGAATCGGGTGTATCATCACTCACATTTGTCATAGTGGGCCCAATAACTGAGCCTGTACTTTGTGCTTCCCAGTTGCAATCAGATTCTGTTTCCAATCACCGTTTTTCTGGAAATTAGCTTCACGGTCAGCGTTACGCCCTCACAGCGCCAGTGCCCTGAGTTCAATTGCTGCCACTGTATCTGAGAGGTTTGCACGTTCTCCCCCTGACCACATGGGTTTCCTCCCACATTCCAGAGACATGCAGTTAGGGTTGGTGAGTTGCTGGCGTGCTATGTTGGTGCCAGAAGCACGGTCACCCTTGGGTGTTCTCCCCCCCCACTCCCCCCAGCTGATTTTGGGACTCACCAATGAGCTGTAAAGGGAAGGACATGGGAAGTAAATCAGGCAGGAACGGTGTCACGCTGCTAAAGATACAATGAACCAGTTGGATGTCTGTAATGTCGACACCTCTGTGATTGTATATAAAATGTCATAAATATTTTAGAATTTGCTGTGCATGTAAGGGTCCATTTAGTGCCAGATTTTTTCCAAGGAGTTGACGAAAAATGAGGTTGTGTGTAGAGTAGGGCCTGAAGAAATGCTGGCATCTAGTCAGGCTGTGTTTGTGGGTTAGTTGGAACATAGCGGAAGGTAATTCTGTGGAAAGATTGGCACTGTGTCAAGGGCTTGCAGTACCTTTTTAATGTAGCAGTGAAGTGGCTTCACTTCAGGTACCTCTTCAGCTGGTTCCTGTCCTTGGCAGGAATAGAACAAATATTTGCAAGCTACAGTACATCAGGGTTTTCTGTAGTCTTTGCCAGTCTCCTCAACTTAAAGGGATAATGTCCTAGCCTGTCCAACTTCTTATGACTCCAGCCCTTGTCCAAGCTGCATCCTTCTAAGTCTTTCCTGTCCTTTTTTTTCCATTTTGATGCTATCTTTACTCTAACAGGGTGACCTTTTATGAGAGAGGTAAGCAGGAGTTTTTTTTTAGCCAGGGAGTAGTGAATCTGTGGAATGCTCTGCTGCAGACTGCGGTGGAGGCCAAGTCCGTGGGTATACTGTATTTAATGCAGAAGTTGATCATTTCCTGATCGGTCAGGACATCAAAGGATATGGAGAGAAGGTAGGTGTATGGGGCTGGAATGGGATCTGGGATCAGCCCTGATGGAATGGCGGAGCAGACTCAATGGGCTGAATGGCCTAATTCTGCTCCTATGTCTTATGCTGGTACTCTTTCACTGATCCTGTTTACAGTTACTATTCTATAGATTTGCTGAGTATGCCCACAGGAAAAAGAATCTCAGGGTTGTATATGGTGACATGTATGTACTCTGATAATAAATTTTACGTTGAACTTTAAACATTAACAGCCCAACTTCTATACTTGATGTTTTGCCCATTGAACGAATTTCCTAATATCACGTCGATGATGACAACTCTGATTCTGAAAGCTAGTGTGCCAAAAGCTCCCTCCAGCACCCTGTCTGCCTGTGACATTTGTTTCTATTCCTAGGTCCCTCTGTTTCACACTCGACTCTGTCCATGCATTCTTCGGAGTTAGTGCACGTGTGTCTTTGAGGATTTGGTGCTTCAGACTGTGTACTTATGAGTGCGTACCCATCTTGTGTGACTCTCAGTGCAGGACACTGGTTGGACGTGCCCACAGTGCCCAGACAGCACCTATTTAACACTAGCCTAAACACAGGACAGTTTACAATGACCAATTCACCTACTGACCTCTGGACTGGGAGGAAAGCTTTGTGCCTGCAGGAAACCCACGTGGTTACAGGGAGAACATACTAACATGGAGAACGGCACTGGAATTGAACTCTGAACTCTGGAACACCCCAAGCTGTTAAAGTGTCTTGCTAAATGTTAAGCTACCATTTTATAAAGTACATGTGTCTTTTACTGGTCTATAAAACTCTGGCTAGACCACACTTGGGAGTATTGAGTTCAGTTCTGATTGCCTCATTACAGAAAAGGTGTGGAAGGTTTGAGAGGGGGTGCAGACGAGAAAGCAGATCCCTGTGGCCCAGGAAACGTGAACAGACGGACGCTCAGGGGGGCATGGCAGTGCCATCAAATCAGACACAAGCCAAACACCACTTGTCAGAGAGACAACTTCACAAGCTTCAGAGAGGACGCAGAGGAGATTTACCAGAGAGCATGTCTTACTAAGATAAGCTGAGCGAGCTAAGGCTTTTCTCTTTGCAGAGGAGGAGGATGTGAGGTGCACAAGATGATAAGAGACATAGTTTGAGTGGACAGCCAGTGATCTGTTTCCAGGGTGGAAATGGCTAATACAAGAGGGCATAATTTTAAGGTGATTAGAAGAAAGTATTGGGTGGGTGTCAAAGGTAGGTTTTTCTTTACACACTGAGAATGGTGAGTGTGTGGAAAACCCTGCTGGGGCGGTGGTAGACACAGAGACGTCATGGGCATTTAAGAGACTTTCGGATAAGCACATGAATGAAAGAAAAAATGGACTATGTAGGAGGGAAGGGTTAGAGTAGTTAAAAGTGGGCTGAATGGCCTGTCCTGTTCTGTGTATGTGCACATGCACAGCTGTGATGCTGGTCAGCGGCTGTGACTGCCAGCAGGAGAGGAAGTGCGGAGAGGTGGGTGTGAGGTAGGAGGCGGGGTGTAGCCTGATGGATGTGGTATGCCAGGGGATCTATTGTGAAATGTCCCTGCAGAGTTCACCCTTGGCAGAGAGTCCGAGGTTTCTGTCGTGGGCCGGAGTTGAAGAAGTGGAGCCCAGTAAATTCCTCTCGAGGATTTGCTTTTCACTTCGGCTGTGGGAACGCTCGTAGACACGGGAAGAGCGAGGGTGTTCCCAGCATTGTGTATCTGGTCATATTTGCAGTGATTGCGTGGCTTTGATGTGAAGTGTTAGGAGACTGAGAACTGTAGAGATATGGAGATATACACAAGCCAACTGTTTAACCCTTTAGGAACCGCCAGGAATGCTACTGTACGAATAACCCCAACTGTGAACTGATTTCCACAACGTATGGAAGCACCATCAACCACTCTACAACTCGTGCTCTCAGTATTTTTTTGTAACCTCTCTACACATTGAGTGTTTGACGGTCATTTTTGTAATGAATTCTTTTGAGTTTCTTTGTTTTGTGGCTGCCTGTAAGGAGATGAATCTCAAGGTTGTACTAGTATGCATACTTTAATGTTAAATGTACTTTGAACTTTGATTTATGATTATTTTTGTATTTGCACAAGTCTGTCTGTTGTATATTGGCTGATTGTCAGTCTCTGTGTGTAGTTTTTCATTGACTCTAGTGTTTTTGTTCTGACGTGAATGCCGGCAAGAAAACGGATCATAAGGTGACGTGAAGTTTATGAACTTCGAACAGATGGGGGTTTTGAGAGAATTCAAACCTTGTCACCTTATGTTGTGACAGAGATCGTGATCCCAAATATCAACCCTTGGATACAGTGTGAAAACAGGCCATTCGGCCCAAATGGTCCATGCTGACTGTGGTGTCCAAGGTAGTCCCACCGGCCATGTTTAGAGTGTATCCTTCAAAGCTCCTCCTATCCGTGTACTTATCTAAATATCTCTTGATTGTCCGTCCCTGCCTTTTAATGATTGTGAGTATACCTCCTTTACCACTCCCTCCGGCAGCTCATCCCATATTTGACCCTTGGTAGCAGTGGGTGGGTGTGTGGTAGGGTGCTGTGTCACAGACAGCAGAAAGATCCTGCTCTGAGCTGGGATAACCAACTGTGGTGGGGTCGGTTAGTGGTTTTTGCTCAAGTTGACTCTCCTTCTCCCCCTCCCCCCCCCCCCCCCCCCGAGTTGAGGATTGATGGACTTGTCTTGCTGGGAGCTGGCATTGCCCCGAAGGGCTGAATGGTCTGTATAACTTGCAGACGGCCAGTATACCTTTAGGAGGTGTTGGTTGTTAATACAAACCATGCATTTCACTATGTTTTGATGTGAGATAAATAAATCTGGAAATCTAGACTTGAGTGCGGTGCAGTTTCCCCAGGCAGACTGTGAGAAGGGTTGGGGGGGGGGGTCATTGATAGGTCACCGGTTACAAGAAGAATGGGAAGTGGAAAAGAGAGATGAGTCCTCACTGGAGCTTGGGGATGGGAGAGGTGACCCAGTCACTGGCAGACGAGGTGCAGAGGGGGAATGGGAGGGAGGGGTAGAGGAGAGGATGGGTGGGAAAGCGGGAGAGTTGGAGGAGCTGAGGGAATGGTTGGGAAGAGGGAGAGAAAAGTGTGTTTGTGTGTGAAGATGGGTGGGTGGAGAAGGGGATGGTGGGTGTGAGGTGGTGGGTAGGGGTGATGGAGGGAGGGGAAGGGCAGTGGAGCAGCGGAGGGTTGGGGATTGGGAGAAGGAACAACAGGGCGGGGGAGGGTGGGAAGGGCGTGAGGGCAGTTGTGAAGGAAAAGGTGAGGGTGTTGGAGGGGAAGCAGAGTGGGTGGGGAGTGAGGGAGGGGCAGGGGAGGGGGAATCGGAGGAACAGGATGGAAGGAGTAGGGGAAAGGTAGTGTGTGGGGTCAGGGTGTGTTGGGAGGAGGGGGAGGGTGGGGGCAGGGGTAGATTCAAAGGTGTGATTTCTGGGCGGGAAGGGGACAGAGGTCCAGGAGCTGCATGATCTCAGCAGTCTCAGGCCAGGCTGTGCCTGGCGCCAAAGTTTTCTGTGGAAAAGCTCTTGAGTGCCAAAAATCTGCAATTAAAACCTTTGATCTGGAAAGTGTTTAAGTGTTTGTAAATGAGAACAAGTTAATAACTGTCTGGGGAATGCGTAGCCCCTAGTTTCTTTGGCGCTTTTGCTTCAGTGGAGTTTGTACGCGTGGGACTTCTTCCCCGGAGCTCACAGAGGGGTATAAAATCACGAGGGGCATCGATAGTGTGAATGCATTCAGTCTTTTTCCCAGGGTTGAGGAATCAATAGCCAGAGGACATATAGACAGTGGCCATTTAATGAGATACCCCTGTAACTAATGAAGTGACTACTGAGTGTATGTTCATGGTCTTCTGCTGCTGTAGCCCATCCTCTTCAAGGTTCAACATGTTCTGTGTTCAGAGATGCTCTTCTGCACAGCGCTGTTGTAACGCGTGGTTATTTGAGTTACCTTCCCGTCAGCTTGAACCAGTCTGGCCATTCTCCTCTGACCTCTCTCAATAACAGGGTGCTTTCGCCCACAGAACTGCCGCCCACTGGATGTTTCTTGTTTTTCACACCATTAAGATCAGCAGTTTTTGAGATACTGAAACCACGCCGTTTGGCATCAACAATCATTCCACAGTCGAAGTCACTTGGATCACGTTTCTTCCCCCATTCTGATGTTTGGTCTGAACAACAACTGAACCTCTTGACCCTGTCAGCATGCTTTCATGCATTGAGTTGCTGCCACGTGATCGGATCTTTAGATATTTGCATTAACGAGCAGGTGTACAGCGTGCAGGCTCAAGGTGAGAGAAGAGAGATTTAGTTGGAACATTTTTACACAGAGCGGTCTGTATGTGGAATAAGCTGCCAGAGGAAGTGTTTGAGTCATGTACATTAACAACATTTTAAAGACCTTTGGACTGGTACATAGATAGGGAAGTTTCAGAGGGATATAGGCCAATTGAGCTAGTTTGGGTGGAGCACCTTGGTTAGCATCAGCCAGTTGGGCAGAAGGGCCTGTTTCTGTGCTGTATGACTCTACGGCTCTTTAAACCTCATGGACCCGAGTTGGGCTGATACCCTAAATGTTCCTTCTGTATCTGAAGTGTCTGATCCCTGTCAGGCCTGGATATGAGCTTTCCATTCCCTCCAGTGCACCAATGATACTCTCGATACACTGGCTCCTCATTGAACAACAGAACCAGGACTTACTGCGTCTTCACTGTAACTCAGGTTTATTTATCATGTGTGCATGATTCAGATGATGGAATAGATGGCTTTGTTGCCAAGTTTGCAGATGATATGAAGATTGGTGGAGGGGCAGGTAGTGTTGAGGAAGCAGGTAGGCTGCAGAAGGACTTGTACAGATTAGGAGAACGGGCTAGAGAGTGGCAAATGAAATACAATGTTGTATATCCCTCAGGACAGAGGGGCATCTATTTAAAGCAGAGATGTGGAGAAATTTCTTTGGCCAGAAGGTGGTGAATTTGTGGAATGAGTTACCACATGCAGCTGTGGAGGTCTGGTTGTCAGGCAGAGATTGATTGGTTATTGATTGGACACGGCATCACAGGTTGCGGTGAGAAGGCCAGGGAGGTTGAGAAGATAAAAATGATCAGCTGTGATTGAATGGTGGAGCAGACTCGATGGGCCAAATGGCCTAAGTCTGCTCCTATGTTTTATGGTCTTAACACACCCGAAGGTGTGCTGGGGATACCTCGGAAGCCTGTAACAGAACATTATGGGAACCATAGCGTGTCCATAATATTCAGCAGAACACAGCAAACAAACAAACGAGCCTCTTTCTTCCCTCCCTCCCCACATAGACATAGGCCTTCAACCTCCGGACCCAACCTCCACTGGACTCAAATTTGCAGATACTGGGCTTTGACTTCTCCAGTGGCTCGCAGACTCAAGGCTCTGGCCAATAGGACTCTACTTCCAGATTTTCAATCAACCAATGGGAAACTACACACAAAGACTGACAACCAATATGCAAAAGAATACAAACGCTGCAAATTCAGTGGATTCCTATTAACTAGGCAGTCGGTTAATCGGGACAGCCACTTACTTGGGACAATTCTTAAATAACAAAATCTAATTGAGAAAATAGCCAGGATTCCCTTCGTTTATTGGGGACACTGGTATGGAGACTGTTGCCAAGTAGTTTCTAACTAGGGTCAGTAGCGTACACTTGTGTGGCTGTTGGACACAACACTGTGTTTCGAGCAATCATTTTTTAAAATAGTGCCAGTTGTGTGTGTTTGTGTTCAAAAAGCAGTGAATTTTGCCGCTGATAGTTGGCAAGAAATAAGCAGTAAGACAATTCAGAACTGTTTTGGTCACTGCAGTTTCAAGCATTCAGGCTTGGAGATGCCAGAAATGGCTGGGAGTGAAAATGAAACGATTCCACTATTTCAACTTGGAAACTACAAAGAATTTGAAGGTATCACAGTCGTTTTGAATTTTACAATGAAAATTGAGATTTGAAAGATACAATTGTCAAAAGCATTTTCTGCACTGGGTGTCTGTGCTGATTTTGTTCATTTACAGTCAATCAAAAGAACATGGCAACATGCAGTGGATGAATGCTTCTGTCAATAACTATTAAGAACTAATGCACAGTTTTATGGTACTGTAGTAATATTTGTAGTGTTCTAATTTGTTCCGTATTTCCTTTAGATACATAATTTGTTACTCAGTTAAAGGATAGTTTGCCTTTTTTCATATCTTTTTAACTATTTCCATGAAAGTTCAATTTCATGCCATGGTAGCTTTGCAGTATCAGCGGCTCTGGTTCAATTCCTGTTGCTTGTCTGTTAGGAGTTTGTACGTTGTGGGTTTCCTCCGGGTGCTCCAGTTTCCTCCCACAGCCCAAAGGCGTACCAGTTGGTAGGTTAATTGGTCATTGTAAGTTATCCTTTGATTGGGTTGGGATTAAATTGGGGGATTGCTGGGCGGCGTGGCTCGAAAGGCTGGAAGAGCCTACTCTGCACTCTACTGTATGCCTGTCAATCAATCAATCAAACCAAAATGTACTGGTCCTGATTCCCAATTAACCGGAATCCACTGCACAAAATACATAGATACTTTATTGATCCCAAAGGAAATTACAGTGTCACAGTAGCGTTACAAGTACACAAATGTACAAATATTAGAAGAAAGAAAAATGAGAGAATATTTTATTGTGCCTTAACTGCATGGCTACTGGTTGTTTCCCCTCGGGCTCAAGTCTTGGGAGAGGTGATGTTTAATATCCCTAAGGGGCCATTTCACAGCCTTGACCCTCCTGTGCCTCGCTGATTGGGATGTAGGAACCTCGGCACAGCACGATCCCAGAAATGGCAGTCAGCCACTGCACCGCCAGACTGATCTTTGAAGTGCGGATTGCCCCAAGACAGGCGGGGTGGGTGGTGGTCGTGGGGAGGGAAGGGTTTCCTGGGCCCTTCCACTCTTGGCTGTTGGATCCTCGGTGATGTACCTGAGAGAGCGCACGGTGCCTCGACTTAAAGCTTGGTCGCGGTCTCAGGCAGTGCTGCTCCTTCTGCTGGGCTGAAGTTGATCGCGAACAGTCGACCATTTAACACAGGAGCAGAATTAGGCTATTCGGCCCATTGTTTTCTCCGCCATTCTATTAAGTCTGATTTATTATCCCTCTCAACCCCATTCTCCTGCTTTTCATCATAACCTTACTAATCAGAAACCTGTCAACCTCTACTCCAGATGTACCCGATAACTTAGGCTCCACAGCCGTTTGTGGCAGTGAGGTCCACAGAGTCACCATTTGGCTAGCTGCTGCCTAACGGCTCCGGTGACCCAGGTTCAGTTACAACCTCCAGTGCTGTCTGTGAGGAGTTTACCTGTTCTCGCTTCGGCTTTCCTTCAGTCTCAGGTTCCCCCCCACATCCCAAAGACATGATTGTGTAAGTTAATTGCAAATTCCCCTTAGTGTGTGGATGAGTGATGGAAACCCAGCAGAATAGAACTTTATTGTCATTGCCCAAGACAACAAGATTGCAGTTACTCCAGTCTGTGTCAAACAGATATTTACAGCGCATGTGGTATGGCTTAATAAAAAAAAAATCCGAGATTTGCATGCAACAAGTGACTGATAACCCATTACACTCAAAGGCCATTGACAAGCTGGGGTGTAGCGTCACTCAGCTGCACAACAGCCCTCGGGAACAATCTCTTGTTCAGTCTTACTGTCCTGGCTAGGATGTTTCTATATCTCCTATCGGATGGTAGGAGATTGAACAGGCAGTGTTGGGACGGGACGGGACGAGATGGGTCTTTAATTGCGAGTTGCAAGTGTAGATTGTCTCCAGGTCTGGTAGTTGAGTCCCAATGATGTGATCCGTCTTCCTGCAGCAAGATGGAATGTGGGGGAAAATAAAGTGGGATTGGAATAAATGTTTGAGTGGAAGAATCCAGGCAGAGATAATGGGAGTGTGGGGAGAAAAATGTGGGATTGATGTAAAATAATTGGTTGATGGTCAGTGCGGATTCTGGGCCGAAGGGCCTGTTGTGTGTTGCATGACTTGGTGAAGCATTCAGTGGTGTTTGTGGTCATAAACAACCCAGTCAGACTCTGGGATTAAAGGAATATTGGGTGTTTTTGTTTGCTGATGATAAAAGGCTTTTGAAATGGCAGACTGGGGTTTTTGGGTAGGATCAGAGCTGCCATTGAGAGTTTGTGTAATTGCTCTGATTTCTGCCTGGCATTCTGCCTCCTCATAGCTGGGAATTAATTTTCAACATTCCTTTGCAATATTTATCGCTATGCAGCATTCCAGGTTATGAAATATGCAGTTTGTTTGTCTGAGATCTAAATCAAGGCTCCTGTTAGTTTTGAAATTATGCAGAGTGTCAGATGGCTCATGGGTAGATAACAGCATACAGACAAATTGGTTACAACTGTATCCCTGAGACATCCTCCTGCTGAGTCAGACGCAGTTACCAGATCATGCTCCTGGCTGGATCGGGACCGGACCCCGGCTGGTACAGGAGCCTGAAGGTTGAAGGGTAGTAACTGTTTGTGAGCCTGGTGGTGCGGGACCTGAGGTTCTTGTACCACCTTCCTGATGGCAGCAGTAAGAAGAAGGCATGGCCTGGATGTTGGCGGGTCCTTGATGATGGATACCGCTGTCCTGTGGCAGTGCTCCTGGTGGATGTGCCCACTTAGAGGGCTTTTCCTGTGATGAACTGGGCTGTGTTTCACACCTTTCGTTGCTTTCAGAATAGAGTATCTCCTTCTGGGGTCTGGAGTCAAGTGATGAGGCCAACTCAGAGATGCCATTGTAATTGTGGCCTCAATGCTGGTCTGGTAGGAAGCACCATCATTGACTTGTTATCCTGCCTGTGGGTTTTCTGGAGTGAGTATCTCTTGGAACTTCCTTGAAAGAGGTCGGTGCCCATACCCTGAAAACTATCCCATTATTCCCACAGCCTGTCCCTGTCCCTGTCCCTATCCCACACTTTCACACATGCCCATCAATCCACCTTTGATAATTTTGCCACCCCTCCCTCCCCCAGTGTCTAGTTACATCTGCTAACTGCCTACCCATACATCTTTAGGACGTTGGGGGGGGAGGGGGAACCAGAGCACATTGGAGGACATTTAAACTCCACGTGGGCAGTGCGCGAGGTTAGGATCGAACCTGGGCCCATTATTGTTGTGCTTCTGCATGTTGGGTTGAGAAGCCCCTGTCTTGCTTGCTAAGTTCTGATTGGGTGAGCCAGTTTCAGTGGGCAACCCAGTCAAGTGAGTATACTGACCCTCCAGTGCTGGCAAAGCACGCCCACAACTCAGTAACCCCAACCGTACGTCTTTGGAATGTGGGAGGTGACAGGGAGAATGTATAATTCCTTACAGACAGCGGTAGGATGGTGATCTTACATTTGCCATCACGTCATGCTAACCGCCACGCGACTGTGCCGTCTATTAATGGGCAATTACCATGACTCAAGCACAGGAAGTGAGCTGATCTAAGTGGCAATTTAGGGTTAGCTCAAGGCCCCTTATCCCTTTGGACCACGTGCTGGTAACTGGGATCGGTGACACACCTAGCCCTGGAGGAACTCAGCAGGTCAGGTAGCATCTAAGGAAGGAATTGGACAGTCGACATTTCAGGTTAACGCTCTTCATCTAGACAGGCTCCAGAGTCTAGATGAAGGGTCGCAATCTGAAATGTTGAGGATCCATTTTCCTCCACAGACACCGTCTAACCTGCTGAGTTCATCCAGCTTTCTTTGTGTTGATCTGGATTCCGGCGTCTACGTGCTCTTGGGTCTCCTTGGTGCTTGATGTTTGCCACTGACATGGTGCTTGTGTTGTGGGTGAGTTTCTGTACGTGGGGATAAAGACGAGGAGCCCACTCACAGGAGGCAGGGTGGACAATGGGCAGATCAGAATCAGGTTTAATATCACTGGCATATGTTGTGAAATGTTTTTGTTTTATGGCAGCAGTACATCGTAATACATAATAAAATGATAAATTGAATTAACAAGTATATATTAAAAATATTAAATAAGTGGTGCAAAAAAAGGAGGAAAGAAATAGTGAGGTAGTGTTTATGGCGGAGGGGAAGAAGCTGTTTCTGAAACATTGAGTGTGTGTCTTCAGGTTCCTGTACCTCCACCTTGATGGTGGCAATGAGAAGAGGGCATGTCCTTGGGTGACGGACACACTTAATGATGGACGCCGCCTTTTTGAGGCGCCGCCTTTCATCAGCCTGTGATGATCAGACCGATGGTGGTGAAGCCAGGAGAGAGAGCAGCCAGGGGCTGCGGCCTCCTTGCCAAGCTTTTCAGTCAGTAAAAGAGCAAGTTGTGCTGTTTTGAAGTAATCCAAGCTGAAGGCAGCTCAGCTTGTGGTTTTGAAGTAACTTGGTGTATTTTTATGGAGAGCCATGGATACTCTCTTCCCTACCAGCCCAGCAGAAACTTTGCCACGTAAATGAAACGTGCTGTAGAGCTGATATTTAACTCCCGGTCAGTTTGACTACAGCTGGTGATCTGGAGGATTCTGGGTGAGCTTGCTGGTTGCAGATTGGGCTGTTACATTTACAATGGTGACCCGAAACGAGATTTTGGGTGTGGTTGGAGCTCTGCAAATGCAAATTTAACTTGTTTCTCGCCACCTGATGGGCCGAATGGCCTAATTCTGCTCCTTTGTCTTTTGGTCTTTCTGGCATATTGGCTAATATTGAAGCTGGGCCCAGCACAAGAGGGGTGGATAGCTCTTCCCCCACCTCCCCACCCACACATACACACATAGAAAACTCTCATCCTCTGCCATCCTGCAGTGAGAAGGGTGGGTCTCTCTCTCTGCTGCAGAAGTCGAGCAAACAGTGCTCTCCACTGTTACAGTGGGGGACCCCTGAAGTAAAACTCAACTCTACCCCAATCCCAAGCAAGACAACTAATTGCTTCCCATTCCCATTTGGATATGTCCATACATGGCCTCCTCTACTGCCATGATGAGGCTAAACTCAGGTTGGAGGAGCAACACCTCATATACCGTCTAGGTAGTCTCCAGCCCCTTGGTATGAACAAAGAATTCTCCAACTTCCGGTAATTCCTTCCCCTATCCCTATGTCACTCTGCCCCCTCTCCCAGCTGCCTATCACCTCCCTCATGGTTCTGCCTCCTTCTACTACCCATTGTGTTTTCCCCTGTTCCTTCTGCACCTTTCCTGCCTATCCCCTCCCTGCTTCCCCTCCCCCACCCCTTTATCTTTCCCCTTACTGGTTTTTCACCTGGAACCTACCAGCCTTCTCCTTCCCACCCTCCCCCCACCTTCTTTATAGGGCCTCTGCCCCTTCCCCCTACAGTCCTGACGAAGGGTTCTGGCCCGAAACGTTGACTGATCGTTTCCACGGATGCTGCCCGACCTGCTGAGTTCCTCCAGCGTGTTGTGAGTGTTGAAGAGCCTAGTTCCACTGCCGTCCAATACCTTTGGAGATGGACCGTAGTGGGAGAGGCTGCTCTCATCAGCTGGGGTTAACTACAACCTCTGCAACTCCTCCACCGACTTGTGATCACAGACCGCTTCTTGGACAGGCCAGTTGCACACCTATCTTTTGGAACATTGCGTTCAGTTTTTTCCTCATTATGGGAAGGATAGGGAAGCTTTTGGATGGCCGGGTGAAGACGCATCTCCAGCAAAGGAGGTGTAAGGCACTCCTTCCCTCCACTAGCTTGCAGGTCACTCACGGGTAAGGTGTCGCACAAAGTTGGGTTGTTTTGTCTGGAGGATGAGGGGAGACTTGATAGAAGTTTATAAAGTTACCTGAGGCATAGATGGGGTAGACAGCCAAATCTTTTTTGCCTGGGTAGAAATACAAGGGCATATATTTGAGGTGGGGGGGGGGTTAAAGAGATGCGCAGGGCAGATTATTTTACAGAGCGGTGTGTGTCTGCAATGGGCTGCCAGGGGTAGTGGTTGAAGTTGACACCACAGTGACGTTTGAGAGGTTGTTGGATAAATACATGAATATGCATGGATGGAAGGATATGGATTCAAAGTTCAAAGTGATTTTTTTAAAAAGTATGTTTATGTTACCATATACTATCTTGAGATTCATTTACTTGCAGGCATTCATGGGAAAATAAAGAAATACAAGGGAATTTATGAAAAAAGCTGTAGATAGACAATGACTGACAAAGAGCTCGTATGCATGAGACGACAAACTGGGCAAGTTAAAAATAATACTGAGAACGTGAAAGTGGGTCTGTGGATCATACAGTCAATTCAGAGTTGTAGTGATTGATGTTACCCACACTGGTTCAGCAGCCTGATGGCTGTAGGGTAATAACTGTTCTTGAACCTGGTGGTGGTGTGGGACCTCCTTGCCGTTGGCAGCAGCCAGAAGAAAGCGTGGCCTGGATGGTGGTGGTCCTCGATGGGTGCTGCTTCCTTGCAACAGTGCTCCTTGTAGACGCGCTCAATGGTGGCGAGAGCTTTTCCTGTGATGGAGTGGGCCGTTAACCGCCACTGTTTGTAGGCTTTTCCGTTCCTGGGCATTGGTGCTCCCAGGTGCAGCCAATCAGGATGCTCTCTATCACGCATTTCTAGAAGCTTGTGAGCATTTTAGATGGACATGCTGAGCCTGGGCAAACTCCTAAGAAAGTAGAGATTCTGCCGTGCCTTCTTTACAACAGTACTTGCGTACTGGTCCCAGGACAGATCTTCTAACACCATATTGTCAGACGTTATCTGAAATGACAAGTCAGATTTTAGGCAAAATAATGCAGCATTTAATTTATGCTAATTTTCAAAATGTTTTCAGCTTGTGACAGACATCCGATACCCGCCACTAACACCTTTGTCTGGTGGCTCCTGGTAACCAGCTGCCTTCCTTCTCAGCACCCAGCCACCCCCTGTCGTGTTTCAGGTACTGGGCCAACACAGTGAACGCCTAACCTTGTGGTATCCACAGCTTCCACAGAATCCCAGCTCAGATCAGTAGATTAAACTTCGTCCAAAGTCCTGGGGCTTTTGATTAAGGTTTTTTTTCTCTCACAATGTATATGATAAGGTTGGAGACGGTGGGGTTATCGTACTGGATTAGAATCAGGTTTATTATCGCTGACATATGTAGTGAAATAGGGGAATTAAGGGTAATGGGGAAAAGGCAGGTGGGTGGAGACGAGTCCATGGCCAGATCAGCCACGATCTTATTGAATGGTGGAGCAGGCTCGACGGGCCAGATGGCCGACTCCTGCCCCTATTTCTTATGTTCTTGTGTAATTCTTTGTTTTGTGGCAGCAGTACAGTGTGATACATAGAATATACCATCTTGAGTGAAGTTAGAGACTGAAGAGATTAGTTTTGTCTGTCACATGTACGTGGAAACATACAGTGAAATGTGTTGTTTGCGACAATGACCAACACAGTCTGAGAACGTGATGGGGGCAGCCCACGAGTGTCGCTACACTTCCAGCGGCAACATACCACGCCCACAACTCGTGCGTCTTTGGAATGTGGGAGGGAAGCCACGTGGTCACGGGGTGAACGTACAAACTCCTGACAGACGGTGGCAGGAAATAAACCCGGGTCGCTGGTACTGTAAGGCGTTACACTAACCGCCACGCCGTCCCAGGTGGAGTTAAAGCTTCATCCGGTAAAGGTTTGGAGAAAGAGGGAAGGAGAGGGGAGAACACAGGGGAGAGTGGGGAAGGGTATGGCACTTTGTAAGGTAACCAAAGTTGGCTCAGGGGCAGGGCACACCTGTTATCTGAAACTGTGTCCTCAGCATTGAACCTTCAGGACGAAAATATGCCCAGCAAAAAGCTGAGAAGAGCTCAGAGTGGAGGGTGCGAGCTGTCTCCTATCCCCATCAGAGCTTGTCCCTGAATTGAGTAGCTGAAGTCTGCCCTTAGTAATGTGCACACAATACAGTACTTGATTTTTCCTCTCCCTTCTCCTCCTCTCCGTATCTTCCATCTGTTTCCTTGTCTCTCTCCCATTATATTCTCTCCATCTCTCACTGCCACTTCATCCCCCTGAACTTTGCACATCCAGTAACGTCTGCATACCTGTGGTCCTGTTTGCGTGAAGTTGCATCCATACATGGACTCGAGTTGCCTCTGTGGTTTTGCTGCCAACTGTTTATAATTTGCTGAATATTTCACTGCTGTGGGCAGTGGCAGACACATCAACGTGCCTTTAGCCTTCCTTGCCCTTGATCCTAGAGATTTTAACCCTTTGTGGCACGCGGCTCAGTGACTGTCCCAGCAGGACCGTTGAGTTGGGAGTTGTCCAATATTTTAAGGTTGGGGATGGGGCTGACTGAACGCTCATGGTAACACTGGATAGACCTAATCTTGTTCGCTCAATATCACAGGGAGGTCTTTGGCTGCATCTTAATGAGAGGCCTGCTTCAGCATGTACTAAGGGGCTCCCCTCTACCCAGGCCACGTCTGTGCCCCTCAGCAGTTATTTAGCTGCCCACTGTTACTCACTGACCCCACTGTATTGTATAGTGCCCTCCCCCCCACCCACCCCACTCTGATCCTTTGCCCATGTAGTGACAGAACCACAAGGCAACCTGCCTTCCAAAGATCTCAGACAGAGTTTAAATATTGAAGAGAACATGGCGGCACAGTGCACAGCGGCCACTCCGGAATGAATGTCTGTAATCTGTCAAGTAGGGGCCGTGCACAATCCTGATTTGATGGAGACGGATGTCAGAAGCACAGAGGAACATCTGGTGAAACTTCTGAAATGCCTGTTTCGCTGCAGCTGCTACTGTGCGACTGAGAATCTCCGGAGGGGAAGGCCCCGAATCCTCGGCTTTGCCTGTTGCTTGGCGGCCGGGGCCGGGGTCGAAGCGCTCGGCAGAGATGGTGCTCGGTGTTGGAGGTCTGGTCGGGGGCTCGAAGTTTTCAGACAGACTCAGAGTCGGCTGTGGTCGGGTGCTTCCAGGGTGCTGCATCGGCAAGTTTGCGGCGCTGGAGGTTCACGGCAGGGAGAGTTTCTTCCTTCTACCGTCTGCGTGAGGTGATGAGGCTATCGGGACTTTGAGACTATCTTTTACTGTGCGCATTGTCTGCTCTTTATCAAATATGGTACTGCTTCGCACTGTTGTAACTATGTTAAAATTATGTGGTTTTTGTCAGTTTTAGTCTTGGTCTGTCTTGTGTTTCTGTGATATTTCTCTGGAGGAACATTGTATCATTTTTTAATGCACGCATTTCTAAATGACAATAAACGAGGACTGAGTGTCCTCATAATCTAAAAAATCCAGAGCGGTCGGCCGCTGTTACCTGTTCATTCTAATTGATTGCTATCAGTGACTTGCCTTTATATTGTGACCTTATGGTAACATGTTCCAAGGAGCTTCAGAGGGCTGATGGGAATTCCTGTGGAGCTGGAAAGGAATTCTGTCATGAATCAGGCTTGTCTCAGTCACATAAAGTGTACCTTCATCTCTGTTGTGTGTCTTGTTTACCCTTTTTGTGTGTGTGTGTGCCACGCGACAGTGAGAGTAGGAATGCAATGAGGTGGAGGATAAATGCGTGGCTGAGGGATTGGAGCAGGAAGCAGGGATTCAAGTTTTTGGATCATTGGGACCTCTTTTGGCGCAGGTGTGACCTGTGCAAAGAGGACGGGTTAGACTTGAATCCTAGGGGGACCAATATCCTGGCAGGGAGATTAGCAAGGGCTACTGAGATGACTTTAAACTAGAATGGTTGGGGGGTGGGAATCAAATTAAAGAGGCTAGGCGAGAGGAGGTTAGTTCACAACAGGGGGATGGGAACCAGTGCAAAGAGACAGAGGGGTGTAAAGTGAGGGTAGAAGCAAAAAGTAGTAAGGAGAAAAGTAAAAGTGGCAGGCCGACAAATCCAGGGCAAGCATCAAAAAGGGCCACTTTTCAACATAATTGTATAAGGGCTAAGAGAGTTGTAAAAAGCGCCTGAAGGCTTTGTGTGTCAATGCAAGGAGCATTCGTAACAAGATGGATGAATTGAAAGTGCAGATTGTTATTAATGATTATGATATAGTTGGGATCACAGAGACATGGCTCCAGGGTGACCAGGGATGGGAGCTCAACGTTCAGGGATATTCAATATTCAGGAGGGACAGACATGAAGGAAGGGGAGGTGGGGTGGCGTTGCTGGTTAAAGAAGAGATTAAAGCAATAGAAAGGAAGGACATAAGCCAGGAAGATGTGGAATCGATATGGGTAGAGCTGCGTAACACTAAGGGGCAGAAAACGCTGGTGGGAGTTGTGTACAGGCCACCTAACAGTAGTAGTGAGGTCGGAGATGGTATTAAACAGGAAATTAGAAATGTGTGCAATAAAGGAACAGCAGTTATAATGGGTGACTTCACTCTACATGTAGATTGGGTGAACCAAATTGGTAAAGGTGCTGAGGAAGAGGATTTCTTGGAATGTATGCGGGATGGTTTTTTTGAACCAACATGTGGAGGAACCAACTAGAGAGCAGGCTATTCTGGACTGGGTTTTGAGCAATGAGGAAGGGTTAATTAGCAATCTTGTCGTGAGAGGCCCCTTGGGTAAGAGTGACCATAATATGGTGGAATTCTTCATTAAGATGGAGAGTGACATAGTTAATTCAGAAACAAAGGTTCTGAACTTAAAGAGGGGTAACTTTGAAGGTATGAGACGTGAATTAGCTAAGATAGACTGGCAAATGACACTTAAAGGATTGACGGTGGATATGCAATGGCAAGCATTTAAAGATTGCATGGATGAACTACAACAATTGTTCATCCCAGTTTGGCAAAAGAATAAATCAAGGAAGGTAGTGCACCCGTGGCTGACAAGAGAAATTAGGGATAGTATCAATTCCAAAGAAGAAGCATACAAATTAGCCAGAAAAAGTGGCTCACCTGAGGACTGGGAGAAATTCAGAGTTCAGCAGAGGAGGACAAAGGGCTCAATTAGGAAGGGGAAAAAAGATTATGAGAGAAAACTGGCAGGGAACATAAAAACTGACTGTAAAAGCTTTTATAGATATGTAAAAAGGAAAAGACTGGTAAAGACAAATGTAGGTCCCCTACAGACAGAAACAGGTGAATTGATTATGGGGAGCAAGGACATGGCAGACCAATTGAATAATTACTTTGGTTCTGTCTTCACTAAGGAGGACATAAATAATCTTCCAGAAATAGTAGGGGACGAAGAGATGGAGGAACTGAGCAAAATACATGTTAGTAGGGAAGTGGTGTTAGGTAAATTGAAGGGATTAAAGGCAGATAAATCCCCAGGACCAGATGGTCTGCATCCCAGAGTGCTTAAGGAAGTAGCCCAAGAAATAGTGGATGCATTAGTGATAATTTTTCAAAACTCGCTAGATTCTGGACTAGTTCCTGAGGATTGGAGGGTGGCTAATGTAACCCCACTTTTTAAAAAAGGAGGGAGAGAGAAACCGGGGAATTATAGACCGGTTACCCTTACGTCGGTGGTGGGGAAACTGCTGGAGTCAGTTATCAAAGATGTGATAACAGCGCATTTGGAAAGTGGTGAAATGATCGGACAAAGTCAGCATGGATTTGTGAAAGGAAAATCATGTCTGACGAATCTCATAGAATTTTTTGAGGATATAACTAGTAGAGTGGATAGGGGAGAACCAATGGATGTGGTATATTTGGATTTTCAAAAGGCTTTTGACAAGGTCCCACACAGGAGATTAGTGTGCAAACTTAAAGCACGTGGTATTGGGGGTAAGGTATTGATGTGGATAGAGAATTGGTTAGCAGACAGGAAGCAAAGAGTGGGAATAAACGGGACCTTTTCAGAATGGCAGGCAGTGACTAGTGGGGTACCGCAAGGCTCAGTGCTGGGACCCCAGTTGTTTACAATATATATTAATGACTTGGATGAGGGAATTAAATGCAGCATCTCCAAGTTTGCGGATGACACGAAGCTGGGTGGCAGTGTTAGCTGTGAGGAGGATGCTAAGAGGATGCAGGGTGACTTGGATAGGTTGGATGAGTGGGCAAATTCATGGCAGATGCAATTTAATGTGGATAAATGTGAAGTTATCCACTTTGGTGGCAAAAATAGGAAAGCAGATTATTATCTGAATGGTGGCCGATTAGGAAAAGGGGAGGTGCAACGGGACCTGGGTGTCATTATACATCAGTCATTGAAAGTGGGCATGCAGGTACAGCAGGTGGTGTAAAAGGCAAATGGTATGCTGGCATTTATAGCGAGAGAATTTGAGTACAGGAGCAGGGAGGTACTACTGCAGTTGTACAAGGCCTTGGTGAGACCACACCTGGAGTATTGTGTGCAGTTTTGGTCCCCTAATCTGAGGAAAGACATCCTTGCCATAGAGGGAGTACAGAGAAGGTTCACCAGATTGATTCCTAGGATGGCAGGACTTTCATATGAAGAAAGACTGGATGAACTGGGCTTGTACTCGTCGGAATTTAGAAGATTGAGGAGGGATCTGATTGAAACGTATAAAATCCTAAAGGGATTGGACAGGCTAGATGCAGGAAGATAGTTCCCGATGTTGGGGAAGTCCAGAACGAGGGGTCACCGTTTGAGGATAAAGGGGAAGCCTTTTAGGACCGAGATTAGGAAAAACTTCTTCACACAGAGAGTGGTGAATCTGTGGAATTCTGTGCCACAGGACACAGTTGAGGCCGGTTCATTGGCTATATTTAAGAGGGAGTTAGATATGGCCCTTGTGGCTACGGGGATCGGGGGGTATGGAGGGAAGGCTGGTGCAGGGTTCTGAGTTGGATGATCAGCCATGATCATAATAAATGGCGATGCAGGCTCGAAGGGCCGAATGGCCTACTCTTGCACCTATTTTCTATGTTTCTATGTGTGTATACACATCAGCAAATCTATCTTTCTGCAGGTTTGTGTGTGTGTGTGTGAGAGAGAGAGACAGATAGACAAAGTGCCTGTCCATTTTGTTTCTTATCGTGTGTGTACAGTATATGTTTGTGTATGTGCGCGCGAGCTCCTGCAAATCTCTCTGCAGGTTTGTATGTCTGTTGTGTGCATGTGCGTGCTCCTGCAATTCTGACTCAGCAGGTTTGTGTGCGTGTGTGTGTGTGTGCGTGTATATACACACGCTCGTTCCTGCAAATCTGTTTCTACAGTTTTGTGTGTGTGTACAGTATGTGCAGGCTCCTACAAATCCCTCTCTGTGCAGGTTTGTTTGTGTTGTACGTGTATGTGTGTGTGTGTGTGTGTGTGTGTGTGTGCGCGCGCACGCACGCGCATGTGCAGCCACCTGCAAATCTGTGTCTCTGTAGGTTTGCGTGTGTGTGTGTATGTATAGCTGTGTATGTGTGAGTGATGGTGACAAATCATTTACCTGAAATTTGCTTTAATGATGTGCAGAGGAAAGCTGACTGGTTTGTCTCAGGGGCTGAATACCAATTCAGATGCCAGACAGTTGACAGAATCCCGACTCCGGTAGGAGCTGCTGTCCTGTGACGTGCACTGGACTAGCTTCGCTGTTACCTCCTTCCTGACTTTGAGCACAGTTTCGATCTTCCGCCAACGGGAAGGAAGTTAAAAGTTACCAGGATGTTGCCTGGACTTGGGGTCCTGAGTTAGAAAGAGAGGATTTGTAGACTGGGAATGTGGGAGTTTGAGGCGTGACCTGGTGCAGTTCAAAATAAATTTATTGTCTAATTACGTATACTGTACATCATCATGTACTGCCTTGAGGTTCAATTATTTGCAGGCATTTACAGGAAAATAAAGAAATGCAGCAGAATTTTTGAAAACTATAGTTAGTAGCAGTGCGATCACTTTAGCTGAGTACAGTGTTCTCCCAAGGGGTTAGTCCCTTAATGGAGAAGGTCTGTGCATGACTTTGTTTAACATGTGGGGGTTGATGCACTGCCAGCCACCATATTTTCCTTGACAGATCGGGGTCAGGGTCCAGTGACATGGAATGGAAGACGACTGTGAACCCTTCACTTCTTCAGCCTTCCTTCGCCTTCACTGCCGTTGTGATGTGTGGTCATCTTCTGCCAGCTCCACTAATGAGATCGTGGTTGGATTGCTGTTTGTCAGGAAGCTTCCCCTTGACTTTACCACCACGGCTGACCCTACCAGCAGACAGGCCCTAGGCAGCATCTCAGGAACTCAGAAGCCACTCCACCACAACAAAGTGACAATCTTTGGAGAAGAAAACTATAAATAACAAAGACTGACAAATTGTGCAAATAAAAAAAGAAAGAGAATAAATAGTACTGAGGACATGAGGCGTAGAGTCCTTGGCGAAGGGCACAGACAGGGTTATAAAGCACGTCCCTTTCCCCAGGGAGAAGGTGCTAAGCTCAAGAGGGCATAGGTTTAAGATCAGAGGCGAGAGATTTAAGAGGGACATCAGGAGCAGCTTCTTGGCACGAAGGGTGGTGTATATTTGGAATGGAAAGGAAAGGTACGTCGCATCCGGAGTTTCTCCGGTGAGCGGACGATTTCCCTCCACGCCTCTCTGACGTAGTGGGGAACCGCGTACCAGGCAAGTTACAGCGGTGGTTTGCCATTGCCTTCTGCCGGGTGAGTTTCCAAAGAGATCACCAGCTCGTAACCCAGCACGGATGGAAAGCGTGCAGGGGAGCCGGCTGGGTTCGAACTCGGGACCTTTCGTCCTGAAGTCCGACACTGATGCCGCTACGCCACCAGCCAGGTCATATTTGAAGTGAGCTGCCAGAAATAGTGGTAGAGGCGGACACATTAGCAACTTTTTAAAAACCATTTAGATAATTACACGGATGGGAGAGGTTTACAGGGCCAAATGAGGGGATGGGACCAGCTGTCTGGGTGATACAATCGGCTTGGTTGGGTTGGGTCAAAGGGCCTGATTCCAAGCTGTGTGACTTTATGACATTGAACACCCACTCTTTGCGTTATTGTCAGCTGTGGTAGTGAAGATGTTGAAAGAAATCAGCCCATAAAAGACTTGAAGCTAAATCATCTAAATCTTTCTTAACCAAGCAGTGGACAGGATGAAGAAACTTTAATCAAATACCACAGAGTCAGTTCAGAGCTTACAAAATCCTTTATATGATTCACCCTAAACTGGAAATTAGCTTCACCTCCCCTCCACCAAATGCAGTATGTCCTGAGAGACAATTCTGATTCACATACTTAACATCTTTTAAGAAATGGGCTCAGTGCCATCTTGCCAAAATGGAGAAGGTAACCTCGGCTGTCAGTTCCCTTCCTGGCCAGTCACAGTTCAGTTTGCTGTCCTGCAGGAGTCAAACCAGGGGGGAGAGAAGTATGTTTATGTGCTTTGGCCTGTTGTACAACAGAAATCTTCAGCACCATGCCAAAACCAACAGGCAAAATGAAAAGTCAAACTCAGAAATGTCTTAGTAAAGTTCATGTTGAGCTCCCTCACGATTAGCTCATTAGGCGAGGATGTCGTGGCAGGAATGTGATCCCTCAAGATGAGGACGATGTTCTCCTAAGGGGTTGTCCATGGTGGCTCTTCTGTTAGCTGAAGAGGCCATTCCACACAATCCTGCCTCCTTTGTCACTTGCTGAATGCCATGGGATTTAATCCGGGGTGTTAGAGTGGAGATGAAATGAACAGGGATGTGTTGTTGACCAGCCAGCCAGCAACAACCAATCAATCAATGTCCTTAAATAAACCCCCCCCCCCCAATCACCAACCTTCCAGAGATCAAGGACTCCCCCTCCATGACCACCACCACCAACAGCCTTCTGGAGATCAAGGGCAGGTCAGGAGCACTGGTTAATGGTTTAGTTGTTTGTTATTACCATTGAGCACATCTATGCAAAATGTTGTCGCAGGAAAGCAGCATCTGTCATCAGCGACCCCCACCATCCAGGTCATGATCTCTTCCTACTGTTGCCATCAAGAAGACGATATCGGAAACTCAGAACTCACACCACCAGGTTCAGGAATAGTTATTACCCCTCAACCATCAACCAAAGGGGATAATTTCTCCCAACTTTTTTGTCCCATCGTTGAACTGTTCCCACAACCTATGGACTCTCTTTCAAGGACTCCATTTAATGTTCTCAATATATATTGCTTATTTATTTATTATTATTACTTCTTTTTGTATTTGCACAGTTTGTTGTCTTTTTGCACACTGGTTAAACGCTCAACTTGGGTTGGTCTTTCAATGATTCTGTTATGGTTATTATTCTATGGATTTATTGAGTATGCCCGCAAGAAAATGAATCTCAGGTTTGTATATGGTGAACTTTACGTTGAACTTTTGAACTTTGAAAAGGTTGTGAAGTGTACTGATTATACAGATCAGATCATTATACAGTGTGTTGAGGTAGGACAAGGTAAAACAATAACAATGCAGAATAAAATGTAACAGCTACAGAGAAAATGCAGTGCAGGGAAGCAGTAAGGCACAAGATCATAATGAGGACAAGAGTCCATCTTCCCTTACAAGAGGACCGGTCAAGAGTCTGATGACGGTGGGACAGAAGCTGACCTTGAGCCTTGTGGTATGTGCTTTCAAGCTTTTGTATCTTCTGCTCGACCGGGGAGGGGCCGAAGGGAGGATATCTCCAGGTAGGCAAATAGGAATGATTAAATTGGCACTATGCTCAGCACAGGCTTCGTGGGACAAAGGGTCTGTTCCTGTGCTGTACTGGTCTAGGTAGCTCTAGTGTAGGTGGGTGGTAGATTCTGGGGTGAGTTAGTGGGAGAGTGGGGAAGAATCGAATGGGATTAGTGTAGGGTTAGTGTGGTGAGAGCAATTTTGGGCCCCTTACCTAGGAAAGGATGTTTTGTCATTGGAGAGGGGCCAGAGGAGGTTCACAAGAATGTTTCTGGGAATGAAAGGGTTAATGTACGAGGAGCATTTGGTGGTACTGTGCCTTTACTCGCTGGAGTTTAGAAAAATGAAGGGACATGTTGAAAGGCCTAGATAGAGTGGACGTGGAGAGGGTGTTTCCAGTAGTGGGAGGGTCTAGGACTAGAGGGCACAGCCTCAGAATGCAAAGACATCCCCTTAAAACAGAGAGAAGGAGGACTTCCTTTAACCAGCGGATGGTGAATCAGTAGTAGTGATTAGCACGGATGGCGGTGAAGTCTAAGTCACTGGGTAGATGTACAGTGGAGATGGGAAGGTTCTTGATTAGTAAGGATGTCAAAGATTATAGGGAGACGGCAAGAGAATGGGGTTGAGAAGGGTAATAAATCTGCTATATGCTGGAACAGACTCAATGAGCCAAATGGCCTAATTCTGCTTCCGTGTCTCTGGTCCTATGGGCTAGTGTAAATTGGTGTTTGGTCAGCATGGATTTGGGGGTGGGGGGATGATGTTGAAGGGTCTGATTCTGTGCTTTCTGAGAGTTTTTGTTTCAAGTGTGTGACCTTGCCCTCCCCCTATCTTGTGATGCTTTGGGAGCTTCCTTCAGCTCTCCCAGGCAGTCACTTGGACGGTGCGGTGCGGAGGTGGGGTATTCAGGTTTATGCCTCCTTTTGTGTGTCCTTCTGTCGCTCCCACGCTGCCCCGCTGGGGATTCGAAGTCTCACTGCCTTTGTTCTATGCAGCCCCCGTTAAAGATAAAGATTAGCTTCAGTTGCCTCATAAGCATGGAGGGATACAGTGAAATTCACCGCTTGCATCGGGCTTGTGCAGGAGGCCATGCTTAGTACCAACACAGCATGCCCACACTTCAAACCATAAGATCAGAGACCCAGGGTTCCCAACCTTTTTTTTAATGCCATTAGACAAGGAGTCCATGAATCCCGGGTTGGGAACCGCTGACAGAGGCGTAGGAACAGTATTGGGCCATTCGGTCCATCGAGTCTGCTCCGCCATTTCATCCCGGCTGATCCATTTCTCTCTCAATCCCCATATCTTTGGAATGTGGGGTGAAACTGGAGCACCCAGAGGAAACTCATGCCCTTAGGGACAACGTACAAACTCCTTACAGGCAATGGCGGGAATTGAACTGCGATCGCAAGTACAGCAACCCGCTGCTACGCGACGGTGTTGCTATGCTACGCTGCTGTGCTGGCCAAGACTAGAGGCGAGAGATCCCCTCTTCCCCCGTCAGATCCCATTGTCATATTAATCCGATCACACTGCAGTCCTCTCATCTGGCAGGAAAGATCAAGCAACCTGGCCTTGTTCAACCCTTGAAATACCAGCTCATTCTGGTGTTTTTATGCGCTGACACTCTCCAAGGCTTAAGTAAGTTGGCATATTGGCTTATCGTTGTCAGATGTTACAGCGAAAAGTTTAGTTTTGCATGCCATCTATACAGACCGTTTCACCAGCAATAACAGAATGCGGAGTAAAGTGTTAACAGTCACAGAGGAAGTTCATTGCATGTGGTCAATTAGCTTCAAGACCACAATGAAGTAGATTGTGACGGCAAGAGTCCAGCAGATTGTGTAAGAGGTATGTTCAAGTCTTGCAACAGTGAGGTGAAGCAGTCTTTGAGCCTGGCTGTGTGTTTTCAGGGCTTTGCGTCTTTTGCCCGATTGGTTGGGGGGGGGCGGGTGGCTGAAGGGATAATGTCGGTGCTGGGTGGGATCTTTCATATGTAGACACGAGGCGGCAAATGTTGGAACCTGGAGGAACTCAGCAGGCTGAGCAGTGTCCAAGGGAGGAAAGGAATAATTGTAGTTCTGGATCAAAGCCCTGCGTCTGACCTACAGAAATCCCCGTCCCAATAGACTGAAGTATGAGTTGTGTGGGAGGGAGGTTAATGGGTTAAAGCTTGCCCCTCTGTTGGCAGCTGTGCGCAGTGGCCTGTTCCTGCCTAAGCATCAGGCTGTTTGTTAAGAGTGAAGGGTTGAAACGAGTTCAGCGTTTATCTGAAAGGGTTTGTCTGTCTTTGCACCACTCTTGACATGCCTGCAGATTGGATAATATGCTGAGTAGTTGTCTGTGTGTATGGAATCTCTGAGGGAGCACAGACAGATGTGGTAGCATTTGACCTTTGCATAGTCTTCCCAGCTTTGGACAGAAATGCATCTCCACTGATTTTTCAGTGCCTTAACTCTCTCTGTGGGCTCAGTCTGCTTGCAAAGCCTAGTTTGTTTATACCACTTGGAATGAGGCCATTTGGCCCATTGGGTTCATGCCTCCCAGCAAAACAATTCTGTCCCCCTTTTCCTGTAACTCTGTGGCTTATTCTCTCCTACATGTCCATTAATTCCCTTTCCATCTGTCTTGAGGGATAATATACAGTGGCTGGTCACCCAGCAACAAGCACAACACTGTTACAGCACCAGCGATCCAGGTTCAATTCTATCACTGTCTGTAAGGTGTTTGTATGTTCTGCCTGTGACCTCATGGGCTTCCTCCGGAAGTGCCAGAAGACTATAAAACATAGGAGCAGAATTAAGCCATTCAGCCCATCAGATCTGCTCTGCCATTCCATCATGGCTGACGTATTATCCTTCTCAACCCCATTCTTCTGCCTTCTCCCCGTATCCTTTGACACACTAATGAAGAACTTATCAACGCAAACAGGCATCTCCCGGTGCGGCCTTCTATATATTGGCGAGACCCAACACAGGCTGGGAGACCGTTTCGCTGAACATCTACGCTCTGTCTGCCAGAGAAAGCAGGATCTTCCAGTGGCCATGCATTTTAATTCCACGTCCCATTCCCATTCTGATATGTCTATCCACGGCCTCCTCTACTGTCAAGATGAAGCCACACTCAGGTTGGAGGAACAACACCTTATATTCCATCTGGGTAGCCTCCAACCTGATGGCATGAACATCTCTAACTTCCATTAATGCCCCACCTCCCATCCCTTATTTATTTATTCATTCATTCACTCACTCACTCATTCACTTTTTTTTTCCTCCCTCTGCTCCTCTCACTATAACTCCTTGCCCAACCTCTGGGCTCCCCTCCCCCTTTCTTTCTCCGTAGGCCTCCCATCCCATGATCCTCTCCCTTCTCCAGCTTCATATCCCTTTTGCCAATCAACTGTCCAGCTCTTGGCTCCATCCCTCCACCTCCTGTCTTCTCCTGTCATTTCGGATCTCCCCCTCCCCCTCCCACTTTCAGATCTCTTACTAGCTCTTCCTTCAGTTAGTCCTGACGAAGGGTCTCGGCCTGAAACGTCGACTGTACCTCTTCCTGGAGATGCTGCCTGGCCTGCTGCATTCACCAGCAACTTTGATGTGTGTTGCCAGAACTTATCAACCCCTGCTTTAAATATTCCCGATGACTTGGCCTTGGATTGGTAGGTTTATTGGTCACATGGGTACAATTTATTTATGAGATACAGCACAGAATGGGTCCTTCCGGCTCTCTGGACTGTGCTACCCAGCAATGCCCTGAGTTAATCCCAGTCTAATCACAGGACAATTTACACCGACCAATTAACCTACGATCTGCTGTGTCTTTGGACTATGGGAGGAAACCAGAGCACCCAGAGGAAACCCACGCAGTCACGGCGAGAATGTGCACACTCTTTCCAGGCAGCGGTGGGAACTGAACCGGGGTCACTGGTACTGTAAGGCATGGTGCTAACCTCTACGCTGCCATTGGGCGTTGCGGGCTCGTAGGGGCTGGCAGGGCCTGGTACCATGCTGTGTCTCTCCAAGTCAAAACATGCCTGTGAAGTGCAGGGAAACTCTGTGCTGGCCCATTGGCGCAGTTTACACCAGGGATATACATGAGGCATAAAGAAATCAGGTGGAAGGAGCAAGAGGAGGCTCTTGTGGAGGACAAGCCTGGCACTTCAAAAGAGTCTTGTCAATCCCTATTGGCACACCCCCAAATACCTACCGTCCAATGACTTCTTTAGAGGGTGGCGAATCTGTGGAATTCATTGCCACAGACAGGTGTGAAGGCCAAGTCACTGGGTATATTTAAAGTGGAGATTGATAGGTTCTTGATCAGTCACAGCATCAGTGGCTGCAGGGAGAAGGCCGCTGCTGCCTGCGAAGAGTTTGTACGTTCTCCCCGTGACCGTGTGGGTTTCCTGCCACAGTCCAAAGAAGTACCGGCTTGTAGGTTAGTCGGTAATTGTAAACTGTTCTGTGATTAGGCTAGGTTTAAATTGCAGGGTGCAGGGTGATGTGGCCCGATGGGCTGGAAGGCCCTATTCTGCGCTGTATCACGATAATTTTTTAAAAAGTTCAGCCGGGAGAATGGGGTTGAGGGGGATAATAATTCAGCCATGATGGAGTGGTGGGGCAGGCTCGATGGGCCAAATGGCCTAATTCTGCTCCTTTGTCTTCTGGTCCACAACGACACCTTTGACCCGTGGCATGGATGCAAGTTCATGCTCAGGTTTATCATCATCTGACTGTACGTGTACGCAACCAAACGAGGCAATCTTCCTCCGGACCACGGTGCACCCACAGAACATACCACACACAGCACATAAAACAAAATATACCACACATTCCTTAATGAAGCATAAATCAAAGTGCATGTAGTGTGCAGCACAGATAAGCAGCTCGCTGTCCGAGTGACGTGACCTCGGTGGTGGCAGGGTATTCATTAGTCTCACAGCCTGGGAGGAAGAAGATGTTACCCAGTCAGGCGGTCCTCGTCCTGATATTCTTGTACCATGTCCCTGAGATTGTGGGATGGGTGGTAGGGATCCTCAATAACACTTCGGGTCCCTCCTGTACAGTGCTCCTGGTAAATGTCACAAATGGGGGGCAGGGAGATCCTCCCGGTGGATTTGCTGTCCTCTGCAGGGCCTTGCAGCTTCTGTTCAGTGACGCAGCGAGACAGGGCGCTCGCGATGGTGCTCCTGCAAAAAGTTGTTTGAACGGGGGAGGGGAGCCTTGCACGCTTCAATCTCCTCTGAAAGTGTTAGACGCCGTTGTACCTTCTTGACTAAAGAGGTGGTGTTGTGGGCCTAGGGTAGATCATCTGTTTTGTGCACACCAAGGAACTTGGTGCTCTTTACTCTCTGCACGGCAGAACCATTGATGTAGAGTGGAGTGTGGTTTCCTGAAGTCCAGGCTGGTGTTAAGAGGGAGATGCAGAGTACTTACTGTATCCACACCAGGGACAAGGGAGATTACAGAGTACTAGTGGAGAAGATTGGAACGCAAGCTACCTTGTAAATTCATAACATGGAGATATTAGAAAAAAGGGTGTTAACCTTGTTGGATTAGGGTGTAGAATTTTTATTTTTGTGTATTTTCCTTGTAGTTTAATTTTCCTATCCTTGCTACAGTACTGTGCAAAAATCTCAGGCATGTATATATATGTAGCTAGGGTGCCTAAGCATTTTGCACAGTACTGTAGTAATTTTATGTATTGCACTGTACTGCTGCCGTGAATAAAAAACAAATTTCAAGACATCTGTGAGCGATGATAAACCTGATTCTGAAATGGGTCTCAATTGTGGACTGAGAGTGGGAAGGGGCCAGAGAGAGGGGAAGCATGATTGGGAAAAGGGGAAGGGAGAGAGGAGGGAGCCAGAAGCATCAGAGAGAGATTCTGCAGATGATCAATAAACCAATTGTTTGGAATCAAGTAACATTGCCTGGTGTCTCAGGGCTGGGTGTGTCTGCACGCACACCACCCCCCAGTGTCTGCCACCTGACCCACACCCCTCCCGTGGCGCTCCACCCTGGCCATTCCCAACATCTGCTGCTGCTGCCAGATTTATAAAATCGCTTTTCACTCCATATTGACAAATACAGTGCTGTGTAAAGGTCATATGTATGTATGTGTGTGTATATGTACATTTTGATGTAGACTTTGTATATGTAGATTTTGCCCAGTGCTCTATATACATCTCACTGTTTAGTGAACTTTTCAGTAATTGTAGTACACCTGCTTCCAAATTTTTCTAGGAGCAATTTAGTTTTTCTGCAGCAGGCATCACGCCACCTGAATCTGGCTATCTTATAGGTTAATAGTTATCACTGGAATGTTGTTTGTCGAGTAAACCACAAATTCTTTGTTCCGTTCTTTTTTTATTCTATCTTTGTTCTTGTGACACTTAGTAAAATAGCCGTAAGCAACAAGTTTTTATGCCTAATTCTTGACTTCCGAGCCTCTAGATTGCAAAGACAACAGGATCCAACAAACTTTAAGGGGACCCGATGGAATGCATCATAGAGTTTTTAGAGAGGCAGGGAAGGAAATTGTGAGATTGTCTATAAACCATAAAAGAATCAGAGTCAGGTTTATTATTAGTGATCTGTGTCATGAAATATATTGCTTTGTTGCAGCAGTACAGTTATCAGTCAGTGTCGTGACATATGACATGGGCGACCCCCATGATTGTTCTTGGCAAAGTTTTCCTCAGATGTGGTTTGCCATCGCCGCCTTCTGGGTAGTGACTTTACAAGATGGGTGACCCCAGCCATTATCAATACACTGCAGAGATTGTCTGCCTGGCGTCAGTGGTCGCACAACCAGATCTTGTGATAGGCACCAGCTGCTCGTACGACCATCCACCACCTCCTGCCGTGGCTTCACGTGACCCTGATCAGGGGGCTCAGCGGGTGCTACACCTTGCCAAAGGGTGACCTGCCCCTAGCAGAGGGAAGGAGCACCTTGCACCTCCTTTGGTAGAGACATATCTCCACTCTGCCACCCAATTACAGCATTTCAAAGACATTTGGACATCGATAGGAAAGGTTGAGGGGGATATGGGCCAAATGTGGGGAATTGGGGCTGGTTTAGATGATATCCAGTTGGGACAAAGGCCCTGTTCTGTACTACATCTAGGCCGGACCAGAAAAGGACTGTAGTGTTCCTTTCCAGAAAGACATTAATGAACCAGATGAGGTTTTACAAAAGAAAAACTGGGTTAGTTTTGTAGTCGTCATTAGAAAGACAATTGTTTTTAAGAATTCTAGGTTATTATCAAATATTACATTCCCTGGCCCCCCTCACAGGATCTGAACTTGATGAGAAAATGGTGGGTATAGTGCAAAGCCAGAGGACTGTCATGGGGCTGACGGGGTTAAATTCTGAGGATATCCTGTGTAAGCTGGGCTGTCTGGTCCCTCGGGTCTGGCAGATCAAAGGGTGCCGTTTAATTGAGGCACTTGGGATGATTATCAAATTTGATAGGATAAATGGAGCCAAACTTCCTCTTGGGGTGAAGGAAACCGGAGCCGAGGGAGCCAGTGATGTCAGGAAGCATTTCTTTACGCTGAGGGGAATGGAAATGTGGAACACCATTACACAAAGACTCCATGGAGTCAAGCAGGTCCTTCTGCCCACTGAATCTACACTGAAAATTAGACATCCATCTACACGAGTCTTGTTCCACGCACCTACCACTCTGGGTGTGTATATTTAAAAAAACACATCTTTCCCCACACATCTTCAGACTTTCGCGCTCTCACTTTAAATGCATGTCGTCTGTGCCATTTCAGAGTGTTTGATTGTGAGAGTCTGGCAGGTACACAAGCAGCCATTTGATAGCGTGGTATATCAGTTGGGCCTCCTACATGCAGTGGACTCTCTTTTGAGTGTGGACTTTCGAGTGCACGTGTTTTTATCTTGGGTGGGCTTGGTTTGTCGTTCCCACACTAAGTTGCCCAGCATGTACTGTTACTAATGTGACTCAGCAAAAACATTTAATTACACTACTCCATTGTTGATCTTGCTTCGCGCGTACAGTACCGTGCAAAAGTTTTAGGCGCGTATCGTGTATGTGCAAGAACTAAGCTTCGAGCCACGCTGTTGCCTGTTTACAGCCGCCAGGAGGGAAGCGTTGGAGCCAGTGCGCTCCACCCCGGGGCGGTGTAGCGTGACATCCAGGTTGGAGTTGGTGCTGCCCCCTCCCACTGTTCACTTGACAGAAGATAATCTCTTTTGTGGTCATCTACAGATTTCAGCGGCGTTGGTTCGCTGGAGTTTGGACACTTTTATTGAGTGGCTGTATCTTTCTATCTTATGTGTGCCAGGTGTGCTTTGTGCTGTGTATGACTGTTGGTACTGTGTTTTGCACCTTGACTCCACAGTAACACTGATTCCTTTGGCTGCTTTCAGGTGTGGTTGAATGACAGTAAAACTTGAAGTGAATATATATAACATAGAAAACCTACAGCACAATACAGGCCCTTCGGCCCACAATACTGTGCCAAACATGTACTTACTTTAGAAATGACCTAGGGCTACCCATAGCCCTCTATTTTTCTATATATATAGAGAGAGAGAGAAAGAGAGACGATGCCTAAGACATTTGCACTGTACTGTATATTATGTCTTTTCAGTTACCAAATACACTAACTACTACTGAGCTAATACAAAGCTAATACTCTTATTTCTGTTTCCCAACCACCTTCCTATTCAAATCAATATGCAGTACTGCACAAATGCCCTGGGCACCCTAGCTATATATACTGTATGTGCCTAAGACTTTTAAACAATACTGTAGGTAACATTCTTGTAATTTTCTGACTCTGTGAGGGGGAAATAGTCCTACTGTCTACCTCATCTACAGTTCTCGTAACTTTACAACTTCTTCTCAGGTCTCCCCTCCTCCTCCACTGCTCCAAAGAAAATAGCCCAAATTTGCTCCAGCCTCTCCTTATAGCACTGCCCTCAAATCCTGGTGAATCTCATCTAAACCTTTTCCAAAGCTCCCACCTCCTTACTGTAACGGGATGACTGGAATTGGAGAGGCTGGTGATAGGTGAAGATCTGACTGTAGAGGATGGTGATAACTGAAGATCCCTTGGGTATATACGAGATGTAGACAGTCCCTTATTTAGGCCACCAGGGTGGCTGATGCGGGCACCTCTTGCAAATGAAGCAATCAATGCGTGTTTATGCTGTGTCTCCCTTTCCATTTCTTCTCCCTCACCCCCAAGCCCCCCGCCAGCATTGAACATAATCTCCAGCGCAGTGAGCTGCTGAAGTCTCCAGTCCCTTCACCAGCTGGCAAGCAGCTCAGGAGTGCGAGGAATCCCATGCAGAGTTGCCACGGAGACCATTCTTTTGGGCTGACTCTGGATTAAAAATTAGCTCGGTTTGACATGCACAGCACGACCGTGAATTTAAATTGCTTTTGGTGCGACGAAGCTAGACAAAAGTCTAGCTGCAGTGGGCTGACGCTTTGTGCTATAATTGTCTGGATAACCTTGAACAGCGAGGTATTAACCCGGAGCCACTCGCGGTCTTCACCTGCACTCCGAGGTGGGATCGCTGTCCCGTGCTTTTTGCTGTGCGCGCCGTCTCCCATGTTGTCGCTGGTGTTGTGGTGTACTGCTTATATGTGTCAACTTTCGACGTTGTTTTTCATCCCTGCCTCTGTTTGTGCAGCTGGACATTGAATCAGGTTTATTATCACTGACGCATGGGGGAGAGACGGTGGCGCTTTACAGTACCAGCGACCCGGGTTCAATTCCCATCACTGTCTGTAAGGAGTTTGCACGTTCTCCCCGTGACTGTGTGGGTTTCCTCCGGGTGCTCCGGTTTCCTCCCACAGTCCAAAGACGTACCGGCTGTTAGGTTAATTGGTCATTGTAAATTGTCCCATGATTGGGCTCGGGTTAAATCGGGGGATTTCTGGGCAGCGCGACTCGGAGGACTGTAAGGACCTTTTCCACGCTGTATCTCAATAAATAAATAAAGGTGTATTGGTTGGTAAGTTGGTAAGCTGTGGGCATGCTATGTTGGCACTGGAAGCGTGGTGGTACTTGCAGGCTGCCTGCAGTACACCCTCAGACTGTGTTGGTCATTGACACAAACAGCATATTTTGCTGTGCGTTTCGATTGGATACGTGGCAAATAAAGCTGATCTCTCTTGTCCACGTACTCTTCCTTGACTGAGTCAATCTCCATATCTCATGCAGCTCAATGCCACGCTCTCTCTCAGGCCGTTTTGGAAATTGGTTCAAAATACGTGTTGGCAGCGTAAGACATCCCATACGCAAGCTCAGGATCTTGGAGGTGTTGTATCAAAGGGTTTGCAAGCTTCGTCTCCGACACAGTGACCTTTGACAGCAGGCGTGGCCGGATATCAATTTGTTTTCCTCTTTCCCCAGCCCCACGGGGAAGGGTCACCGCCTGCTAGAAGCTGAAACTGCCCACAAGCTTGGAAAGTGAGAATTCCTGTTCCTGGTATTTCTGGACGGTTGTCCCCTCTGTTTGAATTTTCATGATTGGTGCTTGCTGAGTTTACTTGACCTGAACCTATCATAATGCAGACATTGGTTAAAAAAATTTGTTTCTGCACTATTTTCTTTCTTTTCTTTTTAAATCTTTTTATTAATTTTTCCGAAGTTATAAACAAAATAACAATGTTGATACAAAGAGTTTGGAATAATCTTATTGTTAATAAGCATATACAGAAAGAATTTCAGATAACACAGGTATAATAGACTTCCAAAGTCATGATGTAATTATAAAGAAAAAAGAAATAAAAAGAAAAATATACAAAGAAAAATGCCCAAAAAAAAAGCAAAAAAAAGAACTAAATATTAAACCCAAAAAAGCAAACGGGACAAAACAAGGCTAGACCAATATCTTAAATCGAACACGTTCAGTTATGTCGTCAACTCTGCTCCTCTATTCATATATCTTAAGTTAATAATAAGGATTGGGAGAGGTCAAATTACATCATATGAAATATGACAGTGTTCCATGCCCCCATCACTCTCTTGGGGGGAAAAAAAACCCACCTCTGACATCCTCTCCCATACTTCCCTCAAATCACCTCAGAATATCAGCCATAACCAAGCTGACTTCTTGTATTTATGTTTCGCATGTATTTCATGTCATATTAGCTATTTCTGCTCTTGGAAAATGTCTTTGGCTTTCCACTCTATCCGTAACTCTTATCAGCTTGTACACCTCTAGCAAGTCACCTCTCATCCTCCTCCATTCCAAAAAGAACCCCCCTCCCCCAAGCTCACTCAGCCTGACTGTAAAGGAGCAGGAGAGGCATTGGAGAAAGTGCAGGAAAGATTCACAGGTAGAAAAACTGAGCTGACCAGGGCTCTCTATGTTGAAATGAGGGAGCTGAAGAGATGTCTAAAATTAGAAAGTTCTCCAATTTTAGTCAGCTCACTTTTTCCTTCTAGAGACACGAGAGACTTCAGATGCTGGAAAATAGAGCAATAAACAAAAAGCTGGAAGAACTCAGTGGGTCAGGCTGCATCTGTGGGAGGAAATGAGCAGCTGAATGGTTTCAGTTTGAAATGTCGACTGTCCATTCCCCTCCATGGATGCTGCCTGGCCTGCTGAGTTCCTTCAGCATTTTATGTGTTGTGTCTTTTTCCCCCACTGGATGAGGACTTGTCAATTTTGCCTGCTGTCATTTCTCTTTCTTTTGTGTAATCAGGAGTTGGAACTAAACAACATTATAGAGACTTACAACAATATTGCACAAAGAAATATAATAACCATATAACATATAATCTTGCCTTAACTCCTGCATTATTTTACCCTATTAGTGAAAGAAAATGAATCTCAGGGTAGTAAAAGGTGACAGAGAGTTAGTGACCACTTTATTAGGTATGCCTGTACACTTGCCCATTAATGCAAGTATCTTATCAGCTAGTCACGCCAGTCAGTGTGTCTGCGAATCTTCAATTGGTACGTTTAATGTCAGAGTAATGTATACAGTATAGATCCTGAAATTCTTTTTCTTCACAAACAACCATGAAAACAGAGGAGTGCCCCAAAGAATGAATGACAGTTAAACATTAGAACCCCAAAGCCCCCCCAGCTCCCTCCTCCCACGCATAAGCGGCAGCAAAGCAACGACTCCCCCCCCACCAGCAAAAAAGCATTAGCGCCCTCCACCGAGCACACAAGCGTCCAGCAAGCATCAACAAAGACACAGACCTGCAGTACTGCAAAACCTACTCGTTCACCTGGTAATTCGACATACCACAGGCTCTCTTCCCTAATAAGGGAAACTGAGATGGCGCTCTGTGTTGTCCGAGAGTTCACAGGTTTATTTTTGCTTGTAGGGTTGTTCGCCGGGCCTGGAGGTTAGGCCGCAAACATTTTATCATCAGTCAAGGTGACTCTCATTGGTGCGCAATTGAGTGTTGTCTCTGTGGGGTGCTCACATTTCTATCGGTCCGACTTGCTGTTCTGATTGGCTGACTGTCACACTAGCCGCCAGGCTCTGCTGGGTCCTGGCCAACCAGATAGCTGAGAAATTGGATGAAGTTATCCCCGCTGGCTCAATAGTTGAGGGGTAGTAACTGTTCCTGAATCTGGTGGTGCGAGTCCTGATGGCAGCAGTGAGAAGAGAACATGTCCTGGGTGGTGGGGGTCTCTGATAATGGATGCTGCTTTCCTGCACCAATGCTCCATGTAGATGTGCTCAATGGTGGGGAAGGCTTTACCTGTGATGTACTGGGCTGTATCCAAGCCTTTTTGTAGGATTTTCCATTCAAGGTCTTCAGTATTTCCATACCAGGCTGTGATGCAGCCAGTCAATATACTCTCCACCATTCATCTATAGAAGTTTGTCAAAGTTTTAGATGTTATTCCGAGTCTTTGCAAACGCCCAAGGAAGTAGAGACACCGCTGTGCTTTCACTGTAATTGCACTTGCATACCGGGCCCGGGATAGGTCCTTCATAAGGATAACGGAGGAATTTAAAGTTGCCTACTCCCCCATGAACTTGATCACAGGACAATTTGTAATGTCCAATTAACCTTCTAGCCAGTACGTTTTGGACTGTGGGAGGAAACCGGAGCACCCGGAGGAAACCCACGCGGTTGATGGGGCAGAACGTACAGACTCCTTTCAGGCGGCGCCGGGATTGGACCCGAAATCTGGAACGCCCTGAGCTGCAGTAGCGTTGCTGCTAACTGCTACGCTGCTGTGGTGCCCCCCCCATGTTAGACATGTTAGAATGGATTTATGGAAGAGGTGTGTCAGAGGACTTCCCTGATAATAAGCAGCAAACTCGGCAAAAATGTGCATCGCTGAGGGTTAGGAGCCCCAGTAACCCACTTCAGTACTCCAGGGTCTCCCAGACAGGGCTTGTGTCTGCAATGAGAAACGAGTCTGTAAAGAAAGTGGCAGATTGATTGTTTGACTAAAACCTGCTCACTCGCTTCATGGTGTGTAAAACTGTGCAGAAAGTGTCTAAAAATACCCCTCGGCAGAGACTGGAATGTTTTCATTTGGATTAATTAGCCCAGAAGAGAGAGCGAGGGAGAGAAAGACGATGTTGTTCCCTCACAGTTGGAGTCAGTTTGCACAGTGCTTCCTAAAGTTAATGTCTTGGTCAGCGGTCGGGAGACCTGCTTCACAGCTGGGCTTACTCCTGGTGACCTGCCGGTCCTGTTTGTACACAGTGTAATGAGGGGTGATTACTGAGTTTTACAGCAAGTTTCCTTTTACTGTGGTACTGGTATCCGTGGTAATTCAATGTGGTATTTGGTCCTAATATGATAATTATAACCTTGCTCTGGAGTAATGAGAAAACCACCCTTTTTACCCTCCCTAATGTTATCTTTCTCCTGAATCCTTCAGCAACCCAGCCATTTTATGAGGGGCTCACCACCACCTTCAGAAAGGTGATAACAGAAGGGCAATAAATGCCATCCCCACCAGCAACCTGGCGGGTCCCACAAAGGAATGAGTCCAATAAGGTCGTCGCTGACAAAGTCGAGAGCTATTGGCTGTCCCTAGTTTTAGAGCCATACAGACTCTTTGACCCATGATGTTGTACTAACATTTTAATCTAGTCCAAGAACAATCTAATCCAGGGGCTCTCATCCTTTTTATGCCATATACTAATACCATTAAGCCAGGGGTCCCTGGACCACAATTTGGGAACTTCTGGTCCAAGCCTTCCTCCTCCGTGCCTCTATAAGAGTCTCTTAAATGTCCTTTATATATCTGCCCCCACCACCAATCCCTGACAGCTGGTCCCATGCACTTACCACTCTGTGTTTAAAAAAAAAATCTCACTTCTGAGATTCACCCCATACTCTAATCAGCTTATAATTATGTCCTGTCATAATAGTGATTTCTGCTCTGGGAGAAAAGCACTGGCTGCCCACTGTCTACGCCTCTTATCATCTGTATACCTCTATCAGATCATTTTGAAAAGGCCGGGTTTGCATCTTAAATCCTGTGGGCCTTCTGGTGAAGCTGCTCTTGCTGAGGTCATCGCCATAGAGTTAAGCAGCGTGAACCAGGGCCTTTGGCCCCTTTGCCCACGAAGTCCTTCAAGGCCTTGTATATTGAAGTGTCTGTCTAAAAGCCCCTTAAGTGTAGTGACTGGATCTAATTCCACCACCACCCCTGGCAGCTCATCAGCCACAGAGTTCTTGTCGTCGTCATCGTCGTGGTGGCTGTCCCTTGAGGTCGAGGATGATGGTCTTTGTTCCATATGGAGTGAAGATGCCTGTGCGTGTATTTGTTTAACGTGTACTTGATGTTGCACTCCAAGAAGCACACGATACTTCACAAATCAACCAACTGATTCCAATGGCATGGAAACCACGACGACTGGAGCTGATGGATTTGTTGCAGCCTTCATCCGCCTTCACAGCCGTTGAGTTCGAAGTAGCTTTGTCCGCCTGCTCCACCATTGAGGTCTTGGTTGGATTGTTCTTTGTCAGGGACCTCACCCTCGACCTTACCGCCATGGGTGACCCTACCAGGAGCATAGCTCCAGACGGCATCGCTCTCGGGATCTCAGGACCACACAAGCATCTCCACCACGACAAGGTGACAATCCACGGAGAAGACGCAGAGTTCTACTGAAACGGGCAAATGGAGAGTAAATAAAATTAGCCCCTCATGTCAGAATCAGGGTTATTGTCTCTCACATTGGCTGTCAAATGTGTGGTTTTGTGGTAGCAGTACAGTGCAGGCATAACAACATACTATAAGTTACAATAAAACTAGATAAAGAGAGCAAAATGTTTGTCTTGCTCTCTCTTTTTGCATCTCTCCCTCTATTCTGCTCTTTCGGCACTTACTGTTTCCCTCTTTTTGCAAAACTGCAAATTTCGTGACATGAGCTGGTGATAAACAGCTGATTCTGATTCAAATGACAAGTAGTGTTCACAGACTGTTTAGAAATCTGATGGTAGAGGGGAAGAAGCTGTTGCTGAGAGCATTTGGGTGTGTGCCTTCAGGCCCCTGTCGTAATGAGGACAAGGCCTGTCCCGGATGGCGGCTGGCCTCAGTTGATGGATGCCGCGTCCTTCGTCCTTCAGGCATCACCTTTGGAAGATGTCCTTGGTGGTGGGGAGGATTAGTAAATTGATTTATTATTGTCACATGTACTATTGCACACAGAAAACCATTGTTCTGCACGCTGCCCAAGCAGATTATCAATCTTTTCCCTTGTGCTACCTTAGTGCACTATTGCAATGAAATTGAATGCAGGACAAAGAAGCGGGCAAGAAAAATAATTGCAGACCCCACCCACCCTGCAAACTGCTTTTTTTTTTCTGAAAGCTCCCTTCTGGAAAGCACTATAGGGCTATTAAAACAAAAACTTTGCGCCAACTTAAAAGTTTCTTTCTCCCCTCCTCCCTGCCCCAGGCAGTTAGTCTGGTCAACCATTCTAGTTTACCCCCCCCCCCCCCCCCCCACCACCACCACCACCCACCATCTATTACCTCGGTCACTTCACTTCACTGTAGACACCTTAAGCTATTTAGAATGCTCTTTACATTGTAAATATATGCCGGTATTTTGTATTATATGCATTTTATTCCATTTTCTTTACAATTGTTGAAAGTTGTTTTGTTGCATGTCGTGCTCTGGCCAGCGCACCACAGCAAATTGCTAATACACGTGAGAGTAGATGACGAGTAAAGCTGATCCTTTATTCACCAGTTAGAGAGAGTGCAGTGCAGACAGACAATGAGGTGCAAGGCCACGATGAGGTGGATTGCAAGGTTAAGAATCCATCTTGTTCCACTAAAGAACTCTAAAGCCTCTTATGATCCTGTGAAATCTTTTCAGCTACTGCCTCACCTTGTTTTTGATACCCCTGCATGGAAAAGAATTTTGATAATCTCCTGTCTCTGCCTCATATAATCTTTTACATCTGTGGTGGGAAAGCTGTTGGAAAAGATTCTTAGAGATAGGATCTATGGGCATTTAGAGAATCATGGTCTGATCAGGGACAGTCAGCATGGCTTTCTGAAGGGCAGATCGTGTCTAACGAGCCTGATAGAGTTCTTTGAGGAGGTGACCAGACATATAGATGAGGGTAGTGCAGTGGATGTGATCTATGTGGATTTTAGTAATTATGATCAGAGATTAAGGGAGCTAGGGATTTACTCTTTGGAGAGAAGGAGGATGAAAGGAGACATGATAGAGGTGTACAAGATAATAAGAGGAATAGATAGAGTGGATAGCCAGCGCCTCTTCCCCAGGGCACCACCGCTTAATACAAGAGGACATGGCTTTAAGGTAAGGGGTGGGAAGTTCAAGGGGGATATTAGAGGAAGGTTTTTTACTCAGAGAGTGGTTGGTGCGTGGAATGCACTGCCTGAGTC